>NC_140781.1:74533714-75201813 GCF_044657685.1 Stegodyphus dumicola | reverse complement strand
TTGATGACATTAAAATTCAATAAATAAAACAAGTAGATAAATGTATCAAATCCAGAGGATGAAGTCATATAAACACAAGTTAAAAGCAGATATTAAAATTCAAGACACAGTCTTCAAAACAAATTACATTTGGTAATAAAAGCCAATCTCTTTTAAATAATAAAATAAATTAGAATTGACCTCTCTTCCGATTAAACGGTCGAGAGGTAAGTCACAGCTGTTAAAATATTTCTGGCGAAGACTATTAAAACATGGACACTCAATTAAAATATGACGAACAGATAAACAAACATTACAATTAAAACAAACAGGCTCATTTTCAGCTTTGAGAAGATAGTTATGTGTGACTCTAGTGTGACCAATTCTGAGGCGAGTCAAAAGAACGTCCTACTTACGATTTCCAACAAAATCCCAAAGCTCAATTCTAGGCTTGACATTTCTCAACTTGTTGTGATGCTGAACATCCCAAAATTGCTGCCATTTTTTTCGGACCTTTCCCTTGATGACACTGCAGATATCTCTAAAAGGGATAAGGCGACTGGACAGTTCAACAGCAGATTTGGCTGCGATATCTGCAAGCTCATTTCCCTTTATTCCAGCATGTCCAGGAACCCAGCAGTACAGGACTTCATAACCTCGGATCGTTAAATTTATATGAATTTTGAGAACATCCACTACCACAGGATTCTGAGTGTTGGGAAAAGCTTCCAAGGATTTAAGAGCACTATACGAGTCTGTGTAAACTATGAACTTTTTGTGGCAGAGCTTTGAGATGTACAAAAGACCATAATATATCGCAGTCAGTTCAGATGTTAGGACTGAGAAAGCATGGTGCAGGCATCTGCCCTCTATGTAATTTTCAAATACAAAAGCCATCCCGACATGATCATTTGACTTTGATCCATCTGTGTATATCGGATAATAACTGCTATATTTGTGCCTGTGCTCAGCAAAGAGTTGTCTGTAAACGATCTCATTAGTGCTTGCCTTCAAGTGATGTTTGAAAACATCGAGAAGCTGAATCCGTGAATTTTCCCAAGGTGGGATTTCAAAGTTCTGTACTGCTTGGGGGCGCATATCAGAGAGGGAATGTTCCTCAATGATAGGGCGAAGTCTTAAAGGAAAGGTAGGAACACAGGATGGACGTGTTTCAAATAAAGTGTTACACTCATTATCAAGTAAGCACAGCTTATTGGGATGTTCAGGTTGGGATAAGATATTAAAATATTGTAAAAGGGACAATTGCTCACGCCTCAGATAAAGTGATGGTTCGTTAGAGTCAACGTATAGGCTCTGTACAGGAGAAGTCCTGAAAGCTCCTGAACAAATCCGCAAACCTTGATGGTGAACAGGATCCAGTTTTAACAAAACAGATGAGTGAGCGGATCCATACACCACTGAGCCATAGTTCAGTCTAGCTCTAAAGCGCTCTGTAAATGCGAAGCATGGAGCAACGCTCTGCACCCCAGGAGGTGTTCGCCAACACTTTTAAAATATTTAGTGTTTTTAGACACTTCTTTCTCAGGTTTAAAACATGAGAAAGGAAAGTCAATTTCTGGTCGAACGTCACTCCTAAAAATTTCACTTCGGGCACAACTGGAATAATTGTACCATTTAGATATAACTCAGGTTCAGGATGGAGACCTCGCTTCCTACAAAAGTGAATGCACACAGTTTTCTGTTTCGAAAAGGTAAATCCCTGTTTGTCTGACCATTCTTGGATCCTATTCAGAGCCATCTGCAATTGCCTCTCTATGTATCTCATGTCTGCTTCTCGACAGCTAATCTGTAAATCATCTACATATAGTGATCCCAAGATGGTAGGAGGAAGTTCTTTTAATACAGAATTTATTTTTAAACTGAACAGCGTTACACTAAGCACACAGCCTTGAGGCACACCCTCTTCCTGTTGGAAAACATCCGAAAAAACAGAGCCAATCCTTACTTGAAAAGTTCTACTGTTCAAGAAATTCTGAATGAAAATTGGTAGGTTGCCGTGCAAGCCACTCTCGTGAAGATCCCGGAGTATACAGTATCTCCATGCCTTATCGTAAGCTTTTTCAATGTCGAAGAATATCGAGACAAGGTGGCTTCTTCTTACAAATGCTTTTCGAATAGATGTCTCTAAGAGGAGCATGTTATCTACAGTTGTTCTTCCCTTTCGAAAACCGCTCTGATAAGGTGATATAATATCATTCTTTTCCAAGAAGTAGACTAGGCGGCTGTTTACCATCTTTTCAAACAGTTTCCAGAGGCAACTCGTAAGGGCAATTGGTCGATAGTTGGAGGGATTCCTTGGATCTTTCCCTGGCTTAGCAATGGGAATGACAACAGCTCTCCTCCATGCACTGGGAAAAATACGCTCCTTCCACACTCTATTGTAAAGAGTGAGAAGGGCAGTCAGTGACTTATAGGACAGATGCTTTAGCATTTCGTAATTTATGCCATCAAAACCCGGAGAAGACTTATGTGTCTGCAATAAAGCTCTCTTTAATTCCAGCATAGTAAATGCTCTATTGTAAGGCTCAGATTTGGTAGAGTTGAATGCGATGGGACTTATTTCAGAGTGCTGCTTGATAGAGAGAAATGCAGGTGAATAGTTTCTGCTGGAAGAAACGGCAGCAAATGTCTCACCAATAGTATTCGCAATTTCCTCTATGGAGCTAATCACTCGGCCATCTTTTTCCAAAAAGGAAAGTGAGTGTTCTTTATATATGCCGCATGCTTTTCAAACTCTTTCCCAAACCCGCTTACTAGGCGTGGAGGATGTTATTGACGACACATATGAAATCCAAGAATCCCTCTGGCTCTGCCTTCTTACTTTGCGTGCATTTGCTTTGGCTCTTTTAAAGGCCATGAGGTATCGCAGAGTAGGATATCTACAAAAAATACCCCATGCTTTTTTCTGTTTTTTCAGTGCTTCATGACAGTCGCGATTCCACCACGGTTTCGAATATTTTAGTATTTTTCCTGATGTTCTAGGAATCGAAAGCATAGCTGCCTAAATAATAGTATTAGTAAAAGCTTCCACAGCGTCATCGATATGCACATCTTCTACCATTTCCTCTGTCAGCTCTGCGGAGGAAGAGAAGAGTTTCCAGTCTGCCCTGTCCAGTATAAACTGAGGGAGTCTCGACATGGGGTTTCCTCCTCTTCGTTCAAGAGATACAAAAATGGGATAATGATCGCTGTTGTACAGGTCATTTCCGACACTAAAAGTGCAAAATGGCAACAGGGATGGTGAACAGATGGCAAGGTCGAGAGCGTGGAATGTCCTTGAAGGCTCATGGAAGTACGTATCCTGCCCATTATTTAGGAGACAAAGGCTATGATCTTCGATCATCTGCTCAATTTGTCTTCCTCGGCAATTTGTATCTTTACTACCCCAGAGTAGACTATGGCCGTTAAAATCTCCTATTATGATAAAAGGCTCAGGCAGCTGCTCTATTAGATTATTTAAATTTTGCTGATAAATATGCTCATTTTGAGGCAAATACAAAGAAACAAATGAAACAACAATATCAAAATTTATTTGAGTAGCGACAACTTGGAGGGATGTCGTCAAAGAAAGTACATTTGAGGGATAATCCAGTGAGGAGAGGAGACCTACACCTCCACTGGCACGCTCACCTGCAAGGTTATCCTTCCTGACGATAGAAAACCTCCGAAGTTTTGCATGTTGTTCTGGTTTCAGATTTGTTTCCTGTATAGCTAAGCACACAGGATGATACGCATTTATAATAGATTTGATGCCAAGCAAATTTCAGTGGAAACCGCGACAGTTCCATGAGATGAGGGTGGGCATTATGATTGATGTTTGTTGTTCCTGTGTTCCTTTTTAGTTTTGCGCAGAAGCAGATGATCGGGAACTTCTAGACCGTCTTCCACTTCCATACTGTCTGAATCTGCAGATTCAGAAATAATTTCATTTGCAGAACTATTGCTGGGACTTCTATTTTTGGTTTCTATTTTTGGAGGCACAGTTTTGGGTTTGCTCGGGATTGCTATTTCTTTATTTTGTATGATATGTGTTGGATTTTCTTTGTTCTTGCTTGCAGGCTGCTGGATTTTATTTGGTGGAGTCTGTGTACTTATGGAAGTTTGGGTGGCTAATGTGCGGGTTGATTTCACGGCATTGGCATATGATTTGTTTGATGTAGGCTGTGTGCTTTGAACTTGTCTTCTGGCTTCGGCATACGAAATGTTCCTGGAAACTTTTATGGTCTGCACTTCCTTTTCTAATTTCCATTTCGGACAGGAACGAGAAAATGCTGGATGGTTGCCCTTGCAATTTATACACAGTGCTGCAGCGGTGCAATTTTCGCTATCGTGGCCAACCAACGAGCATCGAGCGCACGACAGGACATCTTGGAATGGCCAAAACGCTGGCACTGGAAGCATCGCATGGGGTTTGGAATACAAGGCCTTACGGGGCAGTTTAGATATCCAGCCTTAATATTTTTCGGCAGATCAGGTGAGTTGAAGGTCAGGATCACGTGTTTAGTGTCAGTCAACTGACCTTCCTTACGCATCTTGATCCGCCTAGCACCACAGACTTTTTGGTCAGCTAACTCGGAAACGAACTCTTCTTCTGAAACACACAGAAGGTCGATTTCCGAGATCACACCTCTACAATAATTCAGAGTTTTATGCGCTGACACAGTTATAGCTACATTTCCAAGTTTGGTTTGTGACAAAAGGGAAGCAGATTGGGTTGGCGAGACAGCATCTATAAGCAGGTCTCCAGAACGTAGACGCTTTATGTTCTTTGGTTCACCTATGCAAGAACGGATATATTTGCTTACAACGAAAGGGGACATCTTTTGCAGTTCACCAGAGGGACTCGAGACTACAAGGAAGCGTGGGTTATCAGTGATTACTTTGGCATTTGCATCGGTACGTATTTTCTTAGTAAGAGATTTATCAATTATTTCAATACTTTTGTCGTTTTCATTTGATTTGAGAAGAAACATAGAAGCCATATTTAAGAAAGAAAAGATTCGGGTCCGACGGCCCCGCCCACCACGGAGCCCAACAAGGGAACACAGATTCCTGTGTTAGGGCTAGCCGGACCTATACGCAAACTGAAGCCCCACAGTCGGCTTTCCCGAAAGCAGGTACTCCCGAGAGCTTGACCCCAAGCCACTGACACAAGGACTAGTGACCAGCTGATTGACACCCGTGAGGACGACTAAGGTGCCTCCCGTTTAGCTGAAGCAGAGGCCAAAGCAGTGTGTTGGGGACACTACCTCGCCCCTCAACTACTAGGACCCTCCTTTCCAGCGACACGGGTCTCCACGCACGGCAAACACGTGGGCAGTTTTCTCGCCATTTGAAAATTGGACGCAAGGGTTGTTCCAGTTTCTCGTGACGAGCCCCAAACTCCGTAGAGAGAAACCACAAGGGAGAAGGGAAGGAGAAAAGTTCCAGTTAAGAGGAGAGGAGATGGAAAAGAGGATAGATCACTGGGGCTCCAGGATCGTGACACCCGTCTCATCAAGAAGATGATCCCTTGAAGGGCTAGGGTACCTCGGGACTGCCACACCCGTACTCACAAAAGTGAGCCCCCTGAGGGGCAAAGTGACAGAATGATGAATAACCATTTCTTGCATGTACAGTGTTTCATATTTTGAACTCTACCATGAGGAACTAAATGAAACATGTAATGCAAAAGATACATTTTGTGCACAATCACAGTATTATACTACACAGATATTACATACAGCTTTTCAGATTTCATGATCAAAAACATGAAATAAGTTCTTGGTAGGATTAGTTGATACTATAGACAATTAAAGCCAAAAACAAGAGATTCTATATCCCTGTTATAAAACAAATCAAACAGATGTGACATGGTTCTAAAACACTGAAAAGCAACATTAATAAAGAGTGTGTTGATGTAAAGTGATGTAAAGGTAATGTTACAACACTGTTATATACCCCCCAGCAAATTTTAAAGTGGGACTGCACTGAAAGAACATTTCACTCAATGTTCAACACAGCTGTTAAGGTATACATGAATGTAAGCTGTATGAGTTCTTTTCAAACAACCAGATGGGATAGCCCCATGTACAACTCACAGCTGCATAACCAAAAGGAATGAAGGCCTTATGCAAAATTTATGCTAACCCATTTATTACTGTTTAAAAAGCTCAAAACAATGGATAGATCATTGTTAGGGACTAAAACACAATGCATTGATGGAGTCACGATTCTGGTAAGTGCAGTCTCTAAAGATCCTCCAATTTAGGTCTACAGATACCAATCAAGAAAAAGTGCCTTGCTTCAAGGCTGGTATTATACTCTAGGATATTCTCAGTCTAACTTGAGAAGCAGCCTAGGTAGACAGCATTTGTGCACTTCTTCCAAATTAAAATAAACAAATATAGGACTGGCACTTGCTATAGCAAATCAGTGCCAGAGCTATTGTGTCTTTGTAAACATAAAGCTGCTCGCATTTATGTGAGATGTCTTACCTCAACAGGATATTCTCTACATATTCTTTCAAACTACCACTTTCTCAGAAAACACTTCAAATCCATTAAGACCATGAACATGCGGATAGTTTTTTAACTGAATCTTGTAAAACTCCAAAAGGATGGAAAATAATTTAACATTACAAATAGCAAAAAGCAATACAACAAGGAACATATTTTGTTTAACAAAATTTTTAGGGAGGAGAGGGAAGACACATTTCCTTACATATTATTTTTCAATGCACACTTTTTTTAACAACTGGATACATAGTCATAGTTAAAAAATCTGTTTCTCGGAAATTAGTATTTTTGGAGGGGATCAAAAAGAAACCCCAATATGAAAATAAAATTAAAAGGATGAATTCAACATATTTCAATACCCTTGTCTATTGTGAGGATGAAGTAGATAAACTCCACTGTCATACAATGAATGATGAAAATCATCCTTATCTAGATTTGCAAGAGCTTTAGCAGCTGGAAGATTAACCTCAACATATGGAGATATTTTCCATGATGCTAAGATGCCAATCCAACCTAAATAATTTTAAAGTATAAAATATGTTACAAGGGTTATTTATTTATCCAAAATTTACTATATTATTTTTCTATTCTGTATTTAGTATTAGTTCATAAAATTATAGTACAAGATTTTATGCTAAAATATTAAAAGATTTAAAGAATAGACCTAGCACACTCAAAATTAAGAGTAAGCACAAGTTTTTATGCTAAAATATTAAAAGATTTAAAGAATGGAAATTATTTGCAAAAAAGGTAAAAATACATCATTGACTGAACAACAAAATACTAAGAAAGAAATGTATTTATAATCCTACATATAGAAGCACATTCAAAATTAAGAGCAAAACCTAAAGAAATCATTTGACATTCTTATCCTTAGTAACATACCTTTTATGAATTATTTTGAGAATAATTTGTACTACAGTTTTTTTTAACATATACTAAAGTGTTTAATAACTTTCAGATGTGTTTGTTTACAAGGAAGAAGTTTAGTTTCCTGTTTCCCTTAATGAAAAAAAAAATTTCTCTACTTAAATTATAAATAATTACGGAAGCAGGAATAAGAATAAAACATTCCTGATTTCCTTGGTAGGACTACATGAGAATTATTGGGTCATCTGAAAAGTTCCATACGATGGCCCTTTAAAGTTCTCAAATATGGTGGAAAAGTGCTCAAATTATCCATTCATGGAAAAATTATTTCAGTCTCAACTGACCGGTGAAACCAGCATTTCTGTTGAATACAGACATGGCTACTCGCTTTCCTGATACTTTGAAACCTAGATCTGCCCATCATGCCAAACCAAATATTCATCAAACACGTTCGGGCCAACGTGCATTTCCTTGATTTTTATGTATCATCATGCTGATAACAGAAGGGGAGTATGCAGTGGACTACAGGGAGATGAGAAAATCCTGTGTGTGGTCCCCGCAAGTCACTGCTTCCAAGGTTTTCTGTCACACACCATGCTTCTAACATCGCAGATGCAATAATTCATTCCAGTTAACAGTGCAAGAGACATAACTTCACAACTAGTGTCAGAAGATTTTTAGAGTTCTACATACTGCGTCTGTCATCAAATTCTCTTGATTTCAGGAGGGTTGACAAACCAATGAACGATTTTGTTTTCCCTCTGATATCATTTCACATATAACGAATTAGAGGATGTAAAATACAACAAAAAAATTAAGGAGGCATGCCTAAATGTCTAAAAAAATTTTCCATCAGAACAAGATGTCAGAAGGCTCCTGAACTCTCGATCATACAGACCTACAGTGCTCTTGAGCTTTCGACTAGGGAAGCTCATTAGCCAGCTCCTCACACTATGAGAACTATAATTCCTTTCAATAACTGTCCACACTATCCATGAATTATATACTATATACATATAAAGAGCTCCTCGTAATTGTAATAATATGTTTCGAGTTCAATAATCAGGGTTGCCACTCAAACAGGAGAATGAAATTCCCTGACTTTTCCAGGTTTTCCAGGTGTGTTTCAAGAAAATTCCAGTCTATCTGCACAATGTACGTTGGCTGTGCTAAGAGGTAAATTAATTATGGTATTACTTGTATTGTGTAGCAAATTCACTTAATTATTCAATAAATCCCAGAGGACATTTATTCTTAATTATTCTTGGTATACTTTGATAATTTTGTTTAGTTTTCCACTTAAGAAACTTAATAAAATTTAAGATATATACATTAAATAACAAATGTATGTTTTATTTAATACTCATGATCATCACCAATTCAACACGAGGCTAATCCGGTCCTTATAAATCACAACACAATGCTAAATAGTTAAGATTTTATGTAAATTTAATTTGCGTGAGGTATGTTCTTAAAAGGCACCTTAACACTTGAAAACACAAATATAATTATAATAGTTTTTGTTTTCTCCACTGAAGATTGAGATTAGAATCTTCCCAATCTGGAATAAAATAAGGCTTTTTTGCAGACATTCTGCAGCTAAACGAAAGAAAGAAATCTAATTTAATAAATTGAGGTATTTTATATTAATTTCGCAGCATACATAAGGAAAAAATATGTGCATTAAATTTCGTGATGGTATGTCATCATACTGCTATAATTAATTTCAGGATTATGCCAGAGAAAATTTCCTGAAATTTGGAAATATTATTTACTAATAATAAATAAATTTAGAGGGAAGAAGCAACATTAAATTATATGAATAACATAAAAATAATTACTTCAAAATTGAATTATAACAATCAACGATATTTTAGCGAATATAGTTATATTACATGGCTAGCCTAGATGACTGATTACTATTTTTTTATTTTACTGCAAAATGGCAAGGTATTTATTAAAAAGAAAAAAAAAAAAAAAAGGTTTAAAAAGATTTTGCGGTAAAATTCTAGTATACGGTAAGGCTTTGGGCACGATTTTGAAAATTGTCGCCAAGACCAAAATGACCCGTTTACTGCGCATCATGATGTCGCCAAATCTTCTTATTATTCTAACCAAAGAACGTCTATGTAAAAGAAGAAAAGGTTCCATACAAGTAAAATGCTATTACGCCGCTAGAATGCGGAGGGAAAATTTGCCAAGGGATTTGGCGACGGAACCTGGCGGCCAGAATTTTCCTCTCCGCGATGTGTACAGGAAATTGAGAAACACGTGTTAAGAAGAAACGCTCTTTGACAAAAAGAAAACTACGAAAATCCGTTTTTAAATTATTGCGAAAAATCCAAGAAGAAACGTTTTATTAAAGGGCGTTTCTTCTTGGATTTTTCGCAATAATTTTAAAAACGGTTTTTCGTAGTTTTTTTTTTTTTTCCTGGAAATAACTAATCCATGAATTAATTTACTTGAACCAAAAAATATTTTCTTTTCCTTTAGAGTTTAACCACTTGCGCTAAGACTAAACTTCACGGTTGCGGTGCCATGCGCTACAATATAACAAGCGGTAAAGTGTCTCATTTACGCCGCTCCGCATCTGCGAGTGCAATCCAGAGCTGTAACTCGAGAAATAAACAATCTCGTTGTTAGGCGACGTGTGCACCACGTTATTTTCATTTTTGCGATAAATGCTTATCGACGTGGTGTTCACGTCGCTCGCGGTTTGAGACAAAAGCATCTCGACGTGCGTGGCACGTGTTTTTAGCGCAAGTGGTTAAAGAAATTTTAAACGATATTCATTTTATGAACTCTTGATAACGTGACCTTCGAACTTCGACACCGGTTTCGAGCTTTGGCGACAGATATATCAGACATGCACAGCTGTTTCCCTCTATGATGGAACGGAGCCACAGCCACGTCTGTTGCAGAGAGGTTTTCCTTCTTTACGATACATATTCTTTGATTCTAACCTCCATGGTACCGTATACTAGGATTAAACCCATTTTGTTTTATACGAGAATAGGTACTTTCTTTAATTCATGCACTGCACATGCGATTCTCGAGAATACTGGAAACCAAAAGTTGCGGGAAAGTTGCTTTGCCTTTCTAAAAGACAATCAAATTGGAGCTGCGAAAATTGGCTCTATGCCAGCTACCCGAATGACACTCACGTGATACATAATTCGCCAAAAAGTTATCTCTTCCGACGTCGGCGCAAAAATCGCTTCTTTTTGGCGGGATCGTTGTATGAACTTCCCTGACTTTTCCAGATTTTGACAAAAATACTTAAATTCCCTGACTTTTCCCTGAATATTATGGTCAATTTTCGAATTCCCTGACTTTTCCCGGTTTTCCAGGTAGCGTGGCAACCCTGAATGCAGTAAGTATCACACAACCTCACAAACGTACCCAATTATTATTTATAAGAAGTCAGTTGCACTACCTGCCGCCTGTAACCCACAATAGCCCCTACAGAACATTCAGTGCACAGCCAGCATAAACTTCAACTGCATACAGTAATACAGTTGTCCCTCGGATTTCTTTTCATGGAACCGTTCCCCCCAATGCATTTTGAAATATAGTGACAATGAGGTATGCTGTGCAATCAGATTTTGCTTAAACACTTTTTCAAAGCTTCAGGAGGCCTATGCATACAATGTTTTGTATGCATACAATTTATAGAATTTTCAGAAGGAAGGGAATCTATTGAAAATGAATCTCACTAGGAAAGATCTGCTGAAAAAAATCAGGAACAACTGCAAGAAATGACAAATATGTTGCCAGAATGTGGGATCTTGTGCGTTCTAATCATCACTTAACAGTCATAATTATTGAAGAATTTAATCAGATTTTGACAAATGAATTGGGGATAAAAAAATCTATGCAAAAACTGTTCTGAAAAGCCATTTTTCAGTACAAAAGAAGAACAGAAGGGGAAAATGATTTGATTTCTTGGAGTGGATTGAGAGTGATCCTCATTTTCTAGAATATGTCATTATTGGCAATGAGTATTGGGCATTCAGGTAGGCCCCTGAAACGAAGTGCCAGAGCCAGGAATGGCCCACTTCAAACTCACATACACACACACACACACACACACACAAAAAAAAAAAAAAAAAAAGATAAAAAATACGCAGATTTGCTTTTTTGATGGCAAGGGAATCGTGGCTCCACGCCAAACAATAAACTAACACTTTTACAGACAACTTCTTGAAAGACTTCAAAAAACAGTCATGTGTATGAAGACCAAGAATAAAAACCAATTGGGTACTGCTTCAAGACTATGCATCTTGTTACACTGCATTTTCAATTAATGAATTTTGGGCAAAAGAACATTCCTATGGCTCAGCTTCAAAGGGCGATTTTGAGACTCTAGAAACATTAAAATGATCGTAACAAACCAACTGAAAGTAATTTCAGATCTAAGTTCCAGCAATGCTATGAAGAGTTTCCAATGGTGCTATCATTTCCAATGCTGTTTTGGCTTCCCAACGTGATTAATTCGAGACTGCAATTTTAAATGAATAAAAATTATTTAAAAAAAAGTCTCATTACTTTATTTTTACACCTTGTAAAACAAAAAAATTAAACTGAAAAATGAGATAAAAATTACAATTTATATTATGTCAAATCATTATTATTTCAAATGTAATACAAAACAAGAAGCAAAATTTAAATTAAAAATACAAGAAAACAGAATAAAATTCAAAATAATAATCTAGGGAAGGAAGAAATTTCATTTACCTGTAACAGAAAATATTTTTGTAAATTCTTCTTCCAATGAAAAATTTGCAAGAATTTGAGCAATCAGACTTTGAAATTGATAATCATTTTCATGACATTTTAATATCTTTAACAACAGTTTCATTACCCCATTTTCAACCATAATATATTTATGCGATTTTACAGCAGAATGAGCCAAAATAGCCTCCAAGCAAAGTTTATGAAATGTAAACACAGCCTTCTTTTTTTGCTGGGAGTGATAAATATTGGTCATATCTTCCAACTCATAGTCCCATGTGGATTCCTGAGACAAAAAAAAAAAAAACAAAAAAAAAAAAATTACCATTTGTCTACATAAAATAATATTTATTAAACAAATTTAATATATATAAAATAATATTTATTTAAATGATTTCAGATTTTCAAACAAAAAATGTAAATAATTAAAAGAAGTTGCAAAAAGGCAAATTTTAAGCAAGTGAATAAGTACAATTCCTGCATGGATTAATATGATGTTCTAGCCTCAGGTTATACTTCCAAATGTCAAACATGCATAAAATTCAAATGAAACAGCAATTTAGGTTACTTCACTAATTATGGCACACTTGGTGGCCATCTGACAAGAAGGAAGTGCTTTTGTGACTTTACCCCCCCCCTCCAAAAAAAGGACTCATAACTCCCATGGAAAAAGACATGCAGATCTCATGCTAACAATCCACAGCCCAGCGGGACAAAAGCAAAGAGAAAATATCAGTTTCTGAATAAATGATGATTCATCAAACATTTAAAAACATTTTGTAACAATATTTGAAACCAACATTTCTTTAGTATCTGAGATTTTATTCTTTGCTCACTATAAAATTGAAATATCAATTCAAATTTAAAAAAAAATATTGATTAAAAGAATATCCAAGGCTAATTTTTAATTTCAGAATTCTAATATTTCATAAATTTTTCGTGTTCTTTAATTATCTTGACAATTTTGCTTGGCCTATCTGGAATAAAATTTTGCTCTTAAAATAATAATAATAATAATAAATTAAAGAATCTTCTTTTGACAGAGTATTTTTTTTTCCCCATACAGAGGAGAGATTTTGCCAGTTTCTCTCAAAATGCATAGAGATTTCCTATAAAACCAATGTTAGCACGAGTTTTGTTTAAAGCCACACCACACTACATGATATTTAGCAGAGAATGACTACCAAGTGAGGCTTCAATACCCATTTGAATGCTGTTATGAGCACTGTTCAGAACTAACAATGCATATGGTGTAGGCACATTCAGTGAAAGAGAAAAAGGTTAATGTGAAAAGGCACCAAACCATAAAAGATTACTTGGATATACTGGTGTTCCAAATGAAAGAATTATTAAATCAAACCAAACTTTTCCCCCAGATCACGTAAGAATTGTACATAAGCATTAATAAAAGTATAATGTTTTTCAAACTGAATAATGCAAAAGTGTTGCTGCTAATTCCAAACTATGGACAAAACTCTAAAGCAGGAAACTATCATTTCTGTTATCATCAAATAATTATATCACCATTAGAAGATATAATTATTAATGGGTTCCATGGCCTTTTCTCATCTTATAACACCTTTTGATATTATTAATAAATTAATTCAATCCAGCGATGTAAAACGCCATTCTTCTAAGAGGGCAGATCTATGTTTCTGAGTGTTCTGGGGAATGGAGGTAGTGCTCCACAACTCACTGACTTAAGATAGCCAGACAGGCACAATAAGATTGAGGTCAGGCAAGCATGGTGGCCAATCCAATTAAACAATTTTCAGTTTGAAGGTACTGCCACAACAGTTCAATAACATCGAAAACTGACATCTATAGACAAAAACTGAAAGTATACCAAACTTTAACAGCCTTACTTAGATACAGAATTGTTGATTATCTATAGTCTTGCCCAAATTATTGTTAGGAATTTTGTATATATGTAAATAATTTTAGTGAAATTATGTACGAAATTGTAGTATCTTTTGTATAACGTACCATGAAAGACAACAAAGGTCTGTTATAAAAATAAGATTACAAGGGCACATCTAACATTGAGGTAATTAGCTATCTCATTAAAGTGGCAAAATATCGCCAAGCTGGCAATGGATTTAGAGACTAAAATTTGTGGTCAAACTCAGAATAATCGTCAAATATCGTGACCATTTGGTGACATTTTGGTTCAGTCCCTGTATAACTATAACTGGCACTATAATAGATCCCTACATGTAACTGCATCCTGCCCTTATATGTAACTTTAACTATATATGCCTTCAAGAAATGGAAGATACTAGAGATTTCTCGGCGGCCAGGAAAACTATACAAGACCAATAAAAGTATCAGTTCTCAGATTTTTTTTTTATCTCAGAGTTGACATCGAAGTATTGATATCTTCATGAGAGTTTCACTCTTTAGATGCACTTTGCAGTGCTTTGTGTTTGACGTTCTTAGTACTTTGAAGTGGTAACTACTCATTGTGCTCTGTCATATTGAGAAGAGCTGTATAAATAAATTTGTGGAAAGCTAAAGAACTGTTAAGTCTTTCTTTTCGAAAAATAAATTTTATCAAACTATCATCAGTTCTAAGCACATTCAGTCCATATACAAACCATAGACATGCAACAAGTTTTGGTGTCAGAAGTGGGACCGAATGCCAGTGACAAAAGGTATTAACGAGCAACTAAGCTGGTGACAGCCTTTCCTGCTTTCCATGAGAAGATAGAAGGGCCATAAATTCAGTTAAAGAGGAGATGAAAACTGTTCAAGAAGAGATGTAAGCAGGCCAAGAAAAGACTGAAGCAGGTCAAGAGGAAATGAAAATGCAAATCACTGCCATAAGAAGAAACAAAATCGAGTCTAGGGAAGGCAAAAGAGACATGATTGAAGATAAAGTTGGAGAAATTCAAAAAAGAGTTTCTGCTGTCGATCAACAAACCAAAGAAGGAATTTCTGCTGTCAATGAACAAATTGATAATAGAGTTTCTCGCACAGCAAAGTTTCCATAAAGGTAACAAAGATTATACCATGATACTTCAATATTAAATTCCTTTAAAGCAATTTTTGTACACTGAAGAGCTCTTGAAAATTCAGCAATATTTTTTTCTGATTTCTCTCTTGCTCCTAATATTAATGTATTCATTTATTATGGTGTAAATTCAGAAAAATCTTAACGCCTTTAGAACTAAATTTTCATTATGTTTGCTAGGATGATCTGTAAAAGAAGCAAATATGTCTTTTGGAGAAATTGATTTATTTCACTCAGAAGTGTACTTCATGCAATATAAATCACATTTTACAGTAGTAGGATGTTGTAAAAAAGCATCATTACAAAAAGTATATACATATATAATATTAGATGAATTAAGAAACTTCCTAATATTATCAGGGATAAATTTTTTTTTTAATTTAATTTTGTCCTGTTTATATTCCCCAAAAGGATCAAAATATTCTACAATATTTATATTTAGAATCATTATAGTAAGGAGCCCAGCATGTTCCAGGACCTCTAGATGCATATAAATTAAAGATTCCACTTTCAAATTTTAAAATTTTTTTAGATAATGTATCTGATGAAAATACACCTCTAAATTCTTTTCCCTTTTTTTTTTTTTTTTTTTTTTTTTTTTTTGTATTTTCTTTTATCATTTGATCTTAAATTACCAATTCAGTTATTTTAATTTTCCAATGGCTTTTCTTTTCTTTTCTTTTCTTTTCTTTTTTTCTTTTTTTTTATTATATCCTTGAGATTTTTTTCAGCTTAGTGGAGCTCTTGAACATCCATCCACGTATTCAAAACATTGACGCATTCCTTTTCCTAAAAGTTTCTGAGGTGTATAAGAACCTAAACCACTTACTGCTCCTAATCCGAATGACGCTAAAATAGGTAATATAAAATGCTGAAAACCTCCAAATAACTGGTTGTTGTTTCTTATATAAAATATTGAAAAATGGTGTATTTTCTTTCAAACATGTTTTTAATATTTGAGAATGAAGATTTTCTGGATCCAAATGAACAATTTTTTAATAACTGAAGTAGTCTGGGCATGTTTAAAAATTTCATAAGTTCATTAAGAATTTGTGGTTTTCTGGTTATCTGCTTATTCTAGTTCAGGTAGAAATCTTGATCTGAATGTAGGAAATTAAATAATTCCAATAGCTTCTTGAATATTTTTTACAATTCCTTTCAGTGATTTTTCATAATTTTTTATTTCTTTGGTTTATAAAAATCCTCTCACGATTTTTGAATGCCTAATTTTTCTTCATTATTTTTTAAAATCTGTTTAAGTAAATTTTTAACTGAATCTTTTATCTTCAATTTTTTAGAGTTTTCTTTCTCATTCACTAAATTCTGTCTCTTTTTACTAGTTGTAAATTTTTATGTACTACTTGTAAATTCATCCTTAATACATGAAATCAACAATAACAAAAAAGAGATAGAGAGAATATCTTCATATAATATTAGATGATGATGAAGATGACGATGATGATGATTTTACAGACCCAGATTAACATTCTTTATAACAGATTCACACCTTTAAACTTGTAATCGTTGAAGATTCAGCAGGGTTGCCACTCAAACAGGAGAATGAAATTCCCTGACTTTTCCAGGTTTTCCAGGTGTGTTTCAAGAAAATTCCAGTCTATCCGCATAATGTACGTTGGCTGTGCTAAGAGGTAAATTAATTATGGTATTACTTGTATTGTGTAGCAAATTCACTTAATTATTCAATAAATCCCAGAGGACATTTATTCTTAATTATTCTTGGTATACTTTGTTTGATAACTTTGTTTAGTTTTCCACTTAAGAAACTTAATAAAATTTAAGATATATATATTGGATAACAAATGTATGTTTTATTTAATTATTACTCATGATCATCACCAGTTCAACACGAGGCTAATCCGGTCCTTATAAATCACAATGCAATGCTAAATAGTTAGGTTAGATTTTAGGTAAATTTAATTTGCGTGAGGTATGTTCTTAAAACCTTAACACTTGAAAACACAAATATAATTATAATAGTTGTTGTTTTCTCCACTGAAGATTGAGATTAGAATCTTCCCAATCTGGAATAAAATAAGGCTTTTTTTGCAGACATTCTGCAGCTAAATGAAAGAAAGAAATCTATTTTAATAAATTGAGGTATTTTATATTTATTTTGCAGCATACATAAGGAAAAAATGTGCATTAAATTTCGTGATGGTATGTCATCATACTGCTATAATTAATTTCAGGATTATGCCAGAGAAAATTTCCTGAAATTTGGAAATATTATTTACTAATAATAAATAAATTTAGAGGGAAGACGCAACATTAAATTATATGAATAACATAAAAATAATTACTTAAAAATTGAATTAGAATAATCATCTATATTTTAGCGAATATAGTTATATTACATCATTAGACTGATTACTATTTTTTTATTTTACTGCAAAATGACAAGGTATTTATTAAAAAGAAAAAAAAAGTTTTAAAAAGATTTTGCGGTAAAATTCTAGTATGTATACTAGTGCCAAGGCCTTATTGTAACATTATTGTTATGCCAAGGCCTTATTGTATAATCGTGCCAAGGCCTTATTGTAATAAGGCCTTGGCACGATTTTGAAAATTGTCGCCAAGACTAAAATGACCCGTTTACTGCGCATCAAGATGTCGCCAAATCCCATTATTATTCTAACCAACAAAGAACGTCTATGTAAAGAAGAAAAGGTACCATACAAGTAAAATGCTATTACGCCGCTAGAATGCGGAGGGAAAATTTGCCAAGGGATTTGGCGACGGAACCTGGCGGTCAGAATTATCCTCTCCGGGATGTATACAGGAAATTGAGAAACACGTGTTAAGAAGAAACGCTCTTTGACAAAAAGAAAACTACCAAAATCCGTTTTTAAATTATTGCGAAAAAACGTTTTATCAAAGGACGTTTCTTCTTGGATTTTTCGCAATAATTTTAAAAACGGATTTTTGTAGTTTTTTTTTTTTTTTTCCTCTGAAAATAACTAATCCCTGAATTAATTTACTTGCGCCAAAAAATATTTTCTTTTCCTTTAGAGTTTAACCACTTGCGCTAAGACTAAACTTCACGGTTGCGGTGTGCCGTGCGCTACAATATAACAAGCGGTAAAGTGTCTCATTTACGCCGCTCCGCATCTGCGAGTGCAATCCAGAGCTGTAACTCGAGAAATAAACAATCTCGTTGTTAGGCGACGTGTGCACCACGTTATTTTCATTTTTGCGATAAATGCTTATCGACGTGTTCACGTCGCTCGCGGTTTGAGACAAAAGCATCTTGACGTGCGTGGCACGTCTTTTTAGCGCAAGTGGTTAAAGAAATTTTAAACGATATTCATTTTATGAACTCTCGATAACGTGACCTTCGAACTTCGACACCGGTTTCGAGCTTTGGCGACAGATATATCAGACATGCACAGCTGTTTCCCTCTATGATGGAATGGAGCCACAGCCACGTCTGTTGCAGAGACATTTTCCTTCTTTACAATACATATTCTTTGATTCTAACCTCCATAGTACCATATACTAGGATTAAACCCATTTTGTTTTATATGAGAACAGGTACTTTCTTTAGTTCATGCACTGCACATGCGATTCTCGAGAATACTGGAAACCAAAAGTTGCGGGAGAGTTGCTTTGCCTTTCTAAAAGACAATCAAATTGGAGCTGCGAAAATTGGCTCTATGCCAGCTACCCGAATGACACTCACGTGATACATAATTCGGCAAAAAAGTTACCTCTTCCGACGTCGGCGCAAAAATCGCTTTTTTTGGCGGGATCGTTGTATGAACTTCCCTGACTTTTCCAGATTTTGACAAAAATACTTAAATTCCCTGACTTTTCCCTGAATATTTTGGTCAATTTTCGAATTCCCTGACTTTTCCCGGTTCTCCCGGTTTTCCAGGTAGCGTGGCAACCCTGATTCAGGTTCAGGTAAAACAATTATGTTAGTATTACAATAATATTAATTAAATACTATTTACATTTTTAATGCATTATATATATATATATATGCAAACATATTAATGAATCTGAATATTCTACATTAGAAGAAAACTATACCCTCTTTAAAAGATATTGAAAGAGAAGATACTCTCAAAATTCTTAAACCTAAGAAACTAAACAAAAAGAAAGAAGAAATTAGATGATAAATATTTGCATATTAAAGATATTATAGAAGCAACTGGGAAAAGAATAGAAAATGCTACAAATGCAATAAAAGATCAAGATGCTACTATGAAAAAGTTTATGATATTATTAATGATGTAATTTATTCAAATGAATTTGGTCCTTTATATGCCACTAGTTCACCTGCTGCTATTGAACTTCAACTTGGTAAAAATGGACTATTATTAAACTTTCAAAATTTATAAAATATAGAATAGTGAATGAAGGTTCTGAATTCGTAATATACGGATTTATTCAAATCACTTCAGAATTTTTCAAAGCTGAAATTAAGAAGGGTCATTCAATTTTTGATTTTAATACATATACAAATAAATATAAATCATGTTTATGTATATTAGTAAAGGTGATGAGTTTATATTAGAAGTTTGAACAAAGAAGGTAATTATTATTGAACCTTATTTGAAAACTGAAATGATAGACTAGAAACCTCTTCAGAAGCATCAGCTGTACTGTCTGCTGAATTTTCATCCTTAATAAATGGATATTGGGGTATCAAGAATTATCTGAGTCTTTCATTGCTGAATATAGAGTATATTGGGATATGTATGTAGAACTTACTAAAAATGATCCAAACTTTTTTATGATTATGCATGAAAAATCTTATCAATTGGAGTATTTTATCCAGATATAAAAAATTAATTTTAGATAACAATGGAAAAAATGATTGTGATATAATTTCAGAATATCAAACTTTAATTGATAAATTCATATTAGAAAATTTTAAGAAATTAAATATAATATTAGCTTCTAGATACCAGAACTTATCCAAAAATACTATTGAAGAACTGAAATGTGTAATAGATTGGAATGAAATAATTAAACATCAAAATTTAAGTGAAAACATTTTAAATAAATATGAAGATAAAACAAACTGGTGTAATCTAGATTTATACAGACAAGTAATGTGTAGCTTTATTAAAAGAAATTATGAGAGAATTAATATTACAGTATTAACTCAAATACGTGCATACCTTAAAAATGCTTGAAATTATTGTTTAAAGTTTAGAAATTCATCAAGATTACTTTCAGTGGTGTGTATTTGGGTAAGTTTTAAATTTTTACTTATAATAAATGAAGGACTCTAAAACAGCAGATTTAAATAAGTTCTTTACAAAACCACAGTGGGTTATATATAAGATCGAAATTAGTGAGTATATACATTTAAGCAAGATTAACGAACTTATAAAAACAAAAAAACAAAAATTTTCACAGAAGATTCATGATTGTGAAAATGTAATATTTATATGCAAATATTGTGAAGAAACACATCTGATATATCATAAACTATGTTATACAGCAAATCATCTCCCTAATTAAACTTAGAATTTACACAAGATTTGTACAAAGAAATTAAGAAACACAACACTTTAAATATAGTTAATAATTACATACGTAATTCACCTAACTGTTGAGAGAAAAGACCTTAAAAGCATTTCTCCTTATAACTGGAGATAATTACATAGGTAATTCACCTAACTGTTGAGAGAAAAGACCTTAAAAGCATTTCTCCTTATAATTGGAGCTAACAGAATTTAAATTAATTCAGTAATTAAATATTAATTAAAATTAGGTCAATAAAATTAAAATGGTCAATAGCTTACCTGCAAAATATAATACTGAATATTTAGGAAGTTCTAGATTTACAGATAGTAAATACTGTACTGTAAAATTTTAAAAAAAGATAAATAGATAGATTATATTATAGTGGAATAACTTTATATATTTCCAGGAGTTACATGTTTACCCTCCTGAATCCTTTTAATAATATTTTGATTTATAATATTTTGAATTTGTAAAGAATGAAAACATCACCATTTCATATGGAAATGAATCTTTAATTTAATGCTCCTTCTAGCAGGGGTCATGATAGAAATGCACTTAATTCTAATGGGAGGTTTTGATTATATCGGAAACTCTGATTCTTTTCAATTTTTTAGTCTCATTTGATATTTATCTTTTATTGAAAAAAACTTCCGATTTTTCCTGTAATTTTTTTAGAGTCTGACATAGCTAAAAAAATACATCTTTTGTTATAAAATCTTGACACAAGATAAAGTCGTGCAGGTTTGGGGGATTATGTTCGAGTTCTATCATTTTCACTCTGTCTATCGCTTCAGTAAATATCGAATGTCACAGATAACAAAGATGAACTAACTTTATGCATATTTTCAAAATACATATATCAGAATATATTAATGTGTACAGAAAAAGGGAATGAAACTTACATGTTGAAATAAACGATTTGCAAATATTATAGCTCGCTTTGACAAACGCTGAATGCACAAGTCAACACCATGAACTGGTAATGCCATTACAAAAAGCAAAAGCTCTAATTGCAGATTTCCCTGGAAGAAAAATACAAGAGAGAAATTAAACTAAATGATACAGAATAAAATTCAATTTTGTAAGTCACAATGCTGAGTACAATGCAGTCATAAGAGGAAAAAAATAACATTATAGTAATCAAATAAAATATATTGCATACTTCTATTGCAAGAAGAGTTACAGAAATACAATCAATAGCGGTATAATAATATGGCATTAGCAGCTTTGAAACATAACCACCATAGATTTCTTAGCTATTAAGAGTCCAAACAAATGCATAACTACATTCATTAATATTGTTTTGAAACACTTATTGAAAAATATACATTAAGCTAATCAAATATCCTAAACAAAAAGACTTATTTTAATGAAATAAATGAAAATTAGACCTTAAAGAACAATTACACACATTTAACTTATCTTAACTAAAATGCTACTTTCTCTTACATAAACAATAATCACAAGTAACTTATAAGTACATCTTATATCCAAGCAGTTGAATCATTTTGTTCTGTTACAACAAGAGCGACCAAACTTCACGAAAGCAAAAGCCTCATATTAGAATTCAGGAATATTGAAGAAACATAATTAAACTTTTCAAAAGCTGTAATTAGATATTTATATCATTTTGAAAGTAAAGTTTTTTAAAATGGGGGTTGAAATAAATTAATAAAGATTCTGCATTTTTATGCAATTAGTATAGTTATTTAGAAACTAATGATTCTTGTTTACACTTGTTCTGCATCCTGGAAAGTATATCCTTACAATATACAAATTTCTTCGTGTGGACTTAAAATAAAAGGAATAAAAAAATGCATGTTTAAAAAATTTTTTAAATCAGATTTTTTTATTTAAATCAGTTTTCTCGCCTACATTACTAATTAAATGTTTGCCATGCCGTTATGGGCTAATTAATTTAGCCTCTAATTATTATTACTAATATTAATTAATACATACCATGTATTTTTATATGTATGTTAATACATTAATTTACAATTAGAGATAATACAAATTTCATATAATTTAATTAATTAGTAGCAAAAAACACAATAAAACAACTTGGTACCTTATGGACATTAATAACTTGCAAATTACTTTAATCACTTAGGTATCTTAAATGTATACTAGAACAAATACAAACAACAAAAAAAGACAAAAAAGGAAAACAAATTCTTGTAGTTACATCTTTTATATAAATCAATTTTATATCAGAGTAAATGTAAACATCATAACATTGGCACTTTTATCTGCAGCCTACATAACATTTCCAAAACCAGTTGATCAAATATTACCTTCATTACTGGCATTTGCACTCAGTGCTTTAAACAAACAAAACATACTGCTTCCATTTCAACCCCTGACCGCTTTCTCAATTTACTGTGCGTACATTCAAAAATAGAAAACATTCCTTCAGTCCCGGTCAATGAAGCTTCTGCTATGCTATCATTTCAGTTATAATCAATCCTTCTGTTCAATTCCTCTTATGCATTCTTTCAAAAGAGGTATTGATTGCCATCATTCAGATGAAGTCGCCGACTCTAATTTTCAAAAAAGGATTTCACAGGTGGAACACGAATTATTAACTTCAGTGTAATGCTGAATAAAGCAATGTATACATACTTTTCTTTTACTTATTGAAATATGACTGCTACATTTTACTTCCTAATAAGGCTTGTGCTTTATATTTTGGTGAACAAATACAGTAACCTCACAAACCTGACTTAATGTAAACTGAAAGAGTGACTGAGAATTACTGAAAATGTGGAGTTTTACAGAAGCCATAGATTATTTACAACTCACAACATTTTGTCCAACACCTAAATCCATAGCAATTTTATTAATATTTTCCTTTTTGTCCAGTCTCTTAAGCCATCCAATTTCAATGTTAATTTGTTTTCTTACTTCTTATTCGACATTTTTCACTTACACACACTACATAACATTTCTAGGCCTGGACCTACTGAGAAATTCTACACAGAATGAAGCGAAAGTTGAACTTACAACAAAGTACAGCCATAAACCTTCAGGCAAATCTACTAACGGGAGGGAAGAACAGAAAAGAATGCAAGTGGTAAATAACACAAGTTACCTGACTTTGTTACCAAGAGAAAAAATAAAATGGACTGGAATTTCTGCAAAAAAGAACAAAATCTGTCATCAAATATTTTATACAGTTTTGAGAAGATGGCACTTTTAAAGCATACTTACTTAGATCATGCATAACAGGTTTTGAATTAGTGCACTCAATGCCATATTTACATCTAACACTTGATAGAAGTGACACATTTTCTTGCATTATATTACCATGACTTGTTTAAAACATTTTAAATTATTTAATTTTTTAAAAAGTTTCATTTTTCATACTGAGTAGTTAAAATCTTTGCTACTTTCCCATTTCGCCGGCACAAATCTCACCAAGCAGTCTTTATTGGCGACAACACATAGTATACACATAAAAAATGTCAACAAATGTTAGTTTTAAGAAATTTTTATTTTGAAGGCATAAACATTTTAATATCATTTAAAATTTTGTAAAAAGACAATAAATATTGATGATAAATTTGTAAAAAGACATCAATTTAAGAATTTACTATGCTTTCATGGTACAACATCCTAATTCACCGTTTCATAACATGTGATCCCAAGTAAACTCATCTCATGTAAACTATGCTACAAAAATCTAATTCTCTCAGTAATTGTCTACATTAATTTCAAGTTAAATCTTAATTTGGAATACAAGTTTAAATGCAAGAATTGTTTCAATTTGTACGAATAGCTTACTCAGAAAACATGTAAAACCACAGTGCTTTACTTCACTAGTGCATTCTCATTAGAATTGATGAATTTAACCCTTGGCTGCCTTTTCTATATTTTTGTCTTCGGATGAGCAGTGTGATTGCATCCTAATTGACTTAATTACCACGAATGGCCTTGGTGCATAAAATTGAACTGTCTGGTAAAAATTCTATGTAATTGTATGACAGTATTGAAAGAAACGATCAATTTGATAAGAAATGGCTGTGACTTGTTTTGAAAATGAGACGTAAAAAGTTACCAGTGAGGATATTCTGTTTGGCATTGGTTGCACCATTTTTGGCAACTTTATAGCTTGGGCCGGAAAAATGGAAAAGTACCAAATCTTTTTTAAAAGCATTATAGATTATCTTAATTTTTGATTTTAACACATTTTATTTCCTTTAAAAGAAATGGGACAATATCTGATTCCAATGAATGATCCTTCGTTAACAAATCCACTGATTAAAATCATGATTGAAATCATTCATACCCTGTTGGAAACTCTCATTTTTCTGGTTTCGAAAGTCCCCCCCTCCCCCGATTTTAACTTTCTTCAGAGAGAAAACTGATTTTATTTTAACTGATGGTCATAAAGGATATCACTCTAAAATATATGCCAGAAAAAAAATACCCCAGGGGGAAAAAAAATCCTTGCAAGAAATATTCTTAAAAAATATTTGTTTTAATTTTTTATTATTTTACAAAAAATTATTTAATGTTATGTCAGGAATGTTATAAAAATTAATATGTTTATATATTAAGTTTTATAAGTTTAAATTAAATGAATATGTTTTATCAAATGAATAAGTTTTTGTTTATCGTTACGAATTTTGTACATATATAAATAATTTTTTCGAAATTATATGTGAAAATATAGCATTTTTTGTATAATGTAACATGAAATGCTTGAAAGAGAAGATGCTCTGCTGGAAAAATAAGAACACAGGGGCAAGTTTGTTTAACATTGAGTAAATGGCTATCCCCCTAAATTGGTGCGATATCGCCAAGCAGGTGATGGGTTTAGCGACAAATCTTCGGCTGCCAAATTTGGCAATATATTGCCAAAAGTCCCCATTTGGGTTCAGTCCCTGTATAAATGTAATTATTATTGTATTTGAAAAACTGTAATTGATCCTATATATAACTGCTAACATTCTTAGTATTTTGCACTAAGCAATTTCTTAATAGTTTGAAGGGGTAATTACTGATTGTGCTCTGTCATAAGGAGAAGAGCTGTATGAGTACTTTTGTGGAACGTTCCAGAACTATGACAAGTTTCTTTTGAGTAAAATAAATTTTATAAAGCTAGCATCGCTTCTGAGTGCATTCATTCAATCACGAACCCATAGACTCCAACCTTCAGCAAACCTTGTCAGTAGTCAACGCGCGATCGACATTTTTACAACTTTGAAAATGTGCACGTAGCGTATGTTGTAATTAACCATTCATTAATTTTAAATTAATAATAATTTATTAATTTAATAATTATCGTAATCAATTTTATTACATTTAAAATCCATATACATATAAAACTGAATAATTAAAAATATACCTTATAAATTATATGCACATTTAATTAGAAATTTTCTTTTAACTCCTCAAGCATTCACTAATAAAAAGTACTTCAAATCACTACTAATCATAGAAAAAATCAGAAGCTATAAATCATATCTTTATTCTGGATATGATTTCTACAGGGAAATAAAATTTAAATAACCAAGAATGATACATATAAGTATTAAACAAAATACGCATAATTTATAAATGCAAAGATTTATATGTAGCATGCTTAGCAAGCTTAAGTTCTGATTTTGAGAATGTTTTTTTATAACACAGTTCTTCATTTGCCTGCATATTTATTTTTTCAATCAAAACTGCTTCAAGAGTTTTAAGACCTAAATTTGGTCGAAATTCCGTCTGATTTTTTTTAACAATAGAAAAAATTCTTTCGCAAGCTGCATTTGAATGAGGTATTATTAAGACAGCAAGCATTACAGAAGGCAATACTTTGTATTTAATACACCCATTCATATTTTTTAATTTGGCAATTTCTCCCCATGCTATATCAATATGCAAATCTACAATTTCTTTCAAATCATCTACTTGATACATGGAAAATTCAATTTCTACTTGATTAAGACATTTTTCATCAATAATGGATGGAAAAGTATTCATCAAGTAAAGAACAGATGAAAATGAGACTTCAGTTCTCAAGCTGATGTCAGCAACTTCAGCATGTTTTAGAAATGGATCACTCAGTGGAAATTTATCAATTATATATGAACATGCAGTTACAAAAAAAGCTCGCACAGAATTGAAAAATGATTTCACTTCACTTTCATTCAACTTGGCATTTTTTTAAATATAGTCTTGTTTCCGCACCAATCACTAAATTTTCATTTTCTTTTTGTTTACTATACTTCTGAAATGGAATAGACGTTAGAGTAACATCTTCATTTTCTTTAGAAATTACTGATGGTTTTACGAATCTAACAAATAAATTCATTAAAAGTTCAAAAAGTTCTCTTCTCAATTTATGTATATAAGGAGCTTGTTGTTGCAAATTAATATTTACTGTTATAAACAAAGGCAAAGTATTTTTCAAAAATAACAAGTACAATTTGGTGGTCAGTGACTGTAAAATTTTTTTAATGTTTTGCAATCTCTTTCCTTCATTCTCACTGTTATCTGGTTTATCTCCAAAAAAATTTATCACAGCATCCCACTGTTCCAAAATCCTTGTTATAGATTCTAAAAGAGACAACCATCTCGTACTGCAATATTTCAAAATTTTATGAGATTTTGCATTCTGTCCCAAAATTTGTTGAGCAACTTTGAAGCTATGCTTCCGTTTCGAACTTTTCTCCAAGTAAAAATATATATCTATTATCAACATTTCAATTTCTGAGCCAATTAATTTTTCAGTAGGTTTTTTTGCAGCTATATGCAAGAGGTGGCACGGACAACCTCGGGTGATTATACTTGGTTGATGCATTTTGATAAATGTTGCTACACCTTTAAACTTTCCAATCATATTACTAGCATTATCTGAAGAAAATGATAAGCAATTTTTCCATTCTAAACCTTTGTTTTTAAAGTTTTCATTTACACAATTAAAAATACCTTCTCCTGTATTATTCATGCATTCTAAAATAGAAATCAATGAAGTAATTATCACTCCCTTTTCTTTACTGTAGTATGTTATAACCAATGGGTACAGTTTGTTATCATTGTTATCATTACTTCCATCAGTACTTAGAGAAAATGATGTACTGCACACTGATTTTATAATATCAGCAACAGTATTTTCTGCAAGCGTTTTCACAATAGCAGCAGTTTTGGTATGACCGCAGCTAAATTTTTTTGCTATGGCAGAATCCGGAAACATTGCTTTGAAAAGCTCTTTGGAATGATCCGAAACAGAAAGAGGTAGATTATGTTCAATTAAAAAATGAACAAAATAGCATTCGGCTTTTATAGGATCTGTTTCATCATCTTTTATTAAGAAATTTGTTATTTCTTTAGATTTTACAGTGCCAAGTTCTATATGCTTTTGAGAAAACACATGCCGTTTACAGTCATCTTTTCCGCCATGAGCAACTGAGAAGTCTTTGTTGCATACACTGCAGTGTGCGTGATTCACAGAAATTTCGGACGCTTTAATGCATGGAAATTCTGAAGAATATGAATCTTTAAACTTCTGCTTTGATAATTTTGGCTTCTTCGTTCGAGGCAGCATTATGATTAAAAATCTTTCACCTGATTCACAGTTCACAAGACACACGCTAAGCTCTCGCCGTAAACTACACAATGCAGCCGAATGCAGCCTAAACACGCATCAGCGAGGAACCTGGGAGACAGACAATTGGGTGGAACTATTGATAAGTCGTTAACGGTTGGAGTTACTGATCTACGATTGGCTAATTCTTCAAAACTAGGAACGCACTCAACACGTGATATATGATAACACGAGTATTCAGCCAATCATCGGATGAATTAGTTGGTTCCGTTTTGCGTACTGGTTCTCCTGCTCTTGTTTCTGTAAAATCCGTAGTTTTTTCCATACTTTTCGTAGCTCGTAGTTTTTCATGAATTTCTGTAGAAACTACGGAGAATCCGTAGTAGTTGGAGTCTATGCGAACCCGTACGCATGCAACAATTTTTGGTGTGAGAAGTGGGATTGAATGACAGTGGCAAGAGTGGTGGAGGAACAATTGAGACAACTGCTGACAGCTTTTGAAGCATTTAAAGCAGAAATGAAAGTGGGCCATGAAAAGATGGAATTAGCCATCAAGTCAGCTGAAGAAATGTAAGTGGACCAAGAAAAGATGGAAGAATCCATTTAGACACTTCAAGAAAAGATTGAAGCAGGTCTAGAGGAAATGAAAACAGAAATTACTGCTATAATAGAAAACAAATTGGAGGCTACAGAAGGCAGAATAGATATGGTTCAAAATAAAGTTGGAGAATCTGAAGATGCAGCTTCTCCTGAAGAACAGCAAATTGGAAAAAGAGTTTGTGCTACTGAACAACAAATCGGAAAAACAGTTTCTTCGGTCCAATAACAAATCAAAGATAAAAGCTTCTGCCATTGAACAACTAATCCATGAGAGAGTTTCTGTTGGTGTTGTGAAGGATGTTGACAGTCTACAGAAACCCATAACAACAACTGGACAAATTCACACCTATTGTCATCCCGAATTTCTCTCAAGATATCCATTGTATGATGGAATGACATCCTGCCTAGTGTACAAGATTCAGTTCTCTATAGCGGTGGATGCAAATAGATGGATTCCAAAATGAAGGCCTGCCACCTTGCCGTTCGTTTTAAAGCAGACACAGTAAATATCCTTCAGACTCTGCCCCCAAACCCGAGGCTAGACTTCCAAGCTCTATTTGGCCCGTTGGAGCTGTGCTTTGGTGAAAACTGTTTAAAAGACTATAGCAGGCTCCAGTTAAAACCTCAACAATAGAAGTTCACAGAAAACTACAGAAGATGGCCATGAATGTTGAAAGGCTGTCCCATCTCGCCCTTTCTGATTGCCCAACAGACATAAGGAAATCCTGTCCCAGCAGAACTTCATTGATGGCATTTGGGATCCTGAGATAAAGAAAGTCTTGTGAATGGCAGATGTCAAGGATCTAAAAAGCACTTAGTGTATGCCATGAAGTTCAAGGCAACCCAGCAAGTAACTCGTACAGATCGCCACTCAATCAGAGCTCCTCAAACCAGAGTATGAAATGATTATTTTACTAGATGATTTAACCAGGCAATTCAATGCTTTGTAATGGAATATAGAAGGAAATAAAACAATCTTCAAGTGCTGGAACTTTGATGGTGAAGGTAACCCGCAAAGAAACTGCAGAACACCCTGAGGTACAGAAGCTAAAACTGCTCCCCAGCAATGAGGCAGGAAACAAATTAGAGGCCTTTTTGCACAGAAAAGTTTACCAGATACTGAAAAAGGCCCCATTTTCTGATTTTTGCAATGAGTGACAGCCATAAAGGACTTCCCATCATGGAATATAAAAATGTAGCTTCTTGCTATACGACTATTGATACAGAAACCAATGTTACCATTATTAAAAAAGATTTGGCTCAGCAACTGGAGGGTAGGCTCATCTGGATGGCACCCTGCAATATATGATTACCCTCAAAACTGTATCCAGGGGTAAAATTAACATCAGTGGAAAGCTAAATGTTAAAATTACATTTGAAAGTGCTGCCTACCATCATCTGGGATATGTGGCAGATATTACAGAATCTTGCCACCCAGCTTAATTCAATATTTCAACTAACTGTAAGTTGGTGGCATGGTTCAAGGTCACTGCAAGGTCAAAGGAGAATGTGGCACCCGCAGTGGATAGAATCCCTCTTTCATTAAAGCTTTGAATGTCTATGAATATATGGAAACATGATAACATGGCGGTACTAGGGAAAATAAAGTTACAATAATAAAATCAAAATGTATTTAAAATTCCTTTTAATTTCTGCACTTCTATTCATTAAGCACTCAAACCTTTCCTTATAGATTTTATAATAGCCTCTTGTTAATTTCTTAAATTCTTTCTGGTGCATAACTGTTGCCAGGTTTTATGAAAGTTCTTCTAAGCATATTTGTTTTGCACACGGCAAAACCTAGAAGGGCTGTCTGCCTAAGAGAAGAGATGCCTTCATAGGACACTTCTTAAGGAAACTGGCTTGTATTTACATTACACGAGGGAAAAGGCGCAAAAACACCCATGCAGTGAGCTATGTAAGTTGAACTAGTAATAATCTGCAGCCTTAAAAACTCAGGCATTAGTGAATACTGATCATAATAACAACTGAGACTGTATCAAAGAATAACTACATATATATTACATTTTTGTTTTTTTAAATGGAGTTATCAGTTCAAATACTATTTCTACTGTTCTTGCTTCATATTAGTTTTTCTCCAAAAGTTTTATGTCCGATACTTTCAGAAGAAATTCCATTTTTTTTAACCTAGTGACTTTCAAAGAGTGAAACTTCATCAACACAAAGCAACAGGTCATACTTTGAAAAGTACCATTATATTCTTCGAAAAAAAAATGAAGATTGATACAGATATTGTATAAAAATCTTTTCAACCTATTCCAGCAAAGTCCCCTAACATATTTTGCCTATGCACTTACTGTGCCTCTGGCCTCTTGAAAAGACTTCCTAAATGCAAACCCAGCATGACTGATAGACTCTAGAAAGTAGTGGAAGAAGAATGGAGATTAATACCCCTGAAAATTTTATGAAAAGCCCTTCTATTATAGAAATCACGATGCAGATTTATAGTAAAGAAAAAGGCTATCAGATCAAATATTTTAAAAAATACTCTTTACATTTTACATATTAAGTAAACAGCCCTGAAATCATCCTAAAAATATATAAACGTAAAAAATGGTAAACTAGAAACTGCGATGAAAAACAGTGCTTTGTAATTGCACAAATTTGCATTCCAGCCACTCATAAGAGGAAAACACCTAACGAATATGCAAACAATAAAATGTGATGAGGCTTTTTCAAATATCATCTCAATTATCCACTTTGCAGAAAATGTGAAATATGTCTCCACATAGGTATAGATAATAGTACTGAGAAGTGATAGACATTGGATTGGATTAAATTATTTAGTTTATGTAAAGCACACAAGAGTTGCATGCCTATGCTTTACCCCAATTTTGATCAGAGCCCAGCATAATGGAATCTGCAGAACCTCATATTTCTCAGATCTAACACAAAATTCTCAACAGGACTTTTGACTCAACAAATTTCAGATACGACATGAGGCAAAGACACTAACACTAGTGACTGCATAGGAACATTTGTGACTAAATGCTTGTAATTGTAGTCATGAATATCCTTGCTTACATGGTATTCAAATCCAGATAAGTAACACTGAGAAAAGCAAGAGCATCATCTAAGCATGTTGTTAGCTAGTTACCATGTTGTGTCTACAAAATCCAATTATGATTCAAATGCCGAGCCTGCAATATATGATTAGTAATTCAAATCAATAACCACAATATTATGATCACAACTAGTACGTTAAGACTAGGTTTTGGTTTGGCTCATGAGATTACGGCAAAGCCTTGAGGGCTATCTGCCTAAGGGGATGGATGTCTTTGTGGAGGATTTTCTAAGGGAAACTGACTCATAATACACATTACACATGCGGAGAACCATAAAAATGCAGATGCATGCAGCCAGTTCCTGGGATTTGAACCTTGGACTGAACTACCAGTGGTTGGTGACTTTACCACTCAGCGCCACTGGTGGATTTAGGACTAGGTCTAATACTTTATATCAATTTTCAGTGTTTTATTAAAGTTATAAAGAACTCCAGCACTTCTCTTTCCTTTCAAAACATAATGATTACAACAACTAAAAGAGGAAAATTAAATGTGGGAATTTAATATTTTCCTCCTTCCCCTTCTTATACATTAAATTCAGCAACACAAATATTTCAAATTAATTTAAGTTTTCCTAAAGTAAAAAATTCATTTGTTGTTCATTAAAATTTCTTAATATTGGTGCAATAATCACCAGCCAATTAAATTTCAGCAGCCATTGGAAGACTTTTATTTATATGTAACATCGGCTTTTTGCGCTTTGAATTCTTCAACCATGGGTATAATATAAATGTTACTTGTATCATGCTTATATTACCAGTGGCTAACATTTTGCAGTCAAGAAATCTAAATAAGCTATAATACATTAATAATATACTCATCAAAAGAACATTTTTAAGCAATGCAACCCAGATCTGGTACTTCCCAGTTTCTGAAAAAAATTGTTATTCCAGCTGTAGACCAAAATAAGATATTGAGTATTTTAATATATTATTTAACTATTTAATCTTAATTTATTCATCTTTTTACTCTTTGCATTTTAATTAATTATTTTATTTATTTTTGTAGCAGTAGTTTATTTTTGTGGCATTCAGTAGGGCTCATGCACTTTTATATTTAAAAACCCCATCATGCTGTTTTGTCATTCATCAGTACTTTAGTTCAAAACACTGGCATATAACTGCAAGTACAAAGGGGATGTAAGAGTGCAAACAACATTATTCAAAATCCTTCAACACCTACAGTTGATGAATTTAAAAAAAAATTCTCTGACTCCTTATCTGGATTTTTTATTGTCATTGGGAGGAAGTCAGATTTTCAAGTGATGATGATTTATCATGCCTTTTGTTACTGTCATTGTAACCTGTGGTTTTGTTAAGAGATACCAGACAAAGAATTTAGTAAAAAAGGGCAGTGGTTTCATGACTTTTATGATTTTGGAAGTGAGACAGAATTCTAGCACGATTTTTCAAAAAAAGAAAGCAAAGATCAGTAACATGAAGAAGTGGATATTGGAAGACCTTGGTAAAAAAGGCAATGACTCTTTTTTTTTTTTTTCCACAAACAAAACATGCTCTTCTTCTCAGCCTTGGACAGTGATTACTAATGAGAACTCATTTAGTACCCTGCACAAAGTAAAAATTTGATGCACTCAACAGTGACAGATGATTGTTTGAATTACCTGAGTGTGCATCAGAAACTAGTTTAAGAAAGAAGAATTAAAATAGATAGGAATTTTTAGAAAGTTCTAGTGTAAACAGAAGAAAAGTTATTGTAACACAAGTTAAAAACTAAATTAACAAGAAAAAGTTCAACCTACTTATTCCTATTTCACAAAGTTTAGCAGTCTTACCCATGTACTTGAGTTCATTGCTTATTTACTCTTTAATGACAAAGCACCTAAAGGAAGGCATGTCTCCGTGGAGCGTTTTTTAAAGGAAACTGTTTCGTTACACGTGGAGAAAACTACAAAAATGCTCATGCAGCAAGCCATTTCACCAGTATTTGAACACCTGGGCTGGACTACTAGTGTTCAGCTGTCTTTCAATTTGGCCAATGGTGAGCATATTCAAGCCTGTTTCTAATTTAGTTTTCTTAATCTAAGGTTGTTTGCACTTCCTGTGTGCCTACTGGTGGTGTATAATCATGATTCCTCTGCTAATGACAGACTACAGGTATAAAGCCAGATTCAAGAAAGAAATGCTCACAATTTATATGTAGTATCAACCTCTCATTCGATATGAATATCTGCTATGACATTAAGCTCTTATGAAGAACCAATATCATCAACATATTTTTAAATCTACGCATCACAAATTTCACAGCCAAACTCTCTACTATTTGTTTATAAATGTGAAACATACAGGTATAAGTGAGTGGAACACCAGAATTTCACCATTTGGCCATACAGGTATAGTCTTGCCATCTTTGAAGTTCCAATTTTGAGGGAGAACGCCGGAGGCAGTTCGAGGGTGTCCCATCCCTCTTTCTTTACCACCAATCTCTTAAGAGGCCTTTTGGCTCACTGTGTATTTTGAGTGCTCTTTGCTGTACAGACACTATACACTTAAACACCCATGCCTTCTCCCAGAATTGAGGCACACCAGCGGCCAAGCAGTAAAGTCACTGAACACTGGTAGTTTGGTTCAAGGTTTGAATCACATGAACAGGCTTGCTGCATGGGTGTTTTCATGGTTTTCCCAATGTGTATATGAACCAGTTTCCCTTAGAAAGCCCTCCACAAATGCATCTCCCCTTATGCAGATAGCCATCAAGGCTTTGCCAAAATCACATAAACCAAAACAAACTTCTCACAGATTCGAACCCAGTATGGCAGTCAGCATCAGTAATCACTATACAGGCTAGGAAGAAAGAGAAACCCACATCGAAATATAACCAAATTATTTATGCACAGCAGAAAGGGTTGCTTTGTTCTCTATGTTATTTTGCCTATTCAATCACCCAATTATTAATACATGTGAGACATGACAAGATAGCAATTGTAATGCATTCAAAATGCACCACTGAATTTGGCAAAATGAAGTTTGCCAAATTCATTAATATTTATTAATATATTTACTTTATTTTGCTAGTCTTCAACAAAGCTTGTAAAACTGCATACAATTTATGATTTTGTAATCATCTGCATAAAACATCTCCTTTCTCCAAAACTGTATTAAACTTTCTACATGCTGCAAATTATTTTCTTCAGCTCGCAGTGCATGAATAAAAGACAATATTTTCTTTCCTTGATAAAAAGTTAATTTAATAACACATGTAGGATTACCTAATTATAGCAAACACACAAAACTTGAATAGGCTGGCTTAATTCATGAACCAAACTGTGGTCTCATGGTGAGACTATAGGGTCAAACTATAGTTAATGCACTTCAGGTTCTGCAGCCAATACATTAATATCTTTCTCTGTGTAAATACTGGCTAGTTGGATGGATTCACCACACAATGCTTTGTCAGCATTCATTCTGAAATATGATACAGCAAAATATGACTTACGGTTAAATATATGTTGTTCACACAGATTTGAGCCTTCATTGCTGATTTGATTATTACTGCACAATTTGGCTGCAGCCTTGTTATCTAGACATGCCTAGATGATCCTCTGTGGCACTGTGCAGTGTATCAGGAAACATAGTGTGCATGACACTAATTTCTCCACCCATGTGGAATTGCATGCTCTTGCCAGATCTGATGGTAATTAACATGTAGTACCTGCATGACAGACTCACTTATCTTAGTACTCTCACTCAGAAAGAGATCAATATATTGCTTCCAGAATCAAAAGTGTGTTTTCAAATCTGTGACATAATCTTTGGTTTCTAAACAGCATACTGTGATTGAACCATTGAACCTACATGGCGACCAATACCTGTCACAAACGCAGGTCTAGGTTACCTAAGTCACAGATACAGAATGATGTCACCTCCAACTATAATCCTAATGAGATAGTGCTACAAGACTACAGCCTAAGGAGTGAGACTATTTTAGCTTGCTTATTAAAATTCTGTATTATTAGCCATGAGGTTATTCATAAAGATCACACTAAATTTAAGGCAAATCAGTTTTTCTTTTAGTATAAAAAGTTTCTGCAATTCTTATGAAATACAGTATATATTAAGCACAACCAACCTCCTCTAAATCCCTGAAGGAAGGTGAAAGGAAGAAGGATGTATTAACTTTAGGCATCCTAGCAAGGCCCACAGATGTACGTGAATCAGCTGCTTGAGAAATTATTGTATACTGCCAACCTGTAATTAATAGGAAAAATTGTATTTAAGTGATATAAAACAATTGAGGAAAAAATAATGAGAAATGAAATGGTAGCTATAAGACGATACTTTTCCATTATAGCAGTGAATTAATATGTAATAAAACAAATAGAAATAAATGCAAAGTCAAGTTACAGATATCTCCAAAGATTTGAACAAAGAAAGAATGAAAAGAATTTGCACTATAGCTTCATGAATGTGGGTTAACCGTAGATCATCACTGCAAAACAAACAAAATAACCTAAAAATAACAAAGGATCTTAAAAACCAAGAAAATCTAAAACAAGTTAATTTTCATAATTTGGATCACCCTACTGCAAAACAAATGCTTATTGTATGTAGATAAAAGCAATAATTTAAGCAAGTACTCATAAGATATGCAACTTACAGAAAATTCTAATTGTCTCAGACAAATTTACTATGAAGATGATTGTCCTAGTCCATCAAATGCTGAACTAACTCGGCCATTAAAAAAAAAAAAAAAAAAAAAAAAAACTGTTAATTATCATCAGGATCAACATTTAAGCATTTTTAGTTCATTTATTATTAAAACCTGGCCAATCAGTTCTAATTTTATTCCTTGTCATTTCTACCATCTCCTACAACAGCAATCACCATTGCTTCTGCTGCATTTAAACAGTTTATCGTCTCTTAATTTAAAATCTGATGGCATTATACCCTTACTCAATTCCATAATCTCTAATCACAATTCTGTACTTATGAAAAGTTTTTAAAAGGAATTCTTTTAAGATTTAATATCTTTAACAGCAGCACAAAACAAATTCATCGACTTCAGGTTATATGTTTTGGAATTTCACAATGTTTCCTTACTTCTTTAGTTCTGTACAGCAGTGATTTCTAAAGTGGAGTACACAAAATGATACCTAAGGGTAGAGCTCAAAATAATGCCAAAAATCCAGTAACCCCCCCAAAAAAACTTGTTGCCATAAACTTAAAATAATGAAAACTTAGTACCAGTAATTTCAGTGCCATTAATTTTTTACATGGTCTCTCAGCTGCATCATCTTCATCCATCTTATGCTTCAGACACTCTCTGGTTGCACTGCTAATGCATCTTGATGCTTTGCCTCTTTGCGGCTGAAAGTCTATTAGTAAAGGTTCATTCAGTTAATCATCATCAGGTCATTACGTATCATGTTATCTATACATGTTCTGATATCAGTCTTAATGAGATTCACTTAGCTAAAACCTCGTTCACAAAACGCTGGGGAAGATGGCAAAATTGTGACTATTGACAATAACTGGCAAAGAGGAAATCTTTCTTTATGTAAATTTAATTTAGAAAACCATTCATGTATTTTTGCATCCTGCCCTAAAACTTGGACATACTCATACCATTACCCGTAAAGATTTCAAGGTTAGCTCTTTAGAAGACTGGGTTTAAAATGATAGATATGCTTCAAGGTGAAAGTCACATTTTCATCCTTTCCATAACTTTTCAAATTGTCATGAGGCCGCATGAAAGTATCAAAGACAGCACCTGCTTTTATAACATCTACATCTCATCACAAAAAAGTTTTCTTAAGTGAAATTATTTTCTGTTCGCCTGAATAAAAAATCTGAGAATCGCCTGAATAAAAAATCAATATTTGTAAGCTGAATGTTCCTAAACTTCTCACTAATAGTAGTTGAATTGAAAAGTTATTGTTCATATATGCTTGGTTTAGATTCTCAGATTGCCCTATTCACATGATCCTCTATCTGCTTAAATTATGATCTATGCTTCAAAAATCAGATAAAGTTTCTTGAATATGGAAAAAAAATCTAGCAAGAAATCTTTTGGAAGTTAAGACAAACTGAAAGTTTTGCATTTGTTTCAACAAACCTCATATCGCAGCTTAACAGCTTAGCCTAGTTGCCTTAGGCTTTTTGGAGAATTAATATAAAATTTACACATTTTCTTAAAATCACCATCCAGTTCATCACTATATTTTGTGTCTTTTACTGAGTGCAACACACTTAAATTTCACTTGGGTGGGATACAGTGTTGTGTTACAAGCTCCTTTATGTCCTTTTTTCAACATGACAGATAGTACATTTTCTCTTCCAATTATGTTTGCAGCCCCATCTGTTCGAAGACCTACTTTCCAGCTTCTGACCAGCCAATTGATTCCTAGCTTTTGGAAATCATGACCTTTTCACAATAACTTAACGAAGAAGAGTCTCTAGGTACAGTCGAAAGGAACAACTCTTATAATACCTAACATATGTTATTAGTTTTTCTCTGTACATTTATCAGTTAATACATCGAAAAGAATCCAAGCATAACTACAATCTAAAATTTTTGCAATAACCTCCTTACAGAAAATAGGTGCAATATAAGAAATAAACCCCTGCAATGTCTGCCATTTTGATATTCACTGAGAGCAATGCCTACTTCAAATTTATTAAGTAGCTTAAATCTTTAAAATTAGAAAATGCTTTATTGTGCCTTGCAATGTAATAAGCTGTGCTAAATAGCTTTTCTTAAGTGCTGAAATAGTCTTTCTTTTCTTTTTTTCTTTTTTTTTTTTTTTTTTTTGTTTGGCACACTGCTAATGGTGTTGACTCTGGATATTCTACAATTATACCTTTGAACAAGCAACCTTTATAAATTTGTGATTGATTGTGTAAGTTGAATGTTCCTGATCTGAATAGCATATTGAAACCTTGCAGAACGTGCGAGTATTTATCTGCTATTTACAAATACTTTGCACACACTCTGCACCATTTTCATATAATAACCACTGAAATTCATCACACCACTTGTCTTTCGAGTTGCCTCTTGCTTTTGCCCTTTATAGCACCACGCAATCAATACTAGTATCACTTCCTTCAGGCTGTTCATTTCGTGCACTTAGCACAGGCTATTCAGAATGTTCATGACCACATTGCACAGAAGTCTAATGTGACAAATCTGTTTTCTTGACAAACAGCAAGAGACCTTTTTGATTTGAGGCCATGATCATTGGGAAGGGGGGAATTTGCATGAATCCACTAGCAAACATGTTTATCACAACTCCATCAGTGAAGTACCGTGTGGTACAATATTCACAACAACCATGCTGAAAATACCCTGCACATATACATTTCAACACTGATTTCATGCAGTAAAATAAACACCCATAATTTCAACAAATGATTAAGATCACAGGTTCTACAGTATTCGGTAAAATATTTTAGAAGTTCACAAAATACATCACAGCAATGTTTAATCAGCATTAATGACAAAATGAGCTTCTTTTTTATGTTTCCAACAAGCTAAGAAGTGACAATCTAAATGCACCTAGAAAATCTTACAGGCAAAACTTCAGCCATGAGCCCAGACCATTTTACATGGAGATGAACCCTAAATCATGTAATATAAAATTTTATTTTATATTTGGAAACAGAAAGCACAGCACAAGTACAAACAGAACGTAGCCTGTTAAAAATATCATGAAAATAAATGTGGGAAGTGTTAAACATGTATTTTTTATGTTATCACCTCCCACTCACCAGTACAAAATTTCTCATTCACTAATGGCAAGCTAGTGACTGTTGTTGTAAGCCCTTATGTCACTTGTCAGTTACAATCATATATCATGTGAGTGCAAGGTTCTCTCACTGGTTGGTCTATCTGGTTTCACTAGCATCTGGAGAGCTTAACGTCATAAATGCACATGCTTTTAAAGCACATATTACATTATATGGGGGTACAAAATTTATAATCAATTTTGTCCTGGGGGAATGCAGTCAAAAACATTTGAATATCACTGCTTCACATCATCAACTCCCAAATCCTTTTTTCAGAAACCTTTTATTGTAAAGACATATAGCAGCATATATAACAGTTTGGCCAAGTGACTGAAATAAGAAAATTGTACTGGGTGCAAGAACAAGCATCTAATTTTTATATTTTTAGTTAAAACACTTTTCAGGTCCCAGATGAATTGGAGTATTTCCCAGTAAACATTACAGCCTTAATTTCACTGCTACACTTTTTTTACGGTTGCACTTTGTTATCCTGTAAATCTGACATGGTGCTTTTGTATAAAATACACAGCAAACCAGGCACTTCTCAAATTATAATAATAAATTGAAAGGTTATCTATTATGTTTTTAACTGGTTACAACAACTGAAGTCTAAACATAATAAATAATGTAAATGTTAATACATAAATTTCCATCTCATATCAAGTAGATTCAAACACAAAAGTAACCAACCTTTAGACAAATCCAATTTTTAACAAATAGTCCAATTCATAACTCTAAAAAATCTGATCACGAAATGTTATATTTTGTGAAATACATGAAAGAAAACCAAATCTAAAATGAATTTCTGCAGTAAAATGATTAAAGATTCAGAATACACAAGAAGAACATCCTTTCATTTAGAAATTATATATTTTTCCTCGCTTGTTGCTCTGTTAACATCTTACTACTTATATATATATTTATCAAATATATCGTATTAAAGATGTTAAAAAAAGGGGTGCACAGATGTAACTCATAAGAATGAAGTACAGACCGAGCCAAATTAGCTGCACCTGCAGAAAAATTCCTTTGCAGCAATAAAAGAAAGCTTTTAACTAGCTAAAATGAGTGCCACTATCTTAAACAGCAAGTTCTGTCACATTGTGATCATGTATGCAAGTCATTTACCTGGATTACGAACTTGTGCAATGTCTATGATACTTAATGAATTTCCAAAAACGTGATTAATTCATGAGTCTTCTTCATCCGCATATAATTAGAAAGAGAAGTATACATTTAAGATGTTCCATCTAATTTCTCAGTATTAGTAGTGTGCCCACAAGTGCCATGCATCTGAATGCGATTCGTTTTGCTGGTTTCTTAAAGTTATCACACCTCTTCTGTGCTGCTGGCTTTTCAAGAGGAAAAACTACAAAAGAAAGCCAAACAAATTTTGCAAACTTAATGTTCTTCTGTATTCATTTTTTTTTTTTTTTTTTTTTTTTTTTGGTCTGTCCATATAAATGACCATTCAAATTTTTGTCATAACTTTAGGATAAGTAAGACAGTTATAATTTCACCCTGTCTTGTTTATGACGGCATTACTCTACTGCTCAATTTTATTTCCAATAACTTGTAAATTTTGTGTAATTATAAATGAATACTAGATGAAAGGTATCTAAAATGAGAAGGAAAAACATTCAAAATTATTTCTTCAGATAGAGGAGAATTTAGATGCCCTGTTTCCGATTCTAATAAAGCGTCATCTACTACAAAATAGCTAACAGTTTGAGAAATGGTGCAGTGCAAAAGACATTTCTGGAAAAAAAAAAAAAAAAAATTGAGTATCTTCCCAAATTTTTTACAAGATAAAACTTTATCATTCTATGTTCACAAATGTCTTGAAATAGAAAACTGGAATCTTTCGAGAGAAAAGTAATTACATAATTCATTAGCTTGGGAAGCATTTCATTTGAAACATTTTGCTTCAGTTACATACACAGCTGAAATGATATTGATAAGAGTTGTAGTGGCTATACATTAAAAATTCTTTCTTAACAGAAACATGCCTCATACTTTTGACAAAAATTAAAAAGGCGACTTTAAGGGGCTATTTTACAAAGTAAGGTTATAATTTTGTTTTACTTTTTCTTTCTTTCTTTTTTTTACTTTACATATGCAATGTGATGATTTAAATGTTGGAAGCAATCATGGCCAATTATGTAAGAAATTTTACGTGGAAATATATTTTAATTGCCAAAGAGGGCGTAAATCTTTCATGATGTATATATACTTCTTGTTCTTGGATCTGGCATCCGCCAGTTGAATGTGTGTTAGATTTGAATAAACTTGGCGGTTTAGAAACCTGATTTGTAGTGTTCATGTATTTGAAGTTATGTGTGATTCGAATTAGTGTTTTTTTTAACTATAATATCATGCAATTCTTCACAGTTAATATAATATTTTAGACTTTTGGTGCCCAACAGTTGTGCACGAACAATTTTTTATTTAGAATGCGGTGTTTTTCGTGTTACTGAAAAATTATTCCTTTGCACTGAACGTGGCGGGATTAACGTTCGGAATACGTGTGAATGTGTTTCACCAGGAAAGTGATTTACCAAATTTGGATTATACCATTTGAAGCCTGCACCAGGTAAAAGAATAAAAATTACTTTTGTTGTTATTATGGCAGACGATATTATTAAACTGAAATCTGCTAGGAAAGTCCTGAGAGGCAAGCTATTTCTAGAATAATAAATGTTGTAGAACCTGAAATAAAAAAAGACATTTTGGATAAGAATATGGTAGAAGAAAATGTGTTTTTACTTACTTCTAAACAGTCTGTGCTAAAAGAAATTAATGAAAAAAATATTGGATTGTTTTAAAGGGGATTAGTCTGAAATTGAGAAAGAATGTAATACTGTGTTAGAGTATGATGAAAAAATAAGTTTATGTATTTTTAGGGCTAAAGAGAAAATTTAAATTCTCAGATAGTGAGCATTGAAAGTGAATCGCCTGGTAACCATACTGCTGCCGTAAAGGTCAAAAACAAAACTAACATTCGATTACCTAAAATTTCAATTCCTAAATATTATGGTGATCCTAGTTTATTTTTGGAATTTTATAATTCCTTTGAAAATGCTATTGGTAATAATAATAAGTTAACAAAGGTCGAGAAGTTTACCTGTCTTAAATCCTTACTCGCAGGACCTGCTTTAAGTGCAGTATCCGGGTTTGCACTATCTAATAAAAATTATGACGCTTCTATAAGTTTAATTAAAGAAAGATTTGGATGACTAGATTTGGTAATATCTTCGCACATGAATAAACTCTTGAATCTTGAACCGGTTAGAAGTTCGTCCAATGTGAAAGCACTAAGAACACTATACGATTCCTGTGAAATCAATATAAGAACCTTAAATTCATTGGGTATTGTGTCAGAAGTTTACGGAACCCTTTTAGGACCTGTTATTTTAAAACTTTTACCAGACGATATGAATCTGGAGTTTAATAGAAAAAGAAACTCTAAACACCAATATAGCCTAACAGAACTTCTCGAATTCATTAGATTGAAAGTTGAGAGTCGGGAAGCTTCTAATTTAATAATAAACTCAAAGAAAAGAGACACAAATTACGGTGTTAAACAGAATAAAAATAATTACTTAGAAGGGGCAAGTGTTCCTACTGCTTCAGCGTTAGCTACAGTGACTAAGCTGTATTGTTTCTATTGTAATCAAAATACCCATGATGTAGGAAAATGTGAGAAAACAAATGAGCAAAAAAGAGCGATATTAAAATACCATGGACGTTGTTATAGATGTTTTAAGAGAGGTCATGTAGCTTCCAGATGTAAAATGAAACTTCAACCTTGTGAGTTGTGTAATGGTTTAAATCATAATAAGCTATTTTGTAGAAAAATTGTTCCTGAAGTGGAAGCAGTTTCAGATGTTAAACAGAAAGTAGTTACAGTATCAGATTCTAAGCAGAATGTAGTTGCATCCCTGTCGTTTAACTCTGAAACTGCTGATAAAGGTGTATATTTACAAACTTGCACTGTTAACACTTCAGATACAGATAATACTAGAAGCCAAATAGTAAAAATCTTAATTGATGGTGGATCACAGAGGTCATTTATTAGATCTGATTTGGCTAAAGAACTAAAATTAAGGACTTTAAGGAAAGAAAGGTTATATATTTATTCATTTGGGTATAGCCAAGGTAGACTAATAGAATATAATGTTGTTCAAATTACCCTGAAAAGTATGCATTTCCCTAATGACTCAATCACTATTGAAGCTCTTGTTACAGATACAATTTCTGGAGCAATCATAAAAATTCCCTCCAAAAACATTTTAGAAATATTAAAATCAGAAAATCTAAAATTAGCCGATAATGGTGAAGCAGCTGAAATAAAAATATTGTTAGGATCTGATTCATGTTGGGAAGTGCAAACAGGCGAAAAGAGAAGAGTAACTAATAAATTATTTGCGGTGTCTTCTATATTTGGTTGGTCCTTAGTTGGATCTTTAGAAGGTGATCAGTCTAGTGCCTGTATTTTTACAACTGGTGCTTCTCATTGCTTGAAGGAAGATAATAATTCAGTTAATGACTGTTTGCGAAGGTTTTGGACTCTGGACCATTTGGGATTAGAGGAGAACGAGAATCCTGACGATAAATCAGTCATTGAGAAATTTGAAAAAGAATTGCATTTTACTAATGGTAAATATGTAGCTCGTTTGTTATGGAAATCACATCATGCAAACTTGGGTAATAATTTAGAAAATTCCAAGCGACGTCTAGTATCTTTGGTTAATATACTAAAAAGTGATGAATGGCTTAGGGCGAATTATGATAGCATAATAAACGAACAGTTAAAAAATGAAATAATTGAAGAGTGCAAAATTGAAAATTGTGATAGTAGTAAAATGTATTACATGCCACATTCTCCAGTTGTAAGAAAAAATGTATCAAAAACTAAAGTCCGTATCGTGTTTGACGCATCTTCGAAGTGTAATGGGGTATCCCTGAACAATTGTTTGATGCCTGACCCAAATTTGAATCCTGGTTTGGACTTGATATTGCGGTTCAGACAATACAAACATGCGTTCTCAGCAGACATTGAAAAGGCCTTTCTCCAGATTGGAATCTCGGAAATTGATAGAGATGTATTACGGTTTTTATACTTTGATAATAATTACAATTTGAAACATTATAGAATGACTCGCGTTCCTTTCGGTGTATCATGTAGCCCTTTCATTCTGGCCTGCACTATAAAAAAGCATATAATGAAAATAGATCCAGATAGATAATCCAGATAAATAGATAAATAGATCCAGATAGAAAATCCAGATATTTTTGAGATGTTGAACTGTTCGATCTACGTAGATGATGCTTTCTATGGTTCAGATTCTGTGGAACAGGCTTTTAAGTTAAGTACTGGAGCCTATTGCATGCTTAAAGATGCCGGAATGAATTTGCATCAGTTTAATACAAATTCCGAGAAACTAAAGAAACTTTGGGATGATTGTGGAATAATTAAATCAGAAAATGAACTAAATAGTTCTTTAAAAGTATTAGGGCTTAACTGGTGTATGAGTAAAGATGTAATTTCCTTGAACATAGACAACTTGTGCGAAACATTAAATAATTGTCGAAAAACCACAAAAAGAAATATATTAAAGGTGACTGCTACTATTTTCGATCCAGTAGGTTTTTTGGCGCCATTTGTATTACGTGCAAAATTGATAATGCAAAACATTTGGCAGTTGGGTTTAGAATTTGACGATGAAGTTCCAACTGAATGTAAGCAGTTATGGTTCGAGTGGAGCGGTGAAATTGAAAAGTTAAAGAAATTTGAAATTGCTCAAGAATATTTCCCCGGCAAATTGAATCAAAATAAGGATATCGAACTTCATTTATTTTGTGACGCATCTATTAAAGCGTATGGTTCAGTTGCATATTTTAGGTCAGTTGAAGAAGGACAGGTAGCATTCATTATGGCAAAATCTAGAATTGCGCCAATAAAACAAAATCTCACACTTCCAAGGTTAGAGCTGCTAGGAGCATTAACATCAGCAAGACTTGCTAAACATTTAAAAGAGCTGTTTTCAATTCATGAAGAAAATATTTATCTGTGGACTGACAGTATGATAGTAGTTCACTGGATTCATAGTGCTCCTGAATGATGGAAAATGTTTATAAAAAATCGAGTATCTGAAATACAATCATTAACTTGCCCAAATAACTGGAGACACTGTAATGGGAAGTCCAATCCAGCGGACATTTTATCTCGAGGATGTTCAGCTGAATATTTGTTGTCTTCAAGATCATGGCAGTCTGGGCCAGATTGGTTAGTTGAATCAGTGAGTGCTTGGCCTAGTAAATTTATCATGACAACGGAGTTTTTTGATGCTGTATTAGAGCGCAAAAAGTGTATAAATGATACGACAATACTACCGTCTATTGCAGAAAAATCTAATTCTCTGCTGAATCTTGAAAATTATAGTAAATTAATTAGAGCTATTAGAGTAACTGCATGGATATTTAGGTTTATTCACAATCTGAAAAATAAAACTGACAAGAAAACTGGACCCTTGATAGCAGAACTTTTTGCCGCAGAATTATATTTGATAAAAAAAAGTTCAATATGAACATTTTTCTGATGAAATTAATAGTCTAAAGTCGGGACAGTTGATTTCAAAAAGCTCAAACATTTATGAACTAAATCCTTTTCTAAGTGAGGAAAGAGTTAGTAGGAGGAAGACTACAAAAATCAACTTTAAGTTTTCATGAAAAGCATCCTATAATTATTCCTTTAAAAACTCATTTTACAGATTTTCTAGTAAGTGATGCACATGAATGAGTTCTTCATACAGGTGTAGCTAGTACTCTCATGTTCCTCCGTGAAAAGTACTGGATAATTAGATCCAGACAAAATGTGAAACGTGTTGTAAGAAACTGTGTACTGTGTCAGCGTTATAATTCCTGACCAATGCGACAAGTCATAGCACCATTACCTCTATCAAAATTTAGAGTGCTAAGAGTATTAATATTGTATGATAGTATACTTCTTCCTGAAAATGTAATCGTAATGCTACTAATGTTGTATCTTTTTTATTTAATTGCTATTTAAAGCACTGTATATTTAATATTTAAAGAAATGTATATATTAGAAAATTTTAAGGTTGTAGAAATGTATAAGTGTATTTAAAATTTTAATTTAATTCTGGAAAAAAACAAAAAGACAGGTTTCTTGTAATAATTCTAGTATTTTAGTTGAATTATGATAATCTTGATTTTGAAATAATTTGTTTAATATTATCTTGAGTCATATAAATTCTTGATTTAAATCCTGATGCTTGAACAGGAATGTTATGACAATAATTCTTGATGAAATTTATTTGAAAATTTACTTGATATTCTTGAAACATATGGTAAGTTTTACATGTTCTTGATATTTCTGTGACGATTCTTTATTACAAAACTTGAATTTGTATTGAAATGCATAATGATTCTTGAAAACAATTCTTGAAAATGTTCATGTAACACTGATAATCTTGATTGTTCTGAACTACAGTTCAGCCGGGCCCAGTGTGTAAGAAATTTTATGTGGAAATATATTTTAATCGCCAAAGAGGGCGTAAATCTTTCATGATGTATATATACTTCTTGTTCTTGGATCTGGCATCCGGCAGTTGAATGTGTGTTCGACTTGAATAAACTTGGCAGTTTAGAAACCTGATTTGTAGTGTTCATGTATTTTGATGTTATGTGTGATTCGAATTAGTGTTTTTTTGAACTAAGATATCATGCAATTCTTGACAGTTAATATAATATTTTATAAATTGAGTAACTCCTTTATTGTTGGTAGCATATTTTTAATACAACCACAGATAACCTGGCACAAAAAGCATGCCTTTTAAACAGTTACATTGATACTTTTACTCTTTTGGAGATACCTGAAGAAAAAAGGAGTAGCAGCAGACAGCATGCAGCATACTTGCAAACATGGGAAGGAATGTGTAGTTTCCAAATGAAGTATTTAGTAAAGTTATGGTTCTACTTTTTCTTAGTGGACAATTCTTAGTTTCAGTTCGTAAATTTTAATAATATGACTGGTTGAAGTATTATATGAGAGGATTAATTTTGACACTACGCAGTTAAAGAGCAATTTATTACAAGCAGTTAATATTTTTATGATTGAAAAGGGAAAATAACCAAACTAAACGGAAGAGTTAATAAGCTGTTGCAAATAAAAACTAGAAGGTTGTTTTACATATCTTTATCATACACACATATATAGATATAAAACACAAATGCATAAAATTTGAAACTAAAAGATGAAAAACTGAATTTCATTTGTTGCTTGGATGTGTATCTAAAATTATAAAATCAGAGTGCATTAGTTTAAAAGTACATACTTTCTAATTTAGGTAATTCAGACAATGCCTTTATGGCCTGATGTCGAACTTCACGATCTTTGCATTTAGATAGCATCAACAGTTTCCAATATGATGGAATATTCTTCTGCGACAAGTACCATGTTGTATCATAAAACTCATGACCTATTAAAATAAAATCACATTAAATGCACTTTACACTTCTATTAGGCATGTATCCTCTCAGCATATCAATTAAGAGAGTTATTTAAATTCAGTCAGTATGAAAAACTATTCTTTTGTGGTTATCAAATTCACACCCCAACAGATCATTAAAAAAGATATAAAGTTTTGTTTTTACTTTCACATACTTCAACTTCAGCAGGAAACAAATGCAGTACAAAGTCCGAGATCCAGATTCATCGGGACTTTGGGATATCTGGATTTTTCCAGACATTAGATCATCAGTTTAAATCTAGTAAGATGGCATGTAGAAATTATAAAAAAATATGAAATTGTGAATTATGAAATAGTAAAGCATTTATAATCTAAAAGGTATAAAAATTTTACAAAAAAAAAGCTTAATATTAATTTCTTGGCTTTATTAAACATTTTTTTTTTCAATGTAAGTTTGTTCAAGTTGCTTCGTTTTTTTAAGTTAATACTTTCTCTTCAATTCTATAAAGAGACATAATTTCTTGTTCAGTTACAAGTTCCACTGTTCAAGTCCTGTAACTGCTATGTCAAGAATTCCGACTAACTTGTCAATCGAAATTTTTTCGTTTTTAATCCCTACCACCTTCTTCACGATTGGTAGTGGTATTTTCTGGATCTAGAACCATACTACAGATTTTGCCATCCGTTAATTGACCGATGACTGGGGCATTGTCATCGCAATGAAAAACTTATGTGATATCATCTTCATTTATTACCACTTCTCTACATTTCTTTACTAAATTCATTAATCGGAAAATTTCACCTTTGATTGGCGACATCTGAAAAACCTTCTAATTTGCGGCTATAATCTTCATGAAATATAGTAGCTGGCCATAAATTATGCCAAGTATTTTTTTAATGTATCTTCAGACTTATCCTCCCATGATCTTGTGATGCTCCACATAGCAGATTTTGTGTTATGATATTTCAAAAAATTTTGTATAGTCTTGCCATTACTTGAGAAGTTTGCCATGGATTTTAAAAATGCTACCCATATTTGCATTTCAGCTCACGCACTATTCCGATATCCATAGGCTGAATGACATACATACAATTTGGAGGAAAGAATATTACACATACATTATCTTTCACTAAATCTTTAAGCAATATATGATCCAAACACTTGTATACAATAAGGACAATTTTTGCACCATCAGGTAAACCAACCGAATTAAAATTATCCTGAGCATCAGGTATGAAATGATTTTCAAACCAATCATTCATTAATGCTTTTGTCAGCCATGCTCTTTTATCTGCACAATATATAACAGGGAAAATCTTTATTCCTTTAAATGCTAGATGTCACACATTTTTTCCAATTACCAAAAGTTCATACCTATGTATTCTTTCAGCATTTGCGTATGCTAAAATTGTTAGTCTCGCTTTCGAATCAATGACACCAGTTGGAGCCTTTTTTTGTAGAGGCTGCCAAGTTATTTCACAATACATATTGCCAGAAAAGACCAGCTTCATCAGCATTGTAAATTTGTTCTGCAGATAACTTTTCACTATTAAAGAGTTTGATTAACTCCCGCAAATAGTTCAGCATCTTCAATACCAGCTGAAACATTTTCACCTGAAATTTTTAATTGCCTTTACTGTGGCAATTTTTTAATTCGGTCAACCAACCTGTTGCACTCAGTTTCTAAGCTCATTTTCTCATGAAATACTTTGGCTTGAGCCATTAGCATTGGACCCGTCAATGGTACGTCCTCGCTGCAACGCTCCTTGACCTATTCAATCATCACTTCGTCATGATCGTCACTTTTAGCATAATGAATAATTTTTCTGTTATTCATTACAAGTGGGATGTCGGAATCCACAAAAGCTTTTGTAAGTTCCTTTTTCTGTTATGTCAAATACAGGTGACTTCCCAATGCCATATGCCTCTCATAATTTTGAGACAGATACACCTTTATCCATTTTTTGCCGCAGTTCCACTTTTTGTTTAATGGACACCAAAACATGCTTTCACTTTGTAGATCCTGTTGCAGCTCCAGAAATAGAAACTCTTTCCAGACATCAAAAGTTTAAATTTTAATTTTCATAAATTTGCTGTAATAATAGCAGCCTCCAAAAATAATAAGCTGGATCAAATCAGAAAGTCAGGGAACAGCGCAATCTGCTATATTAGCCGAAATTCCTTGGAATCTTATTGGTAATGGTAATGGTAATTATTTTGGCGCACAACCTGGACAGGTTATTAGTACCAGACACACGATAGTTAAAAACAAGTTACAGTCACATCTACACATAAATTCTAAGCAATCGCAAGTTTAAAACAAGAACAGACTTATAAAATAAAAAGAAGCAATAAAAATGGTGAAAGTTAAGATGAAGTAACTCCTGAATTGTGTAATGATGTAAGATGTGACGCATGTATGAAATCATAAAATATGATATACAATAAAATTTATAGCACTAAAATCCAAATACTCATCAAAAGAAAATCAAATTAAATAACAAAAACCACTCTCCTTGAGGTACTGAAATAAATTAGCATTGGCCGCTTTCCTGATTACACAGTCAAGAGGCAAGTCAGAGTTGTTAAAATACTCCATTCTAAGTGAATTAACCCTCTGAGTGGCAAGGCTTTTTCTGGAAAACCACATTAAAAATAATTGTGTATACTCAATTGGTCTTTTGCAAAAATGGCAAGTATTTTGATTGAAACTACTTGGAAAGTGGGCACCCCCACATGTGAAAAAAAATTAAGGTAATTCTCCCCTCTCTTGAATTTAGTGAGCAAAATTAGTTTTTCTACCTAGGGTATCTTTGGAACATGCGTGGTTGCCAGAATTATATTTTAGCTTGTATTTGGCTATTTTGATTCTAACATCTATGCTATATATTACTTGTAGCTTAATCAGGATATGTGCCAAATGTAGAAATATAGTCAATATGCATCAATAGAAACTATGTAATATGTTTTGAGTTTCTTTAAGAAACTGCTTCGATACTGCTAAAAAATTAATCTTGTATTCTTTAGACATTTTCTATGAAAATACTTTTAAATATCAAAGTCATTTTTATTCAAATTTTAGTCAAAGAAAATATGTAAGAATATTTTCCCCTTGCATTCCTGTTCTTGGAATATATATTATGCACAACTTTTTTAATATGATGTTTTTAATTTAATTTTCAAATATTTTAAGTTTATTTCAGATTAAACTATTAGATTTAAATAATTCTTTATATTGCATTGTAAATTTATTATTAGTTAATTATTTATCATGTCGTTTTCAATAACAATTTAAGAAATTATTTTGGGTAACAATTTTTATTATTAATAATTAAGAAAACGGAGTGAGATAAATTCTAATATTGATATCTGCTGGCAAATATGTTCATTGGCAATTTAAGAATAGCTGAACTTGTTCACTGACTTCCCCCTTAGCAAACAATTCTTATAAAAGTTCTATCAGTGAACAAGTAATGTTATATGCTGTACGTCAAGGCTACATTCTTAATTAAATGAAATATTGTTTTGGCCCAAATACAAGGTAGCTTCACATATATGAATGACCTTACTATTTTTAATTCCTTGCGCGAAGTAGAGAAAATATTGTATTCATCAGAAATTTCAATTTTCAGGTTTCATAGGAAATATCCATTTTGATTAGTTCCGATGTGACGTCAATACTTACGTATGTCGCATAACTTAAAAAAAACGATTCGACACAAAGTGCTGGAACTTTATACATATTTGGGAGTTATGACTAGTTTCGGCATGACATGTGCATGTACGTATGTATGAATGCATTTCGCATAACTCAAAAATGATTATTCGTAGAATGTTCAAACTTTCTACATGGGACTGCTATAATATCTAGTTGTGCACCTAGCTTATTAATGTGAGCTTGTTTTAGTATTGGAGAAGAAAGATACCAGGATGCTGAAACAACAAAATTTGGATTAATTACAAAGGAATAAACTGGCAGTTCTAGCTTCATTAATCGTTCCCATTATGCTATTTGTAATTATTCAATTCACAGTGGATTACAGTTTTAAAAAATTGTTAATGCATTTGAAATTACCAGACAAGGCATTTTCTATGCTCTTCAAGCATAAAGATAATTAAATGTATTTTAAAAACTGAGTTTGTAATCAAGCTTCACTGTCTAGGAAGCTTGTAATTAAATTTGAGATAGAATATAGCTTGCAACTATATTATATAAGTTATATTCTTTCTTAAAAAAAATAATATTTCTTTTGTTCACCTATTAAAAATACTAATCAGCAGCATGTGTGCTTTTGAAAATATCCCTAAATGCAACATAAATACAAGGCAGATTTCTTTAGGGAATCTTTTACAAAGACATTTTCCCACTTATCTGGAAAAAGTTTTGCTAAATTAACCAGAAACTCTAAATTTACAAAGGCGATTTTATGAGAAAACAGATCATGTAAGTTAATTACGTGTAAGTTAATGTACATTGGACTAATAATTAGCAAGTTGCTCATGAGTAGAAAATGGCAATCTTGGATAAAATGAAAACCGAAACGATAAAGAAAATTCTTCAATAAAGCATCTACACATATTGCAAATTTATATAAAAAAAAGTGTTTTTTATTTTGCTAGTTTATTTGTGAAACTATCAGAGAAATAATCTTACTTTATCTTGTTGGACTTGGAAAATGTTTTTATCTGTTATTATCTATCACACATTAAATATTTTGAACATGGATCCATTTTAAGCTGTTGAAAATATTATTTGTGTTCGAGCTTAGTGTGTAAAAATGTTTGTGCGCTGTGTTCATTCATAAGTATATGTATTTCACATGGACTTTGATTTTGCACTTCCCAGTTTTTAGCAAATAACATAAAATTAGCATTTCATGGAAAAAAAAAAAATTGTTTATCTTTAAGTTAAACAACAAAGGTATTGGAACTTTTATTAATTTGCAAAAAGTACTTGGCAAAAAGCTGGATTTTGAATTTGAAATGTTTTTGCTAATTTGGTAAGTAAATTAATATAATGTCGTATACAGTCAAAAGTCGTTAATCCGGACACCCATAATCTGGAATCATCTATAATCTGGACCTCAAAGCTACAAACTTTCTGCGCATGCGTCAACGTCACGTAATACCTTCACGAAAGCGCATAATACGTTTACGCATGCGTGTTTAATGTATAACGGATGGTATAAGCTAAGCTAAAATTATCTAATTATCTATTTCAGTATTATTAACCAGATTGTTTTATTAACCAGATTGCGTTGTTCCTTAATCTTCGAATTGGATCCGGCTTATTATTTTTTGCAGACCGTTAGAGCAATTTTATAAAAGTAAGGTTGAAACTTTCGATTATGTCAAATAGAATTTCCGATGCTGGATCTACAAAGGGAAAGCATGTTTCGATGTCCAACAAAAAGTGGAATTGCTGCAAAAAAATGGATAAAGGCTCCTTTGTTTCTCTAACCATTCTGAAATCTGTTTATCAATTTCACGCTGCTCTGCGGGGGGGGGGGGGTATATCGCGGCATGGTATGAACTGGAAGTTGATCTGTCAGCACTATCCTTATCTTCAGGGCAGATGTTTTTATTTTATTCAGCTTATAATTCCTTACTAAATGTAGTATTTCATCTCGATGTACTCCGTCTTTGATATGATTTAAATCAAATTCCTCATCATTATAAATATCACGAATACAAATCAAATTGTTTTCTGGTTGCAATTTTCTAATTTCGACTATGCGTAATGTATGCTTTAGGCATGCGCGCGTTGAAAGAAATGTTTAATAAAGTAAACAAATAAATATTAAGCTTTTTTTTTGTAAATTTTGATACCCTTTAGATCATAATTGCTCTTTATTTCATAAATTACAGTTTCATATTTATAATTTTATAATTTCTGCATGCCATCTTACCAGATTTAAACTGATGATCTATAATCCGGAATCGCCGAAGTCCCAATGAGTCCGGATTAAAGACGACTTTTGACTGTACTACTTAGTTAATTATGTTTTCATTGGAAACCATTTAAGGACATACACTCACGTTTGTGAAAATTGCAACACCAAGAAGGAATCGTCATAATTGAATGCAATTTAATACACAGTTGAGTGGTAGTGGTACAAATAAATGATTAAATGTTCAAAGCAAACAAACAAGAACAAGAGATCAGAATCAGTATTTTGTGTGGCCACCACGTGCCGCAATAAGTGCTGCTACACGACGTGGCATGGAGTCAAACAAAGTTTGAATGTCTGACTGAGGAAGAGCATTCCATATCGTTCGTACGCGTACCCAAAGTTCGTCTGCAGACGCAACAGGACGAGGATCACGAGCAAGACGCCGACCAATGACATCCCACACATGTTCAATTGGCGACATATCCGGGGAACACGCAGGCCAAGGAAGAAGCTGTACCTGCTGCGCTGCAAAGAAGGATTTAACAATCCGAGCAGTATGAGGGCGGGCATTGTCCTGTTGAAATACAGCGCCTGGCAAGCTTTGAAGGAAGGGAACAGCTTCGGCTGTAGAACTTCACGGATATACCGGTTGCTGTTCAGATTGCCCACAATTCGTAGCAATTGAGATCGTCTATGATATGCTATGGCGCCCCAGACCATAACTCCGGGTGTTCGTCCACTGTGGCGTTCGATAATGCACTCCGGAAGGTGGCGTTCACCGGCATAGCGTCTGACACGAATGCGGCCATCATGGTACCACAAATTAAAGCGGGATTCGTCAGAAAACACGACATGCTGCCAATCAGCATGCCAGTCTCTATGCTGATTGGCCCATTGTAGCCGCAGGCGGCGATGGTCGTGCGTTAGGGGGATCCTGTATAAAGGAGTCCGTGCGCGCAGTCCACACTGCAGCAGACGTCTACGAATTGATGAAGCACACAATGAAACACCTGTAGCTATTGACCACAGTGCTGCCAATTGTCTAGAGGAAGCTGTATGGTCCGTCCGCGCCATGCGGACCAGGTGTCTATCATCGCGAGCTGACGTCACATTTCGGGGTCCACTCCCGGATTTCCGAGTTGTCCGACACCCGTCCGTCCACTGCTTCCAAACGCGCATCACTGTGCTGCTGTTACGCTGCACACGAGAGGCTACTGCACGATACGACAATCCAGCTTTACGAAGGCCCATGATTCTCCCTCGTTCAAACTCTGTAAGTTGTTCAAATCTCGCTCTCTTTCGTCGACGAGGCATAAGTACAGATTGAGTTAACGTTTACCACTAGCAGATAACCACCGATAACCATACACGCCTCGCTACAGCCGTCTATTTATTCGGATCCATCAGCCGTTCAGAGGGCGCTGCTCAGCATACGCATGCGCTACGGATTTGCAATTCTAATCATTTGCATATCATGCGCTACTTTGCATTTCCTGAAAATTTCAGCTCACTCGCGTAAGTCCTTCATGGTGTTGCAATTTTCACAAACGTGAGTGTATTATAACGGTAGAAATTACTTTTTTTTTAAGTTCCTCTATGCATTATATTATTAACCAATTGAGCAAAATTTGCGTTATACAATAAAATAAGTACTGTAACACAACAATGATAAATAGCCTTCTTATATAACAGCCCCAATTAAAATTTCTAACTAAAAACAACAAACACGGAGACATTTCTATTATGTAATAAAGTAAGCTTTAAAATATTTTGGAAGAACTGGTCAGAAATTATGTGATAAAAAGGGAATCCAATTTTCATTTTTAAAAATTTTCATACAATGTGTCAGTTTATTTTAAGCCATTTTAACTAGCAATAGCAACTTGATATTATTTCAAATTTAAAATAATAAATGCAATATCATTCACATTTTGAAATGGCTTATTTAGTTATACTGCTATAACTACAAGAAATAATTGTTGATGGAACATTTCCCCAGCAACATCATTTTGATCTGCTATGCAAGTTTATTTAAGTGTTTAATTTTTTAACAAATATTGAATCGTCGAATGTAAAAAAAAAAAAAAAAAAAAGCATTAATAAAATTTTTAAATGCATATATTTGAATTTAAGTTCAAACACAGCATATTTAAAACAAGAGACTGTTAAAAGAGTTTGCTAGGATCCTGCTAGCAGCCCAAAAACGCTTTATTAGATGGAAACAACTGATTGAAAGCATGTGTTCAAATTATCACATGTGTCATTTATCTGTGGAGAAGAGGAACGACTTTTGTATGAATATGCTTCAAAGCTTGTTTTCCCATTCTGCAAGTATGCCACTCTTTTACCACAAATCTGAACTGCAGTTCTTCCAAAATGTGATTATAGACTATATTTACGATGACATTACTGAATGATTTTAAAGACATCTGCTATTCTGAACCATTTTGTACTTTTCTTTGAAAATACAGAAGGTTATAAGTACAGGTTTTTTTACACATCTACAGTTATTCTTTTCTAATTACTTCACTGTCATGTAACATAAATACAAAATCATTTAATATTTATTTAGTCTTTCACATAACACGTCAAAACAAATTTCTCTTAAGTGATTGGTTTATGGCTGAAGTTGCTATGCGCATTTCTTTAACTTATGCTTTGGAAGTTAAAAATACAGAGATCACAATAAAAAATATAAAAATTCTGCACATTTGAAAATAAAATTATGGTAAAATGCTTGAAAACCATCTCCAATACTAGAGATTAAATTTAAAAAATCATGTTTGTGCTAAAATATTAATCTCTTGGAAAATCTTTTCCATCACACGTGAGAATTTTCTATAGCGCGACAAGCATTTTTTTTTTTTTTTTTACTGCTTAGATCTATGAACCTTAGATCCTTTCCCAGATTTTATTAATCAGGTCTTGCTGACCTAAGATGCAATACTTTCATAAAGAAATTTTGAAAAGGTTAGCTTCTATTATTTCTGTAATTCTGAATATTTATTAAAATTGGGACTACAACAAATTTTATTAAAAATCATCTTATGATTCGAAAAGGTGCTTCAGACCGCTGACGAAGTTATTTAAATTAAAAGGAAACTGTATTTGATATGGTAATAAAATTAAAATATCATTGCAACTGCTTAGACAACATTTAATCTAATAATGCTATTTTAGAGAATTCTATGCATTTCAAATAAAAAAAACACAGATCATTCTTCTTTATTCTACACGACTACTGCAACATTCGCCAACAGCATGCATTCAAAAACAATATAAACAAATAAATAATAAAAACTCCATAAAAATCTGAATCTTTCTACAAATATAATACAGGGCAATAGTATTTGGTGGCAAAGATTTGAAAAGTGACACAGCCTTTTACAGTTTTCAAAGCAAAATCGCAAAACAAAAACAATAGTCAGGGACAACACTAAAAAACGGCCAAAAAAATTTTCAGATTTCAGATTTTGTAAAAGATTTTTATCTCCAGCACATGAGACTCTATCGGAAATTCTAAAGATATGCTCATTTTAAAATTAATTTGCGACATTGCTGTTGAACTGAATTTTATAGTTTGATTATGTACAACATGATATTTAATAAATAAAGGTAGCACGCAAAACGTTATTATTTTTTTTTTTTTTTTGTATGCAGTATACACCATATTCCACAATACTACATTTTCCTTCAACCTGACTACTCTCACAATGGCACTCTCTCATTGTAAAGCCAGGTATAATGATGAGATTCCTGCTAAAATATTTAAGGTGCTGGTTGGTGAGGTTCTAAATACTTGGCAGATGCTCTACAGAAATGGCCTGTGCTAAACTCAAAGCCAACTGCATCATTTTGGTTAAATCAACACCCCACACAGAAGTGCCACGAACATTTATATGCTCAGTGAGCATGTAGTACCATATTTTGAGCATCTGTGAGGAGACACCCCCAACTAACAGCTGCAGTTCCTTGCCTAGTATTTGAAATCTTATGAAGTCTTTCTAAATGTCTTCGATATGACAAAGCTAGAAAATTTCATTGATAGTCACACACAAGTAGCAAAACTGACCAACAAATTGAGTGTTTCTGTCATGCAGTTTTACACAAGGTGTATGCTCATGCTTTTTACTGGGCTACAATCAGATCAGTAAAAGGTTATTGGTTTTGATTTTAGAAAATGTGAGTTTGTGTTTGCTTGCCCATTGGACAGTCTTATTTAATGCCTTCTGAGGATTCGTTTCATATCCATTTCAGCTAGGTCCTATAAGAATCAGCCAAAAGCCACTAGCATAAGCAGTAATTTCCGTATTCCCATTATCATCGAAAATGCAGAGCACAATGAATTGAAAGCGCTTTGGAAATTGATGATGATGATCAAAATATGCATATTATTCTGCTTGTTGCCATGCATTGTGTTCCAAGGGTTATTCAGCTGATGGTCAGCTGATTTTCTGGGTTATGTTACCATATTTCCTGTCACCTAAGATCTTGTTTCTATAACTATGAAAATTAAGTCTCTGCAGGATTGTCATTCTAGGATTTTCTCCATGGCTGGGAGAAGGCAGAATGGCCTATATGAGGTTACCTCATTTGGGTCTTGTTACGTTTTAAGAATAGGGTGATTTCTGTGACTTTTAGTTCACTTTTAGTTGTCAAATTCTCCAGCACGTTTTTATGCATGAAGAAGCAATGCTTAGTGTGTATAATATGCTTCTTTATTAAGCCCATCTGATCCAAGTGTTTTATTCAGATTGAGCCTTCTGATTATGGCTTTGTAAGGTCCTTTCTTGTATGCTGGGATAGCTCTGTGTTTGCTACAGTCATTATGTAGTATTGCGTGATGTTTGTAAAAATTTTCATCTGAGCACCGCTGTATAAATTAGGGTCCGATGTGCTAGAAAATAATATCTAAGATGAAATGCACTATTTGCATGCTATTATTGCCAGCATAGGAGACTGCTAGATGGTCTAAAGATTTTGTGATGAGCAGTCTTGAAGCATGCACCATATTACATGTAAGATTAGTTTTAGCTATCCTGCATTTCTAGGCAGCTCAATGTTTCTTGGATATTCCCTCTACAGCTTCTTTTACTCTGAGGTCATGACATCTTCGGAAGAGTATCTTTAAAGCATGAACACAACTTCTTCCATCCAAACTGTTTTCTGAAAATGTAAAAAATATGGTTTTTGTAGATACGGCACACTGTCTTAAATTACTGAGCAATTATTTTTTGGGTAAAGGATTTATTCTAGATGATGGAACTGTTGCAAATGTTGATATTAGTACGACTGTTTTAAATAGAGATTCAGGAGGATTAGCCATTTTTCCAAATTCTCTGATTTGAGCTTCTTTAAATTTTGCAATTCGAGATTTTAATTTTTGAGCTTCTGATAAAAAAAAAAAAGTTCTAGGTGCATCTATATTTTTTCTGTAATAGATCATTAAGCAAACATTCTATAATTTTTTGTTTTTCCCTTTTTCAATATAACTTTCTAAGGACATTATTTTCGCCTTTCATAATTACAATGCATCCTTGTTTGCTTGTACAGTTTGCACATTCAGAGATATTTATATCATCATTTTTTAGTTCTATTTCAAAATCATTCACATCTGATTTATTTTTGTTATCACTATTGTAACATTTAGCAATTTGTAAATGGGGCAACAGTTTGGATACTACACACCCAGTTTTACATTCCAAGTCATATTTAGCTCATGTATAGTATTTACTAATGCGAATTGACTTTTATATGAAGATTTATCTTCAACGAACTCATCCTAATAAAGGATTTCTAACTAATTAATGTATTTATGCGGATATTTCTGTGTAATTGTAATTACTTGAATTCGATCCACAGTGCAGCTCTAAGTCACATGCCTTTACGAATGCACTCTCACGTTATCTCTGCTCTAGCCATTCTGCATTGAATGCTCATCGTACGTCACACACCATCTCTAAGTTACGCTATAATTGCACTTATAACTAATTACTGAAACAAATTGATTGAATTAATGGAATTCCCTATACCTTCTCCAGAATTCCCTATACCTTCTGACCAGAATTTTGCCTGGGGGGACGGTGCTAATGCACCCCTGATTCAAATAAAAATAAAAGCGAATTAGTGCAACCTATTTTAGGTGCACTTTGAATTAATGGATAAAACTCTTAGGTAGTTAGTGCCAAAAGTGACGATTCTGATTCTAGACAGTTTGGATGCATGTAAAAACAGAACTTTGTCAGTATTGCAGTGCTTTGTAATATATAATATTCTAAGCATATAAATAAATAGTTTAAATAATTTTAAATGCACCCTCTTTATTTTATAGTATTCAGCTTCAAAATGAATTTTCTTTGGACTTAATTCATGTAGTCTTTCAAAAATGCTCTGCATTACTTTTCACTTGTCTCCAACAATTTGTGTTATTTCTCCTTTTGTTCATTGCAGATTCACTACAGCACTGCAGTTTAGTTTCTTTTGTGGCATCTCAAACAAACAATTTTCCCTCCCTCTTCATAATCACTGCATAGTAAATGTTTGTTGAAAATTATTATGTTCTTCACATTCATGTAGCATTGTCTTTGACATTAATGCATCCATTCTTTCATCAAAAGCAAACTGTCTTTTGAGAAAGCAATATCCCTTCCTTTCTTATTTCTATGAGTGTTATGGCATGCTGCTAGAGCACAAGAAGATATATTACATGAATGATAATTTACAACAGAGAACTTAAAAGAAAAGCTGAATAAAGCAAAACATACATTTTTTTAAAATATTTACATAACCAGAAAACACTTATATATGTTTAGAATTAATTTGAGATGTCCACACCACTAGAATATTATTTCACAGCAGAATAGAAAATGCATGAAATCCGGTGACATAATGACATCAGACTAGACTACTTCCTGTCAACTTCCCCTAGAAGCACTACATCACTAAGGAGTCCTTTAAAGGAATAAAGTAGCCTTTCTCTTTAACCTTCAGGCTACCCCTTTAAGCAAAAGCATGCCTTCATGGAGGGCCTAACATTTCATGAAAGGAAAATTTTTTGCTATTTAATAAAAAAATTAGTAAAACATACCATAATTTTCAGGAAGGTAAATATATGAACAAACATTTTCTAATTCTGGTACAGATGGAGAATCACAGACAGCTTGCAAATGATTCAAACATATCTTATTTGTCCAGGGGAAAATGTAACAGCTTCTATAAAATGAACACAATAAATAAACAACACAAACAAATGCAAAATGCATGAATAAGAAAATAAAAATACTAAAACATAAATCAAAGTTATGATTATGAAAACAAAGTAAAACAGGCAGGAAAAATAAATAGGCTTCAGAATATTTAAATGATGATTTAAAAGCACATTTACAGCTCACATGTTGAACAACAGTCTAGTGGGCATTTCAAAATAATCCAATGTTGCTGAAAGACTTATAGCTCCAATTAGTAAGAATAGCTGTAATATTACATATACATTATATAGAATTGGTTTATCAGTCTTCCTTCAGCTTTAGAACTGTTGGAGAAAAACATATGCAAACTTGTTGGTAATGTCAGAAGGAGCAAGAAAGAAATTTTAAAGGAATTTTTACCCCAGAGAATTACCATAACTCCATATATGCTCCTAAAAAAGGTCTGTAGTACTTTTATCTTTGTGGAGAACTTCGCATTTACCTTGCACAAATTCGTGAAAACTATGCACCGTTTGCAGTTGTAATTCCATAAATCTTGCATGATTATATTAAGCATCTCTATCAAATAATGCACCTGCAGCTTCTAAAAAGGCAATTTTGATTACTTCACCATCTTCACATGGTTTCTTATCCTGAACAATAATACTTGAAAATCGAAATGATGCTTCAGTTGCTGCTGCATTCTTGTTTAATGGTTTTTAAAAAGTTGATTGTTGAATATTAAGTTTCAATTTTAGCTACCTTACCTTTTCTTTCCTTAAAGCAGAATTCAGTGGGAAATTTTCAATCTCTGCGCGAATGGTTTTGAATTGATGTTCACCATTCCCATTCTTCCCAATTGATTTGCGTGCCTCGGACAATAAACACACCCATTTGTCCTTTACCTAGGTAAAGAAGTAATCAGTTTCCCATTCCGAATGAAAGTGTAAAGTTTTTTGCTTTTCGCTTGAACACACATCATTACGACATACCTAGCTTAGTAAAAATGCATAAATCAAACTAGCCAAGTTAGCAAATATCTAATATACACACAAAGAACATAATGCACCCAACCTCATGTGTATACAATCAACTATGAGATGAAGCTGACAATGGCAATTCCGCAAAAGCAACAAGTAGTTGTTGTCAGTACCCCTTGTCGTCAGCATCAGCTTACTGCAGAAATCAAGGTTAGCTAAACAGACTGTTAACGCGATCTACTGAAAATGTCCCCATGAGCTACTAGTAGCTTGGAATTGATGGTTTGGCGATCACTGGTTTAAAATAAAAAATGTAGCTAGGATATATAATCTGAAGACTAAAGTCTGAATGCCTCTGTATCAAATACAAACTGTTAACGATGCGGGTTTTGAAAGGATATATGATATCTCAAATGTTATGTATTTCAATGTTAACATAGTGCCTTACAAAATTAAAGGTGTTGCACAATGCCAAAATTGTCAGCAGTTCAACCATTCATCTGTTGCCTTATACTGCATTGCATCAAGCGTGCAGGGCCACACAAGACTGAAAATTGTTCAGCATAAAAGGCTCAAAATTTTGAAATGCTGCAATTGTGGCCAAACAGGACATATGGGGAACTGCCGTGCATGCCCAAAGTTCGCTACCCAAAGTGTTGTCACTAAAATTAAAAGTTAGCACAAGTGCTCGCTTGACAAACATTCTACCTATGCCAATATAGTTAAGAATCATGTTAAAAGTAATGGCGTTAATTATGATGCACCCAACAATGATACTGCCAACACTAGAAAGCATACAGCATACTCAATCAGTTTTTAATGTAATTTTGGAAACTTTGAAAAACTTTCAAAAAATTATTAATGAATTGGAAAACATGTTTCATGGTTTGTCTGTCATGCATATAATCCAAAAAATTTATCTCCATCTTCCTGAATCACAGGAAGTGGAGAATTTAATAGATAAATTTTTTGTGCGTTTATCTATGTTTGAAGAGGTATGTGGTTCAAATATAAATGTAAATATTATCAATTAATTTGTATGCATCATTAAGTGTAATTACATGGCATGCAAATAGTTTATCCTGAAAAATCAATGAAATTTGGGATTCTATAAAAGAGTACTCCTCTGATATAGGTTCATACAAGAACACAAGCTTAGCCCGAATCATCCTATGTATATTGTTAATTATAATATATACAAAAGCCATCGACCCTTGCAAGGACAAGACATCCTAGAGGGGGTGATACGGCTATTTTTATCAAAGGCTGCATTCCCCATTACTCCATCACAATTACACAGCTTTATGCTGTTGAGACATCAGCTATCACACTTACAAACAAACACAAATATAACATACACATTTGTCTCCACTAATATCCCTCCAAATCGGATCTCTGCACTAGTCACCACTGATTTGGAAACTCTACTTACACTTGGTAACCAACTGGTGGATGAGCTGCCTTCTGACCAAAATCCATTCAGAATTATTTTAGATATCAGTTACTATATTATATTATTAGTCAAAAGAGCCATTATTACCGATTGGTCTAAGTTGCTCTGAACAACACTCATTATACATTTCCAACTGTACATTCGGAGAATGCATTAATAGTTTGGTAAGAAATTTTACTGACTCTCTTGACAATGCTCAGAAATGTTCCAGCAGAACCATTAACTATTCCAAACCTCGAGGAAACTTGGACCTAAAAAATCCAATTAAAAAACACAATGCTTAAAGAAGGCAATTTAAAAAAACTAGACATTCATACGGCAAGCAGCAATTTAATAGACTGAATGAAGAAATCAGGTCTCTTATTAACTCATAATCATAAGACAGGACCAACTTTCTGAAATCACTCTCTATTGATGATAACTCCACCCAGAGAGATATTTCTAGATACGGGAAATGATACAATAACATTCCACCCCTTAAAGGACACAACAGGATTCATCACATCAAAGTTGAGACGGCAGAACTTTCAGCAGAGCACCTGGAATCTCAGATTTGCACTAACAGCATTCATCACACAACAGAACACTCTGAATTTCACTCCAATTATACAGCAAACGCACTCACTAACAACATTAATCCAACCCAGCCATCGGAGGTTATTGGCTATATCAAGAATTTGAAATCTAAGATGAGTCCTGGGCTTGATCTGGTAACTAACAATATGATCAAGATATTCCACTTAAAATCATTCTCAAGCTCACAAAAAGCCCACTAGCAAGTAAGGGTCCTACCGGACGATTAGCCTATTCTCAGGTCTAAGTAAAATTACAGTAGCAGCAATCCTTAAAACACTGTAAGATGACCTGGACAGGAATAATATATTATTTTACATCAGTTTGGTTTTAGAAAAACATCTGTTGACCTCCTTTCAACTATAGCAGGTGGTTGAACACATCTCAGAAGGAATGCATCATAAAAAAATTCACCGGTGGACTGTTCTTAGATATAGCCAAAGCATTCGACCGAGTTTGGATGGATGCACCCATAAACAAGATTCATAATCTGGGCTTCACAAATTACATTACACACATAATTAAATCTCTCATCTGTAACACATATTCTACTCACCGTGCTACTTCATTTAGTGTTCCACAGGGATCCTTACTGAGGCCCATTCTCCTCAACACTTACATGAACGACATTCCTCACACACCCAACACTACACTTGAAATGTACACAGATGATATAGCGATCCTTGCTCAGAATGCAATTCGTAGTCCAGTCATACAACACCTCCAAAATCACATCCATGCATTAGAGACTTGGCTACAAAAATGGGAAATTAAGGTAAATGCTAACAAAACTCTTACAATATTATTTACCAGGAAGATCATTAATAAGCATCTGTAGTTCTATGGAGAAACTCTCCCCTGTGTTAAGCAAATCCCTTATCTTGGGATGATCCTCACAAATTATCTCACACGGTACCCACACATACATTCTGTTATCCAGAAGTTTCAGATGCATAAAGCTACATTCAAACCCCTAATTGCTCAACACAGCAATCTATCTATTGATAACAAATTACTCATTTATAAGTCCATCTTGCACACCATGCTCTGTTATGCTTGTCCGGTCTGGGCATACTCATGTAAATCTTACAGGAAAAAGTTGCAAACTGCCCAGAACAGTGTTCTGAAGCAGATTACTGACACATCATGGTATATCCATAATAACACTATTCATGAGGAGCTTGGCATTGTCAAGCTCAGAACCTTTTACTACCATCTTGCTAAAAGTGTTCATTGCTGTATTAGAAATAGTAACAAAACTGAATTCAAAATTTACAGTTATAATTATAATGATGTGCAGAACATAAGATGGCCTATGGCTATACTCAATCCTAGAATTATTATGCAAGATTAACTTATTATTACTTTGCTTTCTTTTGCTATTTATATTGCATGTTTGTGTACTTTTATATGTAATTTTATTCTACCTTTCCTCTGTTGGTATGAATTTTCGCACTTGCTCACCATTGCTCATTGTACCAGCTCAACCGCTTTATGATACTTCTCCCCATTTAATCATTTTCTAGTACAAATTTTAATACATTTTATATTATTAGAAAGAAAAAAAAGAAATATTAGTATAAATCTATATATGTATTTTTATTATAATTAATCTGAAGTTAATTGAGATACTATTTTAAAGCTTTGCACTTTTTGATTCGTTGTAAGGTTCGCCCAGGTACTCTGTCTTACATTCCACAAGAGAAAGATTCAACAATCAACCTAATCTTGCTGAAATTATTTGAAGAAATTTGTTATCGAACACAAAAAAGAACATCTTGAGAGATTATAAAGAGGTAGAATACCAAGTAGCAGCTGAACAAAAGTAGACAACTGCTAAATTTGCCAATGAAGTTTCCCAGAAAATCACCTGTTTATCAGTCACATAAAGAATGTCCAAAGAAATCCATTCAAAAAACTTTATTTATTTTTTAAAAATTTAGTAAACAGTTATGTAAAATGCATTTCCTAATTATATCTATAAATTGTTTTGAAAATATATTGACAAAAGTTCTTTGGATGGTAACAAAACAATTTATTTAGTGTATATATATATCATAATAATAACAATAATAAAGAGAGATGACAAATGAATTTAAAATTTCAATACTTAATGTTTAAGCTTCAATTACTCAAAATTTTGAAGTGCAAGCATTATACAAAATACTAATTTTTATGGTTATATTAATATTCTTATATAAGAAAAATATAATTGATTGTATTACAAAATGTTTTAACATACTAAAATAAGGTAAAAAATAATGAAACACAGAAATAATAATAACATCAGAAGTGCTTTATTGCTTTGACACTTAAATTTTAAAACAAATAATATGCTTCACGTACAAAAAAGTATTCAAATATTTAGTGTAACTTAATTATTTTGTGTAAAGTACTGATATATTAAAGAAAGCCTTCTGTAAATGTTTGTGTCAAACTGACCCAACACATTTCTTACATCAAGAAAGATGGTATGTATGCTGAAAGGTTACAAAATACTACCTTGGTTTCATGATATGGTATGTTATGGGTTTTTATTTGTGGATGTTTCTTTCAATATCCTTCAGACTTTACTAGACTGACATGTGAATAAAAACAGTATGTCAAAGTTGTAAAAAGGTTCTAAATAAACTTTTTATTAAGCTCTTGAAATTAAACAGAAGAAACCTGAGCTTACAAATAACAGATAAGTTTAATAGAAATACTTTTGCTTACAAATAACCTCTGCCACTTGCAGTTATTTAAAATAACTTAAATTGATATTTAAATACAAGGTAATGCAGCAAGAGACTACACAAAATGATCTACTTAAGCTCACTCAAATAATTTAACTGTGCATTTTTAACATCAGCTATCAGCTAACAAAATGGCTAAAGCCAGAATAATCTCTGGCAGAACTGGCGATAGGATATAAATCGCATATAAGGCTGCCAAAAGCTCTAACACTAAAACATTCTAAACCCTTGCCTTAAATACTCAGCCAATTAATCTGCATTCTGGTGAGGACTAAGGAAAGGAGAAGTTACAGTAGAGATTTAAATCATAATAATTGGTCAATTAACATAAAAAACCTTATAAAGTATTTATAAAAATATCACATAATAAACTAAATTTTCAGAAATGACACATGATTGAGCATATGTATTTCATCACAATGACTAGCACTTAATATTTTGAGAGTAGGTATAAGTTTGTGAGTTATGTGGTAAGGTATGCATTGATATCAAATAAAATCTACCTTTTGGTCCCATGCAATTCCTTAACGTTATTTTATACACTCTCTTGCAAAAAAATCGAAGCACGATGAAGGAAGTGGTTGTTTTTGATGAAATTGAATACGTGTATAGCTCATACACAGATAATAAAATGATTAAAAAATCATAGTACCTGTTCACAGATCACAATCACCCACTGAGTGTTCAAATTAGTAGTTGGTTGAACTGCCCCTGGCGGCAATGCATGCTTGAATTCTTCGAGGCAAGGAGTGGTAGAGGTTCCTAATGTCATCCTGCAACACATTTCGACACGCATTCATCAGTTGTCACTCCAGATCTACGATATTTTGTGGTTCCCCAATCTGGCAAATTACCATATCCCAGACATGCTCAATTAGTTAAAGGTCTGGTGAACTTGCTGGCCAAGGAAAAGTATTAACCACATGGAGACTCCAGAGATATGCGAGCAGTATGTGGCCTGGTATTATCTTGTTGCAAAATGGCCCCAGGATGATGTGCCATGAAGGGTAATGCAACCGGCCGCAGGATGGTATCAACATATCGTTGAGCTATTAAAGATGTATGGAGGATGACCTGCTCATAAGAAAAAGCACCTCACACCATCATACCAGGGGTTGTGCCAATATGCCTTTCTAAAACAGAGGCTGATTGGGACCGCTGGCCCCGTCCTCTCCAGACACAAAGACAGTTGTCATCTGCTTCAAGAATGAAGTGGGATTCATCGCTGAACACTATACGATGGCAGCCATGATGATCGGCTGCAACAGCACTCCAAAAGACTCCACTGATGTTGTGGAGTCTAGGGCAAACGTCTTAAAGCACAATCCCACCTCAGAACAAGCACTGTGAGATGGTGGACAGTACCACGAGAGGTATAGACGTGGCTGTAGTGCGTTTAATAGACAACAATGATACCATTGGGGCGGTTCAGGCATTGCAAACATTCATCCTATCTTGCCTCGCATTTGTGCTCCTTGGCCTTCCAGAGCCTTCATTTTGTTGGCAATTTCCTTTTAACAACCATTGCTTCCAACATCTTTGCACAGCAGTGTCTGTATGCTGCAGGTGGCAGCCTTTTGCTAGGTATGACCATCCAGCTTCAAGCAACCCTACAATGTGACCATGTTCATTAAGTCATTTAGTTGTCTGTAAGGTCTTCAATATTGTCGTATTGGCATCTCTAGTTGCTTTTTTATGGAATTACAATGGCAGCAACAAAAAAGATAAATTTTCCACCTCTGTTACTGGTTTTATACTTTGCGAATTGTGCACTAGAAATGTGCGCTATGATCGCAATTCCTGTTCATTTGCCTTGAAACTTTGATCATTTGCATGTTCGATCACGATGTTTTTGCATACCAAATTCCGTCACGATCGCAAAAGTCCTTCTTGGTGCTTCGATTTTTTTTTGCAATAGAGAGTACATATATAGCAAACATCCAAATGCATAAAAATTGGATACAACAAACTCTGCAAATAGCTTGGACTCGCACTTTTTTCTATTTTTTAAATTTTTTTCTAGAATTTCAGCAACTTTTAACTCAAAAGTTACTCACCTTAAATTCCTCCTGTTTAGAATATCAGAATAATTAAAAACATCTTTAGGCTACTATTCTTTTACTTCATCCCCACCTTGCTCTGTGTTTTAAATAAAAGGCTATGCAAGGCAGGTGTGGGACTCAACTCTTGGAAAACCAGGTCACCCAAATAAACATAACAGGAATCCTAGTTTGTCATGCATTCAGCCAAAAAGCCATCGATCCACTGAGAAAAAGATCTTGCTTCAGTTCTTTGACTGAGCTGTCAAACAGCACTCTGCTGAAGGCTGACGCTTATTCATAATTTTAAATGCACAGTTTGGCTAGAAATGTGCAATTAGAGGGATAGAGCTAAGCCATGACTTTTGTGTTAAATAACTGGTACTCTTCTGTTATCAGGACTGGATTCTGAAATGTATGTATTCATTTAAGTATGGAAGTATGTATTCATGTATGCATGTACATATGTATGTGTGTATACGTTTCTGAAGCTGATCCCAATAACAGAGGAGTATCAAATAATTTTTTGGGGTAAAATTAAAAATATATAGTAAAACTGAAAAAGTAATTTAGCTATGGCACATATTAATTATTGTAGTTAACTCTTCATATTTTTCGGTAAAATTACTGTTAACATTTTTAAGCAGATGTAACAATGCTAATGATTCCTTCTGCGTGATTCATCAGATGTAACAATGCTAATGACGCCTTCTGTGCGATTCATCAATCAACTTTTACACTATTTCCTGAGATAATCCATTTTTTTCTTATCAGACTGGATACAGCAAACCAAATTTTTGGTCTCTTGAAGTCTGTAGCAGGACTCGATTGTAATAGCTACAGTACAAATAATTCCATTTTTTTAAATATAGACAGTTTCCTGAAAAAAACAGAACATGGAAAAACGAGCATAGCATGCAAAAAAATATCATATTGGTTTCAGATAAGGGGGAAAAGTATAAATACTACATTTTCACATAAATCATATAAAAAATGTCAATCTTTATTTTCAATACTTTTTACAAAATAATACTGTTTAGTCAAATATTTATTTCTTAAAGACATTACTATTGTGAAACTTCTAAATATTTATAATTTTAACATGAAATGGAAGACTAGATCTATTATACTGAAGACAATTCTCCATAAAATTAGTGTTGCCACTATGTCACAAATAAAATAAGCTTTGCACTATATTTCCACACTAATTAAGATGTTTTTACTACACTTCCCATTCAATATCAGTTTAAATTTATCTTTCTAAATACTCTTAGCCTAATAGATTAAAATAAGAATTTGGAAAGCACAAAATTTGGGGTGGTTTTGATGAATAAAATAAAAAGAACTTGTTAACTGCATAATTGTGTGGGCCAGTCTGGCGCATTTCCGAAAAATCACCAATTAGCCAAATGGGTAAGTTTTGCGTGCTTTAAAAAATTGATAACTGACCGAATATCCATATTATATAGTTGTGATTTTGAATGAAACCTGTAAACACGCAAAAAAGTCATATTTAAAACAAAAGTTCTCGAAAAAAAAAATATTTTAAAGCTATGTATATTATGGGATCAACAATGGTAACAATTTTCACAATATCTATTGCTCATTTTTAAATATATAGTATAAAACATTTTATCACAGAATTAAGAAATCGTAATAACAGTAAATGAGCAGTAAATATGAGGAAAACATATTGATTCATACATAGGCTAAAACTTAAGATTAAATCAAAGCCAAACAAAATGCAAAGGAAAAACTAAGATAAAATTAAAAATCGTGATCATCTGAACCCTGAGCCATAGAAAATAGTAAAAAAAAAAAAAAAAAAAAAAAAAATTAGGTATACAATTTTAACTACGTAATTTAGTTGATTTCTAATAAATAGTAGAAAACCATTTTTCTTCATATGTATACCAAAACATAACAATACAATGAATATAAAATTCAAAATGGTGCACTCATTTCAATCACATGCTTAATCACGTGTAACATACTTGCACCTAATGAGAATTACTTTGATTGTGAATTTATATTTAAATCAAAATCTGTATTAATTAATACAGAAAGTTTAATAAATCTACCTTAAAGTTTTTCGGAGCTTTGCACAATTTCAATAAAAAAAGGGAGGTAGCCAGATTTGGCGAGATTTCATGTCACTTGCCATCTAGCCCATAATCTCCAGTCTAGTCAGCATTTTTATTTCACAATTTGGTATTATTCTGTTTTGAGGGCCGTAAAAAAATTGCAACGAAAATGTATGTGCAAAAGCGCCAAATCTAGCATACATGCCCATTTAACAGCGCGCCAAATCTAGCATACGCACTGATTTCAAATTGCGTAAGTTTATATAGTTCTATATTCCTTAAGACGTCATTGTAATACTAGTTTAATTTTTAAATACTTTTCTTGATATCCTATGGATTTAACAATTGCCCATGATGAAAAGTCAGCAATAGAATTTTGGGTAAAGTGCAGAATCATCCCACTGCTTGACGCAATTTTAAGAACTGCACATACTCGGTATCCATGTGCACATCGACCTATTTTCACTTAAAAAAAAAATCCTAGAATTGCACAAAAATGGCACTGCGCACACCCTTGACATTATCTATGTACACATCGACCTATTTTCACTTAAAAAGTAAAAGAAAATTGACAAAAATCCAATTGTTTTTACCCTTGTAAAAAGCGGCGAACAAATAAGTGAGCGATTCTGCACTTTACCGAGAATATTTTCAAAGAAAAGGCATCATTCATTATAGAAAATTACGTTTGAACAACCAACGTGATGAAATTATGCTTTAGCGATAAGTCGGTAGCGAAATAGCGATGCAGGCATCCATTCCGTTATGTTTAGCAATTTTTATATAAATTATAATAATGATCTGAAATAGTTATTTACTCTTATGCTTCCATTCAGTCATGTTTAGCCTTTTCCATATAAATTATAATAATAAAAAAGTATTATATGAAATTAACCTTTCATCTAAATTAAAACATCAATCTTAGATAATTATTTATTATTATACTTCCTTTCTTGCTGCAATTATTAGGGTTGCTGCAATTATTTTTGGCAGCATTGGCATCAACAATAGCTTGGGGATTTTTTATGGCCCTCGAAACCGAATAGTACCCACAATTTTTATTGGAGAAAATTTGAATTTACTACATTTTCAAAATCAAAACTGTTTAAAAAATTTCACAAGACTTTTTTTTTTAATAACTGGAAATTCCAGAATTGTTTCCCTCAAGTAGGGTTTCAGAGATAACTACTTGCATATCTTGTAAAAAGATAAAATCAAAATAAATTATATTTAAAAAAATGAAATATTTTTTAGCTCTGTTAAATCAAAACTGCATAAAAATATTTCTATTAAAAATAAATAAGTAAATTTACGACTTTTATACATGTCATACACATGTTTGTAAATTAAATTTGAAATCCATGAATTTTATTTCATATTATAAAATAAATAGATAAGTCCCTTTTCTCAATAAAAATAAGATTTTTACTTTCCCCTACCAAAGAAAAAATTTTTAAAAATATAATAAAAAAGTTTCTAGCAGATTTTTAGTGAATAAGATACAATAAGAAGATTATGTAGAAATTATGCAAGTTAGGAATTTATTTTACTTAATGATTTAATGAACAGAAAAGCAAAATAACAGTAATAATAAATTAAGCATATAATGTATTACCCGGTGAAAGCAGCAGCATACAAAATAATCTTCTTCTTCCACATTACAAATTCATTCATAAAAATCTTCTCATAGACACAGAATATTTATACTCTGAAAAAGAAGGTCAATTTTTAAATGTACTCCTTCATATATAACTTAACTATAAATGTACAAGGACTGATTGAAAAGTTTTAAAAGTGTATATATTTCTTTGCTTTGAGGCAACATTAGATGTGATAACCCTGTTTTGTATTGTTCATACATCAATGTACATGAACTTGCAGTTAGTTGTAGCCATTTAGTAGAATAACAACAGTCAACTAATGGGGAAATAAAAAATTGCCATCAAAAATTACTATTCATGAAAAACTCTTGACAAATAAATTAATTCTTCTACTTCTCTTTACACAGGTTCTTCAACGTAAAGCACTGAATTTCCTATGGGCAGATAGTGAATGGTGATTATTAGGCAAATGTTCTGAAAACCTATTCATGTGCAGCCACAAGAAAGAAAAGTTCAAATTTGCTCAATAAATTGGTTTTTGCTGCAAGACAATATCCAGCTGCATGTAGCTCCTGTGATATTACCAGCATTGACTGAAATTGATAATATGGCACCAGAACACATTAAAACAGCCTAGACTTAGCATTATATGATTTCAAAGCATTCATTCCTAACACTGAAAAGAACATGGAAAGAGATTTTGTTCAGCTAATGATAATGAAAGCACTAGTCACAAATGCTAAAAAGAGATATTCTTCATAAAAATGTGTCAAAGATATTCTCAGAGTGAAAGATATTACTTTGAAAAAGAAATAGAGTACGATGTTGGAGATCCGCAACTGTAAGGACTTCGCAAGCTCAGATTTGGGATCATCTCTTTAAATTTAGTTCGATAACATGTAAAAATTTTTTAATAAAAATATGAAACATTTGTTTAAGAAATAATGAATCAAAATTTACCAAAAAAAAAAAAGCTCAATATTTACTTGTTTGTTTTATTAAACTTTTCTTTCAATGTAGTTATTTAAACTGCTTTATTTTCAGTGTTAATACTTTATCTTTAATTTATAGACATAATTTCTTATTTAGTTACTAAGTTGCACTGTTCAAGTTCTATAACTGCCATTTCAAGAATTTCCATTAAACTGCAAGTTGAAATCTTTTAATCCCTAAAAATCTTTTATATCACTTTCTTCACAAATTAGTAATGATATCTTCTGGATTTAAAACCACACAAGATTTTGCTATCTGTTAGTTCATTGCTGATTATAGGTCTTTGTCACTTCAATAAAAAATTATTGTTACGTCATCTTCATTTATTATCATTTCACATTTCTTCAAAAATTCCATTAATTGGAAAATTTCACATTCTATAGTATTCAAAATCTACAGCAAAATAAACTCATTGTTTTGTCTAATTTTTAAATTGCACTTTCTTAAGCCTGAATTACACCAAAGCTGCTATAAAATACAAGTAATAGACATGCTTTCGCTTTGCATATCCTTCTACAGCTCCAGAATTAGAAAATCTTTTTGACATATACAAAAACTGAAACTTTAATTTTAATAAGATAGCTGTAAGAATAATAGCCTTCAAAATGTAATAAGGTGGATCAAATTACAAAGTTAAGTAAAAGTGCAAACTACTATGTTAATTGAACTTAAGTACTTTGGAATGTAAATTTTTTTTGGGTGGGGGCCTTCCTGTTATTATGCCAGGAAAAGAAAACCTACTCTAAATAAATATGTCTTCGAGTTTCACTTATTGTTTAGGTCAGACAGAAAAATGTTCTCCTGCCTACTCCACCACCAATCAAATGCCAGAAGTGTGGTTGTGGCTCGCATCAATCAATACTGTAATTCCTTAGGAAGTGGAAATGAAATGCAAAAATACTAAACAAGTAGTGCCATCTGATGGGTTTCAATGTATTGTGATCACTGATTGTTAAAAGTAAATGAGTAATTATTTTAATACTGGCCTTGGGATAATAGTGGACTGGTTAATGTTGGACTCACCACCTTACTGCCTGACTTATTTTCTTCAATTTTGCACTGCTGCTTACTAAACTATAATCTACGGCTCTTGGTTGCTTCTCAAGATGATGTGCAGAGCTTTGTCCATGAAGTCATACCCTCCGAACAAAAATACATGCCTCCCTCTCCAGACAAACTTACTTCTCTGCCAAACACATCACTTTTTAGATGTAAGAGTGCCTCCCTTTTTCCTTTCCAGATTCTCTTAGGAGACCACCTGAGGAATCTTCAACCTGCCAGGTCTCTTCATGGGATCAACTGAGACAGCTGCTAAGAATTATCAGTTGAATGTTTTAATACAAACATCTATCAATCAATGTATTGTGATCAAAATGGCATACAGGAATCTCAGCTAATTGGAAGAAAAACATTTCCATGCTTCTTGTTTTTTCGATCATATTCTCCTTTCCTAGACTTTGTAAAGAAAAAAAAAAATGTTGACAGTCAGGATTTCATACTTTGTACTTATGCATGTATGTGTCTGTGCATAACAGGTGGTTGTCAAAATAATGGAACAACTGTGAATAAAAGTGGCATTTAAGAATGTGCTTCGTAAGCATAATCCTAGTAACCAGTTTCTTTTTATTACAAAAAGGACATATCATGGTAGTATGAGGTAGCTTAAATGAAGTTATATACGTCTTGGAATTTTATCAAAAGCGTAAAATGTCAGACCTTAAAGTTACAATGAGGACAAATTGTACGAGCCCGATTAGCTGGAGCAATTGTGATCGAAACCTCTCGGCTGTTAGGCGTTTCTAGAGATACATTGTCTAAGGTCATGACAGCATATACACAACACAGCAAGACAAGCTTGGCAAAGCAAAATAGTGGTCCGAAGGACAAGTTGACAGAAAGAGACCAACGGGTATCGTAGCCGATTGTCAACTGCAATCTAAAAAGAAAACAACTACAGCCAAAGTGACCGCAGAACTCAGTCAGCATCTAGATTCTCCAGTGTCAATAGTTACAGTTAGGAGACACCTTTCTCAATAGAACACTTTATGGCACAGCAACTCTTTCCAAGCTACTAGTCATAAATGTTATTGCCAAACATCGTCTACAATAGTGCCACAACCACAAAACCTTGTCAATTGATAAGTGGAAAACAGTTATATGGGCACACGAATCATCTCATCTTTCACACTTTTCCTTACAACAGGATGGGTACATGTTTGGAGGGCACCTGTAGAAGCATATGATCGTGATTGTCTCCTTCCATCAACCAAGCATGCAGGTGGATCCATCATGGTATAGGCAGCCGTGTCATTGTTCAAAACGACAAAAAAAAAAAAAAAAAAAAAAGTCATAAAAATTTTAATCAATTTTCATAATGCATCACATAAAATTTATATTGCTAAAAGTTTACAACTGGGTGCCCTTTGATCTTATGGCTATTCTTTTATGATGCCAAGATCGGTACCAGGAAAGCAAGATAGCCGCTACACAAAATCAAAAGAACAAGTCAAAGAATTCCACAAACTTGGTGTCCATGTACCAATCGATCTATTTTCACTTAAAAAAACATCAGAGAATTGCACAAATTAGGCACTGCACACTCCCTTAACTCTGTCCATGTACACATCGATCTATTTTCACTTGAATAAAATCAGGAAGCTAAAACAAAGTTAAAAGTATCATGGTAACCAGAAATGGGGTTTCATCTCCAAAATTAAACAAAATTTGTCACCAATCAAAGTGACACCCAATTCTACATTACAGCCCTACACATTACAGTGAAACCTCAGTTCATGAACTTAATTTTATTCCTGAAAGCCGTTTGTCAACTAAAATAATTTACCCCAGAGGAATTAATGCAAAATACATTAATTCATTCTTTCACTACAGATGATTGCTTATTTAAACTTCACAATAGTACTTTGTGCATAAGCTCACAGCCGATGTAAGTCATTAAATACAGAAAAATAACCACAATATTAAACAGATCAAACAGAGAAACACTTAATTTCATCTTACTGCACTTGTGTGAAGCAGGTGTCAAAAGTGCAATATGAGGAAAATTGTATAGTTTGGATAAAAATTTTTCTTCTATAAAAACAGTACGCGTTTTGTCTATCTTTTTTTATCTTTTATTTGCCTTTAAATATTATTCAAATCTGCTTGAGACTCACTAGGCATAGGTTTTTCACAAAATTTGTCCAACGTGAAATATGCACTTTCAAATTCGGGAATCTAACTGTAACATTATTTTAAATGCTTCCACATTAATTACGCAAAAACTAATAATACTTCACACACACACCTTTTTGTTGTTGTAACTAGAAGTATAAAAGCATGCACAGAAAAAAGTTAAAACTCTACTGGGAGAACGAAATCCAGGTCAAAGAAAATAACTATTATTCAAGAGAAAATAAAATATTAGCGAGTTCTGACATGCTTAGCTGAGGATTATGAAAAAGTGTATCACATATGATATTTTTGTAATACACTTTTCCTATTGCACAACATGCCGATTTCTCATTACAGCGCGCTTAGCAAATGCCAAACGCAATAAATCAAGTAGGAAAGGTATTTCATTTAATAAATATGGAAAAGATTACAATTTATTGAAAGCTGCTGTCAGCGTCATCTCAGTGGATGCGGTTCAAATTTTTGTAACAGTAGAAAATACACTTCGTTTTCCAATCACAACATTCCTCCCAGTTGATCAACGTCGCTCACGCTTTCAAAAAGTACACCTTTTAATCCTGATTGCCAGATTTCCAATGCTGTTGCATAATTATTTCCACCTGCGCATATGTATCAAAGTCTTTGTATGTATATCCCAAGGTCTATAGCAGAGAGCTTCTTTATAGAAGCTCTGAAGACCTTGAATTTTTCTCTTATGTAGGCTTTGTATAGACATTGGATATACCTCTAACGTTAACAGCAAAACTGAAAACTATTTCTGCTCTTCCGGTTTAAGGAAGTATTCATAAGCTGTGTCGTTGCTACTTGCGGTGCTACGCATCATAAAACAAACATGATATATCTTCGATTTGCGCATAGACCACTAATAAGAACATAATAAGAAAGTAGTGCTTTCTTATACTCTGCATCCGGTGAAGATTATCAGTGAAACAAATGACTAGTGTGGACAAAATAAGACGAAAGTACGAGGGCTATCCAGAAAGTAGATTACGTTTTGGAATAAAAAAATAAACAAAGTATAGGAAACAAATTTTATTATATACAGATGAAAGCCACACTCAAATACTACTTTTCTACATAGTCACCATACAAATTAAGGCATTTATCGTAGCGATGTACGAGCTTGGAAATTCCTTCGTCGAAAAATTCGGCCGCCTGCGCCTTCAACCACTTCGTTACCTCTTCTTGCCTTCCATCTTGCACAAAACTTGTGGTAACCAAGCTTTTCGCTGATGATTTCGTGCAACAAACTTCGCGAAATTTGTGGAAAACTCAAAGAAAGTTCCGTTATTGTGAAATTTCGATTTTCACGGACTTTAGCATCGACTTTTTCGAGAAGTTCGGCGGTCACTATGCTGGGTCTCCCACTTCGATCTTCGTCGTGAACATTGGTTCGGCCATTTTGAAATCTTATGACCCACTGACGCACTCCACCTTCAGTGATAATGTTGTCCCCATACACTTCACGAAGCTGCCGATAGATTTCTATCGGTTTACAGTTTTTTGCAGTCAGAAACCTTATTACTGAGCGCACCTCGCAGGATTTTCAATTAACGCAGACATTTCAAACCGTCACAGTATCTGAACGGAGCACAGCACGAACCTCTCACTAGCACGGCTAGATGCAGACTGAGCTGCGCAACGCTCTGACCCCAAGATGGCCGGGCTAGCCCCGCCCCTAGCGGACACAGACGGAAACGTAATCTACTTCCTGGATGGCCCTCGTATTAAATCAAGTGGCCGCCATCGGTCGACGACGTTTTCTTGTGGAAGGTCAAAATAATAAATGACTTGAAGGGTCTAGAATGAGTAAAAAATGTAAAGGAGGGAGAATGTCAAATGAATATTTGTGTTTTTCTCTGGGAAATGGAGAGCATCTAAGAGAGTTGATGCGGTTGTTAGGATTAAGGCTACTACTATATACCTAGAGGAGCCTTAAGTAAAAGTGTTGGCATTGTCTTAGTCTGAATGCACCATTCCGTTGACAAAAGGGAGCGGATGAATTCGTTTGAAAAGTTTCTTAAATTTCTTTGCAATATTAAAAAGTTAATTATCTTCTGTTGCGAGAGAGTTGAGGAACTTTCGCCTGCGTTGCGCCTCAAAGTTAGTAAAGTCATTCTTGATGTCACGTTGAAGAGTGTTCAGTTGTGTTTTCAGTCTTGGTTCCCTTATAATTTGCCAGCTTTTCGTAATACGATTTTCGCATTTGACTTTTTCTCTTACTCTGCATTCAGTTAATGAAAGAATAGCTGCACAGATGTCAAACAGCGCATATTGTCCACACAAAGAATGTTAGAATATGCAACAATAACTTCAATGAGTCTGATTATAGGAATGATCTTAAAAATAGTTTGTTAGAATTACCGATAAAAATGTTCTATCCAAACTGTTAATATACCTGACTTTGTTATTTATCAGAATACATGTAGACAGCAAAGGCAACAGAAAAGAAAAAATATAAAATGCGTTTGATGGAATTAAGAATTTAAGTTCTACAAAGGCATATCTGGAACTTCGAAATGGTAACAGCAGTAGCCATGACGAACTGAATGAATATACAATTAATATGGAATGTTGTAATTGTTCTAACCTCCAAAACAACGTAAGTAATTACAAGCTCAGAGAAAACAGTTCTTTCTCTCTTTTTTTCAGCAGATTGACAGAAAGCAGCATTTAAAAATTATTTCTCAGGAAAATAAATAAATAAAATAATTAATTCTGAAAGCTTTCATATTTTATACTTTAATTTAAGAAAGGGACGTTTTCTTAAATTAAAGGTTTTGAAGAAAAATTTAAATAAAGAACAAAAATTTAATAAATTATTAAATTCATGCCAAATAGTTAAATAAAAGAAAAAATATCGTATCATTTGGGGCTCCGTCATTACTTGCAATTTCATTCAAAAAGTAAAAAATGCTCAGCCAGCCTCCGGAGGAATTTAAGCACTGAATATGAGGTATAACGTACTGTTTCAAGGCATGAGATAAATAAACACCATTCATTTTTCATCACACCAATGGGTAAACGGTTAAAGGTTCGCTTATTAGTATAAAAATAATGCTGGAAAGAGTATGACAATATGGAATGAAATTTTAACGTATAATCGTAGCTTTGAATACAAAGGGAGAAGTGTCCAGCACTTTCTGACCGTGATGCCACGCCGGTAAAATTCTAGCTGTTAAGCAAAATGTGATTAAGAAAAAAAAAATTCCTTGAATCAGATCCGATAACAATATGAAAACAAATGTAAGATCTGCGCCATTGACAGTTTCATTGCATAGTTCTGTAATTCGTTACATAGTTCAAAGGTCTGCAGGAGTTCAGTTGGAGGCTACTAACGCTGGTCGTGCACGACGAAGATTCAAGGTGATCACTTTTAGCACTTTCGGGAATAACAATTGTATCGTCTGTCATAAATTCATTGCCTTACCTGGATCATAAATATTTGATATATGGATGGAAGCTTTTCCTTACTTAAAAGACTCAACCTCCGTCTAAATGTTTGTTTCTCAGAAAAATACAAATATGCATTTAGAAGTTATAAGCGATTTTTAACGCACACCTTTTATTGAAGTAAACTTTGCCTGTTGAAACTATATTTAACTTATTACATGAAAGAAGTGCCAGAGCCCTTTTACTTAGGGCTCTGGTGAGTTCCAGCTGGAATTACGATTTGCCTAAAAAACTGAGAATTTCTGGAAGATTCAAGGTGATCACTTTTAGCACTTTCGGGAATAACAATTGTATCGTCTGTCATAAATTCATTGCCTTACCTGGATCATAAATCTTTGATATATGGATGGAAGCTTTTCCTTACTTAAAAGACTCAACCTCCGTCTAAATGTTTGTTTCTCAGAAAAATACAAATATGCATTTAGAAGTTATAAGCGATTTTTAACGCACACCTTTTATTGAAGTAAACTTTGCCTGTTGAAACTATGTTTAACTTATTACATGAAGGAAGTGCCAGAGCCCTTTTATTTAGGGCTCTGGTGAGTTCCAGCTGGAATTACGATTTTCCTAAAAAACTGAGAATTTCTGGAGCTGGGTTCCTGCAGAATTTAAATTCTGGCTTTAGTTACGTACTCTTAAACTTTTATGTTTGTGCAGTAAAGAGGAAACTGCTTTTATATAAAATTTGAAGCATTGCTTAGTTTTAGTGCTTTCTGTGATTAAAACATAAACCATTTCAAATTTTTAACGTAATTACTTAATAGACAAGACCGGCCAGCTATGTAAGTGAAGTTTTACTTAGAACTCTCTGGATAATTCCAAAAAATTGACATGAATGAAAGCAGCAGAATTTTCTGCAAATAAAAAGTAAAAAGCTGCTCTTTAATATTCCGTGTTTTGAGTGTCACAAACAAAGAATTATTATATGTCTGCATGAAACAAAACAGTAGCGCCCTCAAGAAATAAACGGCAAAAAGTGGGGAAAGTAATGGTTAAAGTTTTCAACTCTTTTCTTCCTTTGGTTATCATAACAGAGGCGCTCGTTGTGGTTGTTTTTCGGTGTGCATGGTGTCTGTTTTGTCTGTATGTTTGCGACGAAAAGGGTGCTGTTGAAGGGAATGTATACTCTATGTTATGCTCGAATTTTTCTGTATATTTCAAGTCTGTTGTACATAAATTTGTGAGTTCATAAAAATCAAGTTGATAAATGATGAATACTCATGATCCTCGTGAGATCGCAAAGCACATTAATTCCCGCAATGCTAAAATATGTGCTGTTTTTGTTGTATTAGGTTTCATTGGATACCATGGTATTCTTCATTTGACATCTGGTATGTGTTTTCTCCGTAAACTTATTAAATTTAACATCTAACGCCAGCATGAAATGAGCGAATGTGATCTTAAAAATGTAACTTTCTTGTTGATTAAGTGTATGGAGGTGTGGATATTTTTTATGGATAAGTTGTTTAGAAGATTTGTCATATTTGATTTATAAAAATAGATCGAAGATTCTTTTATTTTTGTTTTTACTCTTTCGTTAAATTCGTTCTTGAATCTGTCAACTGAAAATGATAGATTTGGAGCTTTCAGATTTCATATTTACTTAGTGAAGAGTGGGAAACTTATTTTCGGTTATTCTTTTGGCTGGAGTGTTTTACGATTTTATTTTTTTAAGTTGAAACTGTGGTTATCTGTCTGATTTCAAATGTATGAATGCCGCATATTTGAAGTTTTTTACTAAATTTATGTTGCTTGTGTAAAATATTACATAAACATATATTTGTTTTGATTATTAGAAGCAGTGCTAGATAAAGACATTTTCATGTCTTGGGTGGAAAGCATCTCTTGTGGCCTATTTTTTTATAGCATTAGCCCCTTTAACTTTTTCCTCCCTCATTTGGCATCTGTTTAAACCTAGTGTTCAGGACAGCCATCTATGTAGTTTACCTTTTAATATGTGGTTAAAATTTTCTGCATGTTCTTTAGGGGTGGGTGTGGAAGCAGGTTGTATGGGTATAGTCCCACTACACTAACTGCACAGCTCTATTCCAGTTTTGAGGGTGAATACCCTGGGTAGGGCGATATGAGGATCTCCCACCTCTCTTCTGCTATTGTCAATCACTTGAGAGGACTTGTTCCTCATCATGTGTTTTAAATGCCTCCTTGCTGCACAGACACTTATGCAATTACAAACATCCATGGCTCTCTGGGATTCTAACCGAGGCCCATTGGTTTGGCAGTCAGTGTCACCAGCTACTGTATCATTTGGCTAACAGCAGAAAAAAAAAAACAGTATCATTGCTTAAAATTTGAAAATTGACATCATAAAGTGAGCACTGGGAGGAGAAAGGCAGTGACAGCCCTATATATGTGGCTGGGTACAACTTCACAGTATAAACACTAATTCAGAAATGGATCTGCTCAGAAGCGACAGTTATTTTGGACTTCTTAAAGAGTAATGCAAGCTTGGATAACCTGGGCTTTGACAAATTTACAGTTACTTATAATATCATATCTGTGGATGAATGAGTAGGTATACATTCAACTACAGCTAGAAGTATATTGTGTCACATTACGACACAGCTCCTTCAGTGTAAAAAAAATGGGAACTGCATTGTGTACCGAAATGCATGATTTCATGACACTGTACAACGAATTAGACTGTTGGACTTTGTTACAAGATTTTTAGAAATTATATGCAAAATAAGAATGCTTATGCATGTGAACTTATTTAACATTTTTTAGCTTTTGCAGACTTCTTAACCCCTTCTAGGTCTGCATCCCATCTCACGCGGTCGGTGTCGCATGCCATGCGATAATGTGAAAAATTCCATCATTGAAACCGAATTCATCGCTACTCACACGTTGCTTTAAATTCCATGATTATTTTTGTATTTCTGAATATTGCTAAGAGATAGCACAACTAGTTGTAGTTTCTTCATAATTTTTGCAGTGAAATTTCCTGCCTTGCATATCTGTTATTAAATATCCGTGTGATATCTGTTAGAATTTCAATTAAAAAAAAACCATTCAACATATCGGGTTGGAGGGAAAGTTCTGTCGTATTTTAAATAGGCAGATGATTTTTCTTGTAAATAAAAAAAACATCTGGCTAGTGAGTCAATCGGATGTTTTTTTTTTGTTTTTTTAGCTGCTGTATAATATAAAAGGTGCCCTTTTTTACCGTTCATCATTTACTTGTAATATTTAAAGGGAAAAACATGTCGGTAGATAAAGTGCATTTACGACACTGCATTTTATATGAATTCCAAAAAGGAAGCAACGCATCTGTTGCATGTAAAAAATTATGTGCGGTATATGGAAAAGATATTGTAAATGTTTGTACTTGTCAAAGATGGTTTAGCAAATTTCGTTCCGGGGACCTGAGCCTCAAAGAAAGTGTTCGATCTGGACGATTATCCAAGATCGATAATGATGTTTTTCGATCCATGTTGGAAAATAATCCACATTTAACAAGTCGAGAAATTGCAGAAGAGTTTGGCATTCATCATACAACTGTTGGAGATCACATTAAATCACTTGGGTTTGTGTTAAAGCAAAGTGTTTGGGTTCCACATGAATTAACGGAAAAGAATTTGTCTGATCGTGTAAGAATATGTTCATCACATCTGATTAGACACAATGTGGAGCCGTTTTTGGACAGGCTGGTTACTGGAGATGAAAAGTGGATTCTTTACGAGAATATTAAAAGAAAAAAATCTTACTGCAAACCAGGAACATCCTCAGCAACAGTTCCAAAACCAAGTATCCATCAACGAAAAGTACTGCTTTGTTTGTGGTGGGACAGGAAAGGTCCAGTGTATTACGAGTTGCTGAAACAGGGAAAAAACATCAACGCGGATCTGTACTGCAATCAGCTGGATAAATTGAATGCAGCTATCAAAGAAAAAAGGCCAGCATTAGCGTTCAGAAAAGGAATAGTGTTCCATCACGATAATGCTCGCCCGCATACTGCAGTGGTGACACTACAAAAACTGAATGCGTTAGGATGGGAAATCCTTAGTCACCCCCCATATTCACCTGACATTGCACCCTCTGATTATTACCTGTTCAGATCTCTGCAAAATTATCTAACGGGAAAAAAATTCAAGTCTTTTGAAAGTGTTTCTAAGGCAGTTGCTGACTATTTTAACTCCATGGATGAGAATTTCTACAAAACAGGAATTTACAGGTTACTTGGAAGATGGCAACATGTTGTAACAAATAACGGAGCATATATAATTGATTAATATTAAGCACATATTTTTATAAATGAATTCAAATATTTTCTTTAAAATACGACAGAACTTTCCCTCCAACCCAATATTTTTAATATTCATAGCCAATTTTTTTCATCACTGCAAAGTAGGAAATATATATAGTATGTATATAAATTTATAAAAGAACTACTGTATAAAAAAAATATTGATTAAATAAATTATTTTGGTTTTCTGTTAAATGTGGTTTTTATACTTTGATGTCCAAGGCAGGTTGTAAAGCTGCTTTAATGGTAAGGTTGGAAAACCATTCACTAAAGCATTTTTTATGTAATTTTAATAATTATTTTTTGTAGATATTTATACAATACAAAGTCCGAAATCCGGACGTCCATTATCCGGAATGATCTAAAATCTGGATCTCAGAGCCACAAACTTTTTTTTATTATTAATGCTTTATAAATACGCATTTGATTTTTCCTTCCATACTAAAACGTGTAGGTTTTCACTTAAAAATTCTCGGTTGATCTTTACATTATGGTAACTTGGCAATTTTTTGGCGAAAATTTGGCGACCAACTCTCCTACAGCAACCCTCTATTTTTTTTTCCCCGCCGCCATTTTGTCTTCACGAAGTAAAGACATATTTCTTTTCTTTTTATCTCCTGAACACTTCTTCCAACAATCTACTAGCCGAATTACACTTATGCTAGAAATTTTATGAAACAAAACTGCTTAATCATGACAAATATTCACTGCAAAATTAGGAAAAACTGCACAATACCATCCTCCTTACGCATTTTTAAAATAGCACATACGCATAAACCATGTACACGTCGACTTATTTTTACTTAAAAAAACATCCCAGAATTGCACAAAAATGGCATTGCGCACACTCTTCACTATATCCATGTACACTGCTTTTTTCTCATAAATTAAAAAAATTTCACGAAAATACATGACAATTTTCTCAATCTTTAAACCCGGTAAAAAGAACATATATGAAATTACATGATCGCGAAAAAGTATTTACCCTTTCCAAATATGAACATTTCCACATATAAAATAAATAAAATATCCAAAAACTTTTACCTCTAAATCATCTATTACATTATACACGTCACCAACGAATTCATACATGAAGCATTACAAATATTTAGTATAAAATATTTAAATTATTTCCATGCACGTTTATTTCAACTTAAACGTATACCAAATTCCTACAAGCATAAAATTCACAAAATAACTATCATTTCATTAAAATATAATTAAATTCAAAAACACTACTTAAAATATAAATGAGCACATACATTAAATTAATAAAAATTACCTTACAATCCTAATTACTTTAAACTAAATCATTGCTAATAACAATTTTCCCAATAATACCAAATTCCTTTCCACCTTACATTTACAACAATGCATAAAAATAATATCCTCAAATAATTAAAAATACTAACTTACCTAATCTTCTTCAGAATCTTGATTACGTGTCCGATAAACTTTTCTTTAGTTACGGCTATGGGATCCAAAAATTCACGAACACTGTTTCACACAACACAGAATAAACCAAATACAAAATTTCCAGATTTTTTCCCGATTTCCCCCCTTTTCCGATTAAAGAACCGTAATTCGTCCATTAATATCACATGACATATCCCATGATCTCTCATTTCCCTCACACAAAATAATGCGTAATCGGAACTGAGTACTGCTCACATTATTACCAAAGTCCCAGGTAGTAACCTTTATCGCCTCCAAAATGTCGCCAAACTACCAGTTACCATATTGTAAAGATCAACCAATTCTGATTCTTAATTTCACTTAGGCACTAAATACAATACCTCATTGTAAAAAAGCAATCATGTAAACATAAATTTGTGAGATTAATAATTTGGCTCCGTAGCTGAGTATCTACTCGGCATACATCTTAAACATTCACCTATTTTATATTCCTGATGCCGACCTGGTGAGTCATTATTTATTATGCAGTATAAAGTCCGTAATCTTAACGTCCATTATCCGGAATGATCTATAATCCGGACCTTAAAGGCCACAAACTTTTTATTTGTATCCTTTACGCATGTGCGCGTTGAAAGAAATGTTTAGTAAAGTAAACAAATAAATATTAAGCTTTTTTTTTTTTGTTTTTTTTTTTGTAAAATTTGATATCCTTTAGATCATAATTGCTCTTTATTTCATAAATTATGGTTTCATATTTTAATTGTATAATTTATGCATGCCGTCTTACCAGATTTAAATTGATGATCTATAATCCGGAAAAAATCCTAATCCAGAGTCACCGAAGTCCCGATGAATCCGAATTACGGACTTTGTACTGTATTTTGCTTTCATCACTGCATATTTATCAATACATGGCAGCTTCAGTAATAACTCATGCTGTGATGTCTAAACTTTTTTTATATTAGTAATTGAATAACAAGAGTATGGCAACCTTTTATGCTAACATTATGCTTGGCGATAATTATAGATTTTTAAATGCCCTAAGAAATATTGACGAGGAAAAATTCAACAGAAATTTCTTTTCATATGATAAAAATAGATTTTGTTAATAAAGCTCCCAGGCCAAAAGATTACATTTAGTGCTATTTTAATTAAGAATAACTGATATGTTATTCACCATAAACCCAGAAATGGCAGCAGAATTTGTTGGCACCAGACGGCAGAATTTAGAGAAGACAAAAATTTTGGATTTGGGGAAGCACCGGGCGGCAAAAGTAAGTGATAAGAAGTTTTTATTATTTAGGGAAAGCACTGGGATCCAAAGTTTAGGCACAATGAAAATTTAGAACTTAGGAAAGCACTTTGTAGTAGAATTTAGGACCCATAGAGACTGCATCAGGCGGTATCGGGCACCGGGCCCTAGATAAAGCATTAAGTATATGCGGGAGTTTATTTATTCAGGACTCGGATTTGTTTGAAGCATGTGCAAGAAATAAACATAGGTATAGTAAATAACTAAACTAATACAATTCAGGCTTAATTCAGCACGCAGTAGGAGCAAGACTAAACTTAGCGAAACAACTTGGCTTTCGTCGCCAACCTTGTGATACACAGCTGATAATGTATAACGAACGCTGTTAAGCTAGGCTAAAATTACTTTACTGATTCTAAGGCATTTCAATTGTAGCAGACTGTGCTGCTCTCTGATCTTCTAATTTGATCTAGCTTATTATTTTTTACAGACTGTTATTATTATGGCAATTCTATAGAAACTAAGCGTGAACTTTTGATTATGTCGAAAAGAGTTTCCAATTCTGGAGTTGCCAAAGGAATGTGGTCGATAGAAAAGCGAAACCATGTTTCGATGTCCATTAAATAAAAACAAAAAGTGGAATTGCTGCAAAAAATGGATAAAGGCATATCCGTCTCAAAATTATGCTAGGAGTGTGACATTGGAAAGTCCACTGTATGTGACACACGAAAAAAGAAAAGGGAACTTTTTGAATTTTTTGTGGAAGCAACTTACATTGAAAGAAATGTTTAATAAAGTAAACAAATAAATATTAAGCTTTTTTTTGTAAATTTTGATATCCTTTAGATCATAATTGCTCTTTATTTCATAAATTGCGGTTTCATATTTTTAATTGTATAATTTCTGCATGCCGTCTTACCAGATTTAAATTGATGATCTATTATCCAGAAAAATCCCAAATTCGGAATTGCCGAAGTCCCGACCAGTCCAGATTTCAGACTATGTACTGTATTAAACACATCCAAACAATAGAGTTAATATAGTACAACATCGTATTATTTTAAAATTTAAAACTTATGCATTACGGAGAAAACTGGTGATCAGTGGATGGGATGTTGCATAACTACCTGTTAGTCCATCAAAAACCGCTTACTGTCCAAAATATTTTGCATTTTTGAATATAGGGTAGAACATATATTATTTTTCAGCAATAAAAAAAAATTCTTTTTTTGGGGGGTCAGAAATTCGAAAAAAAGGTCCGACCAAGAAGGAGTTAAATCGGTGGTTCGCATCTTTTTTTGCCCAATGTATCTCTTTCACCACTGTTAAAAGATTATTATCCCCTTCCTTTTGAAAACTTGAAAAATATATCTAAAATATGAAAGACAATAACTAATGAGATTTTGACAGGAGACATTTAAATTTCTGATTTAAACTATAAATGTCAAATTATGAAGTGCAAATTGTACCCATTGGGCTGTGCAATGCCATAAGATGTGTTTAAATAGAGGAATCAACAAGTAAGAAAGGTATGCTCAGATTATGAAGCGATTTCTGATTCTTCAAAAATTGCATCAATAAGTTGCCAGCAGTATGTTCACCATTTCCAGTCATCTATTACACTATCTATTATCTTTGTCCCTACAACAACTGCTACATAGTTGGTTTCATCTGTCGCCAAAACTAAAATATTACTTACATCTAGATGTAAGATAAAAAGTATATGAATCAAAATTATAACTTAAATTAGAGTACTTTTCCATTTTGCAAGAGCAAGTGATAAAATCGCCAAAAATGGTACAACCGAAGCCAAACGAAATATCCTCGCTGGTAACCTTTTACGCCTCATTTTCAAAACAAGTCGCAGCTATTTCTTATCAGATTGATTGTTTCTTTCAATACTGGCATACAATTTCATAGAATTTTTACCCAGATAGTTCAATTTTATACCCTAAGGCCATTCAAGGTAATTAGTCAATTAGGATGCAATCACATTGCTCATCCGAAGGCGAAAATATGGAAAATGCAAAGTCGAGGGTTAAATTCATCAGTTCTAATGAGAATGCACTAGCAAAGTAAAACACTGCGTTTTTACATAACTTCTGAGTAAGCTATTCGTACGAATTAAAATAATTCTTGCATTTAAAATTGTATTATAAATTAATATTTAACTTGAAATTAATGTAGATAATTACTGAGAGAATTAGAATTTTGTAGCGTAGTTTACGTGAGATGGGATGACTTGGGATCACATGAAATGAAACGGCGAATCAGGATGTTGTACCATGAAAGCATCTAGTAAATTCTTAAATTAATGTCTTTTTACAAATTTATCAGCTTTATTTATTTTCTTTTTACAAAATTTTAAACAATATTAAAATTTTTATGCCTTCAAAATAAAAATTTCTTAGAACTAACATTTTTTATGTGTATACTGTGTGTTGTCACCAATAAAGTCTGCTTGGCAAGATTTGCGGAAAATGGAAAAGTACCTAAATTAGTAATAGCCTTTTAATTTCTCATTTTAACTTGAGTATTGCCCTTTTCCATTCTAAAAATGTAATAACTATTTCTGGATTATGTCATTTCTTGATTAATCTATATCATTTGACTTCTGTAACACTGGTAACTTGTTAATTTGGAACACAAACTCAAAATTTTGAGAACCAAAACTTTTCTCTTAGTGATTTTCCATATTGGACAACTATGTTTCTGCTACCTCTAAAATGCTTCCACACTGCTTCTTTTCTTACCACAAAGCTATCAAAAATGTAAAATGCTTGAGATGGCATGATTAGAGTGCTAAGTGAATTGTGGCCACAGATGTCAACTGAGATAAAAATGAATATTTAATCTGCCTCAACTGCCAAGTTTCCTGTTCGTTATGGATCAAATCTTCAGCATTGCAATCAATTTTTCTGCATCATTTACATGTTAACATTTCTACTTATTACATACATTTATTTAGATTATTTTCTAAAGTGTTTAATCAGTTAAACAAAAAAAAAAAAAAAAAAAAAAATATATATATATATATATATAGAAAATATAGGTTAATCCTGAAACTTGAATAAAAGTAGTTTTTTATATTTATAAACTAAAGTGAAATACTTAACAGCTAAGTGAAAGTTGGTCAGTAAAACTGACCACATTGTCCTCTTCGGGGGGGGGGGGATACTCCAGTGATTGAAAAACCCTGTGGTAAATATTTAACTTGCAAAAGTTAATTTTAATAAAAATATTGTACTAATAACCTTTTTTCTGTTCTGTTGAGGATTGTAAAATTAGCTTGTTAAAAATATGTATTTACATACGTCGTTTTAATATATGTCGCGGCGCACAATGAACTGGAAGTTGATCTGTCGGCACTATCCTCATCTTCAGGGCAGATGTTTTTATTTTATTCGGCTTATAATTCTGTACTAAATGTAGTGTTTCATCTCGATGTACTCCAATATGATTTAAATCAGTTTCCTCGTCATTATAAATATCACGCATACACATCAAATTGATCCTGTGCAACTCATATTACAAGATTCTGAAATGAATTTTAGAGAATTATTGTATGATCTTGAATCATTAGTGACTGAATTTGCAGAAATTTGAGACGAGATCTGTGAAGAGGTAATAGAAAAATTTCTTTGTGAAAAAAGGGGTATTGATATAACAATCCATGTTAAAAGATGCTGAAAAATGCCCGAATTGGCTAGAGATGTTGGCCTTTCTGCAGAAAGTGAAATTTCTCACGCTATGAAAAGAGTCTGTGATTGTCTGTAGCAGGAAATAAGTTTACAATTTACATGACTATTTTATTAATTAATATTAATTCCAAATGTGGCTATTTACTGGATGTTGAAAATTCATTAAACAAGGATAATACTGATACTGATCTTTGAAGGAATTATAAACATTCGGATGAATTTTATAATACAGGTTTACTGGAGCAGAACTCTGTCTCAAAATATGTGAGTGTAAGATGTTACTCCCCACTAGAAAAGATATTGAAACTAAAACTTCATTAGATCTTACCTTTAAAATCTCGTATGGAGAAAAGGTTTTTCCAAACTTGAGAGTCGCACTTCAAATACTCATTAATGTGTCAGTATCAATTGCTAGCTGTGAACATTCGTTCAGCAAATTAAAATTAATTTTGTTATATCTACGATCAAGGATGGGATAAGATTGCCTAATGACTTAGCATTTTTAAATGTGGAAAGAGAAAAATTTGAAATGATCGACTGTGATAAAGAAACTGATAAATTTGCTTCATGAAAGGCAAAACAAAGGTATATATAGTACAGTAGAAGTCCAGAAATCCGCAAAGCTTGTGACCAGAGGTTGTGCGGATTTTAGTATTTTGTGGATTTCAGGAATTATTATTGCATATGTAAATTGATTATATTATTCATTGTATTATATATACGCAGCATCGAGGTTTGCCGATTTCGCCTCATGCAAAGATTTCTGGTTTTAGAATCATTGTTGCTCTAAAATTTCAACAGCTTTTCTTTTCCGTATATCGTACACAATTGTATCGCAATTCTATAAGATTCTGCTATAAAATGCACCTGTCTCCATCTTTTGCAGAATTTGCACTTTTTGCATTACCGTCAATGCAATGTGTTTACGTGTTTCAACGTTGCAAGCAGTAAAATCATGAGTGTGTTTCTTATCTGTAATTGTATTAAAAATAGTTGAAATTTAAAATATTCGTAATTTATCCACAAAATATCCGAATTAAAAAAAATGCGGCACTAAATAATCTTGTTAGATAACAAAGCTCAGAAAATACAATAACATGAATTGGGAACTTGGAAGAAGAGTTGAGTGAATCGTCTGCTTTTTTACCTTGATGCAGATTAGACGGGAAAAAACTTTTATCGATGTCAATAATTTGGTATTTCCGTTATGACTCATTATTATTTGGTAATTATGACTTTTTTACTCAATAAGTATTTTTTCTTCGATATTTCGTACTCAATGTTGCGGTTTCCGGAACCTATATAAACTGAATGTTTATATTTTTGAGAGGCAACGCGAATTTCAGGAGTTGGCGGATTTCAGGTCAGCGGATTTTCGGTATTTGACTGTAATAAATTATATTAATGTATTATAATATTATATTGTTAATAAATATATCTACTTGTATACAATATATATTAACTTCTTTCATTGTTTAAAAACTATATTACTGTAGTTAAGAAAGATCCAGTAGTTGTAACATGTTTTGGAATAATTGAAAACATATAGCTCTTTTTCTCTTGTTCAGCAGTACAATGGGAATTAAAAAATGCATTAAAGAAAATTATTAAACATAAATCTGAAACAAGATAGAGTGCCAGAGCACAAGTGTTTACTGTTACTGTTAATGGGCTGGAAGAATTAGTAATTAACAGAGGGCAGTTCTACCACAAATTACACCAGAAATGAAGCTACAGTTTTATAGCAAAATACGCTGAATTTTAATTTCATAACTTAAGTCTTTGTCTGGCATGAACTATATTTTTAAAACAGTTATATAAATATGTAAAATATATATCTTTTTAACTAATTTTAGATGAGTGTATATCTGAATTTTCTACTGACACAGACACATATCTAAATCCATTCTAGTATTGATTCTTTTAACTAGATTTTTTTGTCTCAAATTTAAAGCCTAACCTCAGCCTGTCATCCCGAAAAACAAACTAGCATTTTGTAGATGTGTAGTTAGGTAATGACTATTCATATACATTACAGAGTATTTTAAGATTGATATGGCATTTTATTGTTATTTGTATTATATTGTTATAATGAGTATATTCTATATGTTATATTACTATATGTTTTCCTTGGGGGATGCTAAAATAGTATTGTGGTCCGGTCATCAGTTATGCTTACTATGCCCCTGGTCATTCTCAAGTACTAGCATTCCTTATTAAGAGTCGAATTGTAATAAGTCTAATCACCTGGTCTATTATCTATTATCCTGCATTATTTCTATTTCACCCATATTGTATGTAACTTATTCATGAAATTTTATTACTTTTAAAACCATTATTTATAAATCAAACATTTTCATGCAAAATTGGAGTTTTTATCCCTTTAAATATCTTTTTAGGAATTGATTCATGTAAATGGTTACTCAGTGATGGACGATTTCAAGGCTTTAGTATTTGGCAACCATATGGATGTATGATGCATTCTTACACATCTGGGTAAGTTGCTTTCTTTTTATAAGCTATACAGTACAAAGTCCGAAATCCGGACTCGTCGGGACTTTGGTAATTCCGGATTTTGGGATTTTTTCGGATATGAGATTATCTGTTTAAATCTAGGAAGATGGCTTGTAGAAATTATAAAATTAAAAATATTAAATTGTGATATATGAAATAATGAAGTATTTATGATCTAAAGGATATCAAAATTTACCCCCCCCCCCAAAAAAAAGCTATTAAACAGTTCTTTCAATGTAAGTTGTTTAAATTGCTCCGTTTATTTTTGTGCTAATACTTTCTCTTTAATTCTGTAGACAGACATAATCTCCTGTTGAGTTGCATTATTGAAGTCCTGTAACTGTTGTTTCAAGAATTCCGACTAACTTGTCAAATGAAATTTTCTCGTTTTCAGTAACTTCTCTGTCACTTTTTCCACTATCGGTAGCAGCATTTTCTGGATCTAGAACCACACTACAGATTTTGCCATTCATTGATTGATGATTGAGAAGCATTGTCATCACAATGAAAAACTTCTTTTATATCACCTTTATTTATTACCACTTCTCCACCTTTCTTTACAAAATCCGTTAACTGGAAAATTTCACCTTGTTTTGTGTCTGTCATTATCAAATTTAGCTATCCTTCACTATACATATTTGGCTATACATCATGAGCTTGGCAATTAATGACAAGTTGTTCTGTTAAATTTTATCGTATTTCTATTGCGCACTGAGACAATTAAGCCTGAATTGTATTAGTTTATTATACTTATGTCTATTTCTTGCACATGCTTAAGGCTTATCAGAATTCTGAATAAGTAATTCCCACATATACTTAAGCCTTATTGAGGGCCAGCGCAAAATATCGTACCTCCTGATGCAGTCTCTGCGAGTCCTGAATTCTGCGACCCGGTGCCATCCTTTGCTGGTGTGGCCATGCTAGCCGTGGCACAGGTTCTGGGTTTATGTGAATAACAAATCAATTATTCTTAATTCAAATAGGCCTAAAATGTAATCTTTGGGTCTATGAATCCACAAAATCTATTTTTAGCATATGGAAAGAAGTTTTTGTTAAATTTTTCCTTGTCAACATTTTTAGTACATTTAACTTAGATCTGTAACCATTGCCAAGCGTAATGTTAACATAAAAGGTCACCATACTCCTTTATTATTCAATTACTAACATAAAAAAATTGTTAAGGCATCGTTACATGACTCATTATTCAAGTTGTAATGTTTTAATAAACATGCGGTGATAAAAGGAAAGTATAATAAATAATGATTTGCCAGGTTGGCGTCAAATCACAGTTTGAGATGTGTGCCAAGCAGATACGCAGCAATGAGCCAAATTACTGATTGTACAAATTTATGCTAAAATAATTGTTTCCTCAATAACAAGGTATTTTATTTATTGTCGAAGTGAAATTAAAAATCAGGACTCTCCAGATGTTTTATTATGCGCAGAGGGGGAAATCAAATATGCATGCATAAAGCCTTTGAGAAAATGTTGTTGGTCATATTGAGGTCCGGATTTTAGATCATTGCAGATAATGGACATTCGGATTTTGGACTTTGTACTGCATTATCGAAAACAGAAATGTACGTATAATAATGTTTTCAGCAGTACTTACAGTGATCATTTCGATAAAACAAAATCTATTGCCAAAAAAGTGTTGTCTCAGCACACTCATAAAATTTTTGCTTTGGTTTTATATAACCTTGGTTAAGTCTTGATAAGCTAACATGGAAGTATTCAATTGGCTTCTTTTTATCTGCAATTGTTGCAAGTTTGGAAGATCCACAAAAATAATAAATTTATAGCTGCAAAATTTGAATATTTTAAAATTAATCAACTATATTATTTGATAGATTCTAATACTCAGGACGTTGAAAGATTCTGGGCACAATAAAAAACTGCATAACATCACTTACATTCATAGTAAAGTGAATTTATGTGGCACTGAGTTTTCAGAGAGGATAGCTATTTTGTTGTTATTTTAAATGTCATTAGAAATTTTTGATTGCTGGAATGACTGGTACAATTTTTAATGAATTTGTTTGTCGGATATCTCTAAGTTTGAGCTTGTGTTGAAGTTTTTTTAATGTTCTGTATCCATTATATTTATCTTGGATTATGTAACTGAATAGACAGCCATTCATTGCTTCAAAATTCTGCAAGACTTATTGGTGGAATGTCTGCCAGCTTTCATGCTTAACAGGAAAATAAATTCACCAGCCAGAAAATTAGTAATCTTTGAGCAGAAACACAAATGCTTTATTAAAGTGCTACAATTGTAGCAGGCATGTCACATGGTCACTGGTATGGAAAACTCTTCTTTGAGATTACAAAGTAGCGATGATGAGGGAGAATGTAACTCTAAATGTTGTAATTTTTTGTTAAGTTGAGAATATGCATATGCAAAGATGTAGCTGAGTCTCAAAAAGGGACAATCATGTTTCTCTGTGCCAATCACCACATGGTGACATCATGTTTTGAAGCAAACTGTAAAGTGTATCTGTGTATAAGGAGTGGCTTAATAATTGTGGCCGTGAAACATGATGTCGAAACTATAACCAGAGAAAGAATTCAAGCTAGAGGGACTATCAATGAATTGCTTGGCTTAAATAAGTGGCCATCCCCGTGTGTGTTTGAGTGGACACTTTGACAGGAATTGTTTGCAATGAATAGTTGGAGTACCTTCAAGAGACCCTTGCTTATGCAGGCACATAAAGATACATATCTTCAATGGGCCAGAAATCACCAAGCTTGGATAGTATAGATGACTGGAGACATGCAATATGGTCCAACAAATCATGATTTTGTCCATTTTCTGATGATGCACAGTATGAAATAAACTGACAGCCCATTTCATCCCAAATGTTCCAATGTGTAGTTCAAGTTGGTGGTGGATTTGCGATGTTTTAGAGGTGTTTTTTTTTGTACTATGTGTACCCACTTGTTGAGGTAAGCATTCACATGGATCAGCATGTTTCAATAAACATTCATGAAGGTCATGTGTTACTGCATGCTGTCAACATTCCCATTTTTCAAGATGATAACAGTAGAGTTTATAGAGTTGCACATGTATGAGGGGAATCCGAAAAAAAAGGTCTCCTATATTTTTAGATATACAAAGAACCGTTTATTTTCTATAACTGCTACATCACTTTAAAGATTGAAGAATGCTTTATTTTTCAACATAATCACCATTTCGGTCGATGCATTTTTGTAGACGCTGTGGCAGTTTTACAATGCCCATGTCATACCAGCTTGCTGCCATGCCCTTCCGGAAGCGTTGAGGAGCTTCAGGAGCATCCATAGTGATCCTCCGATCTTTACGCATGAGTTCCTCAACTTTCGCGATTGTCTCGTCGGCAATTGACGGCCTCCTACTCCTTTCTTCGTCATGAATTTCAGTACGATTGACTGTAAACTCTCTACACTACTTGCGAACGTTTTTGACATCCATGCACGACTGACTGTCCATACACTTCCATCAATAGGCGGTGAATTTCAACCGGTTTAACGCCTTTTGCGTTCAAAAATCGAATAACTGCGCACACTTCGCACTTAGCGGGAACGTTTATTGGGAGCTCCATTTCGAATGGCTGCCAAGCCAAGACTGAGCATCCGAGCAAAGCGCCTGCGTGCTTATGTGGTAGTGGAGAAGGCACCACTCACAACGGTGTTGCCAACAACCGTATTAAAACTTTCTCTACGCCCCCCAAAAATAGGAGACCTTTTTTTGGGGGGGATTGCCCTCGTATATGACTGGCATGATGAACATTCACAAACCTTTCCGCACATGGATTTTCCCATTAAATTTCTTGTTATTAAACTGCTGAAAATTTGTGGGACTTTTAGGAACAGGTAATGAAATGCCACACTTGGTAACCCTTTAATGCATCAGGTTTATGTGATTAAATCATCAGCAAGTGGTGTACAGGATCTGATGTACATACAGAACTGTCTAAACTCCTTTCCTATTATCCCAGGTGATTATCAGGGACAGGGGGCACATGATATTAATGTGATTTCCCTAGGGTGGACTAATTTTTTGTCTGGCGAGTTATGTAAATTCCTTATCAGTAAATTAATTGTTATGTATGCTGCAGTAGATGGATATATATTGATTGAAAGGCTTGGATAAATTGCTTTCACATTTAAGTATTGTTCGTAGTGAATATTAATGTAAGGCAATGGAAATTAAAGAAAAGGAGGACTCGGAGAGTTAAAAATCTGTTATTTCCTCCTCGTAAAAAATGCTCTTAAAAACATGAAAGTTAATAAAAAAATTTTTTGAAATATTTACTGAAATTGCCTGCTTATTGCAAAGGCAAATAAATTATGATGATTCAAATGTGTGAAACACTTTATGGCATAGAATTAACCAAGGTTTTGACACTGGTGACACTACATATTGTCTGTTTTGGCTATATATAATGCATTGCCTCATGCACTTTTCAATGGATTGCAGATAATCGGAAATAACCATGATTTTAATTTTAAAATTGTAATGTATTACAGCGATTAAATTTGAGGTACAGATGAAATCAGTATGTATAAAGTGTCTTGAAATGTGGATGACTGCATTGTTTCAACCATCCACTACAGTTTAGCTTCTGATTAAGGCTGCAGCAGATCAAGCAGATGATGTGCTGTCATGTCTCACCAATACTCTATCAGTGTGAGATCTAGAGACCTTAGTGGCCAAAGAAACATCTGAGTACCTAGGACTTGTCTGCTGAGATTTTTGTATGTTATCAGATGCTTTTGTGCTGGGAAATAGCATACTGGAATTGTTGAAGGTAGGGTAGTACAATTGGCTATAACACCTCACTCTGGTATTCTAAAGCCATCATCGTGCCTTTTATATGATAAAGAACTGAAGGCGACTGGCTGTCCATGGCAGTGGCATCCCAAACCATGATCAAGTATTGTTGAGCAGTATGATGTTTAACAGTGGTAACAAGGATGGACATGTTTCTGCATAACAGATTCACACAACAAAAGCAGTGTTTGTTCATAATGGTTTGATAGTTCACGCATGTTTGTGCAATGTGATGTTGACCTCTCCAACTAACTCCTTATGATATCTGTTTTAAAGTGTTGAAACTGCAGTAAAAGTATTTAATTTAAAATTGGTATCATTAATCCACATAAAACGAGCATTTATGCCTAATGCGGTTATTCTGAAACCATGATCCGACGTAGTTGAGCAGAATGGTGTAAAACAGGCGCAACAAGAATGGACATGTTTCCACATAAGAAACATACTACAAGCAAGTACACGTAGCAGCGGTTGTTCATAACGATTTGAAAATGTATTCTCACATATTTGTGCAATGTAATGCTGTGCATTGCCCTCTGCAGCTAACTTACAATGTCTGTTTTAAAGTTCTGTTACTGTACCACTAATCCATATAAAACAAGCATTCATGTCTAATGCAGAAATGGATACTTGCTAGCATGGTAATTTAAAAGGTAGTAATACAAATCATGGCAAACTAACATTTCCCCGATTTTTGTGTATCATTACAATGATAACTAAAACCCTTATCACATATGATATTTGTTGCCGGAACAAAACGTTTGGTGGAACAGTTTTGAGAAATGCTCTTTGGCGAAATAGGGTTACCATTTCCACTTGGTAAACAGGCTAAAAGCCAATCAAGAATCAGTTATCGCTCAGATTGGCGAACGTGACGTTTGCTTCCTTGTGTTGTTTTGTATCTCTCACACTCTTTTCATTTTAAACTTTATTGTTAGTAATGGAAGATAATAGAAAGGTGATTGCTAACAAGTTAATCACTTTGATCTCCACTCTGGCACTTCAAGTAACAGATAAACACACTTCTGGGTATAGCAGTCAATTACATCAGTAATAGCCAAATTCTGTATACACTAAGAATAGTTTAAAACGTGTGCTGGATAAATCTATTTATCAGACATTACTTATGTGTATTTTCTGTTGTCTGCATTCCAATGAAAATTTAATGGCTCACTGGAAAATTTGTGACCTGGTGAAAGCATTTTCTTGACTAACTTTATGGCTCATAATTACTGTTCTGTCCATTCAAACAAACGAACAGAGGGAAAAAAAATAAAAAAAAACTTCTATGACAAAAATCTATATGGCTGATATTTACATCCTCACAGCCAGTCGATACTATTCAGCAAAATCAAGATCAAATAAAGCATATGACTATATGAGCAATCAAACATGTGCAAGTTGTTTACTGTTCTATAGAACACTCGGTAATATACCTAAAACACATTAATTATACCAACTCTAGAAATTAGGTGGTGCACATCATGAGTTTATGTGATTACGGCAAAGCCTCGAGGGATATCTGCCTAACAAGAGGGATCCCTTTGTAGAAGATTTTTTAAAACTGGCTCATATATCAGTTCTATAGAACACTCGGTAATATACCTAAAACACATTAATTATACCAACTCTAGAAATTAGGTGGTGCACATCATGAGTTTATGTGATTACGGCAAAGTCTCGAGGGATATCTGCCTAACAAGAGGGATCCCTTTGTAGAAGATTTTTTAAAACTGGCTCATATATCAGTTACAAATGGGGAAAACCAAGAAAATGCCCATGTAGCCAGTCTGTTCGCGGCATTCTAACCTGAGACAGAACTACCAGTGTTCAACGACGCTTCGGCCACTAGTAGGCCCGTGCACTTAATTGGAAAGTACAATTCATTATGTAAACAGACATGAAGGTGATAATCAGTTGTGCACTGTTCTAAGTAATCAAATGTTATAAATGCACAGCTGTTACATTTCTTATTATTTATTAGTCATGTTTATATTATGTAGACCATACATATGATATAATTATGAATTAACCCAATAACAAAATGTGTACACTCTTTAGTACTCAAATGCTCATAAATTATTTTTCAACTGATTTCCATAATAATTTGCTAAGAACTGATGACTACAGTTGCTGCCAATTACATGATCATTATATGAATTAAAAGTAACTTTAAATAAACTTTTTGGCAATATTCATTTTTGTATTCATACATACATATATATACGCATCTAATAAGTCATATATTTACATACAGATAGAGAGATGCGATGGTTTAGAAGTTGTTAATATATATTTATTAGTATTAATGTAATGAATAAGATTTATATTAATGAATGTATATACAAATGTTTTTCATCATGCATAATAATAAACCCATAAATTTCCTATGTTTCAATATGTAGCATTTACAATAAAAGTATAGTTTCTAATGTATTTATAATTCAAAAAGTATTTCGTTAATAACATGAAAATAGACAAATTTAATGAGTACTCATTATTACATAAGCTATGCTTTTCTTTTTTTATACATCTTTTATGCTGTTTAAAATGTGTCACTGATTATGCAATTGACAATTTAAAAGATAAGTAATTAGGAGAAAAGCCGCTCATATAAAAACGGATTTTAAAAAATTATTCAACTTAAATTTAAGAAATAAAATTCTATTATATAACAGTGATAGTACATGATCAGCACGAAATACGACAAATTTGGCAAACTTTTGACGATAAACAATTTGTAAACAAATCTGAACTGCAAGAACGTAGTAAAATATTGTCAACTCTGAATTTCAACGATTATATATTTAATGAATATATAAACATTTTAAAAATGACTTAGGCAGTTATATTACAACAAAACAGCAATAATTAAATCGGCCTCTATTTCCACCGTCCATGTCTTCACAGTGAGAGCCATCGCCATATTGAAAGTTACCCTTGATCCTTCAGAAGCAGAACTTTCGTCTGATTGGTTGAACGTTCGAGGACCATGTCTCCAGCCGGAACATTTTCGGAAAGGTTTTAAAATGTTGCTCGTAGTCGGGACATGTTCCATCTAGCTAGACGAAACATTTCTTGGGAGCCTCCCACTTAAAGCAGTGCTACTAGAATCTCGTTTCTCGGAATTGTCCCGCATAGCAGCGCGCGTCCCTAGAAGTGATAGCCTCTTAAGGAGCATGTGGTACTTCATTTGAAAATATGAAATACCATTTTGAATCTTTATATGCGTTGGCCATACAATTTGCAATAACAGTCAAACCATTAAGAGGTGTGACACAATAAAAGTAATAACTTTACTTGTAATGTTTCTGCTCAACATTACAAAACTTATAACTTCATGACTAATTTGAGAAGATCTCAGTTGCCTGCAACATATTTGCCACTGAAGTGACTCAGTTCATTGACTAATGATTCTGCTGACTCTTCTTATATTGCTTCATCAATAATGAGTCTAGTCAGAGTGTAAGGTTTTCCTTACTTTTCCTAACGAATTATTTTAAGTCCTTTTCTGAACTTCTCATTTTCTTTTCGCATTTCCTAGCCAGGATACAAATTTAAAATTAATTAAAGACAGTATTTAAACATATGAATCTTGTAGTTTATTCAGAGCATGATTTTGCTAACCAGCACACATTACTAGTTTGTCCTTCTTGTTATGCAGAATTTCTGATACACCTTTCTGGCCATTTAATAAATACATCGCCGAGTAGGTTGTTTTGTCAGACTCATTAGCCTTAAAATAAATTGTTAGTCCAGCACTACTCTTTATCTTTAAATTTATTGTCGCAAGTCATCTGTGTTTTTGTAAGCACAAAGTGCGCACATTTTATGTTAAGAGTTTGAAGAATAATAATAATAAAGGGTTATTTTACCCTTTTTCTGTGCTGGTATACTTTTATGCCGGTGCGAGAAGTCGCCAGGTTATCTTGTAAGCTTATTTTACCTTTATGCTACCTAAGAAGGTACAATCTTACAAGAGGATTTAAATTGATTGTATAAAGACGAATAGGCATGACTAATTTAGTCTGCAAAATGTGTAAGACAGAACAAGTATGTGGAATGCTCTGAAACTTTGAATTAGAGAGAACTCATAAAAACTTTCAGCTAGTTGGAACTAATTTTATTTTCAGCTTTAACCCCTTCGCGCCGACTGTCATGTCTACGTGCCAGCAACGAACACACTCACTTCCCGGCCGACATGCAGGCGTGCCAGAGCATTTTTCCGTTCAGCCCTGACTGTCACGTATTTGTGCCAGTGTCCTGGAATGTTTTAAAAACTATAATTTCTGCCACAAGATGGCACTGTATGTCCATATGGTTTCAGATACATGTACATTAGACCTTCTACTTGAAATGAGAGAAGCATGACTCACATACACATGTTTTTGATTATATAAACAAAAGGGGAAATAAATGTTTCCGAATGGCGTGATTTATGACGTCTCTTTAAATTCGCACGTGGTAGTTGTTTATTTTAAGTAGAGAAGTTTTTTTTTTTTTTTTTTTTTTTTTTTTTTTTTGCTAAAGCGTTGGGTATTTCGGTTTGCAGTTCAGTTTTTAGAAAATAATTAGATTTTGTTAGACGTGAATTCTTCCTGTTTTTACTGTTGCCATGTCGAAGCGTCGAAAATGTTTAACAGGGCATGAAATAGCAGAAATGATGCAAAATATTTCAGATATTGATTCTGAAACAGATTCTGATAGTAGTGATAGTGATACTATGATATATTCTGATCATAAAGAATCTGGCGAATCTAATGATGATGAGGACATTTCAGACATCTGTATGCCGACGCATCATCATTAATCCTTAATTAATTAATGTCCTCATCATCAATATCGTTATTACGAGTGCAAGGAAAGTAACGTAGGACTGTGTGTAGATCCCTGTTTTCAAATTTTTCATACGAAAAGAGAATTTTAAGAAATATATTTAGTTTTCAGATGTATAATGTTAAAAGTCATAAAATGGTGAGTAATTAAAATAAAATGTGTAAAATATGCATTTAAACAAGAAATAAGGTAATTAAAGTATATATAAAAATGTCTACAAAGCATATCTATAAAGCATAAGCCGTTTAAATACTCTATAGAGCATTATGAAACAATGCATTGATACTTTGGAAATTTCATGGATTTAGGCTTAATAGCAAAAAAGCCCCCGGTCCTGTAAGACACTGCCGGCCTCAGCGATGAGCGCGCGTTTGCGCTACCCGGCGCGAAGGGGTTAAAGGAAATGGCTTCACTTAGTTATGAAAAATGAAAAACTATGGGTTTTGATAAATAATTGGGTGCTTTTTGACTATCTTCACTATCCATGAAAAGCTGCGAAAGAGTATGAGGCAAAGCAGTATGTCAACCAGATAGGTATGTGGCAACTCAGATTGTGATGAAAAAGTATTTGTATGGCTACCAAAGTTATGTATGTAACACATATTTGATTTAGTCAGTGCTCAATGCCATGTTTATGCAATTCTATGATGCTTTTAAAGCAAAAATGAATTGCTGTGTACATAAGGAGAATAATAGTTCCCCCCCCTCCCAAAAAAAAAAGAAAATTCTCGAAAAAGGTAAGTGTTTTATGATTGACGTTTCTTGCTTGTTTAATTTTATTGATTGACTGCTCTTGTATGGAATTCTTAGTGTGCCACCATTTTGAAAATGGCTGTTGCATTTCATACATTAGCTTGGCAAAAAATTGATTGCCAGCAAGTTCGTAAATGCTCTCCAGAGTCGGCAACGAGTTTATACTTTTTAATGGGGGTTCAGATAATCAAAATGTGCCTATAATTTAATGCAAATAAAGTTGATTGTTAAATTATATTGTTGATATCTTTATAAATGTTATTAATGATCACTGAGTTTTCATAGATTATTATAAAATAGTTCAATATTACAGTTGTTCATCATTTAGAACAAATGTTACACAGCCAAACACACAGCTGTAAAGGATCTTATAAGTGTAGACCTTCTTGTGTATTTATAGGTAAACTAAAGAACCTTTGTAATTTCTTTCCCAGAAGTGATTATTATTGAAAACTTCCAAAAATTAAAAATTTTTTTTAAAAACTTGCAAAAATATAAGTGATAACTACTGTACTTATTCAAAGATGTTTTAGTGGTTTTGTTAAAAATATGCTAGAGCATAGTTAAATTCTAAATTCACATTTTGAAGTTTGATTAAACACTAAGGCAACTCAGGTAGTAAACACAACTCGAATATCTTCATTATTTCAAGAAGCAGCACAAAGCAAAAATAAGAATTCATGAAGAAGAATTTCAAAAAAGATAAGCAAGAAAAACCATTTGTTAAAAATCATTTATGCTTTATCTTGTTCCTCTAGCATGTCTAATACAGTCAAAAGTCGTTAATTCAGACACCCATAATCCGGAATGATCTATAATCCGGACCTCAAAGCTAAAAACTTTCTGCGCATGCGCCGCGTTGACACATGCGCATAGGCGTTTACGCGTGCGCATTGATGTGTGCGCAAGCGTAGAATACGTTTTCGCGTGCGCGTTTTTATATGTAACGGATTTGAACGGACGGTATAAGCTAAATGATGATTGCGTTGTTCCTTAATTTTCGAATTGGATCCGGCTTATTATTTTTTGCAGACTGTAAGAGCAATACTATAAAAGTAAACTTGAACTTTCGATTATGTCAAATAGAATTTCCGATTCTGGAGCTCCCAAAGAATCGTACAAAACGAAAGTATGTTTCGATGTCCATCAGACAAAAAATGGATAAAGACATGAAGAATGTGACAGAGAGGTTAGTGAAAACGAAAAAATTTCGATTGACAAGTTAGTCGGTATTCTCGGCACAGCAATTAACGGGACTTGAACAGCGGAACTTTGTAACTGAACAAAAAATTATGTCTGTTTATAGAATTAAAGAGAATGTATTATCACATAAAAACGAAGCAACTTAAACAGCTTACGTTGAAAGAAATGTTTAATAATGTAAACAAATAAATATTCAGCTTTTTTTTTTTGTAAATTTTGATACCCTTTAGATCATAATTTTTCTTTATTTCATAAATTACGGTTTCATATTTTTAATTTTAGAATTTCTGCATGCCATCTTATGCGATTTAAACTGATGATCTATAATCCGGAAAAATCGATAATCCGGAATCACCGAAGTCCCGACGAGTCCGGATTAATGACTTTTGACTGTATCAATTTTGTTATTTTTGATAATAAGCATTTCATTGTGTATTTTATATTTACAGGGATTCTCAGATGTGTCTTCAGTACATAGCTTATTGGGGTGGTAAAACACATATTGTTTTCATTGGTGACTCTCGTATTAGACAGTTATTCTATGGCTTTGTATCTTTAATAAACCCAAAGTATGAGGTAGGAGATCGTTTTGTTCATCATGATTTACATTTTGGAAATGAAGAACTAAAAGTTAATGTTGTAAGTAAAATTGATTTTTCCTCTCATTCAGTATTAATTTAAAGGCATTATTTCTGTTGCTTGTATCTCTATAATATTCATCATAATTTACTTACTGATGTGTGATATAAAAAATGTATTTGTGATTATTGTTTGTATTAAAATATATTTATGTATAATGGATGTATGATATAAACATAAAAAATTGGGATTCCTTTCTGAAGTAATTTAGGTTTTTTTTTTTTTTTTTTTTTTTTTTTTTTTTAAACTGGGCAATATGCTTGAAATTCTTCTTTCTTACTTTTAATACTAAATTTTCAATGATTTTTCTTTTTTAGGATTTCATATGGGCACCTATGGTTAACCAATCTATGTTTGACATATATAAGTCTTGGCTGCAGGATGCCAGTATAAGGCCATCACTTATTGTAACTGGCAGTGGAGTATGGGCTATAAAAATAAGTAATGCTAGTATGGAAATGTTTGAAAGTTACCAAAGGAATTTAACTGAACTGATGCCTGTTCTAAACAGCTTAACACCAAGCACAAAAGTATTATGGGTTTTGCAGGATCCAGTTTTAACCGAAAAATTACATCCTTCAAGAAGAATGATCACCAATGAACAAATTGATTTGTATAACAAAGCTGCCATGGATATTTTGTAAGTTTTTTATATTTATAATTTTTAGTTTAAATGGATCTGAGTGATTAATATCTTTACTCAAATTTTAAGTATATTTGCTGTTCAGATTTGTCTAATATCTCACTATCTCTCAAATTTAGATAAAAAATGTGTCTTGTGAATACAGACTAAGTGAAATTTAACAACTGTATGTGAGTAATTCTGATTGATTTCTGGCTGCAGTGAATTTGTACATAAATAGTATTAATAATTTGTTGCTGATAGACTTAACAGTATTTTGCTTCCCCCTATTAGAATTCAAAGGGATATTAGATTTATGATTTTTTTTTAGTTTCACTTTTTAATAGGCAAAGCAATGCTATTATTTTCATTTTGCTAATAAAATTCTGAGTGTATTAATGCAACCACCTTGGCACAATTTGGCAATTTTCTGCAGGTGGAAAGGTGAAAATTACTTATTGGGTGCAAGTTGGTGATTTTTGCTACTTTTTTTTTATTCCCAGACTATTGATATTAATTGTAAATCGGCAAACATTATCAGCATATTAAAAAGTAATGCTGCAATTTAAAATGCAAATTTAATTATTAAATAAGGATTATATGATACAAAAAATAAAGTTTTCAACATCATTTTGTAATTTTATGCTTTAATGTCCCAAGTACACTGTGCTCTAGTTTTGCTTAAAAAACATCAGAAAACTGCCCAAATCCGGTATTGTGCACATTTTCAGCATTATTAAATGGTTATCTATCAAATGCATCCAATTGTATTCCATTTAGCAAGTTGGCCAAAAAAATACTGTATTCCTGAAATTTCATTGCTGTCAAATTCTACAACCAATTATTTTAAAATTGAGTCTTAGGGAGAAAAAAAGAAGAGAGAGAGAGAGAATATCACAGCTTGTGTATAAAAACCTTGGGGGGGGGAAGAATGCTGAACAAAATGGTGATGTTGCTTGACTGAGAGATTTTTTGAATATGGTTGTCTGAATAGGTTTTAGTGCAAATGTTTGCAAGTGTTCGGAAGTTTCCATTATGGTATTTGCAATAATACCTGAGTATCTGAGCTATCAAATTTTGAGGGTAACTTTAGGCTTTTTTGCATACTTTTCTGATTAGTTATATAAAAATAAATGTTGTCGAATGATGAACGAATTTCAACATTCAGGCTTTTACAATTGAATAAACCTTACAGCTTCATGATCCATATCCAAGTTATTTATTCAATATAGTTATATATCAATTATATCTTCAGCTTTACATTCTAGAGATTGCCGTATAAAATGGGAAATGCATGTAAAATTGAGGGTCACCTTTTAAAGGCAAGTAATCACAGTCTATGTGAAGTACATATAGTAGGCTAATGGTTATAGCAATAATTGCATTAACTGAGAATTGCTGTACAAATGTCACTTGTTTATAATTGCTATTCTAATTGCTGATATTAACTGTGAAGTGGAAATTTTCAAGGATATAATGAATTCTATATTATGGCCATTTTTGTTTTGCGTACAAAATTTAGATACTAGAATAGAATTGCTCTAATTTAATACTGTTTCGCAACTATGACATGGTGACAGATTGCTGATGTATTTTTATATTATTCAGTCTAAAATCAAATAGGATCAAGCAATTCTGAAAGCCAATAGGCAGAAATTTATCCTTAATGATTTTTTTTAACTTTGTGAATCTTTTAATTTAGTTGAATAATAATGATAAAATAAATTAAATTTTTTAAAAAATAATTCACTTTGAATTTATTTGATTTCTTTCCAGTCAGTTATCATTAGTTCATTCATTAATCAGTGAATTTGAAATTTGACAATGATTAAACTCCTTTTAAAGAAGCTCTGTAGAAGCAAATTTTGTTCAAAATCAGTATGTTTTAGTCTGCTTTGGAAAGAGAGGCCTGACTTTCAACTACTCGGGAAACAAGCTGCAATATGTAACATGTTGGCACCAGATAAACTTCTTGGTAAATTACACCACTTCCAAAAATAAGCAGTAAAAGGTGCCAAAACTCCAGCTGACAAAATAGTTAAGCTATTAAAAAAGTAATTTTTTTTTCATTTTACAACATCTAAATAAAAAAGAAATATCTATGATTTTTTATGTATTAATGCTGCATCAGTGCTTATATGAATAGTCATTGAATATAGCTGGAACTCTTATTTTATTCCTCATTGAAATGAACATTGAATATAGTTGGAACCCTTATTTTATTTCTCAATGAAATGAACTGGCTACATGAAGTTGTTTTTATGATTTTTCCAGAGAGAATCAGTTTTTCTAAGAAGTTTATTGTGAAAGGCATTTCCCTTGGTGAAAATTACCTTCATGTGCATGATAAAGAAATCAAAATCCAGTATGTTATGCTTATGAAAATGCTGCTTTATTTTCTAGCTTTAGTTTTTAATGATTAGATTACAGAGTCTTTTCCTATTAAGACCAAAGATTTTTTCTGGCATTTCCATAATACTAGGAATTAATTTGTAGCTGAATATGTGTTAAAATTGATGCTTTAAGTTATAAAAGAATGAAACTTAAATCATGGTGTGTTCATGTATAGTTCAACTTAGGCTCTGTGTTGTTGCCAATCCGTCACAATTTAGCTCCAGCTAGATGTGGTCCATGACTCCCATGCTCCATGGCAAAGTCAAGCATCAAAAGCTAATGCATGTAAATAGTATCTTCAAGTGCAAAACCCAAGCAATTAAGAATATGATGAAATTGTTGTCCCTGCAGTTATATAATCATTTAGGTGGAGGGTGCATTGTGGCATAATATTGCAAATACACACATTTTCTGTTTTAACCGACTAAATGGGCAAATCATAGTTATGTATTTAATAATATTATATTGGTCCTGGTGGATTTTAAGTGCATCCATGTGTATCTTGAAATATTCTTAAACCATTAAGGGGTATTTTGGATGTATAATTAACAAAATACCTCTTTTTATTACTATCCCTCTGACAATCTATATTAATCTGTAGATGTTGTATGATAAACTGTTTGTTATATTCCTATGTGGTATTTTGTTAGTAATATTATACAGACTTTATTTCTAATTTACTATTGTATTCATTTGTAAATGTATATTTGAATGCTATCTCTAATATTATTACCTTAAGATATAGCTGCTGTTTGAATCCCATTATTTTTTTTTTCTTTCAGTCATCATAGTAAAGTTTTAATATGGAGTTCCTCTCGATTGGTTTGTCAGGGATTGTATCAAGATCAAGAAGATGGTTTACACATGGGCAAAAATGCCCTTAATTATGTTCGTAGCAAGAAAGTTTCTTATCAGAACTGTCATTTTTATATTTACTTATTTTATGTTAACTATCTTTCAGTTATAGTTTACTAACTTTTGTGTTTTATATAATAGGCAGTTCAAATACTTTTGAACATGTATTGCAATGACCACATGAATTACAATGATGGGACATGCTGCAGTAGTCCAGAGCCAGTAACTGTCTTGCAGCTGGTTGTATTTTCCATTCTAGGAGTGAGGTAATTTTTTTTTTTTTTTAAATTGAAACAAAGTTATTGTTTTGTTAGAAATCAAAGTAAAAATTTTAATGAAAATTTCATATATTTAATTAATCTACTTTGTTTTTAATTTTAGGTGCTAATTAATCTATAGCTTATATTTAGGAGAATGCAGCCAGACATACTTGTTGACTTTTTTCAAAAATTAATTTAAGCCTTAATAGACTATCTTAATTTATTATGAAATTGCTATTAAGTTAAATCTTCTTTTGATTAGTGAATATGTTTGCTATAAAGAAAACTTTTACAAATGTTTAAAATATCTGATGATTTAGGCTATGGAAGTGAAGAAACATTTTCTATGGGAAAAGAGAGGGCATCAGCTATCTTGCAGTAAACTCGGTGCTGATGGATGATTGATTACATTACAGTTATGCTGTTGTAAATGACTACTTTTAAAAAATCACAAACCATTTTTTCCCCACAGTATAAACTTATATTTTCTGAAGAATGATTTCGCGGCAATATATATATATCTTTTGAGCTGGGACAACACAGTGAATGCAATAAGCACTTTACAATAGCTATAGAGCATATCACATTTTTATACAGTGGACAAGGTCAACAGGTGATTACTACATGTTAGGGGGAAAAAAAAAGTAGTAGTAAAAGTCGGGCTATTTTTAGAGATGCAAAGTCTGTCTGGATGTAGGCAGGGATTGGTTTAGAGTTCTCAGCATTGTTGAACACACTGCTGGTGTTGGACTTTAGGAGGGTACATAATTAAATCTGAAGAAGAAATTTAAAGGGTTATTGCTAATTAATTTGCTGAGTTATGAGTGATTTATTCTCTTATTTTATAGTTTATATATATATAATATGTAAGATATAACAAAATATGATATCTGTTTAAAAAAATAATTGGTGACCTCAAAATTAACATTCTAAATTTGGTGATCTCCCCCTTGGCTCATCTTTTCTCCCAGGTTCCAGATGTAATGTTTTAATGCAGATACCTCTTGTCCAATCAAATTAATTGTAAACCAAAACTAGGAACTGAAACTTTTCCGACTCCCAACCTTCTTCCTCTGAAGTGCTATGACACTCTTCCTTTTTCACATAAGCTCTCCTACTGGCAAGATGCTTTTCATTAATGCTGCTGCCACTTATTTGCTTAAGATGACGTCGTACTTCAAAATGGAACTAATTTATATTCAAATATAATTAGGAAACATCTTGTCTGCAAAAGGATTGTTTGATATACATAAAAAAATAAAGATAGCGGTTCTTCGAGATCCGTTGTGCTAAATGCATCATCATGCTTTTCCACTTAGCCCTACTTTCAAGCCACTAGTCTTCTCAGCCATCTATGCAACATCGAAAGCTGTTAAAAGTTCTAATGTTTTCATCTACGCATTTTAAAATTATTACATTTTTATAAAAAGTCAACAGAGGATGAAAAAATTTTCCCCAGTGGTCTTCAAACTCTGCTGCCTCAAACTTCCAGTGAATCATCAAATTTGTTTCTGGTGTGTGATTTAACGGCGAATTCAAAAATGCTTTGAAGATCATCGAGTATCTGTACATTCAAAATCGAAAAGAGAAGAGAAAGTGTTTCGAATCAAGGTCAGTGCCACAACGGTGAAATATGGTTAATGGTTATGGCTCACTTCAAATATTCACAATGTTTATGCATTTCTGATTATCGTGCAAAAAGAAAATTTAACATCCAAAGTGCTTTGAAGGTCAGCAACCAAGTGAAATGCGAAATACCAAATAGTGTTTTGCGCTCTTTTGCGTGTTCAGTGCTTTATTTCACAAATTCTCCATATTCAGAGAATGCATTATTATCAAAAGTCATCAAAGTGGTATTAAGTTCCAAATTGAGTAAATTACATTAAAAAAAAAACTTTGCATTTATATGTTATTGCATTATTATTTATTGATGTTAATACTTTGTTTAAATCATTTTAAGATCAAAGTTAATAATTCAAAAATTTTATGATTTATTTAAAATGTAGTTTTGTATTTTTGAATTGGGGAAAAATATTGAATTTAATAAAAATTAGTTAAAGAATTTGAAGGTTTTACTTAGGGAAGGTTCCTAATGCGAATAATATTTTTATACTATTGTTTAAATTCCTTTGAATTTATATTTTTGAATTTTTACTGTATTTTAAGAATGAAATTATTGCTTGAAATTTTTGAATTGTAGGTATTTCTCTAATGTTTTCAAGATAAACGTTGAAGGCTCTCACCTTATGAAAAAATACATTTAAAAAAATAAAATCTAAGTATTTTTATTTTTCATAAAAAGAGTGTGTTTTTAATTTTTATAATGGAATGACAACAGTCTGAAAAAGGCCAGTTGCCTCTATCAAAGGAATGGAGGCCTTTTCTACAATACCTGCTAATATAGCAAATCTTTTGCCCTCTGGTGAAGAATAAACACCTGTTCCCTCAACTGAAAAACCAATGTAACGGATATGCTGGTATTTAGAGAAAGTTGTGGAGTCTTCAGGTTTTGTAAAGAATAAGTAAATTTTAAATGTCTTAATAATAGTGAAAAGTTTGAAATTTATTGTGTTTATGAATGATGTATACAAAATTTTTATATTTTAAAGTGCCCCTCCCTAAAACTATAATTATGGAGATTCTAACAAATAACATGAAAGTTGGCATCTCAATCTGTATTATAATAGAAATATTTTCATCAAGAAAAATTAGAAAGACTTTTATTTAAACATTTACTTTGTCAAAAAATTTGAGTATTACTTTGTGGAACTATTTTCATCAAAAACTTTACAAAATTTCATTGGACATTCTTATCTTGGAACTCTAAAATGACTAAAATGCAATTGTTTTAAAAGAATACAGTGCTTAAAATTATTATTGAATTCAAAATTTGATGACTTTCAGTGAAAATATCAGTCAGAATTTAATGACAATAATTTTTTTGTTTACAAGTTCAAAATTATATCTCTCTCATTTTGCTGCTCTAATGCTTTTTCTTCCACCCTACTCACCCAACCTTTCTTTTGAAGGGGGGATATGTAAGATATAACAAAATATGATAGCTGTCTTAAAAAAATAATTAGCAGCCTCAACATTAACATTGAAAATTTGGTGGATCTTCCCCTGGGTTCATCTCTTCTCCCAGGTTCCATATTTTTCTGTGTTATGTAATGTTTTAATGCAGCTACCTCTTGTCCAGTCAAACTAATTGTAAACCAAAACTCAGAACTGAAACTTTTTCGACTCCCAACCTTCTTTTCAAAAACTATGACACTCTTCCTTTTTCACATAAGCTCTCCTGCTGGCAAGACGCTTTTCATCCAAGCTGCTGCCACTTACTTGCTTAAGATGACATGTACTTCAAAATGGAACTTATTGTATTCAAATATAATTAGGAAACATCTTGTCTGCAAAAGAATGGTTTGATATACGTAAAAAAATAAAGATTGTGATTCTTCAAGATGTGTTGTGCTAAATGTGTCATTATGCTTTTCCACTTAGCTCTACCTTCAAGTCGCCACGGTCTCTCACCCATCTATGTAATATCGAAAGCTGTTAAAAGTTCCAATGTTTTCATCTACGCATTTTAAAATTATTATATACAGTCAAGTCATTAATCCGGATTCGTCGGGACTTCGCGATTCCGGATTATCGATTTTTCCGGATTATAGATCATCAGTTTAAATCTAGTAGGATGGTATGCAGAAATTATAAAATTAAAAATATGAAACCGTAATTTATGAAATAAAGAACAATTATGATCTAAAGGGTATCAAAATTTATAAAAAGAAAAAGCTTAATATTTATTTGTTTACTTTATTAAACATTTCTTTCAATGTAAGTTGTGTAAGTTGCTTCGTTTTATGTGATAATACTTTAATTCTATTAAACAGACATAATTTCTTGTTTAGTTACAAAGTTCCACTGTTCAAGTTGTATAATTGCTGTGTTGAGAATACGGACTAATTTGTCAATCGCAATTTTTTCGTTTTCAATAATTCAATTCGTTTTCAATTTCGTTTCTCTGTCACTTTTCTTCACTATCGGAAACGAATTATAATGACGAGGAACTTGATTTAAATCATATCAAAGACGGAGTACATCGAGATGAAATACTACATTTAATAAGGAATTAATTATAAGCCAAATAAAATAAAAACATCTGTGCTGAAGATAAGGATAGTGCTGACAGATCAATTTCCAATTCATTGTGCACCGCGTCATTTCCCTCCCCCCGCAGAGCAGCATGAAATTGAGAAGCATATTTCGGAATGATTAGATAATCAAAGGATATGCCTTTATCCATTTTTTGCAACAATTCCACTTTCTGTTTAATGGACTTCGAAACATACTTTCGCTTTGTAGATCCTTTTCATATTAGTAAATATATATCCGAAATTCTATTTGACATAATCGAAAGTTCAAGCTTACTTTTATAAAATTGCTCTAACAGTCTGCAAAAAAATAATAAGCCGGATCCAATTCGAAGATTAAGGAACAACGCAATCTGCAACATTAACTGAATTAGATAATTTTAGCTTAGCTTATACCATCCGTTATACATAAAACGTGCATGCGTAAACATATTATGCGCATGCACACACGCATATTCGCAGCCATAAAGGTCTTACACGCACACGTAAACGCCTATGCGCATGCATCAACGCGACGCATGCGCAGAAAGTTTGTAGCTTTGAGGTCCGGATTATGGGTGTCCGAATTAATGACTTTTGACTGTATAAGGAAAAAATATGGAACTCAAAATTACTAACTTTAATTTGACTACATCCCCTTTCTGAAATCTAAACTGCTTTAATATAAAAGATTTTTTTGTATGCCAATATAAAATATGAAAATTGCAATACTGAATATTGTTGTAATCAATTAATAATTGTACAGAAAGGCATATGTTAAGATAAACTTTGAAGGCTGCCACCTTATGAAAAAATAGTAATTTTTCATGTGTAAATTATTGATTGATTTATTTTTTACGTATAATGAAAATTAAAATTTTTTAACGTGATGGAATGTTTTAGTACAGTTTAAAAAAGCCAGCTGTCTTTAAAAGGACTGGAGGCCTTTATGAGAAACTGTCAGATCAAACCCCTTTAACTGTTGGTGGAATATGTGAATTAGTTAACTTGGATTTGCTCCAGTCATGGATGTGTTTGTTTATATGTGGGTTCTTCCAGTTTTGTGTAAAATAAATATATATATATATATATATATTGAAAATAATAAAAAGCATAATTTCAGTAATACAATTTCAAATAATGTTAAAGTGTAAGTTATAATAATGAAAATTAGTTCCAAAATTTTGAAATTTTTGTGTGAAAAGTCTTGATAAGCGTTCCCTAAACAGATAATAATTATTAAGATTCTAAACCTAACTGTGACAAATTGTTGTCAAATTTGATTTCCTCTCAGTCTGGCTTCTTTTTGTCTATTTTTTTTAATTATTATTGTAGGATAATCTAAAATTTCTTTTTATTCACTAAATTTGTAACTCCTGACTTGAACATACAAGTTATTAGTCTTAATTTGAATTTTCATATTAATTTTTTTAATTTCAGTTTTGTAATTTGAAGAATTTCAGGGCCGTACTTCATAGTTAATAACTTTGATCTATTTGTACAATGCTAAAAGCTAGTTAGTTACATTGTATAAGGAATGGAGGGTTTTAATTGCTATAATATTAAAGCATCCCACAAACATCACCAAGGAGTTATGCTGATATGCTTTGTGAAGACCTGCCCATTTTTATCAAAATTATTTGGCTATTATATTGGATTTTATTAGGTTTCTGTGTTAATTTCTTAAGTTCATTTTACATTGCTTTATGATAAGAAAATATGGTTTTGTTTTTATAATGAGTGAATAAGTAATTTTAATAGAATCTGGTGAATAGTAGAAATATTTTGTTTTTATTTTGACTACAGCAGTTTCTACAAGAAGACTTTTAAGGCAAGGGCTGTTAAAAATTATATTATGGTATTCAAACAAAGATTTTGAAGAACTGGGAACGTTTCCAATTACTTCATTAAAAAATTAGGACTCCAAAGACAATTTGATTATATTTAAAAACATTTTAAGAACTTTCAAAACTTGTATTTTTAAAGAAAATGAAGTTACGCATTTTTCAAAAATTTGTCTACATTTACTTTATTATATAATATATACATATATATTTCCAAATTACATTCTTAAGTGTAGTTTTTGTATGTTTAAGATATAAGAAAGTTCATGAGCAAAATGACAAGGCATAGAGAAACCTGAAGTCTATGTCCTTGAAGAAAACAATTTTCTTCCTTATTGAGGAAGCACATATTGTATATATTGCACAAAATATATCTTCATTTGCTAATGCTATAAGGTATTTTCTCCCTTCTTTTATGCATGCCTTCATGATGTAATTGGAAGTATACTCGGCATGTATTCGAGAGGTCCTGGCAAGGGGACTGCACATTTTTCATGTTCCAGCATTGATATAAGCTAATGACACTACACCACAAATACTGTAATGCTTTTTTTCCCTAAAAGGATTTTCTTTTACTAAGCCTTTTTCTCTTTGAATGGAGAGATATGTAAAATATATATATATATATATATATATATATATATGAAACACAAAATTACTAACTTTAATTTGCCTACATCCTTTTCATAGAATCTAAATTACATCATATCTGAAAACTAATCTACATTATGTTGTCTTATACTTTTGTATTGTGGATGGCTCTCATCCAGTCACTGAGCCAAAATTTAAACAAATGAACTGAGTTTTTAAATACCACTATTACTATTGCTCAGTCCCTTCCTTTTCATACTTTGCATTCCTGCTGATTAGAGTGTTGCTTAATCTCTGCTAGCTGTTGTTCATTGCTCTGAAAATCTAAGCTGTGCAATTGTAGAGTGCAGGAAAATCTCATAATGGTGATATATGGGGCCAGTTTTAACTATGAAATAAAACTGTATATATCAATACCACCTCTGCTAAACACACTAGTGTTTGTACATTGCCTTCATGATAAAATTTCCTTCCAACCATTTAGTCCATCCAATCCCATAAAGTGCTATAATTGACAGTACTCTTATTCAACTTTCTTCTATGGACAAAACAGTATTGTCTTTGAACACAATACATTGCACATCTTCCTTGATTTGATAATGGACATTTGATTCACAGGAGACAAAAAGTATGAACATTTGGCTGACTGAAATGGAGCATTGTTGAAGAAAATTATCAAACATTTACTGTGTACAAAATTATCAAACATATAATTCATGTTTTGCTTATTTTATTTGTCAGGTTTATTTAAAATTTCATCTAAAATTGTGTATTTGAAGAGTTCACTGTGTGAATAAAAGTAAAATGTTAAAAAGTTTCTTATGAAATTATTTCAAATATAAGTTTTCGTCAGATGTATTTAAATTACATTTAAAATACATCTGACATGAATTGTTAAATGATATTTGTGTAAAATTATATTATTTAACTTTTTGTGTCACTTTTTTTGCAGTTGCTGCATAGCTTTAGCAATGGTGATTCATTGGAAATGGATTAATAGGAAAACGTGTAATGCAATCATATTGAATTCAGATGATGGTAAATGACATGTTATTCATTTTCATTATAGTGTTTAATTATATCCTTGAATTGCATTGTAACTAAATAGGATAATTATTTAAGTTTTCTGAAATTCCTCTATATTATGTTCTAAGCAAAACAAAACAAAGTTAATACGAAAGTGTAGTATATTTTTACTATTATTAAAAACACTGCACTTAACATAAGTTTTTTTATGCATTATAGAAGATGAAGTGATGTTTAAATTGTAATAGCCATTGATGGAATATGTTGTTGTGATAACAATGACATATACCACCACATGTAATAGTGTAAGATATTTAATATAGCTTACAGAACATATAAAAAAATAATCTCTCAAAAAACAGTTTATTTAAGGGATTTTGAAGATTCATGCATAAAAATTATAGATTCCATAAATACCAGTCATTGAGACTTCAGGTTTTTTTTAAACTTAAGTTTCAATCCAAATCACTTTGAAGTTTTTGCTTTTAAGCAATATTTTAATAAATAATTTTTGTACTATATTGATAAAAGGGAGAATATGTTTTGTTATTAGTCTTTTATTGTGTCATTTCTCTTAACTCTAAAAATTATCTTAAAATCTGGTTTTCATTTGGATGAGTAAATGTTTGATACACTGTCTTCTCTAAATTAATTTTCATATTATGAGCGTACCACCAATCTTCTAAAATCTTTAAAGGCCTGATTTAGAATTAGCTCCGATTGTTCCTTTGTGTGACGTTTAGAAGTCTCAGTCCAGAAGACAAAATCAGCATACAGTAAACCTTTAACATTGCTTTTTTTCAGTTTCACTTATGGGACTGTTTATATGTATGTTAAATGGAAGACAATTGGTAACAGCTTCTTGTGGTAGGCCAGACCTAAGAACTTTGTATCGTGAAAAGCAATTTTCATAATGAACTCTACAAATTCACTGGCTAAGAAAACTTGGAACTAACAAAACATGTTTGAGTAAACTCCAGTATTGGAGAGCTCCCAAAGTAGAGTAACCCTACAAACTAAGCCAAAATTCAGCATGGATTGTATCTTTGTCTATAGATTTATTAGGTTTTAAATGGCTTAATGCCACAGAGAGTACATCCATGGTGATTAAAGTACCAAGAAAGTGAAGGGAATTTTGCACCTGCATTCCACTGGAGAACCTATAGAAAAGAACTTTGTTGGTGATACATGATACAGAACTTTGTTGGTGAAGTTTGTAGATCACTTAGTCATATTTCTGCATTACTGGGATGCACCGCTATAAAATGGATCTACATTGCACCCCAAAATTGGAAAATAAAATAATAAATATGTATTCAACTAAAATTGAAATATCAGTTTAGTAAAACAGTCCTGATGTTAATATATTAAGTGGTAAGCATGAGTATGTAGATTGTTGTAAAAAGTTTTGGTCAATATATATTTTTTCAAGGAATTCTTATTCACAGATTCTAATAGAATTTGTGTTTTGGAAAGTAGTGGCAGGCTTTTTAAACATTTACCCAATAGCTAATTCGAAATATTATTTGCATAAATTAAAAATCAAGAGTATTTCTAGTACATTAAATTGTTTCTCTATTATTGTTAGATTAAGTCATGAAACTGCATGTGAGTATTATTGATATATTTTTAGCATTTGGATACACATTGTTATGAATTTTATATTTAAGTAGGTAAGTTCAGTAGAATTATAATTAAAATTGTATTTTTCTGTGTAATGTTATGCGAGACAAATTTTTAAGAAAACGCTATACTTGAAAAGTAAGAATGCAGGGGCACATGCATTTAGCATTGAGTAAATGGGTATTGGTAATTTGTATTGAGATTGAACAAATGTAATTGACCACAATGTTAGCTGTAATTCCACCCTTGTATTGCTTTCCAGTAATTTTAAAAAGCAGAAATTACTAGAAATATCTCACAATTGGTTGAAAACTATTTGAGACCGAAGAATAGGCATCTCCTCTCAGTTGTTTTGTTGTCGTTGTTGCGAGATGCTTAGTTAGCTGCTGCTGTTATTGTTGTGAATTCAGCATGAGATCCGATTAGCTTTTTCTTTAGATGCACTTTTTATTGTGTTTTGTTTAAGGTTATTAATAGTTTGTAGTGTAACTACTGATTATACTGTGAACACTTATATGAATATTTCTGTGAAAAATTCCACAGTTCTGAAATATTTCTTTAGAAAAAAATAAATTTTTATTAACTTATCATTGAACTTATACATTCAATCTGTTATGAACTCATAAGCACATAACAATATGAATTACTTGTGAGAAAATGCTTGTGGTACTCCAAATGCCAGAGCTAGGACAAGGGACTCTGGACTATTCCCCAGAGGCAAGTAAGGTATTTCCTGCTGGGAAAATAACAGGTGTGCCAGTATGCAAGATTACCTACAGATATTTTTAAATTAAAAAAAAATTATATTATGGTTATTAACTTTAAAAGTTGGAACCTATCAATAAGTATTAAAAGAACTTTGTTTTATAAACTATCCAGATGAATTAGAAGCATCAATAACATTAATTTATTCTCATAAGTACTGAACTTTTGCAGTATTGTAACACTGTTTTCTAACATAAGATTTAGTCTTGGAATTAACACACTTGTGCACACATTAAAAGTTATTCTTGGAATTTGTGTTTGTTTACACTGACATATCCAGCTTCACAAGACTAAACTTGTATAGACGCTACCATACTGTCCAAAGTCCACCAACTGAAAATGGATGGTTATGTAACTAACTATTAGAGTTTCTCCATCTTCATCAGTAGATTTTTGCAGTTCAATAAATGAAAATATCTTTTTATTTCATCTTCATCAGTTTCACATTCTGAATTGCTGTCATTGGAAACTTCATCAAAATCGTGAAGGAGTTAATTAAACCTTTTTCCTCTGCTACATGACAGTAGCAAAACATAGCTAAATATGGGCAAAGAAGTAGCATCCATTGGGTCCTAGATGAGTCGGAAAGTGTAGTTTTAAACTAGGGAGAAGTTAAAAATGTGTTCCTTTCTTTCAAACAATCAAATTTCATCAGTTATCAATAAGCTTTAAAAGTATTGCTCTGTTTTATGTTAGAAAGCTGTATTTGAATGGTGATACTTATCTATAGTCATAAAATTGAAATTATGTGTAATTAATTGAAATTATTTTTTAGACTAAGTTTATTCTTCCTCTTGTCTCCGTGTGTGTTTTAAGAAATTGTTTAAAACTGGCCCTTTAATTTGAAATAATTGGCAAAACTGATGAAAACACATGTTGCTTCTGAGCAACCATAAGAAATAAAGGATTAGCCACTGTTTTATGTAATCTGATTGATTGATTATGTAATTTCAAAATGATAATTTTGCTATTTAACTCTATTCTTATTTTTGCAAAAGTTTAAATTGCAATTCAGCACATGAAATCTTGCTAATTGAACTATGCTGTATGAAAGGAAATTTAAAAAAAAGTTAAGATATCAAAAGGTTACCTGTAGCAGGTCTATTGTGAAGATGATGTGGATGATGGAGATTCTTATTTCTGTTACACGTTTGCGTAATTTTCATTAGATGACTATACATTGCTTAGAAACTGTCTGTTGACTTTAACACCCTCATTAAGGTCACTACATGAATATTTGGAATTCATTTTCAAGTTTAAAAATTCCTTTACTGTTGATATTGTTACGGTTTTTTATTAGTTTGCTATTTTTATTAGAATTGTTATTAAATTGTTTCATTTCTCCATGCAATGCTGCACGCAACAAGTTTTAAGAGAAAGCTGCACCGAAAAAAGTAAAAATACAGGAGCATGTGCATTTAACATTTAATACATAGATATCTCATAATTGTGTTCTTTTGCTATCCAGAAAAATCGAGAAAATACCAAAATGTTCTCATGCATGATTAAAAATCTTATAAAAGCCAGATCAAAACATTTCAGTTCAGTTGTTTATTAGTTGTTTACTTAGCTCTTGTTGATTGTAGCGGATTTCCGGTGAGACCAGATTAGTGTATACTATTTAATGTTTTAGTAGTTCAAAATATAATTACTCTGAGATATTTAATACTGTACGAATATCTCTGAGGAAATTTCAGCATTTTGTTTTATTTCTTGCGATAGGAATAAGTTTTATTAACTTTTTATCCATTTGTGCTTTCAAACCATTATGAACCCATACACACACAACACTTTTTGGTGTCAGAAGTGGGATATTGAATGCCAGTCACAAGAGTGATGGGAAAACAGTTAGGGCAATTCATGGCAGCCTTTGCTGCATTTAAAGAAGACATGAAAGATTCTGTTAAAGACAAAATGAGGCTGTTAAAGAGGAGATGGAAGCTGGCCAAAAGTCTGTTAAAGAAAAGATGAAAATCTTCAGGAAAACATTGAAGCAAGACAAGAAGAGGTGAAAAGAGAAATTACTTGCATAATAGAAAATAAAATTGAGGCTATGGAAAGCAGAATAGACAAGGTTGAAAATAAAGTTGGACAAATTGAAAAAAAAAAGTTTCTTCTGTCAAAGAACAAATAGAAGAGAGAGTTTCTGTTGTGGAACAACAAATTGAAGGAAGTGTTTTTGCCCTCCAATACCAAATCGAACAAGAAATTGATGGCAGGGTTTCAGCAGTTGCAAAAGAAATTGATATTTTAAAGAAGTTCATAGCAATGGCAGGGAGCAATTTTGAAGGCTTCAAAGTTTTACCTGTGCCTGCTCGTTCCTCTCTGAAGCTATCCACTTATGATTTAAAAGAGCTCCTGGTAAGAATATAAGGACACAGTTTTCTATAGTGGCAGAACCAAATAGATGGGATCCCCAAGCTAAGGCCTGTCATCTTGCCTCTTCTCTGAGAGCAGATGCAGCGGATATTCTTCAGATTGTTCTTGAAAACAAAACCCTAGATTTATTTCTGGCGCATTGGAGCTGCGCTTTGGGGAGAAGTGTTTAAAAGGCTACAGCAGGCTTCAATTAAAATTCCATGAACAGAAGCCAATAGAAACGTTCCAGGAGCTCGCCATGGATGTTGAAAGACTATCCCACCTCGCCTTTTCGAAGTGCCTGACAGAAACAAGGAAAATCCTGTCCCTGCAATACTTGATCAACAGTATCCAGGATCCTGAAATACAGAAAGCTCTGCGAATGGTGAAGGTGAAGGACATAAAAAGTACTCCAGTATACACCATGAAATATGAGGCAGCCCAGCAAGCAATTAATAGAGATCGCTACCCAGCCAGAGCTGTGCGAGTCCATGAGCCAGTGGATCAAATGATGGCTCGTTTAGATGATTTATCCAGACAAGTCAATGATTTGATACGGAGTATAAGTGAGAACGGACTGGCTCTAAGATGTTTGAGATGTGGTGCTGAAGGTTACATACAGCAGCATTGCAGAACACCCCAGGACAAGGAAAATACAACAGATGATTTGACCATACAAGTCAGTGCCTTGTGACGGAATAGGAGTGAAAAGAAATCAATCCTAAAGTGCTGGAATTGTGATGTTGGTGGCCACATATGAAGGAACTGCAGAACACCCCAGAGCACGAAAATAAGACAGACGATTTAAACAGACAATTAAATGCCATGAGATGGAAAAGGAGTGGCCAGAGACCAAAATGCTGGAACTGCGGAGCTGAAGGCCATGTACAAAGGAACTGCAGAATACTCCAGGGTATGGAAAATAAGACCATTTTCCAGCAATGACGTAGGAAACAAATTAATGATCATATCGCAGAGCGGAGTTTGAAGGATAGTGAAAAACCCTGCTTTAAAGCGCTCAAGATTTCTGCAGTGAGTGGCAAGAGTAATGGACTATCCATCAATGGGCATATTGATGGAATTCCTTGCAATATGATCATTGACACAGGAGCTAATGTTACCATCAATCGGAAAGATTTAGCTCAACAGTTTGAAGATAAACTCATTTGGACACCTTCCTGTGTTATCCTCCTGATTGCGTCTGGTGATGAAATCGACATAGCTGGGAAGTTAAATATGAACATCACGTTTGGAAGTGCTGCCTACTATCATATGGCGTATGTGGCAGATATTATTACAGATCCTTGCATACTCGGATTGGACTTTTTAAGGAAATACAAATTTTCATTGGACTTCAAAAACAACAGACTGCTTTCAGCATCAGAGGATATCACTATCCATCATCAGAAGAGATCCTCACCTGGAAATGCTGACGTCTTGTCTGAAGGATCATGCTCAGAAAGCTCCCAAAATCATACTAGTGTGTAAGAGAAACACTAGACTAGTGGCTGTTCTCCATCCTAAATGCTCGTCAGTTGTGATCTTTTGTTTGGTCGCCCTCTGAATGTGCCTTCTTAGCCTGAAGAATACATTCAAGATCTCCAGGCCCAGTTTTAAGTGATGCAGAACTTTCCACGAGAGTAAGTCAACTTGGCGACGGAGAAGATGAAGACCTGATACAACACCAGACCTACTGGACATCGATTCAACAAAACATTCAGACAAGGTGTGGTTGTGGAATCCGACTTGATGAAAAGGACTCTGTCCTAAATTACAGTCACCTTGTGATGGTCCGTACACAGTCGTAAACAGGCTGAGCGATGCCGTGGTTTGGATCCATAAGTCATCAAAATCTAAGCCTAAAGTCGTTCATTATGACAGGTTAGCTCCTTACTTTGGCCATAGTACGTAGGGTATATAATTGTAAATAGTATTCTAAATACTGTAATTTCTGGAAGAAAGGCCACATCAACGTAAACCCCGCACTCGAGAAAAAATGGCGGGGAAAAAATTAAAATTACACAGAAACGCAGCATCAGCGTAAACGCAGCAATAGATTAAATTGCGCGTGACATCGTCGTGGGCCGTATAGATGGAAAATCCCAACCTATTTCCTGATATATGACATATAAGTTAAGAAAAATGCATGAAATGAAACCATAACTCAAAAATAAATTAAAGGTAAGAAATGTTGAAAATATATTTACGTTCACGAATATACTTATATTTACCCACTAAAGAAGTCCATATTTGTAATACTCAGATTATATTATAAAAAATGTTGCAACAACGAAATATTAAATTTGGATTACAAAAGGAAATTTCAAATTTTACTTACACAAGGAATTACAGCAAACTATGCATCATATGAAGCCATCAAAATCTTATTCTTATCTTTCTGAATTAAAAAGATTTAGTAAATCCTGATCTAAGTCCAAGTCTTCCAGATCGTCACATTCATCGTTTGGGTTTATAGTATCTTTATCTAAAGGTACAATTTCATCTTCTTTGAATCCTGCTATTATTGACGATGTTTTTACCGATTTCCGCGCATTTCCTACCCGCTTTGCAACTTCTTCATAAGATGCTCTACAAATTTTATCGCTTTTGGTATACGTATGCAATTCTTCACTCATTCAACACTCCCACCGCTTTCGGACTTCAGCTTTGAAAGATTTATTACCTGACAAATCTAATGGTTGTAAGATTTTTGTCAAACCACCAGGAATTATTGCTAGGGTCGTAGGCAATTTTTGACATCTGGTTTTCACTGACTCAAGTAAATGAGCACGCATGGAATCCATTATCAATAACCCTTTTGGTTGAAAAAAAGATCCCTTACAACGCTGCCAAATTTTTTGTAGCCACTCATGCATGATTGTTTCGCACATCCAGCCATTCTCATTTGCACAAATAATTACGTCATTAGGAAAATCTCCCTTCGGAATAGTTTTCCTTTTAAAAATGATCATCGGCTTTAGCTTGTCACCGTTTGCGGCACAAGCTAACACACATGTAAATGACATTCTTTCATGCCCCGTCGTAAACACAGATACAGTTTTTGCAACTGTTTCATCAACAGTTCTGTTTGCAGGAGAGTCGAAAGCTAACGGCGTTTCGTCCATATTTATTATCTGTGACCGAAGATTTTGTCAATAATATCTGTCACTTATTTTAGAAAAGATGCCTTTCTATCCTGCCAGTCCATTGGTAATTGTTGCCCGACTGTTGTTCTAGTAAGCACAGAAATATTTTTTCTTTTCATAAATCTGCTACACCAGCAAGGCCCTCCTTTGAAATCATTTATGTTCATTTGCTTTGGTATAAATTTTGCTTGTAAGCAAATTTTTACAGTCGAAATTGCCATTCCTTTTTTTCGTTGCTCCTTTATCCAGTTTGCAAGGTCATTCTCTAGATTCAGCACCTTACAGTACCACTTCTTTTGGCTCATTTCTGTTGTGGCATATTTTTAAGTTCTTCTTTTTCATTTCTCCAACGTCGAATACATCTCTCGTCCACTTCAAACTCTCGAGCTGCTGCTCTATTTCCAATTTGTTCAGCACGTGAAATTACATTAAGCTTAAAACCAGCAGTATAGCTTCTGTGCCATATAGGTACCATTTAAAAAAATTTTCCGCTCCCTTCTTACTTAAAAACTATCCAACAAGTACTTGTACCCAAACTGATAGGATCTGTATCTGCAGAATGCCAAAAAAATCGATTCAGGCTGAAGGGGAAATACGCCAGAGCTCGTTATTGCGAGGCAGGTGGAGCCGCGTTCGCCTTTGAAAAAAATTGCAGAAATGGCAGGAGTTGGGAGAGGATGGTTCCTGGAAGATTCATTGACTGGTAGAGGAGAGAGACTATTCAAAATGATGAGAATGCTGATTTGAAAGGGGGAAGAATGTTATTGTTCTGAGATCCCATTTAGGGTGAATAAGGCATGTAGGTCCGTTCAAGGGAAAGAATGTAAACAAAATAATGTTCGCAAAAAGCAACTGAGTGGTCTATGTACAATGACAAGGCCATCCAAACTATGTACAATGACAAAGTTATTCAAACTATGCACAATGACCAACGAAGGAAATATTTTATTTTTAGTGCACCTAAACGCCGCACCCGTGGAAAATTTAAGTTTTAAACGCGTAAATGCTGCGGCGTTTCTTCCGGAAATTCCGGTACTATAAGACCATAGTCCTTTTTGTTTCTAAATTTGTATTTGATTTGATTTAATTTGAATACAATACGTGCGCATATTGTATTAGATAGTATTTGATTTAAGTTACTGTGGCGGCTTGCCTACTACAACTCAACGCTGCCAGTCTGGTAACTCATTGCAACGAAAAACAAAATAATGTTTATTGTTAAGATATTACTAGCGATCTGTTTTTGTTATCGTAGTTGCTTGTCCTGCTATGTTTTATTTATTATTGTTTAAAATGGCTTATTATACAAATTATATTATTATATTAAAAGCAGCATGTAATTATCTGTGTTAAAAAATTGTACTATCATAATTGGTGACCCGGATTTTTTACGAATAGCAACCTGCAATGTTGCACGAATATGGAGTTTGTATGTCAAAATTCTGAGCAAAATAAGTTATCCAGTGTGATGAGATGCAAATAAGACATTTTACCTGTGATTTCAAGCATTGTGCCGAATTCTGGTGAGTCAACATATTTCTGTCATAAATTTAGCAGATATATGTACTGTCTGCTGACTTTGAGCTGCCAATTTTTCTGATTTAAAGTACCAAGAAACTGTGTCACTATATACATATTGATTATTTTTCTGCATTGTGCATATTTGATTGATCTAAGATGGTTGACAACGATGCTGCTTCACAATTGGTGCAAGTGGCAGTTAAGCCACCACCTTTTTGTCAGCGAGACCCATTATTATGGTTCATTCAACTGGATGTGCAGTTTAAATTGAGTTAGTTACATTACTGCCGACGAAACTCAATTTTATACAGCGATCACCGCGTTAGAATCAGAGGTACTGCAATCAGCTCATGAAATAATTTTGAGTCCACCGGCGATGAATAAATACGAATCTTTAAAAAAAAAATTTAATTTCTGTTTATGAAGAATCCGAGACAGTTAAAATCAAGAAGCTTTCACAAGATTTACACTTGGGTGATTATAAGGCCTTCTCAATTGCTGTCTAAAATATCAGACTTAGCCGCTGGTAATGTAACAGATAACATTCTTAAAATATTATGGATGAATAGACTCCCATCTAACATGCAAGCCATTTTAGCGGCCAGTAGAGAGCCACTTAAAAAGCTCCCCGAAATTGCTGATGAAATTCAGGAGCTAGCCATTCCAGCCCGAATACACACAGTGCAGGCTCCTGGTCCAGGTATTTGGCGTTACAGGCTCAAATTGATGAGTTGTCCAAAGAGGTTGCTCAGTTAGTAGCCATCCAAGCTCTGAACCTTTTCAGCGCAACCGCTGAACATCACGTGGTCGAAATACACGTCGTAACCCCCTGAGGTAATATGATGAAAGCCCCCCTTCGGGTATTTGTTTTTAACCACCACAAATTTGGAAACAAGGCAAACAAATGGCGCTCACCATGTCGTTCTAATTACCAGGATAACGAGAAGGGCCATCGCTCGGAGTCGTGAACGAGAGCAGCCGGAATTTTGCATGCCATTTCGTCATCCATAAGAATTCAGGCTTAAGGCTTCTTGTAGACACCGGGGCTGATGTTTCTGTCGTTCCACCACATTTTCGCACGCTCTACCAAGTTACAACTTTATGCAGCAAATGGAACTCCCATTCAAACTTTTGGTGAACGCCTGATATCTGTTGATTTAGGATTGCGTTGCAACTTCCAATGGCCATTCATTATTGCTACTATTTCAAGTCCTATTATTGAGGCTGACTTTTTACAAAAATTCTGTTTGCTTCTTGATCTTAAGAATCACCGTTTGATAGATTCCACATCCAACTTAACTTATCCAGGAGTAATTCTGTCAGGATTTGAGCATTAAAGTGATTTCAGGTAACTCCCCATGGCATCAACTTCTCAGAAAATTCCCTACAATCCCGTGCCCAATTATGGGGATTTCCGAACCCACGCACAATGTACTCTATTATATTGAAACTACCAGACCTCCAATTGCTTTTAAACCAAGACACTTATCTCCGAACAAACTTAAAAGCTGCCAAAGAGGAATTTCAATACATAATGGAACAGAGAATTTGCCGTCCTTCAAAAAGTTCATGTGGCAGTCCATCTGGTTCAGAAACGAAATGGTAATCGGGGCCCATGTGGCGATTATCGCTAGTTAAATGCAGCTACAATTCCTGATTGTTACCCAGTTCCCCACATTCAAGACTGTATGCAAGCTTTAGAGGGAAAAGCTATTTTTACAACCCTTGATCTTGAGCGAGCGTATCACCAAGTGCCCGTTAACCCAGCTGATATTCCAAAAACTGCAGTTATTACACCTTTTGGACTATTTGAGTTTCCATTGATGACTTTTGACGCATGCAATGCTGCTCAAACGTTCCAATGCTTCATAAATCGGGTGTTAAACAGCCTCAACGTTTGCGTACCTTATTTTGATGACGTCTTAATCGCCTCCTCTTCAGAGCAAGAACACTTATCACATTTGAGAACAGTTTTAGAACGCTTTCAAAGTTATGATGTCAGTCTTAATTCTTCCAAATGCGTTTTTGGCCAACCAGCCTTTCTTGGTCATGAAATTTCCGCTGATGGCGTTCGACCCCTTCCAGAGTCACCGCTATCCGCGATATGCCCGAACCATCTACAGTGAAGGACTTAAGAAGATTTCTTGCTATGCTCAATTTTTATCAACGTTTCTTACCTCATGCAGCGACCATACAAGCACCTCTAAATTTTTTTTGGTTGGAAGCAAGAAAAATGATAAACATGTTATAACCTGGACCACAGAATCTCACAAAGCATTCCAAAAATGATTTAATTTCGGCAACAAATTTGCAGTATCTAAACCATTATCACTCTACGTTGACGCATCAACAATGGGTATAGGAGCAGTTTTACAACAGAGAGATCAAGAATTGTGGAGACCACTTTCATATTTTTCTAAAAAAACTCTCACCTGCACAAGCTAGATACAGCACTTACGATCGCGAATATTATGAATTTATGAAGTTGTCAAATATTTTTGACATATGCTAGAGGGACGCGTTTTCATGATCTACACAGATCACAAACCCTTAGCCTATGCTTTTCAACAGCATTCGGATAAAGCTTCTCCTCATCAAATGAGACACCTAGACTTCATAGGGCAATTTTCAACAGATATCTGTTATGTTGAGGGTTTGCAGAATATTGTTGCGGACACCTTGTCTCGTATTGAAAAACTAGCCATTCCTTCGCCAATAAACTTTGCTGCCCTTGTGGATGAACAACGCCGGGATTCAAAACTACAAACCCTCTTGAAAAGCAAATTTTCCAGCAATTTCAACTTGCAGCCTATGCAGCTGTCACCTGGAAAATCCCTTTTTTGTGATGTTCGGGATTCTAGATTTCGACCTTATGTTACCTCCAGGTTTCGCCATGCTAGTTTTAGTCAGCTACATCGTCTGTCACATCCTGGCATCAAGGCTTCGAGGAAACTGATACAGCAATGTTTCGTATTGCTTAGCATGCAGAAGGGCATAGCCAACTGGACACGTTCGTGCTTGGAATGCCAAAGATCTAACATTGTCAGACACACCACCAGCGAACTTAAAAATTTTAATTTGTGCTTATCTCGCTTCTGTCACATGCACCTGGACTTTGTTGGGCCATTGCTTCCTTCTAATAGATATTCCTATATTCTCACTTGCACTGATCGATTTACTCGCTGGCCCAAAGCCGTTCCTTTGGTTGATATGGTGGCAAAGGCATTTTACATCGTTTGGATTTCTCAATTCGGAGTTCCGGAACAAATTTCTACCGACCAGGGGCGTCATTTCAAGTCCCAACTCTTCACGTCACTAAGTAAGTACTTGGGCACTTACAAAGTGAGAACCACCCCCTACCATCCAAGTTCCAATGGAATTGTCAAGAGATTTCATCGCTCCTTAAAAGAATCAATTTGGCGCCACACTGCATTACAGTGGATTGATGTGTTACCTATTGTACTTCTAGGTCTGATTAGCATTAAAAGAGTATCTGAATGCCTCTTCTGCCGAACTGGTATATGGTACTAATCTCCATTTGCCTGGGGATTTCGTACATACAGCCAATCCATCTGCCTGCAACATAGATCCTGTTACATTCATGCATCAGCTTAGAAACTGCATGTCAAAATTGCGACCAGTTCCTGCCAGCGCTCATTGCAAACAAACTGTGTTCATGCATAAAGAACTTAGAAACTCACCTCATGTTTTTCTCAGATGCGATGCTTCAAAGCCTGCTCTCGCATCAGAATTTTTAGGGCCACATCAAGTGCTAGCTCGAAATGAAAAAACATTTAAAATTTTGGTCAACGAAAAACAAGTTGTCATTAGTATTGACCGTCTTAAGCCGGCATTTATCTGGACACCAGAAGCCACTAGAGCAAATGCGTCTTCACCATCACAAATTCCATCTCAAGATCCACATCTGTCTCCAATGGACTTCAGTGCAAGCTGTCCCAAGCCTTCGACAGAAACCACGACTTCCAACTTATCAGATGCTACGACAAGAACACACTCGGGTTGTGGAGTTCGCATCGACCCAAAGTATTTGTAAGGTATCGTTAACACTGGAGGGGGAGTACTCTTGATGGATGGATTATGGATTATTCAGTTATGGCAAACACAAGAGGGCTATCTGCCTAAAGGGAGGGATGCCGAGGACTTTCTAAGGGAAACTGGCTCGTATACACATTACACATGGGGAAAACCACGAAAACCCCCATGCAGCCAGCTCGTTTGCGGAATTTGAACCTCGAACCGAACTACCAATGTTCAGCGTCTTTACCGCTTGGCCGCTGGTGGGCCTGGGGGAGTACTGTGGCGACCTGCCTACTAAAACTCATCACTGACGGTCTGGTAACTCATAAACATAGTAATGAAAAACAAAATAATGTTTATTTTATTGTGAAGATATTATTAACAATCTGTTTTTTGTTATCATGGTTGCTTCTCCAGCTACGTTTTATTTATTATTGTTCAAAACGGCTTATTATACAAATTAAATTATTTTATTAAAAGCAGCGTGTAATTATTTGTCTAAAAAAATTGTACTACCATTATTAATTATTGCAGTTATTGTTTATGGTTTTTTTAAATTTTAATGTAATGTTTATTGTTGCCTTAGTTGTATGTTTGCCTTCCTATCCAGGGATTGTACTGCCCGGGACGTGGAGTCCTTGGGAAGGGGGCAGTGTTACGGTTTTTGTATTTACTTTGTTATTTTTAGTAGAATTGGTATTAAATTGTTTCATTTCTCCATGCAATGCTGCACGCAACAAGTTTTAAGAGAAAGCTGCACCGAAAAAAGTAAAAATACAGGAGCATGTGCATTTAACATTTAATACATAGATATCTCATAATTGTACTCTTTTGCTATCCAGAAAAATCAAGAAAATACCAGAATGTTCTCGTGCATGATTAAAAAGCTTATAAAAGCCGGATCAAAATATCTCAGTTCAGTTGTTTACTTAGTTCTTGTTGTTGATTGTAGCGAATTCAGGGTGAGATCAGATAGGCTTGTTATGCTTTGCATTGAGTTCTATTTAACGTTTTAGAAGTACAAAATATAACTACTGTGAGGTATTGTGATATTGTACGAATATCTCTGAGGAAATTTCAGCATTCTGATTTATTTCCTGTGATAGGAATAAATTTTATTAACTTTTTATCAACTTGTGCATTCAATCCATAACGAAACCGTATGTACGCAGCAATATTTATAATTGACCTCTTTCTGGATTCAAATGATGTACGTAGTTGAAAAAGTCCTTTCTACTAGAGGTGATGCATTTAGTGGGAAAACTGATGGCTAAGCTATTTTTGGAGATGAATAAAAGTATTTTGAGAAAATATGCTTTTCATCAAAACTATTTAGCAGCTCGTACTCTGTTCAAAACTACATCTTTACATTTCCCCATCTGATATGTAAGTGAGAGTGTAAACATAATCTCGTGGTTTTAATTATATTTCACTTACAGTTTTAGTTTCAATAGGTCTAATATTTTTTTCTTTTTGTTAAAAAAAGTAAGAATTTTTTGGTAAGTTTGTGATTTTCATTGCATAAGACATGTGATTAATGTTTAATGAGTGTTTTTATTGTAATTTTTGAGAGGCACCATAGAGAATGTATACTAGAAAAATATTAGAGACTTGTTTATTGAATAATATGATTATATGAAAATTTTGAGAAATGTTATATATTTGTCTCTGAGGGGATGTAAATGATTCCTATTCATGATTGTCTCCTAATAAAAGTATGTAAATTTGTCAATGAAATGTTTCCTTCTGATTAGATGTCTTTACTCTTCCACGGGATGAAGTCTTTAATACAATGCCTAATGTGTAATAATAGTATTCCTAATGTGTGGTAGTGAGACCATTGTGTGAAATAATGCCACTGAAGAATTTAGGTAGGATGTAGATAATTAAATACAGCTTGTGGTTTCTTTCTTTCTTTTTTTTTTTTTTTTGAAATGTTGGTGAAACATTCAGGGAACCCACATTTTGAAGCTACATCAGAGGTTCCTAATAAAACCTGGGGAAGGGAGAGGAACTCTGTAAGGAAAACATACATACATGTAAAAAAAAATAGAATATTGTTTCCAGATGTAAAAATCTCTCGTTAAAAGTTGTTTTTGAGCAGATCATATTAAAATCTGTAATTAAGCCTTCATTTAGTTTTTAGCTATTTTTAAACATATTTTGGTTCTTGTGTCTTATCTGCTATGATCAAGTGCATTTGATGTCGAAATAACTGATTATAATCTGGAGATTTCATTTGGTAGACTCCAGTTTCTCTTTATGTCAATAATGCAAATTTCTTGAAAGTAATTGTTCCAGTCTGTGAAAGATTTATCCACCATATCCAGTTAATATAGTACACAATTAAGACACAATAACACGCTGAACAAATACTAATTCAGAAGTCAAACAACAAAAAGTCATTGAGTTCCATATGCAAGGACCCCATTCCGGATATGAATTCCTGGGGTATTTATAGGATTCCTTGCCAGTGTGGTTTAATTTACATTGCCCAAACTAAGAAAGCCTTAAAATTTCACATCAAGGAACATGAGGCATATGTTGGAAAAAAGGAAACGCAGAAGTCTTCTGTTGCCCAACATTGTTGGTCCGAAAATCACACTTTCAATATTTCTGCTGCCAAAATTATTCAAAAAACATCTTCCATTGGAGAACTGGATTTTCTAGAGGCATTTCACATTCCAAAAAATCTTTCTGTTCTAGTTAACGATTCTAATTCCAATCTATCTTTGCCTTTAAAGAAATTATGTTTTAGTTCTGGTTTCATCAACAGATGGCGCCACTATCTTATTTTCTGTCCAGGCTTTCTTGTCTTATCTGATCATTGTATCCTATCTCGTTCATTTGCGCTTTTGCAGCTGACGATGGTGGTTCGGTAAAACCATCGAAACTAGTCCTGTGAAAATTTCAAAATATAACGCTGTTTTTTTGTTGTTTGACTTCTGAAATAGTACACCATGTTAGTATAGTTTAATTGATGTTAATTCCTAGTACCAACAGTAAATAAATCATACAGCTGTTGATTAAGTTTTCTTCAAGTCGGTTTCTTAGTCTCATTTTAACAATCTCTCTACACTATGCAATGTTGCATTTCTACAACTTATTTTCTTTTGGGATTTCATTGCATGAAAATTAGAATTATCTGGATCTCTTGGGAGTATTCTACAATCTAGGAAAAAATCTCCTAACTTCAGTTTAATTATTTGATAAATACAAGAAATCAGTTTAAAAATAAAAAAACGAAAACATGTTGAAGAATCAAACAACTATTACAACAATACTGAACATATGCTTGAAAGATTATGGAAGAGATTAAGGACATGTTTGCAACATGGAGGCAAATATTTGTTGACAATTTAGCACCATTACACTAGCATCAGATGAAATTGCTAATAATGGATAAGACACACATATTTATACTTTTTTTTATCAAATTTTCTCATTTATCATCAACTTAAATATGTTTGTTTTAATCATTCTTTAGCCTAAAACAAGATTCTAGTAAATGAAAGAAGAAATTTTTATTGATTTTCTGACTGGAGTAGAAAAATTATAGTATAAGTAAAATTATTTTCCCTATTTCATTCATTATTCTTTTTAGCTCATATAACTGTAGTTTTAATCTTGCGCAAATTTTATTAGTGCTAGAAAAGTGTATTTCCAACCAAAACTACTGTAGGAATTTTACTGCAGTTGGAATCTTTTTAAGTCTTACTTCCAAAATGTGTTTTATTATTGAGAAATAACTTTTAAAATCAAATTTCAGATGACGTTTTCAAGAAGGAACCGTTTGAACCATATTATTTCAAACTAAATCATATAAAAAGACAGATGGATTCCCCCTTTCCCAGTAAATTGAACTAAATGGCAATAGCTTGCAAAACAGAATTGGGTTGTATTTATTTTCATCATTCAGAAGTTCATTTTGTCACATTAATAATAAATCTCTAAAATTATTAATGATTGAAGTAATGTAAGTGTATCATTTGCGTTATGGAAAAACCATTTGACAGTGATCAATATGAAATGGTAAATTTTAAAAGGGTTTATTAAGCTGTTACTGTAAACCACTTATAATAAACCCCTTTGGCTTTTCCCCCCTCCCCCAAGAAAAGAAAAATAGGTAAATTAAAATGGAGAGTTAAGGGACTATTGCAAATTAAAGTTAGAATTTTGCTTTACATGTATTTTTTAGCCCTTGTTAATTAGTGCTTTCTTATATTCACATTAAAGTTTTTATACGTGGCTTTATTTTCAGGGAAAAAAGAAACATCATTTTATGAATTATGCACATCCCTTGCTCGCCTTGGTATTGTAATGGCTTATTTTTTTCTATGTGACAGGTAATATTTATGTATATTTTTTATTATAAAATATTTTAAAAAGATAGGTACTTAGATTATTGTCATCACTTACATTCCTTACCATAATTTATCCTTAAATATGATATTTTACTGCCGGTGAAAAAGTATGTTAAATTCAAACGAAATGCTTTTCTTTCAGGACTAATTTTTTCATGAAAGAAAACAAGTACTTTACGTATACAACTTTTTTCCTGCCTTTAGGATACCTTTTTGCTCTTGGGTTATTTTTTACTGAGGAAAGTCAGTTTGTAAGTTTACAATTTACTACAATAACAAAGCATGATATTTATCATACTGTTAATATTGCAGATGATATAAAATTTCATGTTATGGTTGAAAATGGTCTTGCATAGTTGATTTCACTATATTTTATATTGTAATGTATGTATCCCTTAAAGCTGCAGTTCTCAACCTTTTTTCTTTTATGTACTTCATAATGAAACTTTGTTAATTATACAGTGCTGAAACCTTTTTCAGAACCTATGACTCCTGTTCAGTATTTTCGCAGTATCCCTTACAGAGGTATCATTTTAATACCATAAAATTAAACTGCAATGAATAAAGTCAGAAAAATATTATAAATTTTTCATTTTCAAAGAATGATAATTTTGAGGCTGCTTTAAAGAAATCTTCATTGAATGGGCTGAAATCCAACTGTCTTTCTCACTTCATTTATGTAAATAAAGTTTGAACAAATTCAGAGGTCTTTTAAGTAAGTTATTACTCTTTGACTTTTTTGTAAAGTGTCTGAAATGCTTTGGTCTGATTTTTTTCCAGTATATGTTTCTCTCAGATCTAGTTCTTAGCTTAAAATAAGTGTTTTCAGAAGTTTTGAAAACATTAATTAAACTGTTTGGTAATCCTAAACTGAGTTTAACTCAAGTTTATTCTACATTTAAACTGACTTGCATATCAAAGTTTAGAAAAAGATATACTATATAACCCACTTGATGATTCAATCAATACTGAAAATACAGTTAGCTACCAATCACTACATATGATATGCTGTGACAGAGCAGGGAAAATGTGACTACATAAATTGTATAAGAAGGCGGGTCATTTGACAGGTGTTGGGAAAACTAGGTGTAGTTGAAAAAATTTTGGTCAGTAATACTCTCATCTGGAATAGTCAAAACTGCTTTTTTTTTTTAATGAACTGGAAAATTTAAATTGTCTAAATATTTTGATTATTATCAACATTTATTATAAAACTTTTTTTTTTTTTTTTTGCCTGTCCATGCATACCACAGGTTGGGAACTGTTGCCTTAAATGTATCAGTAGAAGTCTTAAGCTTAAAGTTTTGTTGTGCTAGCAGATATCATAATTGAAATAATGTATTTTATTTTTCTAGACTCAGATTCTTCACAGAGATCAAACTAATGAGTGGAAAGGCTGGATGCAATTGGTAATATTAATTTATCATATGACTGGAGCAAGTCGTGTAAGTAAAAAATCTTCTGGTTAACAGGTAAAGTAAAATAATGCTATATGTCTATGTAGAATATTTTTGTGTATTCATGTAAGATTGTGCTGGTTCTTCAGTATGCCCTCATGCAAAAATAATATTTTGTTTTTAAAGCCTGAAATGTATAGCAGTGCCATAAGTGAAAAATAATAGGTTATTTGGGAACCTGTGTGGGTGTCAAGAGTATATCATAAATGTTTATTTTATGCTAAAGAAAAACTGATCATGCATAAACTAAGCTTTTTCTGCTTTGATGACTTTTCTTCTGTTGTTCCGAAGTATTTCTGATTTTGCATATGTAGAACTAAAAAGGTGGGAAAATCTGCTGACCTTCATTTACTTTGATTTCATTGACAAAAGCCTATACTTGTGCGGGTGCAGTTCAGTGGTAGAAAATATGATATGATAAGGAAAGGCCTGAACTTTGTAGCAGATAACTCTTAACTTGTGGACAATCGCTGAAGCCATGAAGTCTGCCATGCCAGAATTGTTAAATACCATGTTGCAGGCATATCTCTATAAGATTGCCAGCAGCATGCTGTAGATGGTAATAATCTTGTTTGGTGATGATGTTGGTACCTAGAAGTAACTGTTGTAAGGAATAAAGATTCTATTTATGAGTCGCCCTCAAAAAGGGGATCCTTTCTTGGCAAGCAGTTGCTAAATTTAATGAATTGCGTGACCTTAAGAACTGATGGTGCGCCTGGCATTCACCTCACTTTAATTTTAATATTAGCGACCCTTATGGTAAGCTTCTCTTTTTCTAGAGTTTAGGTAGTTTGCTAAAATTGGTTAATCTAATGAAAGATGCCAATTGGAGCCATGAAGGGTGATAAAACAGGTCTTGCTAGAGAGCTCTAAAGAGTATTTTGAATCAAGGAAATGGAATTATTTGATTTCTGTTTCATAAAGATAATTATTCTAGTCAGTGCATCACAATTAATGTGTGAAACACTGTTTACAAAACTTCAAAATATAAAACTAATTAAATGGAATTTATTCTCCAGTCTTGAATGAAGTAAGTAAATTATATATAAGTCGGAAATTTTACCTGAACAGAAATTAAGGCAGAAGTGATTCAAATTATCTGTTTTTTACAAACAAAACAAAAAATCTACTCAGTATTTTAAAAATTAGTATACACAAAATCTCGGATAAAACAACAGTTCTATTTTTAACCAGAGAGAAAGTTATAAAATGATAGAAAACGAGTACCTTCCAGTTAAACTATAAATGAAGTGTAATTATAATAATTAAATATATAGTATCATATGGACTAAATTATAATTAATGGATTTTGGGTAATTTAAAAGGTAGTCAGAAATGAATGCTAAGAGTCTGAACAGGGGGGGGGGAAATAATAAAGCTATAGGGAAGAATATTTCAGTTGAAAAAATAACTATAATTCAATCAAAAACATGCACAATCTGACATGAATAAAATATATTTTGAGTTTTCTAATTGTACAAGGATTAATGATTTAAACATAGCATGCAAAAAATAAACTGCCACGAGTTTCAATCCTGCACACCACTAGATAGAACCATTGAGTTAGCAAGCACATGACAAAATTGGATGAAAAAGATTAAGAACTAAACGCGTGTCAAAAATTTCTTGTGACAAATTGAAATGCAGAATTTCATGCATTAATTTGAGTAACATTAAAAATAAATGAAAAAATATGACACACCTATAGACTCCAGCTGTTACAGATTCTCAGTAGTTTCCACAGAAATTCCTTAAAATCTAAGCTACGGTAAATGCCCCCCCCCCCCGAAAAAAAAAGAAAAAAAAAAAAACATGACAGATTTTACTGAAAAGAGGGCACAGTAAATAGTATGCAAAATGGAACCAACTTTATTCATTCGATGATTAGCAAATTGCTCATGACATCATACAGCATGTGTTAAGTTAATGATCTTCATGGTTTTGAAGATTTTAATCTATAGATCATGGTTTGAAGAGTAGGTATTGAAGAGTTGTATTTTATATTTTGAAGAGTAGAAATATTATATTTTGAAGAGTAGAAAATGTCTGAACTTCTCTGTTCCTTCCTTCTGAAAAATATCTAGCAGTTTCTTTCACCTAAATTCAAAGGAAATAGACAACCAGTGCATAAGGATTAAGCTGCATTCAAGTCTTCGAACAAATTAGTGAAGAAAAATAAATGCATCCGCAGTTTCCTTGGTTAGGTTGTAGGGGTAGTTTTAGATTAATCTCTTGACGTGACTGTTTACAAAGACATTTAAATTGCATAGGAGTGAAAGAAATTGCTACTTGTTCTCTATGTATGCTTTGTGATATGAATAAAGACCATCTTGAAGACTACTCAGTTATGATAAAATATTATACTTATTGTACACTACAAGAGAGGAAATATTCAAAATTAATAAATGATGAAAATTATCATGAGTTCCCAATCAACCAGTAATCTTAAAATAAAAATAAATACATTGCATGGTAACCCAATTTTAAAAGTTATGATAAATGTTTTCTTCTTTTAAACTATTACCAGCAAATTACAATAACATTTGTACTTACGTCTTACTTGTGTAGGGCCAGTAAAAAACATCACGATTTTCACATATCATTATTTTTTAGAAGTTATTACATTAATTATTCAGATTATGCAAAATATTTCCAGAGACAAAACAGGTTCCACCATAATTTTTACCGCCCCTGAGTGTTCTTTCATAACAAAATTTACACAGTGATGATCATGAAACACGCGAGTATCCAGAATAATCCTTATAAATAAACTGACAGCAGAATATTGAACAAGGAAAATCACTGATACTCATCTGTTCTTGAATCTATTCAGATTATTTCTTGTAAGTATGAAGATTATTTTTTAAATAACAGCACATGGTAAATGTCAAAAATGGGAAGGCAAATTCTTAGCAGAAACACATTGTTCTTTGATGAATGCTCAAAGATAAGCATTCATCAAAGAACAATGCTCTTGCCTCAAAAACATAAATTGAGATGCATTCTTTGGTGTTTTTGAACTCATTATATTGTTGATTATAGCAGTAAAAATTGTAAGCTTAAGACTTTATTATAACATTATTATTGGTATATTAATATACCATCACTGCAGATAAAGTGTGAAGATTCATGGCAGTAAGAGTGAGGCTAAAACATCATCGCTCTTGCTGCATGTCATTCAAAAGGAAGGGGAAAATCAGTTCAATGAGAATTTATGTATTCACACTGAGCAAATTCATTGAAGATTAATTGCAATTCAAGTGTGAATGCTTGCTTTTATCAATTTAATTTTTAATAGTTCCTGTGAAAGGGATTTTGAATTTAATGACTTTACTTTTTGGATGTTTTATCTGTCTGCTTATTGAGTAATTGCAGAGATGGGCATAAAGGCATAAGATGAAAATTCATGTGTAATTGTTTGTATGCATATATATTTGTAATGCATAAGTTGCTTTTTAATAAAAATAATATTTTGTGTTAATAGATCTTACCAATATACATGCATGTGCGTGTTCTTGTAACATCATACCTTTTCTTAAGTGGATATGGACATTTTACATATTTCTATCAATATGGTGATTTTGGATTTTTCCGATTGTGGCAAGTAAGTTTTACCCATTTAATAATAATCTGGATTTGCATTAATTGAATTAGCTGGTTTAGTAATGTTGGAAAAATTACTTGACTGAAAATTCTAAACTGTTAATAAAAATTAGTGTGAAAAACACCATTTCAATAATATTTGTGCTGTGTAATAATTCTAAAGTTCTTTGATTAAGAATAACAGTTATTTTTATTTCATATTTCTGATGTTTTATTATTTAATGACTTGATTATAAATTTATCATAACTTGTACTTATGTAACTAAACCTGCAAAGAAAGTTCACAATGCGTATGCAAATTCTTTATTTTGAGATAAAGATATTAATTTTAATGTTTGTCAAACTAGAGCATTGATATGGCCATAAATGTAAATGCAGAATTTGAAATACTTTGATGTGTCTTTATGAGAAGTTTATAAAAGCACAAAATCAAAGTCTTCAAATCACAGTCACCTTATTTCCTTTATTCTTTTAATCTTTTACCCATCAAAGCTGTACCTAAAACTCAATATTACATTTCCCAATGCTTTTGAGGATGTAAGTATTCATGCATATTTAAATGCACTGAAGCTGTAAACACTGTGTATTACCGAAAGATAATAATAATAATTGAGGTAGAAAGTAACTGGAACATTTTGGAGTAAGAAGATAAACCGATCTTGTAGCCATTTCAGCAGGTTCATTGTTTAGAAAAGAAATCCTCAGATATTTGGGGGTGCTAAAACATGCTAGTCTGGAAAAAAAAAAAAAAAATGTATGAAGATGGTTTTTGAAATCTTCATCTGGTTATAACATACTGGGTCATCTGGAAGGAAGCAGCACAAAAGCATAAGAAAATTCCATTAAATTGCCTAAGCACTATTTTGTTCAATGACATATTGCCATTTGCTATCATTCTGGCAGCTGGAAAAATTTCTTTTTCAGAAAAGTCATTAGATTCATTTGCATAGAAATTATTGAGGTGCCGTTTAGCAGTCTCAATAGTCTCCACAACTCTGTTAACAATTCTTTATTATTTTAATTAAAAAATTTTTATATTTCCTGGCTCATAAGCAAGCTTACTTAAATTTTGGATTGCAACCCTTATATATTGAAGTAAAGAATAAATGATGTTTTGTCTGTTTTGTGGTAATAACATTTTTCTTCATTTTATTCTGTGGACTGCTGTGCAGTTATTTAAGGACGTCCAGGATTTTAGAAATATCATCAGAATCCGTTTCCATCATCTAATTCAAACTTCTGGTACAAGATGCCATTTTGAATAAGGAGTGAATCCCAGAAAGCTCAATAGTGTTTTATCATAGGACTAGATCGAAATGTCCTGCCAGGTAGCTTTCCTGTTTGAAGACACCATTAAGTTAACTGTGGCATTAATGTCACCCTCTTCTAACTGGGCTTTCATGACTTCTTCATCACTCAATGGGTCCGAGTCTGGTTATGTTGAATTTGTAACTTTACCTACGAACATATTAAGCTGCTCGTATCTCGCTTCTAGCCTGGAACAATAAAGGCAACTTTCTGGATGGGGTCTTCTATATGAGGCATCAGTGTTTCCTTGTGATAATCCATTCTGATGATGAATAGTGATGTCATATTCCTGGAGTCTGCACCCATCTGGCTATTTGGCCTTCAGGATTCTTGAAATTTTAGAACCAAGTCAAGAATGCATGATATGTGTGGAGTAGGAATTTTCTGTAGAGATAGTGACAGAAATGTTCTATGGCTTTAACTATAGGTAGCAAGTCTTATCTGGTGACACAGTAATTCCTTTCCGGTTTAGGTAGACACTTCCTCTAGTATGCCATGACACGTTCTTGATAATTTATTTCTTGGGACAAAACAGCACTGACACTCTCACTGCTCACTGCTCACATCTGTGTCAAGAATAAATGGCTTTTCAAGCTGTGCATTTGTCAAAATTGTGGCAGATGTTAAAGATTACTTCAGTTTCTTAAATGCATCCTCGTATTGTTTTGTTCACAAGAGTTTCTGCTTGCTGTCTGTCAGCTGATGAAGGGGGCCTTCCGATGGAAGAAAATTCCTTCACAAATCTAAACAATGTCCAAAGCCCCTGGAAACTTCTCAGCTGATGGACAATTTCAGAGTGTCTCCAATCTTTTAACTGCCAACATTTTTTATCAGTTCCTACACATAACTTTGGCAGAGATGACATAGTAAATAACTTCTTATCGGAACACTTTACATCCTGGAATTGTTATATTCTTCTATTCTTCCTCAAGACATTGACTAGCATGGCATCACTTGTTGCATAGGCTCCTGGTCTTGAGCAGCTGTGATTGGATGGTGGTCTCTACGAGTTGCTTGTTTGGCTTCCTTTAATTTCATATTGTGCTCTAAAGCATTTTTTTAAATCCTTGATATCTGCTATTTGCAAGGCTTTCTGTATCCCAGTATCTTGGATGCCATCAGTGAAGTACTGCAGGGGCATTGTATTCCTTGTTTCTGTTAGGTAGTCTGAAAAGGCAAGATAAGGCAGCCTTTCAACATCTAGGGTGAGCTCCAGAAGGGTTTCTGAGGGCTTCTGTTGACGGGAACTGAAGCCTGCTATAGTCTTTTAAACACTTCATGGCAGGCTTTGGGATCTCATCCATTTCCATTTGCCACTATGGAGAACCGAGTCTTTTACATTTGACAGGAGGTCTTCCCGTCATGCATGGATAGCTTTAGAGAAGGTTGGACAGTATATGTATAAGTTTAAAGGTGTCAGATTTGTGACCAGCTGTCATTCAAGCTGTCAACTTCCTTGACAACAGCAGCAGAAACTCTGATCTGTTTAATAGCAGAAACTCTTTCTTCAGTTTCTCCAACTTTATTTTCAACTATGTCTGTTCTGCCTTTTATAGCTTCGAGTGTATTTTCTATTGTGGCAGTAATTTTTCTTTTGATTTTCTCTTGACATGCTTCAGTCATTTCTGTAACTGAATGGCTCCATCAATCTTTTCTTGAATGTTTTCATGTATCCTTGGTCCACTTTCATCTTCTCTCGGCCCACTTTAATCTCTTCAATGAATGCAGCAAAGGGTGCCACCGGCAGTCGTAGTTGCTCCTCTGTTGCTCCTGTAACCAGCATTCAACAAAACTTGTGACGCCAAAAATTATTTGTGTGTTCAGGTTCATAATGGAGTGAATGCACACAAAACCAATTATAGTGTGGTAAAATCCCCCCCCTAAAAGCACTACAATTTTGGAACTTTTGTCAAAAATACTTCAACAGCTCTATGTGTTGCAGAGCACTATCAATAGTTACACTTCAAACTACTGAGAATGTTAAATGCAGAACGATGCAAAGCACATCTAAAAAGTGAAGCTCACATGGAGATCTCTCTATATTCCAAACATCTGAGAAATGATGCTCTCTCCAGTCTTGTACAGTACAAAGTCCGTAATCCGGACGTCCATTATCCGGAATGATCTATAATCTCCTCAAAGCCACAAACTTTTTTTTTATGTGCTTTATGCATGCAAGTTTAATGTATAACGGACGGTATAAGCTAGGCTAAAATTATCTTTACTGATTCTAAGGCATTTCAGTTAATGTTGCAGATTGCACTGTTCCTTAATCTTCTAATTGGATCCGGCTTATTATTTTTTTACAGACTGTTAGAGCAATTTTATAAAAATTAAGCTTGAACTTTTGATTATGTCGAAAAGAGTTTCCAATTCTAGAGCTACCAAAGGATCTACAAAGCGAAAGCATGTTTCAATGCCCATCAAAAAAAAAAAAGTGGAATTGCTGCAAAAAATGAATAAAGGCATATTCGTCTCAAAATTGTGCGAGGAATATGACATTGGAAAGTCAACTGTATATGACATAAGCAAAAAGAAAAAGTAACTTTTTGAATTTTTGGTGGAAGCATCTTAAACAACTTATACCAAAAGAAAGGTTTAATAAAGTAAACAAATAAATATTAAGCCTTTTTTTTTTTTTTTTTTTTTTTTTGTAAATTTTGATACCCTTTAGATCATAATTGCTCTTTATTTCATAAATGATGGTTACATATTTTTAATTGTATACAATCTTACCAGATTTAAATTGATGATCTATAATCCAGAAAACTTCCTAATCCAGCATCGCTGAAGTCCCGACGAGACCGGATTACGGACTTTGTACTGTATAGCTTACTCACAGCCATCAAGGAATTTCCAATACCTTCCATTTCTTGAAATTACTGATGGTTAAATTTGCACATAGGGATCAATTACAGGAATACAGGGAACAGAACAAAATGTCACGAAATGGTCGTCAAATTCGGCGACTTTTGGCAACAAAAAAAAATTGCCAAACCATCGCCAGCTTGCCGATATCTTGCCAATCTAACGAGATAGGCATTTACCTCAATGTTAAATAGACCTTGCACTTCTAATCTTATTTTTCCTGCAAAGCTTTTCTTTTCTTGAACACATTGATATTACATTATACAAAATTAATGAGAGTATAGTAAATATCTTTAGGAATTGAAGGCATGCAAAGTTGAAATCTAGTTATTGTTATAATATGAGTTATTTAATTAGAGAGCGAAGTTAAAAATGTATATCTGTCTCTGACTGTCAAATGTTCTGGCTTTTTCTAGACCAACTAAATTTATAATTGCTTTTATTTTTAGGTTATTTTTCGTCTTAATTTTCTGGTGGTTGTTCTATGCCTTTGTATGAACCGTCCATATCAATTCTATTATTTTGTGCCTTTGGTGTCCTTCTGGTTTATTGTGATGTTCTTAACTTTGAAGTCAGTACCTCAAGTTACAGCTCCATTAGCAGAAGGTTGTCAATTCATTTATTATACAATAGTTTATTGAAATTTTTATTTATGTCAATTAAACTGACATTAGTTTAAATTAGGCAATTAGCTTAATTCATAGTTTGTATTGCTATCATTCACATTATGAATATTTTAATTTTGTACTCCATATTCAAAATATTATCCATAATTTTGCACACATATAGATGCATATATTCCCTTGTTTTAATACTAAATTATCTTACCTAATTTAGCCAATCCACTGCAGAATTTCTATATGGTTCTGAAGTTTGTTGCTCTGTTTGGAATAGTTACTGTTTTATATATGTCTGAGGTAAGTTTGTAATATTAAAATGCAGGTAAATGCTGATTGTTTTTATTAAAATTCTCCAAAAATACAAAAATTATTTCATTAACATGTGTATTTTCTGCAGGTTAAGGAAAAATTAAAATTGGGAAATTTTGAAATAATATAGTTATTATGCTTGCTATTAAAAATATATTAGTGTATTTTTCAGTGCAGCATGCTATTATTTGTTCCTTACTCTTTATTTAAATAAATACTACAGATTGCTGTCATTTATAAAGTAATATTTTAGATATCAGTTAGGAGGATCCAAAGAATCCACTTAGTTCAATGAGAATTTCAGCATATACTGGTGTGTAGGCTGTAATTTTATATTGATGCAGAGTTACCAACTCTCCCGATTTAGGCAGGAGACTCCCGATTTTCGACAACTCTCCCGCCAACCTGATTTACAATATATTTCTCCCGACTTTAAACAAAACAAAAAAAAAAAAAAAAAAAAAGTGATTTTGGACATCTGAAAGCAATTGAATTTTCTCTAGATTATATCTGAAACAAAACCTTGCAAATTAGATGAGAATTTCTCCTTTGTGAGTGAGAGCATAAATATCCAGAAACGTCGTTCTCCAGTGAGCATCGAGCTCCACTGTGTGTCATCTGGCATATATTAGCCAATGAGCACAAAGCAAGCTCAAGGCTGTTATTTGGATGTTCTTTAGTTATTTCGTTCATCTTGTCCTGAGTTGTGTACCTTCGAGAAATAGTTTTAGAAATGATCATCTTTTGTTATGTCTGCGAGAAAAGTGAAATACTTGTGTACGTTTAAAAAATTGTACACAGTTGACTTTCCTTTCATTATTTCCTCAAGGAAATGTAAAAAATTTGTGATGTGTACCGTCTGTCGTTGCGATTTTTCGATTTCGCATGGAAGGGCAGATGTTCTCGAACATGTGCGTACACAAAAACACAAAGACAACATGAGTTGTTTTGAAAAAAAAAAACGAAAATAAAATTTTTTTCGGAAGCAAAGGACCAAAACGTTATTAATGCAGAATGTCTGTTCTCTGCCTTTTTACTAGAGCACAACCTGCCACTGAATGCATCGGATCACACTGCAGCTTTATTTAGAAAAATGTTTCCTGATAGTGAAATCGCTAAGAAATACTCAAGTGCAAGGACCAAAACAGGTGCAATTGTTAAAGAAATGGGTTTGAAAAATAAATCTTAGTTATTGATTGCATTAAAACAGCTTCATCCTGCCTCTTTACGAATGGAATCAATAATACCGATTCAAAACTGTATCCAATTGTTGTTTCTTTTTTTAATCCAGAGTCTTCAGAAATTGAGTGCAGTTCCCCACTTTAGAAGGACATTCGACAGGCTTTAATTTAGCACAGCTAATTATTAAAACTTTAAAAGAAAATGCAGTCTCTCTGGATAATTGCTTAGCACTTGGTGCCGGTAATGCACCAGTAATGGTAGGCTTGAAGACTTGCTGTTGCAAGCATCTTAAGAAAGGAAAATTAAGATTTGCAGATTATGAGGTGCACCTGTCACCTCTTAAATTTAGCAGCTGTAAAAAGGGCAGCTTCTTTACCAATATATGTGGATGAACACATTGTTGATATTTATTACCTTGAAAGGGGTTCTAAAAGGAAGGAAAAATTGAAACAGTTCCAACAGCTGCATAATACTGAAATGAGAAAAATTTTGAAACATGCGTGTACACGCTGGCTGTCTTTAAAGAATTGCTTATCTAGAAGTTTTTTTTTTTAAATGATGCTAATAATAAAAATGATGCAAGTAATAAAAATGTTTTTTATGTGTAAGGTATTTTTGTGTTGCTTGAATTTAAGAATTAGTAACTATTTAAATTCATTATTGAAAATTATATTTTTATCATTTAAAAAGTCTTTTTAACGTTGTGAAAAATCTCCCGATTTCTTAAAAAAATCTCCTGATCTATGAGTGTCGTTGGCAAGTATGTTGATATATAAAATTAAAACAGAACTGAATTATTGTGAAAAGACAGAATCACGAACTTCAGATATAACATAGGGCTAGAGATATAAAACTTAAACGTGTTACCTGGCAGTTATACTTGTCAACACAAAACAAATAATCTAAATGTTCATAAAACATGTTCTTTTAAAAAAATTACAAAATAGTGTATTTTATAATGACTTAATTAAAAATTATTGATTCAGCTGAGTATGAAATGTAATGCCAGTATTCAACTGTTCAGATTTTACAATATTAAATTGTGCTATTAATGAAGGAAAATACAAAAAGGTTGCCATGGATTTAAATTCCACTTTGATAAAATTTTGAATTTGGCACCTCTAAATTTTTAAGAGTAAGGTAAGAAATTAAGAACAGTACATCTCATGAAGATTTGAGCTATATTCAGTGGGATTATGTGGTATTATTAGCTAATCCATACATGCTGTCTGTCCTCAACTTCATTCAGTCACTAATCACTCATTGTCACCTATGAGCACTAAATCAGTGCCTATTGTATCTTTGATAGCATTAGCATATCAATTTAGTATATTTTTAATATCTTGTACCTGTTACACATCTGTTTCTTCTTAATTGCATCAATGCATAAGCTTTGATACTTATTCAACTATTATTGTATCATATTCACACAAATCTAAACTCCCTTCTGGTTATACCACATTTTAAAATTTTTTCTTAATGTTCTCCTAGAGCATTAAGGGAAAACTGAAAACAAATCTATAAGTAAGCTTAAAAAGTATCTATTTTTGTCTATGGCCATAGACTCCAACTACTACGGATTCTCCGTAGTTTCTACGGAAATTCATGAAAAACTACGAGCTACGAAAAGTATGGAAAAAACTACGGATTTTACAGAAACAAGAGCAGGAGAACCAGTACTTAAAACGGAACCAACTAATTCATCCGATGATTGGCTGAATACTCGTGTTATCATATATCACGTGTTGAGTGCGTTCCTGGTTTTGAAGAATTAGCCAATCGTAGATCAGTAACTCCAACCGGTAACGACTTATCAATAGTTCCACCCAATTGTCTGTCTCCCAGGTTCCTCGCTGATGCGTGTTTAGGCTGCATTCGGCTGCATTGTGTAGTTTACGGCGAGAGCTTAGCGTGTGTCTTGTGAACTGTGAATCAGGTGAAAGATTTTTAATCATAATGCTGCCTCGAACGAAGAAGCCAAAATTATCAAAGCAGAAGTTTAAAGATTCATATTCTTCAGAATTTCCATGCATTAAAGCGTCCGAAATTTCTGTGAATCACGCACACTGCAGTGTATGCAACAAAGACTTCTCAGTTGCTCATGGCGGAAAAGATGACTGTAAACGGCATGTGTTTTCTCAAAAGCATATAGAACTTGGCACCGTAAAATCTAAAGAAATAACAAATTTCTTAATAAAAGATGATGAAACAGATCCTATAAAAGCCGAATGCTATTTTGTTCGTTTTTTAATTGAACATAATCTACCACTTTCTGTTTCGGATCATTCCAAAGAGCTTTTCAAAGCAATGTTTCCGGATTCTGCCATAGCAAAAAAATTTAGCTGCGGTCATACCAAAACTGCTGCTATTGTGAAAACGCTTGCAGAAAATACTGTTGCTGATATTATAAAATCAGTGTGCAGTACATCATTTTCTCTAAGTACTGATGGAAGTAATGACAACAATGATAACAAACTGTACCCATTGGTTATAACATACTACAGTAAAGAAAAGGGAGTGATAATTACTTCATTGATTTCTATTTTAGAATGCATGAATAATACAGGAGAAGGTATTTTTAATTGTATAAATGAAAACTTTAAAAACAAAGGTTTAGAATGGAAAAATTGCTTATCATTTTCTTCAGATAATGCTAGTAATATGATTGGAAAGTTTAAAGGTGTAGCATCATTTATCAAAATGCATCAACCAAGTATAATCACCCGAGGTTGTTCGTGCCACCTCTTGCATATAGCTGCAAAAAAACCTACTGAAAAATTAATTGGCTCAGAAATTGAAATGTTGATAATAGATATATATTTTTACTTGGAGAAAAGTTCGAAACTGAAGCATAGCTTCAAAGTTGCTCAACAAATTTTGGGACAGAATGCAAAATCTGATAAAATTTTGAAATATTGCAGTACGAGATGGTTGTCTCTTTTAGAATCTATAACAAGGATTTTGGAACAGTGGGATGCTGTGATAAATTTTTTTGGAGATAAACCAGATAACAGTGAGAATGAAGGAAAGAGATTGCAAAACATTAAAAAAATTTTACAGTCACTGACCACCAAATTGTACTTGTTATTTTTGAAAAATACTTTGCCTTTGTTTATAACAGTAAATATTAATTTGCAACAACAAGCTCCTTATATACATAAATTGAGAAGAGAACTTTTTGAACTTTTAATGAATTTATTTGTTAGATTCGTAAAACCATCAGTAATTTCTAAAGAAAATGAAGATGTTACTCTAACGTCTATTCCATTTCAGAAGTATAGTAAACAAAAAGAAAATGAAAATTTAGTGATTGGTGCGGAAACAAGACTATATTTAAAAAAATGCCAAGTTGAATGAAAGTGAAGTGAAATCATTTTTCAATTCTGTGCGAGCTTTTTTTGTAACTGCATGTTCATATATAATTGATAAATTTCCACTGAGTGATCCATTTCTAAAACATGCTGAAGTTGCTGACATCAGCTTGAGAACTGAAGTCTCATTTTCATCTGTTCTTTACTTGATGAATACTTTTCCATCCATTATTGATGAAAAATGTCTTAATCAAGTAGAAATTGAATTTTCCATGTATCAAGTAGATGATTTGAAAGAAATTGTAGATTTGCGTATTGATATAGCATGGGGAGAAATCGCCAAATTAAAAAATATGAATGGGTGTATTAAATACAAAGTATTGCCTTCTGTAATGCTTGCTGTCTTAATAATACCTCATTCAAATGCAGCTTGCGAAAGAATTTTTTCTATTGTTAAAAAAAATCAGACGGAATTTCGACCAAATTTAGGTCTTAAAACTCTTGAAGCAGTTTTGATTGAAAAAATAAATATGCAGGCAAATGAAGAACTGTGTTATAAAAAAACATTCTCAAAATCAAAACTTAAGCTTGCTAAGCATGCTACATATAAATCTTTGCATTCATAAATTATGCGTATTTTGTTTAATACTTATATGTATCATTCTTGGTTATTTAAATTTTATTTCCCTGTAGAAATCATATCCAGAATAAAGATATGATTTATAGCTTCTGATTTTTTCTATGATTAGTAGTGATTTGAAGTACTTTTTATTAGTGAATGCTTGAGGAGTTAAAAGAAAATTTCTAATTAAATGTGCATATAATTTACAAGGTATATTTTTAATTATTCAGTTTTATATGTATATGGATTTTAAATGTAATAAAATTGATTACAATTAATTATTAATTTAAAATTAATGAATGGTTAATTACAACATACGCTACACGCACATTTTCAAAGTTGTAAAAATGTCGTTCGCGCGTTGACTACTGACAAGGTTTGCTGAAGGTTGGAGTCTATGTATGGCTGTAGCTGCTTACTAACAGGATATTGTTAGTTACATCCTGCATTTAATTTTTTTGATGTAAAGTGGGCTCATTTAATAAGTGTTTTTGTAGTTTTTCCTGTCTGTAATGTGACAGTTAGCTAGCTGTGGTAAGGAAGAGTTTTATTCCCTAGACAAGTATATGACTGTTTAGCGATAATTACAATTAAAAATCCTCAAGACAGCCATCCATAGTTCTGGACAATTTTGTGAAAACGTTCACCTTAGGAACATGACTGCTGGTGATTTAAATAACATTATTTATTATTTCAAAAATATTGTTCATTTTAGAAATGATCACTGTACAGATTTCTTAATAGTTATTTTATTATCAGTAAACAGTAACATGCATCTCTTGGTGCCTTCAATGGTGGTTTCAGTCAGAACCACTAGTGACACCATCCTGAGTAATCCTTCTGTTATTTTTCCTTGTCTGTGCTCACTTCCTTTTTAAGATAAGCACACAGCTGATCAGCTTAGATATGTTACCATTCTGTAGGGTTCAGCATGTACTTCTCAGGGGCTCCTTGGCTACTCCAGGAAAATAAAATAAATGAAAACTGAATTAAATTAAAGGATAAGAGAATCAAAATCAGAGATTTTAAAATTATACTTTGAATATTGAATTTTCTCTCCAATAGCACATTGAAGCTTGGTTATTTCTGGAAAATGCATATTCGAGAAGCTTCTCAATGAATTCCTGGATTTCTCTTGAAGCTTCTTGCAGTAAATCCATGTAAATACAGATGACCAGTCAATTAGGAATCACTTTTTACTAGTTTATGCCCATAGCGATAATATTGTAATTTCTTAGTGATCATTCCACTAGTTTTTTGTGCATTTGCTTTCTTTGTGAGGTTTAGTTGCATATCTAGTAACTTTTCACTAAGAAAGGTCATCGTGAAAATAATAAACCATAAAAACCACACTCTCTTAAATACTTTACCCAAAAGTACTTTTTTTTTTTTTTTCCCCTGTTCATAATATATATACATGATTTTTCATTTTGAGAAGTTTTACCTTTGTCTAAGGTGCAGTGGGACCTGTGGAATTGCAGAATATATGTGTATCCATAGATCCATTTTTTAAAATTTCAGGTGGGCATAAAACATAACCAAGAATTACATAGCATGTCTGAAAATAAGATAATAAAATTCAAAATTAGAATCAACTTTAAACTGATTTGATTTTCCAAAATACATGTGAATTTTGAAGAAGGGTGAAACAGGGTTCCTGTTTTTCTAATAATAAGAACATTATGTATTATGCATCAGAAATATGTAATTGATTTGTAATAATGAAGGTAATTAGCAATCATAATGAATTTTATGTTACATAGAACATGAATTTAGATGCTTAAAGGAGGAGAGAAGCATGCCAGAGTAAAACATGAAATTAGGGAAAACAACAACCTTGTGTTTCGCTGTTTAATTAAGGCTGTTTCAGTTTTGATGGCAAACATGTACAGGTCCGTTATCGTCAGGATGAAGGCTGTTTTAAAATCAGTAGCCTGTTAATTAAAATCTATGCCAAACATAAGGTTGTTGCTGTACTTGATTTTATATTTTAGTGCTTAGATTAAATGCTGCTCTGCAGTTTTACCTATAGTTGTTTTATTTCAATTTTTCTTCATTGCAGTATGATCTTTTTTATTACGTTATTGCTTTTTAATAGCAAATTCCTTTAAATAATGTATTATCTTTAGTTTGTGTTCAAGAGTAAAATATTGTTCATGTTTTAGGTTTTCTTTGAAAAGATTTTTGTTACACGTCCATGGAAAGCATTATTTGTTACTACTGATGATTCTATCAAAGAATGGTGGTTTAGGTGGAAGATTGATCGCTATGTGAGTATTTGAAACTCATTTAAACCTAAACGGATTTAACATGATACTGACGTTTGAATGATATTGCAGAATTAGATAAATATGGGGACCATTTCAAGTGTATTGTGCAGTGTATAGTAAATCTCACAAAATACATAGCACAGTTGGAATGTTTCTTTGCTTTGCTTTTATATGAGAATAAAGAAAGCATTAATTTTTTAGCAATCCCATAGTGTTAAGCACAAATATTTCCCAACTTTTCGTTTTTGAAACAAGTGTTTCAATTGCATATACAGAAAATGTCAATTTTTGTACTTTTCAAAATAAAACCAACAACAAATAGATACAGAAGGGCCTACATACCCCTCTTCTCCTCTTTTATTATCCAAAAAACCACAACAGTTGGCAAAGTTTGCCTTTCTTTTCTTTTTTGCATAATGTGTGCATTTTCAATACAGAACCCAAAGACTTCTACTTTTACCCCACGGCTCTGGTCTGTATGCTGCCATGCCACTGTCTGTATAAACGTAAACATAACTTTTCTTTTCATGAACACCTAGCATTATCTCTTAAGAAAAAGCTGAGTTGAAGTAATATCCCCCCTCCATTTGTTTAGTGGTATTAAATCAATAACTATGGCAAGAAATCACGAAATATGAAACAGTCAATTTACCATTGCATTATGCAATTACTTACAGCATGAACATCAGAAGGGAAAACTAGACATCCTCTATTATCTAAAATATACAAAATTTCAAAAAATTAATAATTGAACTAAATTTTGCAGCAGCAACAGCAACATATGTTAAAGAAAGAAAAATAATATTCAAAAGTTTAGAGTTCAATTTTTCAGTGTTTATTGACAAATGTAGCCTTCACACAGTTTTTTTGTTGACGAAATCAGAAAAACTTTTCAAGAATAGCTTGCAAAATTGGATCTTCTAATGAAATCTGTAATGGATGCAATTTCCTTATATGCCCTGAAGTTTCATTTTCCATTTTTATTTAGACTGCTAGAGAACAACCATCTTGGCTTGCGAAAAATATCTTCCCCTCTGGCCAAAGTCTTGTGTTGCCATTTGGTGTTATCTTGGCCAACCAGTACTACTTCACCAATTTTTAGATTGGTGATTTTTTTTAATATTTTTTATTTCACCTGCTATCTAGCTAGATGTCCCGAGTATTGTTTTTGGAAGCTGTTGTAGTTCAACATGCAACTATTGTCAGTTTGTTTTTCTTGAAGTTTTCCTCGTCAATTGCATTAAGGTCAGGTATTCCTATCTCTGGAATGTCCACTATAATCATGCATGGTGTATGTGGCACGAGATCATGAGCTATCCAAAATGTACATAAGAGACTTGCAGTTGATTTGTGGCTCCATGCCACATAAAATGATCAACAGTTCTTCATATTTCGCAGAGTGTAAGTTTCCTAATACTCATAATACAAATGATTTGGCAGACCAAATAAGTCACTCTCACCAGACAGAGGTTGGAGGAATGAACTTCCAGGTTAAACATTTGACAAATGCAATAGAAAGTTGAATTGTCTGCCAGTTTTAATGTTTCAATGCATTGTCTGCTTCTACAAATCTGGTACTGTTGTCTGTGTAGACTTTAGACGGTTGCCCTTGTCTTGCAATAAATCTTTTTAGTGCTTGTAAAAAAGTACCTGTGCTTAGAGATACCACTGCCCTGTAGACAGCACAATCAAACAGGATGATCCATATTTTAGATCTATTCTTTAAAAAAAGAGTTCCACAGAGATCGATACCAACTATCTCAAAAGTGTCTGCATCATGAACACGGTCTGAATGTAACTGAATTGCGGGAGTAGTGTGTGTTGTAGAGTTAAATCTCATGCAGACAGTAGATTTGGTTATGACACATCTAATGACTCATTTAGATGCAATTACAAAGTATTTCTTTCATAATTTTGCTGACAGAATGTTCATTCCAGTATGGCAATTTTTCATGTGAAGTATATTGATTAAACATGTAACTAGATTGGTTTGGAAGCCAAGTAGAAATGGGTAGAGAAAAGCAAATTCATCCCCTCTCCCAGTACTCTTTGTCTAAACTTTAGTTAACCCATCATCTTTAATGATCACTAGATCTTTACGAGTATTTTCATTCTGCCCAAAGCTATTAAGTTGAACAGCTATCCTGAAATGTTTTTCAGCATTTTCAACTTCTGCAACTGATAGTACTTCCATAGAAACTGTCCATTTGTGAGCATTGTTAATAAATCTTGTCATTCTTATAATTGTAATAATTCTAATAATATAAAGTTCTAGCAATCTTTGGAGTGAGGCTGGTCAAACTGGTACCTTTGTTGCTTTCTTCTCACATTTTTTTAATTTTTCTGACTCGTTAAATTAGGCAAGTATATCAGCTTTGTACAACCATTCTGCTCCCTCTTACCAATAGGAGGTCAACAGCATTTAACTCACAGGGAATCAAGAACCATCAGTTCATCATCAGTGAACAGCATTTATGCAATAGGCTTGAAACCTTGCATGAGAAAGTGCAGCAGATATCAAATCCTTGATGTGTATGTAATGAAATCATAGACTGGAGTATAACTTCTAATCAAGATACAGATTTTCATCCTTGACAAGCTCATTTCATCTAGTACCCACTGTAGACAGTTTGTTAAACTGTTTTTTTGTATCAACCAACCTAGCAAAAACCAAGACCTAACTGGAATTGCAGTCCCTCCGAAACAATTATTCAGAGACCTAGAATCTACATAGAAAAGGTACAGAAAAGCATCACCCTAAATACTTGGATGTATTTAGTAAAAATTCACATGCCCTTCTTTTGAAATGATCCCCATACAATGGTTTCATTTATGATATTTTTATCAATAACATTTTCTTATTTTTCAGAGTGTAACATTTGGAATGTTGTTTGCTTTTGGTCTGCATCTTCTTAAGCAGTATCACATTTTAGATGACAAAAATAGAGGGAATTTATTTTCCAGGGGCATTTCTTTAACAGTAGCTTTTGCTGCATTTGTAGGACTAGGGGTATGATGTTTCAGATGTTTATATTGTGTTATTGCTGTGATTTCTATACAAAAAGTTATGAATGGCTAATTTTATATGTATTTAATTTTGTTGAAATCATATTCTTGTTAATGAATAATGAAATCAATTTTATTGAAGTTTTGTTTTATGTGTAATTATAGTTTTACAAACATTAATTTTGTATGTAATTGTTAAGATAATTTTGTCAGTTTTTATACTTACAGGGCTATGCAATATTTGCATTTCTGTGCCGAAATAAACTTGAATGCAATGAAATTCATCCATACATTTCATTTGTTCCAGTAAGTTTAATGCATACCTTAAGTTATATTTGAAAGTACAGGATAATTTTAGGCTTCTTTTATTGAATTTGTTATTAGGCTTCTTTTGTTGAAATTGTTATTCAAATTGAGATAAAGGACATATGTATATTACATATTATTTGTATGTCTGGTAGATTCTTGTTTAACTTGTTTAGTCTTAGGTGGGATATACAAATGGCCTGTTATTGCAAAAAAGCTAACAAAATAGCATTTGTAAGTTATAAGTAATATTTTAATTAAAAAAATATACCTGTTCATTGTGTGTAAAAATTTATTCTTGTAGTGAAATTTAATTCTTGTTTTGAAGTGAAAACATACAAGTTTCTGATAAGGATAATATCAATGACTGATGACTTCATTTGCTGTTTGATAGAGCACTTTTATTTTCATTCCAATTGTTAAAATGTTCTCTTTCTGCTTTAGGTTTGTAATTTCAAATTAAATAAAGAACAAGTATGTACACAAAAGGACTGTGATCTAAAATGCATAGATAATTAATTACCAGAAGCACTAAGGTTTAGAGCTCTAAAAACTATAGTTAATAGTGTTCTTGGTTGCATTCTGCTTTTTTAATAAGGTAATATATTGTCTTTGAATTTAGTGCATGGCACGGAATTTGCGGAATTGACTTTGAAAGTTTGATTCATCGGAAGAAAAGGAAGCAATATGGTTAGGAAGAATAAGAGTGTATAAGCAGAGCATCTGTTGTGTATTTTACTAATAAAAATCAGCATTGAATTTTAAGAGAAATGCAGGTGACCTGTGGTATGTATTGTTTGTGGTCTGATGCATAATTTTGAATCAAAGTTTAGGAATGTGTTCCAAGAAGTTCTTCATGGCAAGGAGTGCAACATTATGCCTGTTGACAAGAGCCTTGAACACCATACAGGTGACAGTATGACTTTGCTCAGTTTCGCACCAGTTTTGATGGAGAGCATCCTGGGGGGAGCAGGTCTGATTGTCTTCCATCCTTCTTCCTGTACCACCGGCTTGCCGCATATTTAGAGTGCCATGCAGTCACCATACATTGACAAACATCTATAACTTCTCCGGGATTCGAACCTGGGCTCTTCGGTATGGCAGCCAGCGTTGCTAACCACTATCCCACTTGAGCGGCTAGTCATAACAGTAAATGCCATGAGGTGTTTGTCAGTTCATCCAAAAACTGACTTTGAAATATGCTGCCACTGAATTGAGTACCAATTATCTATTTCAATAAACTCTAGGCAACAATTATTATTAGTCATAATAACTACTACTACTACTACTACTACTAGCTAACAACTACTACTTTCACTTCACCCATCACATAACATGAAGTGTTGTCATGACTAAAATCAACAAGGAACTTCCTTTTTAGTAAAAAGTAAAAATCGAGCGCTAGAGAGAAAAATAAAGATGTATAGTACAAAACATTGATTCTTGCTTTTTTTTCCCATTTAAATTGTATATAAAAGAACATTGTAAGCGGCAACAGCCCTTTCCATTAACTGAAAGTCGGTTAAATTTTATTATAACCTGTAAATAAATTCAATTCATTTTCTAAATATTTGCAATATTTTTTCTGCTTTATTTTCTGAGCAGAGTATTCAAAATTAACTATGGTTTGTGGGTACTTTATATGGTATGGGAAAGCTTGATCGATCTGACTTCAGCATAGCTAAAACAGGATATTAATAATTACAGTTTTCTTATTTTGGTACTGAAGTGCTTTATATAATTAATATATGCTTGTTTAAAATTTTATATTTTATCATAAATGTATGCTGCATTTAATTTAGTAAGTGATATTTTGTGCACTCGTATATAATTCATCCCGGTTGAAAGTAAAAATTTTTTTCTAAATTTTCGAAGTTTCTTCTGTATATGTGAGTTTTAGATTAAATTTAATAAAATATATTTTAAAGAAATGTCGCTCTTAGCATCAACTACTTAATTTTAAAAATCATTTTTCAAATTATGTACTTTATATTGAATCATCTTTCAACATTACTTTAAAAAAATTTAGAAAATACTGTGGAAATTCTTCATGTCCCAGTTAAAACTCCTATAGCATTTATCAATATAAAAGAATAAATTTAATACTAATCTTTTGAAAGAATTTTGTGATATTAAACATATTGATAATGTAAAAGCATCATTATTTTACATTTGCTTTTCATTCATATTTCAGATACTTTCATATCTCATCCTAAGGAATATAAGTGGCTACTTGCGAACAAAGTACAGCATGTTCTTTGCATGGTTTGGCAAACAAGCACAATTTCAAGGGAACTTGGATGAAAACATAAATTTCATTGTCCATTTACAATGGTGTAAAAATATTTTATACAAGAATTATTTTTAGAAAATTAGTTTGTCGAAGCAGAGCATCTGGTGATTGCTGCCAGATAAATGAATCTTACTTATTCTGCAATCATATATACTACTGAATACCTAAAGAAATAGAATGTTGATAGTTTATTTGCATTTTGATAGCTGAGAGAAAAGCATTCATGGGGAAGCATTGCAGTTTTATTCTATGTGTAATGTAGGCACAACAGTGGTCAAGTGGGTCAGAAGATTGAATACTGATAGTTTTTCTAAGATCTAGTTTCTGTGAAGGAACTAGTTGCACAGAGTTTCCTGTAGTTTTTAACACCGTGTAACCTTAATATGAGCTTGGTTTCCATAGAAAGTGCTTGATGAAGGCACATTTTTCTTAAAGTGGCTGCTTTTTATTATTCTGCTAATTTATATAAATTACTTTTCACAAGAATTTAGAGTTGTATTTTTGTTTATATAAAATTTGGCATTATATTCCGTTCTATTACTTCATTGCATACAAAACCACTGACATTCTGACAGCCACATCATAAAAATAGCCCATGTGTGAAAAGGTAGTCAACAAATCAATTCTTTTTCAAAATCCAGTACTGCATTCTAATGGAATTTTTATCCATGTCTGCATTTATCTGCTTTTATTACTGTGAAGCATAAAAATCTGAAAGCTTATATATTCTTATATTTCTTCAGCCTCTAGGCTTAATGTGGAAATAGAATAGTGCTTACTAAGAATTGAGTAATATTAATTAACCCGTAACTGGGGAGGTGCGGTTTCAGAGACCGCTACAGGTGTTGTTCCTATCACCCTATTCTATATTTAGTCTGATTGAGTGGATTCTTGTGCTAGCTTCTCCTTTTGTGACATTGAAAATTCTCACATATTGGCTAACAGTTTTTGCACCTGCTTCATTTTGAAATTCTACTCCATTGTCTGAGAGCGGTATGTCAGACCGCACCTCCCTCTCAGTGTTACGATTTCTGTCCCAGGTGGAAACACGGCTCTGAGACTCGGTCCGAGAAATATCATATATCCTTCTAATTCGCGTTATGCAGAAGTGCTATAAAGAATTCTTGATGAAGTGGAAAGTGAATTTAGCGATGAAGATGAATGCCAAGAAGATTTTGCAGAGGAAAGTTCACATTCCACGACATCAGAATTTTCTGAATTTGACAATGAATGCACTGAACCAGAGACTAAATCGCATTTCATCTATAAAATATTATTATGGGAGGAACGGCTTCAATGGTCATCTGTTGAGCCTCAACGAAATGTGAGAACTCCCGCACATAATATAGTTCATTTTCCAGGATTAAGAGTGTATGGAAAATTGGGTGAAAATACGGATCCTAAAAGCATTTGGGAAGTCCTTTTCACAAACAAAATATTAGAGAAAAAGAAAGAACTGAAAACTTCATATTTATGCATAAGTTGTAAAACACCAGTTTGTTTGGTATGTACACAAAAATTATGTCATGAATGTGCACAAGAATAAGCTGAGTAAGTTGATATCTTTTGCAAGAACACAATAGTATTACTGATAGTAAGGTACTGTGATTTTTTTTTATGTTTCGTATAATATTTGTATTTTTCATCTGAATGTATCAATCACATGTTAAATTAATGGAAAATTATTATTATTCATAAAAAGTAATAGTTATTCTGGTTTGTTTTGCATAATTTACGTTTGCAAGTGGTTTTTCATAAAAAAAGCAGAAAAGATGTTCCTAGTGTTGATTGATTTTTTTGTAAAATAATTTTTTTTTTCTGTTCGAAGATAAGTGTTTATAGAATGTATGGGTAAAATAAAATTTTAACATTTTGATTAGAACATTTTATTTAAACCTTAACGAGACGCGATCTCCGTGACCACACGTCCCCGGTTTTGTCCCAATATTTGACCTTCCCTGTTACGGTTAAATATGAATAATATTAAAAAATAGATGAGAAAGCAATGTAAGCATGAATGTATTGTTAATGAGTGCAATTTTTTATTCCTTCAATTATTTAAAAAAGAACATTAGATTAATCTAAATATTTAAAAATGTTGAGCTTGAAATGGCATGGACTCCCCATCTGTAAAGGGGGAACAATTTGTTTTTTGTTGTTCTTGAAACTGGGAGACCCATATCACTTATTGCTTGAAATTGAGAAAATTTTTATAAGCTCGAATTCCAGTTAAGTCTGGGGGCTGCATTTTACATTGACATATTTCTTTTCCATATAGATAGATGCTTTTAGCTTATAATCATTTATTTTAATACCTATATTCAAGGATAATTTTTTAAATCAGAAGATTTATAGAAAGCTGTTCCTTCAAGCTTTCATATTCTTTTTAAAAATTTTAAATCATGTATATCTTTATGTATGTTTCACTAAGATTTGTTTTCAATATGCTTTTTAATCATAATCAGGGCTGGCACTAGACGTTTTGCTGCCCAGTGCAATCTCTGCGGTTCCTAAATACTGCCACTTTGTACATCCCGAGATTTTGAACTTTTAGCACATTTATTTAAATTCCATTGGCCAGTATGGCCGCATCGATTGCACTGGCTTTGGCTGCCCCTGATTGTAATAGTCATATTCTTGTAAATTCTAATATCTTTCTTCCTATATAGCTTTTTATTGCTCAGTATCACATATGGCTTGCTGCTGACACACATGGAGTTTTGGTATTAGTTCCTGGTTACCCTGTTCTTAATGCATTAGTGACATCTTTCATTTTCATTTGTGTTGCCCATGAAATTCATGTTTTAACTGATATCCTTGTTAAATATGCTGTACCTGCCGACTGGAAATATCTTGTCCGTAATGTTACAATATTTTTTTTATTTCTTGTGCCTATTGGAATACATGATGGGATGTTTTGAAAGATTAAGAACAAAACATTATTTTTCTTTCAAGTTTTAATTAATATGAATTTTAGTTACAGATTTAGAAAAAGGAAAGGACACTTTGTGATTGAATTTTTGAAAACTTAAAATATTTAGTCAAAAAATTATGTATCTGTTTCCAACAGAATTTTAAGCCAAATGTGTATTGCTTTATTATGAAAGTTGTTAGAAATGTATGTTACATTCTGCTGAATCATATTAGTTCAGCTCAAGTGATATTCAAGGATTTTTATTTTTAGATAAAAATAAGATCTTATTTGTTTTACCTGAGTGTAAATGTGCATTCATCATGAATAGTCCTTTTCCATGTATATTTAAAAGTCATATTTCTTTTGCAATAAAATAATTTAAAGTAGAAGTGAGTTCTGTATATAGATATATTTAAAAGCTTGTATATATAATATTTAAAATGTTGTACATAAAAGTTGAAGTCATGCTGTATTTTCAAAGCATACATTATTTGTGATTCTTTTTTTCATCTAATGTATTTTATACTTAATTTTTATACTGTAACTGCTCTGGTAGCAGCCAGAAATAAAAATTTTAGAGTTGTATGTATATTCTTTTTTTTTTTTTTAAATCACTCATTGGAAATTCAATATTGTTATCTACTTGTTTGTACTGATCTACATTTAGTAACCTCTATTACCAGACAAAGGAACATGTAAAAAGTGTTCATGAACGTGTATAAAGGCATATTATCTTGTTTATAATTTGAATATTTCTAAAAAAGTGCTAAGCAGGAAAAGGGAAACTGCAACATCTGCATTTTTATTATGCCTAAAGGGGCATTTTTTTAACGTTTTTTGACTTACCTTTATGTATTAAATATCATGTTCTTCACTCTTAAACCACATGAAATTCAATTCAACAGCAATATCACAAAATATTTAAAAACAGCATATCTTTAGAATTTCTGCTAGACAGTCTTGCACGCTGAAGATAATTTTTCCCCCTTCTCTGTTCAGTGTTGCCATTGCTCGCTTTGAAATCGTTGAGTTTGTTAATCCAGTATTCATTTTAAAGTTTTACAAAATACAAAATATATAATAAAACAAATTCAAAATTGAAAATTTGGGCCTATGTTTGGGTGGAGGATTACATTATTCAAAAAACTGATGGCTCAAGGTATCCTCTTTTTTCACAATAGGAGAAACATGTATACATTCATGCAGATTCTTCATTATTTAATTTCGTTAAATAGAATACAGGGCAATAATATTTGGTGGCAACAATTTAAAAAGTGCTGCCCTGTTCATAGTGAACTGAGGCAAAATGCAGTTTCAAGAATAATAATAGCCCTTCTGGCCTAATTCTTCTTTGGGTTAATAAAATACATTATTAATAGCTATTAAATAAGTTATAAGTGATAAACTATGAATCAAATATGTATTGAATATATTATAAAAATTGAATGAATATAAATATGTATTGAATATATTATAAAAATTGAATGAATTGAATGAAATATGTATTGAATATATTATAAAAATAGTCATGAAACAATTGTTATGTGAGAAATTTAATAATATGGTATGTTATGAAGGATAAAAGGTGAGTAAGTTCTGTAAATAATAAATTTCACTTTTTTCGTAATTGTGATATATGCTTTTAATTCAGTTAATCAGTACTGATCATCATATCTGGATAAATGTTTATCCTAAATAATTTTTCTACAGAAATGCAAAAATTAATAGTTACATTTTTAAACAAAATTTTAAATTTTATTTATCTTCACACCAGCTATATTTTGAAAATTAAATTTTATCCAAAAAGTTTCGATTTTTAATAATGACCATTAAATTCTTATAAAATTATTTCCAAAATTTATGCTTGAAATAGTGGGAAAATATGCCAAAGATTAGTATGTGCTCCTGAAATTTAAGCTTTTTATTAAGAACTGTTACTAAAAGATAAAATAATGCTAAGTATTCTATTATCTTATTTTTGCACAAAATTCTCTTGAAAATTCTTTAAGAAATTGCATTTTCATGACATTTAAATTGATATATTTAACATAAGTATGCCCTAAGCAGATTTTTTAATTTACCGGAAAAGAAATTGTTCAAGGGTGATTTTTTTGAGAAATTTAAAAATATGATCATGCAAAATGCACAAAACTACATATATCTTCTCACTAGGATTAGGACAAATGTATCTCTCAATTTGGACTTTTACATTTCGTCGACTTCAGTTTTATGATTATTGACTTAGAGCTCTTGATGTTACTTAAGGTAGTGAAGTTCAATTTTTCATATCGCTGAAAGGTTTTTAAAATATGCAGAAATTTAAAAGATAATTACAAAAGTTTATGCACAGTGCGAGTTTTAGTTTTAATGCACTGTTCTAGTTTCTTAATTAAGCAAAAGTAATTAAGCTTCTAAACTTTTTAATTATGAATACCAGAAAAAAAGATAATATAACGTGAAAAAAAAGATAATGCAACGTGTAGGGAAATAAAATAAAAATACATGGGGAAATCATGCAAATTTTAAAAATATAAAAATTCAGGTTTTTTGATAAATTAGTTCCAAGTTTGTTAAACTAAACTGTTAACAAGCTTTAAATTAGTTAAGTTCAATTTCATAAGTGAATTTGCTATTCAATGGTACTTGTTTTTAAAAATCTAACATTTGCATCATTTGTTAGAAAATATATCATACAATAATGCTTCTTCCAAAAAAGCACCTCAAATTTTGAATTTATAGCTATCTTTATCGGAACACTTCTTATATTCTGCCATACAGAAAAATTCGTTAAATTGTTCTTTTTCCAGTGCATAAATCAAAGGAAGGTTGAATGATATAAATATGTGCAAGTGTTTAAATAAATTAACATGAATTACATTTTTGAGCTTCATATTTTAAGTGTTTTAAAAAAAAGTATGAGAAATTATACTAAGTAAAACCAGAAATACAAAACGTAATAAAAAATTTATATACACTATGGAATATTGATGTACTGCATTTTTTCACATGCATTACAAATTAAGCAATTTTTCCCTAAACTGTTAATAATAAATGCTAGAAATATAAAATATAAACATAATATGCAAACAGAGCTGTTTTTTATAAGTTAATGGCTATCATTGAAACGTACATTTTTAATACAGTCAAAATTCAGATTTTCAAATAAATTAGTTTTATGTTTTGTGAAACTGAGCTGTTATTAAGTTTTAAACTGCTTGAGGTTCATTTTTCTAATACTATTAATCAATCACTTTTGTGCTATTGTTTATGAAGACGGTCACTGAAATGTCCACAATGCAGTAAAATCCTGATCTTCTATTTGTTTTTTTTTCTGTGTTTTGACTGACTGTCCACTGCATTATGATGACCTGTTGCTAGCCTTGAACATATACAGTGGTGGCCAAAATTGTGGACACTTTTGGAAATTTTTATGTTTTTTAACTTTGTATGCTTATAGAAAACATTACGTTTCACAAAATGTAAACTTGTATATATCATTTTAAAGAGAATTTATTACTGAATTCAATACAAAACACAAAATTCAATTATTTACAATATAAAAAAAGTTAAACGATAATAGTTATCGATATTAGTGATGATTGCAGTGAGTTATCAGTACTTAGTAGGGTACCCTTTATTTTTGATTACAGCTTCACATGGATGTTTCATTGAGCTGACAAGAGTTTTAAGCTCTTCTTTCGCTGTTACACGATGCCAGGAAACAATTATAGCCTCAATTAGTTTCCTTTTATTTGATGGGCGCCTCATTCGGACAAGAGTTTTCAAACGGTGCCACAAATTTTCGATAGGATTGAGGTCAGGACTGTTTCCTGGCGATGACAACAATTTAATGCTCTTTGTACGAAACCACTCTTTCGATATTTTGGCCGTGTGGCAAGGAGCAGAATCCTGCTGAAAAATAAACGAAGCATTGTTGAGAAAGAGATCTCTGATGGAAGGTAGAAGTTTTGGTTCTAGAATAGTGTCAATGTATTTTCTGGCATTCAGTGTCCCATCGATGACACGAAGGCGACCAATACTATCTGCTGAGATGCATGATCAAATCATAACACTAACTGGGTTCTTTACAGTTGCTTGAATGTAGTCAGGATGTAGCTCTTCTCCTATTCTATGTCTTACATATTTTCGCCCATCACTACCAAATAACGATATCTTAGTTTCATCCCTCCATATAACTTGTGACCACTGATCATCCGTCAAATAAATGTGTTCCTTTGCCCACTATAAGTCTTTTTTTTTTTTTTTTTTGCTGAAAATTAAGATAAGGCTTTTTTCGTGGAATTCTACCTCTCAGTCCAACATCTGTTAATCTCCTGATTGTTCTTGAACTGACAGAAACACCAGCATCATTCAGATTACTTCTGATGGCCGCTGATGACATTTTTTTATCTTGGAGACATACTCTTTTTATTCTTCTGTCATCAGTAGATGTAGTGCACCTTTTTCAGCCTTTTCCTTCTTTATTTTTTATTGAATTTGTCTCCTGATATCGTAAACAAAACTTTTGGACTCCTCATGTAGTCACTGAACCACCCACCTGTCTTGCAATTTCAGCATAGGAAAGACCACCTTCTCGTAACACAATAATATTACATCTCTTTCTAGATGTCCAATTTACTTTTTTATTTGATGTCATTGCTTCTTGACTAAATATTAAAATTTTTACAAAAATTCCTACTTGTAATTGCAGTGTATAAGAAACAGGTCCTCCTTCTACAGAACAAAGCAAAATAATGAATTGTTTCAAGTGTAAACATGATGTCAGCTTCTACTGGCAGTTACTAACATTTGATTGATTCTCAGAACAAGAACAGTGATTGGCCAGGAAATCTAGACATTACAAACCACTTCATAACTGTGTTTTTTTATTTATAATCAAGTACATATAACTTTTTTTGTATTGCAAATAATTGAATTTTGTGTTTTGTATTGAATTCAGTAATAAATTCTCTTTAACGTAACATTTTCTATAAGCATACAAATTTCAAAAACATAAAAATTTCAAAAAGTGTCCACAATTTTGGCCACCACTGTATATGTTACTGGCTGAAAGTTTTTGAGTGAAAGGCTGAGGAGTCTAATGAACATTAAATTAGAAAGAGTTTTAACAATGAAAGATGCGATTTGCAAATTAAGTTCATTGTGGAAAATCCCTCGCACACAGCACTAGAAACCGGTTTACAATTTATTGATTGCGAAAGTTTCCGTAATGCAGAATTAAATTCTATTCCATTAGTATCTTTAAAAACTCTAAATTCTCTTAAAGTTTCTATTCATTTAGGTGGAACCTTTCACACAATTTTTTTAATTTCTTCTCCATATGTTACATCATGGAATGAAAAAGACCAAAATTTTGGGTTGAGTACTTTTATAATTTCTTTATATTCAGTGCCAATGTTTCGAACACAAACAGACAGTAGTCTACTTTTCATCAAACCAGCAACATATCTCTATAATTGATTATATTAACTTTTAGGGATAGATGTCCTGCTTTTGCTTAGGCTCACATCTCTGAACTTCCTATTCCTGATTGGGTACGAAACTAAGAAGAGTTGCAGGGGAATCGTAATGAGAGAGAGAGCATTTTCTTTGATCACAACTTTCTGCTGATATAATTATAGCAGAATGTGTGTTGGGGGCAAAAAGAGTATGTACACATGAACATAAAGTTGCAGGTGACACATTTTGCCCCCCCAATCCCATATTTGGTTGCATTAGTGGATACTAATGTAACCAAATACCAGTTAGTATAGGACGTGCTTGAGCAGATTATCTAATTATTTCACTTTATTATGCTCACTCTCACTTAATGCACATTTAAGAACATAAGTTTCTTTTCTTGTGAGGATAACTTATAACGTATTACTGCCACTTTCTTAGCATGGTGTAGTAGTCAGCATGCTCAACGTATATTCGAGGGCTCCGTGATTCGAGTCCCGGCAAGGGCATTGCTAATTTTTCATATCACCTGCTTCAAAAATACCTAATGTCTCTGCAAACTAACTGTAACCAATAATAACAAAGCACTAGATACGATGGCATGACGAGAAATTTACACATTCATAAGTAAATTCTCATAAATTTATTGCACTTCTTAAAAGAAAGATTTTCACATGTGAGTGAGGGGATATTTCTTGAATGTCTCATGAATTTGAGGGAAATAAAGTATTGCGACGTCTTACTTATTGTTAAAATAAAAGGTTATGAATAATTATTCCAAAAGAGCAATTTGCCCAGAAGGACTATTAATTTCATTTTGGCATTATGCGTTGATTCACTACAAGCATTATTTCACTTTTCAAATTGTTGTTTTCAAATATTATCACTCTGTATTATATTTAATGAAATTAAATGATGAAGAATCTGCATAAATGTTTGTATGTTTTTCGCATTCTGATAAAAACAACGGTACGTGGAGCCAACAAATTTTGAAAAACGTAAGCCTCCTGCAAGTACGAGCATCTGGGAGCCCAAATTTCAAATTTGGAATTTGTTTTATTATCGATTTCATATTTTGAAACTTTTAACGAATTTTTGATTAACAAACTCGAGGATTTCAAAGCGAGCAATGGCAACTTTGTACAGCAAAAACATTTTTATCTCCAGTGCATGAGACCGTCTATCGGAAATTCTAAAGATATGCTCATTTTAAAATTATTTTGCGATATTGCTGTTGAACTGAATTTTATGATTTAAGTGCGAAGAACATGATATAGTACAAAGTCCGAAATCCGGACGTCTATTATCCAGAATGATCTAAAATCCAAACCTCAAAGCCATAAACATTTTTTTTTTTGTATGCTTTATGCATGCGCATTTGATTTTTCCTTCCATAATAAAACGTGGAGGTTTTCACTTAAAAATTCCTGTTCTTAATTTCACTTAGGCACTAAATAAAATACCTCGTTATGGAAAACCATCATGTAAGCATAAATTTGTGAGATTAATAATTTGGCTCTGTAGCCGAGTGTCTGCTTGCCATACATCTCAAACCGAAACATTCACCTATTTGATATCCATGACGATGACCTGGCAAGTCATTATTTATTATATTTTGCTTGCATCCTCATCAATACATGACAGTTTCAGTAATAACTCATGCAGGGATGTCTAAACTTTTTTTATATTAGTAATTGAATAACAAGAGTATGGCAACCTTTTATGCTAACATTGCGCTTGGCGATGAGTATAGATTTTTAAATGCTCTAAGAAATGTTGACGAGGTAAAATTCAACAAAAATTTCTAAATGCTAAAAATAGGTGTTGTTAATGAAACTCATAGGCCAAAAGATTGCATTTAGTGCTATTTTAATTAAGAATAACTGATATGTTATTCACCATAAACCCAGAAGCAGCATCGGACAGCAGAATTTAAGGACGACAAAATTTTTGGAATTTGGGGAAGGACCGAGTGGCAAAATTAAGGGATGAGAAGTTTTTTATAATGCAAACTTTTCATAATTGGAAAACATGCATGACCTCGAGCATTTAAAGGAGTAACGATTTTCCCCATTATATATCGTGCATGAATGACACAAGTGTTAATGGATGATTGGTTTGAAAATCATTATATACCCAAGGCTCAGCAACATTTGAATTCCGTTGGTTTACCTCACGACTCAAAAATCGTCCTGATTGTAGACAACTGTTCGGCTAATACTTCACTTAAAGTTTTAGTGAAAGATAATGTATCCGTATTATTCTTCCCTCCAAATGTTATGTTTGTCATTCAGCCTATGGATATCCGAATAGTGCGCGCACTGAAATGCAAATATGAAGTAGCATTTTAAAAATCTTGAACAATGGCAAGACTACCGTATTTGAGGGCTTATAAGATGCACTGGCATATAAGACGCACCCTTATTTAGAAGGCCACACACAAGGGAAAAAAGTTTCAATAGTCCATGCGACAAAACGGTACCGCAATAACGTAAAATGTGGTTTCTTTTAGTTCTCACGTTTCGTAAAAGCCAAATGAACAATCATTGAATGCAATTACCACACATATTTTTATTAAGGAAAATTAACAAACAGCAAGCTATTTTGAACAGGATATGTAAATTTCAATAATGAATAAATGGCAAGCAATCAAACATAATACAAAATAAAGCAGAAACAACAAAAAACACAGATTCAAGGAAAACGTTGCCTATCATGAAATTAGACTTTAATCACTTTCAAAACCATAAAAATCCTTTTCACTATCATCATCATCGAAAACGAGAATATCATCATCACTACTTTTTCCGTCATCGCTAGTATCACCTTCGAATAATGCATCGTCTTCTGTTCCGTCAAGAGCAAGAGTCTTGTTAGATGGTACATCAAATGTGAGTGGAATTTCATCCAGATTTCCTATTTGACCGAGCCCAAAAGAAGTTTTCTTGCTTGCATTTATAACAAACCTATGAAATGCTACTATTTTTTCTTCATAATCTGCTGGCATTTTCTGTGCAATAGTTGTTTTTGTGCACATTGATAAGCCTTGCCTTTTCATGCACCAGCCCTCAGACCCTGAAAAGTTCTGATTCCCATGTTTTTCTGCAAATCCTTTGGTCTCATTGATTGTCATTTTGGTTGAAATACTTATCCCAGATTTCCTCTTATCTATCACCCACATTTTTACGACACTTTCAAGTTCAGGCCAAGATGGAGCTGGAAATCGAAGGTTATGTTTTTGTTTTTTAGCAGTCTTCACTTGATCTTCCTGCAGTCGCCAAGTACGTATCATTTTTTCGGTAGGTGGTGGACCGAAATGCCTTGCTGCTGTTCTTTTTCCATGCACTTGGCATAGTTTAACACTCCTAGTTTATACTGAATTGTATAGCTTAATCTCTTGTTTCCTGAAGTCATATTTTCCAGGGTATTTTTTTAAAACAAATAGTTTTAAGCACCGATACCGACACGTTTATACAGAGTAGCACCGATACCGACACGTGTGTTGGCTGAGTTAAAGAAAGTCTTATGTAAAGAAGGAAAGGCTCCATAGACGTAATGTGACCGTCAAACCTATTCGAACTTTGACATCAGCTTTGAGCTTTAGCGCTTTTAGGCGACAGATATTTTACGAATGCGCAAAATAATTATGGCAGATGTAAAAAAAGTTATGTGTGTCTAGACCTTTATCCAGGCTAAAAATAGCATTCAGTATTGAAAGTTAACCTGTGTCCTTCACGTATAAGACGCAGGTAACTTTTTTGAGACCAAATTTAGGGAAAATGTGTCTTATATGCCGTCAAATACGGCATTCAAGAATTTTGAAATATTTTAGCATAAAAGTCTGCTGTGTGGAGTATCGCAAGATGGATGAAAGATGTGTTTCCAGATACGTTAAAAAATGCTTGGCATAATTTATGGCCAGCTACCATATTTCATGGTGAGGACGATGAAGATGATAGCCGTGAATTTGAAGGTTTTCGGATATCGGAAACTAAAGGTGAAGTTTTCCAGTAAATGGATTTTGTAAAGAAATGTGGAGATGTAATAAATGAAGATGATATAACAGAAGTTTTTCATTGTAATGACAATGCCCTAATCATCAGTCATTTAACGGATGGGGAAATCTGTAGTATGGTTCTAGATCCAGGAAATACTGCTACCAATAGTGAAAAAAGTGGGAGAGAGGTTATTGAAAACAAAAAAATTTCGATTGACAAGTTAGCCAGTATTCTCGACACAGCAATTACAGGACTTGAATAGTGGAACTTTGTAACTGAACAAGAAATTATGTCTGTTTAGAATTAAAGAGAAAGTATTAGCACAAAAAACGAAGCAGCATAAAGAACTTACATTAAAAGAAATGTTTAATAATAAACAAATATTAGATTTTTTTGTAAATTTTGATAGCCTTTATATCATAATTGCTTTTTTTTCATAAATTACTGTTTCATATTTTTAATTGTACAATTTCTGCATGCCATCTTGCCAGATTTAAACTGATGGTCTAATATCCGGAAAAATCCGGAATCTCCGAAGTCCCAACGAGTCCGGATTTCGGACTTTGTACTGTATTTAATAAATACAGGTAACACACAAAATGTTAAAAAAAAAAATCCCTTTGGATTAATAATTAAGATGCAATATTATCACTATAATTTATATCGTTCATTTGTGCTTTTGCAGCTGAGGATGATGGTTCAGTAAAACCGTGAAAACTAGTCCTTTGAAAATTTGAAAATATAACGTTGATTTTTGTTGTTTGACTTCTAAATTAATCACTTTAAACATAATTTAAATCTGAAACCCTTCAGATTTTTTAATTTTTTTTTTTTCTTTTAAACTGTGGTTCAGTTTTATGAAAAGAAGTAACGGAGCTTATTTAGGGCTATCGTATGCTTCAGCTAGAAATGTAATTTGTCTTAAAACTGAGAAGTACTGGAGCCAGGCACAATTGAAGTACTGATCGAAAACAAATGAAAAGGTTGGTCTGGAAACAATGATTTCAGTTGAAAGCATGCCCTGAATCAATATTTAAATTGAAGTCGATGTTGGTATATACGAGATATATACGATGTTGGATATAATATTATATGAAGTCGTTGGTCTTAACCTCCGTCAAAGTGTTTGTTCCCCAGAGAAAGCCAGACATGCATTTGGAAGTGAATCGATTTTTAAGGCATATTTATTTTTAAAATAAAATGTGTCTGATAAACTGTTTTTCACTCACATAAAAGAAAGACAGACAGACAAAATAGACAGATGTCTTTTGTTGCACCCGCTAAGTCTTTCTGCACCGATGGGCAAAAAATCAAGCATAGGTTCGAAGGAACGTAATGGCTAATTGCACCAATGGTGCGAATAGCTAACAGGCTATTCACACCACCTACGTTCGCGCATGCGCACAAGCAGCCCAGGTACCAGCATTTTACGCCGATTTCCGTAGAGGCCAGTTTACATCCGTCAGAGCCACTCGTAGCGAGCCGCGTGTTCGTGTGTTTCGAACCGAGTGAACGGACTTGTACTCTGATAGATTGTTTACACCAATCAGAGTGGACTGACAACTTGCCTCTGTTTGTTTACGAAATGGATACCGACTTGGCAGCTGTAAAAAAGAATATGCATTGAACATACATAGATGTTCTTTGGCTGCAGTGCTTGAAGTCTGGGAAGCAAATAATCTGCTGTAATTAATTATGCAGAGTTCTGATTGGAACTGTGTTATTTCTAGAGAAGAATGCAAAATTAACACATGGAATATTTATTCAAAGCAACCATTAACAAGTCAGAAGTAAAATGTATATCATCTACCTAATTATTCAGAAAATCTTAAATAAATAAGAAGTAGCAAAAAACTTGGAAGCATTACATATATTACCACAGGTAAAAGAATATGTATGTTATGACATAGTTCCAACAGGAAGATATTTATCTCAAATTCTTACTTTTGGATCCTACTGAAATTGTGTTTCTGCACAACACACAAAGTGATATCAACAAAATTAATAATGGTTAAATATAGTGATTATATTTTACTTTTAAAATGCTAAAACTGATAGTTTAAGAAGATTAGAATTCGTCTAGCATAATTTGTATAAACCTTAATACACCTTCAGTACACTCACACATCCAAGCTGAACATGTTTCACATCCAAGCTGAATTGTAACGAATTATAGCCCAGAATGTTTTCATACAAAGCAAGAAATTTAAATATCCCCAATAAAACAGATCTACATATTTTTTTCATAATTCCTTTTTTTTTATTTTTATAGTTTATAATATATATTTATTGCATCCTCATGTAGGATGCTTGTAGAAAAATGAATATAAGCTCACATAATTATAGAAGTATGCAACATCTTAATGAAGCAGTGAAGTGTTCCCTAAAACACTTCATAAAATGCGTATGCATTAAAAAGTGCCGTGGTTTGGCTATCGCTTTACATCTCGGCATTATAGAACTCACTGTCACGACGTCCTTGCGCTGCTCGAATAGATTTTTCAACAGGTTCAAAGTAGAAACGGAAGCGCTGACTCATTTCCCCCTACGTTTCTACTCCGTCGAAGTGAGCGTTTACACCAGGACTTAGAAGAGAAGGGCTAGCTCATAGAGCTTTTCCCCCTGAAGCAGAAAGTGAGAAGTGATGACGTAGCCATGATGACCCTGAGCGCTCCAATATAATTCACAGCTTGGAAATTAGCGTTTTTGAACCAGCGTTTAAAATGAGCTGTGTGTGAAAGATAGCTATAATTTGGAAGAGGCAATGTTACTGCTTTATGAATTTTAGACTGAACCATTAAAAAATTTAATAATGCTTACTCAATTTTAAAATAATAGATAAAATGTGCTACTCTTTTAACATAAAATTCCGTGTTTTTTTTATTTTTATTTGCAGGTTTTTTTTATTTAATGCACGTTTATTTCTAATCATTTCTTTATTTGCATGCTAACTGAGAGAATTTGTATGCTGCTTCTAAGATAACTATAATAGCAGCTATTTAAATTTACTCAAAAAACAACTTTACATTGACATAGGTTTAAACATATATGACATATATGGCAACATTTCTGCTAACCTACGTTTGATTTTTTGCCTAATTGTAAATTTTACATTGTTATAATTCTCTTCCGATTCAATATAATAGATATTTTTTAAATAATTTTGTAATTTACACTTATATCTATATTACAATTAAATAAATGTATATAAGATTGTTACCTTAATTTTGACAAAATAGCTTTATTCAGAGTACCTAAAACAGTTATTTAATTTTTCAAAAGTGTGAGTAAAGGAAGCAGGTCTTTTTACGCCAATTACTTTGATGTTTTATACTATTATATTTTATCTAGAATGCTAATCTAGCACAAAATCTAATCAATAATTAGTTACAAAGGATACGATAAGAATAACTTTAACAAGTACTTTACAGAATTAGTTTGTTAAATACTTGTTATTCTTGTTGGTACTATTCATAATACCGAAGAGGCCCACCAGCGGCCGAGCGGTAAAGTCGCTGAACACACACTGGTAGTTCGGTCCGAGGTTCTAATCCCGCGAACGGGCTGGCTGCATGGATGTTTTCGTGGTTTTCCCCATGTGTAACGTGTATACGAGCCAGTTTACCTTAGAAAGTCCTCCACGAAGGCATCCCTTCCCTTAGGCAGATAGCTCTAGTGTGATTTGCCATAATTAAATACACACATACACATAATACCGAAGATATTATCGATTAACTCATAGAAGTCAGATGCTTTCTGATTTCCTGTGGGATAGAGTATACCTTTTGCGGTACTTTTTGAAAATAATGTTTTCTCTGGAGCGACTTTTTGTCTCTTGTTTCCCTTGACCATTAAATAATTTGTTTTTGTTTGTGACACAATTTGATTTCTTTTCAATCTCTATTTAAAAACCTCTTTAAAAATATCAAAATTTAAAGCAGTTACATCTTCTAAAACAAATCCTCTATCTAAAACGCGGTTTCTCAGTAATTTGAGCCAGAGCGCGAAATGAGACCTCTGATTAAAACAAACTGCACATTTTGAAAAGAACCAACTTAGTCCAGTTTAGAGTCATAGCAGAGTTTTCAATGTATATGCATTTCGTCGAAACTGAGAACGCATATTTTTTCTACAGAATACAAATATTCGCCTCTTTTCTTCTTTAGAGTAAGAACATTACTTTGAATTCTTGGACTACACTAAAATTTAGAAAACACTAAAAAATAAAATAAACACCATTTCTTTAATTTGATAATACTAGGTAAAGATATTCCAATTTTTTTTCTTTCCAAAAATCATAGCTTTAAGATGACAGAGCCCTTATGACGATGCTACGTGAAATATTTTCACTAGTCCACTTGATTTTTTTCTTCTTTTTCAGTAATGCATTAATCTGCGTCTTTATAAAAATAGGCTTTAGACATTTTTCCAAATTCTCCGATTTGTGCTCCCCCCCCCCAAATTTCGCTATTTGAGATTTTAATTTCTGATACCAATTTCTGTCTAGATGTCGTCCACCTTCTTGGTCGCTGAACAAACATTCTAAAATTGTTCTTTTCTCTATTTTTCAATACTTTAATACAATTTTCTAAGCATATTATTTTGTTCTTCAAATTATCAATTGCATTCTTGTTTATCCTTAAACATTCAGGATGATCTACATTTTCATTTGTGAGTTTTATTTCAAAATCATTAAAATTTGATTTATTATTGTCATCATCAATTTCGATTTATTATTGTCATCATAATTTACTTTCGGCACAGCATTCCATTCCAACAGTTTCTTTTTGTGGCTATCCAAACAAGCGATTTTTCATATCATCTTCATAAACACTGCATAGAAAATGTTCGCTGCAAATTTTTCCGCTCTTCGCATTAATAGAATCTTCTCTTTGACATTTGTGTATCCATACATTCTTCAAAAGCAAACTCTCATTTGAATCCTTTGGTCCCATGAAATAAAATATCTCATCCTTTCATACTTCTGTAAGTGCTACGGCACATTACTGCAGCGCAGAAAGCCATATTACGTAAACGATACTTTACAATATAGAATTTAAAATAAAAACTGACTAAAATTACATATATATAAATTATTTTAAATATATACATTATTAGAAAACAGATATATATATTATTAAAATTAATTTGGGATATGTAACCTCTAGAAAATCGTCTCGCAGCTCAATGAAAGTACTGTTTTAAACGCGGGAAATCAGGACAGGTGGCATCACAGTGACGTCAGATTATTGCCTGTTACGTCCCCCCATTAGGCTCGCGTCGGCGAGGAGTCGAACAAAGAAATGAGCTAGCCCTTCTATTTATCCCTGGTTTACACTGTCAAAGTAATCGTAACGAGCGACTTTCTCCGAGCCGCTCTGACAGGTTAAACTGACCTTAAGGCAGGCGGTAGTGAGAGCGAAGGCTGTTAACCCTAACTCAGCAATTTGAAAAGGTTGTTAATAGTTCACCAGCAAGAGAATAATGTGCAAGTAATAATTATCAGTTATAAAGACGAGGTCAATCTATATACATGATAATGTTCAGGAAATGATTAGATAAAATAGGGATTTAATGATGGTTCTAATTGCAAGCGAGGACGAATAATTAGTTAAAAAATCTTTAGTGTATTGACAAAAAGGCTACAGAAATTACTTAAATTCTTTTATTTAACAGAGGAATTTTTATGCAAACTTAGACCCTATTCTTATAGCATAGGACTGTCAGAATTTATAATTCAATAAGAAAACTTACTGAAAATGATAATATTCTTATATATTCATCACTTTTTCAGTATCCACACAGGTTTATAGGTTCAAATGCCATATTTCAAAATCAAAGTTATTTATGAAATAAAACCTTACAAAATCTGATAAATCATTTGTGTGTGCAAATTTTTAAATCTAAATCTCTTACATTAAATTATTTCTGTCTTTTAAATTACATCCCATTATTTATTTCAATTTAATTGATTAATGTGTTTGTACTAATATTTCAAAGTTCTTTGGAGCACTTTTTGTGTCCTGAAAATGCCAAGTATTTCCATAAAAAAAAAAAAAAAAAAAGCAGGCATACAGAATAATTCATTTAATAGTTCATATAATCGCTTTTAACATATTTCATGTCTAAATTTTCTACACAAAAATCCTCTGTCTAATTTTTAGTACCTTTTATCGGACGAAATTTTTCAAAGAGGAATGAATTAAAAGCTTGATTGCGCAAAACACGTTTTTAAAGCTAAATGTATTCTAAGAAGTACAGAAAATGTCAACACGATTTTGTCCCCCCCTTCAAATCATTCATTTAAAATATTCAAACCGTTCAGGAGAAGGATAAACATTGCGAACACAAAAATCTGCCCTTTTTTTATATATACTTTAATAAAAGAAATGTGTTCCTTCTTTTTATAAGAAAGGAACGCATTTTCCTTTCTAAACTTTTGAAAGTCGCCAACGCTTAAAAAATGATAAATTACGCCAAGGTAGAAACCCGCCTTTGACAACTCAATGCGCATGCGTGGTTAATGTTGGTGCGAATAGCTTAAGCGGGTAATCGCACCGGTGGTGCAAATAGCATCGGCCTCGAAGGAAAGGGGGCAATTTCGTATTTCAGAGGAGAGTAAAAAGGAACTTCGTATATTTTATACGAGTTCGAAAGGCCAGGAAGAAAAGATGGCGCAAAATAAAATAAAAAATAAATGGCCCAAAAGGTGATGGAGGGGAAAAAATATTAATAATTTAAAAAAAAGGGGGGCCTAAAGAAAAGAAAAGGAAGTAAGAGAATTTTCTTTAAAAAAAAGAACAACGATTGTGACCATGAGTGTAGTCAAAAAGAAGAGGAAGACATTAAATAGAGTCTTCCAGGTGTGTGTAATGAGTGTATTTTGTAAAGCTGAATAGATGGGGGAAAATGAATTATAAAAATATAAATATTGGGGATCCAGTCACATAGCAGTATAAGTCTAATTTAGAAGCTAACTTTTACTATGACAGGGAAAGTAAAATTAAAAATTTTTAAAATAAATTTTTTTTTAACATGGGAAACAATATGTTAGCCTCTACCTTGAGACACAGTAACAAAAGACACATAAGATCAAAATACATATAATATCAGGCAAAATTATATATTAACTAAAGTAGCATCATCTATTGCAGTTTCCAACATATTCATACATTATTCAGAAAACAACGTCAGACAAAATCATAAATCCAAACAGTGCGAGAACATAGCAGAAGAAATAAATTACATAGTTTATTTTAATTTTAAATATTTTTTTAAAAATTAGCATTTTATTTATTTATTAATTTAACCGTCATAATTTATTATATCTGTACTAGTTTATCAAGTTGAGGCACACTGTATTAATATATGCTTTTAATTTAAATAGCTAGGAAATATAGATTAATGTTTGTCTCTCATATGCGGAAGGAGAAAAACCGTAAATCTATACATTCATCGAGGCCCAAGATCGTGTTTTTTCCCTCTCGAGAAATTCCTCAAAGGGGCCCCGATGGGTAGTGCTAACAGACGACACTACTGATAAGGATAGCGTCCCTACGAAATAGTAAAAAAAAAAAAAAAAAAAAAAATCACATGATTTAAAGCAATTACTAAGTATTTAATGCCAGAACATAATAAAGTGAGCATAATAATAATGAACATAATAAATAAACGAATTTAAAGGGACTTTAGTGACAGATATTTGATTTAGTTAAGAGAAAAGAAGTTCTACTTATCTGAATGTTCCGTCTTCCTGTTGTAAAAGATTGCAAGGAAGATAAGACCTTTAGGTACAGAACTTTCGGTTTTGAGAACAAGACATTGTAGAGGATATTCGCGAAAATTTTTCTTAAGGAAATGAAAATTTTCTGGAAAACACCTTTGAAAATTTAGGAGCTCTTCTAAGATCCTGCCTCCGTACGTGATCACAGCGCCCTCCCCCGAGCAGACATTTTTTAATGCCTTACTTAAAAGAAAGACAGTCAGACAGACAAAGTAGACAGATGTGTTGTTTTGCACCTGCTAAGTGTTTCTGCTCCGATGGGCGAAAAATCAAGCTTAGGTGCGAAGGAAAGCTATATAGAAAGGGGGGCAATTTTTAAATTTCAGAGGAGAGTAAAAAGGAACTTCGTACATTTTGTACGAGTTCGAAAGGCCAGGAAGAAAAGATGGGACAAAATAAAATTAAAAATAAATGGCCCAAAAATAATAGAGGGAAAAAAAAGGGCCTATAGAAAGAAAAGGAAAAGAAGTAGAAAATATCCTAAAATACGATTGTGTCCATGAGTGTAGTTAAAAGGAGAAGAAGCTGTCTTCATTTACAATAAATATTGTCTCACAGGTGTGTGTGTGTAGTGAGTGTTTGGTAATGCTAAATAGATGTGATACTGGGAGGGGGAAAAAAGCTGACAGTGTTAAAATGCTTCGTATCAAGGTATTTAGCATGGGATACAAAGTAATATGTATGCTTGCATCCTGAGACACAACAGCAAAAGACTCATAACATCAGACAAAAGTGTATATTAATTTAACTAAAGTAACATATGTTGTTTTCGTTCCCAACATTTTCATACATTTTTCAAAGAACAGCAGCAGACAAAAAACATAGAACCATACACAATACAAGACCACAACCGCACACACACAAAAAAAAGTATATAGGTTTATATATATTGTGTGTGTGTGTGTAAATTACGCAGTATATGTATTAAAAACTTAAATTAAACATAGTATTTATTAATTTAACTATCATGATATATTACAAGTTTAATTATTTTACTATCATAATTTATTACTAGTTTATTAATGCTAGTTTAACACATTGAGGCACACTTTTATTTACATAAGCTCATAGTTCTAAGAATTTATTTAAAGAAATGAAGAATAATCCATCCCTTACATTTGGAAATAAAATAGATGTGATACTGGGAACAGATAGCAAGGAACAGTATGAGAAAAAAAATTGGTTAAATATAGTATTATTTAAAGGAGAAAATATATTTAAGCAATCTAAAAAAAGGAAACCAAAGAGAGGGAAGTAGCGCGATGCCCAAATCCTCAATTTTCCCTCTCACGAGATTCCTCAAAACAAGATAAGGGGGGCTTTGTAGGTGGTGACGGACGTGAACTGATAACATTGGCGTCTGTTTGGAATTGTAACCACAAAGGAAGCCACAAGCAATGAGCAATTTCAAGTATTGTTTAATGCTAAAAACTGATGAAAAATTTAAATTAATTGATTTAGAGGCACTTATTTATAGAAATTTGATTTAGTTTAGATGAAAGAAGGGTACTTATCTTAAAATTCCAGGCTTTCGTAGTGTATCCTCACATTGTCCGCTGTTTCATTCTCATCAACATTGGAGCTGGAAATCTCTGGTAAAGGTGTAGGTTTTGTAGAAAAAACACTATTTCAAAGTAATTATACAGAGGGCTAAAGTTACGATTTACCACAGAAACTGAGAAGTACCGGTGGGCTCCGGCGCAAATTAAGCTCTGTAAGCGCAAACAAACTGCACATTTTGAAAAGAACCAACTTAGTCCAGTTTAGAGTCATAGCAGAGTTTTCAATGTATATGCATTTCGTCGAAACTGAGAACGCATATTTTTTCTACAGAATACAAATATTCGCCTCTTTTCTTCTTTAGAGTAAGAACATTACTTTGAATTCTTGGACTACACTAAAATTTAGAAAACACTAAAAAATAAAATAAACACCATTTCTTTAATTTGATAATACTAGGTAAAGATATTCCAATTTTTTTTCTTTCCAAAAATCATAGCTTTAAGATGACAGAGCCCTTATGACGATGCTACGTGAAATATTTTCACTAGTCCACTTGATTTTTTTCTTCTTTTTCAGTAATGCATTAATCTGCGTCTTTATAAAAATAGGCTTTAGACATTTTTCCAAATTCTCCGATTTGTGCTTCCCCCCCCAAATTTCGCTATTTGAGATTTTAATTTCTGATACCAATTTCTGTCTAGATGTCGTCCACCTTCTTGGTCGCTGAACAAACATTCTAAAATTGTTCTTTTCTCTATTTTTCAATACTTTAATACAATTTTCTAAGGATATTATTTTGTTCTTCAAATTATCAATTGCATTCTTGTTTATCCTTAAACATTCAGGATGATCTACATTTTCATTTGTGAGTTTTATTTCAAAATCATTAAAATTTGATTTATTATTGTCATCATCAATTTCGATTTATTATTGTCATCATAATTTACTTTCGGCACAGCATTCCATTCCAACAGTTTCTTTTTGTGGCTATCCAAACAAGCGATTTTTCATATCATCTTCATAAACACTGCATAGAAAATGTTCGCTGCAAATTTTTCCGCTCTTCGCATTAATAGAATCTTCTCTTTGACATTTGTGTATCCATACATTCTTCAAAAGCAAACTCTCATTTGGATCCTTTGGTCCCATGAAATAAAATATCTCATCCTTTCATACTTCTGTAAGTGCTACGGCACGTTACTGCAGCGCAGAAAGCCATATTACGTAAACGATACTTTACAATATAGAATTTAAAATAAAAACTGACTAAAATTACATATATATAAATTATTTTAAATATATACATTATTAGAAAACAGATATATATATTATTAAAATTAATTTGGGATATGTAACCTCTAGAAAATCGTCTCGCAGCTCAATGAAAATACTGTTTTAAACGCGGGAAATCAGGACAGGTGGCATCACAGTGACGTCAGATTATTGCCTGTTACGTCCCCCCATTAGGCTCGCGTCGGCGAGGAGTCGAACAAAGAAATGAGCTAGCCCTTCTATTTATCCCTGGTTTACACTGTCAAAGTAATCGTAACGAGCGACTTTCTCCGAGCCGCTCTGACAGGTTAAACTGACCTTAAGGCAGGCGGTAGTGAGAGCGAAGGTTGTTAACCCTAACTCAGCAATTTGAAAAGGTTGTTAATAGTTCACCAGCAAGAGAATAATGTGCAAGTAATAATTATCAGTTACAAAGACGAGGTCAATCTATATACATGATAATGTTCAGGAAATGATTAGATAAAATAGGGATTTAATGATGGTTCTAATTGCAAGCGAGGACGAATAATTAGTTAAAAAATCTTTAGTGTATTGACAAAAAGGCTACAGAAATTACTTAAATTCTTTTATTTAACAGAGGAATTTTTATGCAAACTTAGACCCTATTCTTATAGAATAGGACTGTCAGAATTTATAATTCAATAAGAAAACTTACTGAAAATGATAATATTCTTATATATTCATCACTTTTTCAGTATCCACACAGGTTTATAGGTTCAAATGCCATATTTCAAAATCAAAGTTATTTATGAAATAAAACCTTACAAAATCTGATAAATCATTTGTGTGTGCAAATTTTTAAATCTAAATCTCTTACATTAAATTATTTCTGTCTTTTAAATTACATCCCATTATTTATTTCAATTTAATTGATTAATGTGTTTGTACTAATATTTCAGTTCTTTGGAGCACTTTTGTGTCCTGAAAATGCCAAGTATTTCCATAAAAAAAAAAAAAAAAAAAAAAAAAAAAAAAAGCAGGCATACAGAATAATTCATTTAATAGTTCATATAATCGCTTTTAACATATTTCATGTCTAAATTTTCTACACAAAAATCCTCTGTCTAATTTTTAGTACCTTTTATCGGACGAAATTTTTCAAAGAGGAATGAATTAAAAGCTTGATTGCGCAAAACACATTTTTAAAGCTAAATTCTAAGAAGTATTCTAAGAAGTACAAAAAATGTCAACACGATTTTGCACCCCCTTCAAATCATTCATTTAAAATATTCAAACCGTTCAGGAGAAGGATAAACATTGCGAACACAAAAATCTGCCCTTTTTTTATATATACTTTAATAAAAGAAATGTGTTCCTTCTTTTTATAAGAAAGGAACGCATTTTCCTTTCTAAACTTTTGAAAGTCGCCAACGCTTAAAAAATGATAAATTACGCCAAGGTAGAAACCCGCCTTTGACAACTCAATGCGCATGCGTGGTTAATGTTGGTGCGAATAGCTTAAGCGGGTAATCGCACCGGTGGTGCAAATAGCATCGGCTTCGAAGGAAAGGGGGCAATTTCGTATTTCAGAGGAGAGTAAAAAGGAACTTCGTATATTTTATACGAGTTCGAAAGGCCAGGAAGAAAAGATGGCGCAAAATAAAATAAAAAATAAATGGCCCAAAAGGTGATGGAGGGGAAAAAATATTAATAATTTAAAAAAAAGGGGGGCCTAAAGAAAAGAAAAGGAAGTAAGAGAATTTTCTTTAAAAAAAAGAACAACGATTGTGACCATGAGTGTAGTCAAAAAGAAGAGGAAGACATTAAATAGAGTCTTCCAGGTGTGTGTAATGAGTGTATTTTGTAAAGCTGAATAGATGGGGGAAAATGAATTATAAAAATATAAATATTGGGGATCCAGTCACATAGCAGTATAAGTCTAATTTAGAAGCTAACTTTTACTATGACAGGGAAAGTAAAATTAAAAATTTTTAAAATAAATTTTTTTTAACATGGGAAACAATATGTTAGCCTCTACCTTGAGACACAGTAACAAAAGACACATAAGATCAAAATACATATAATATCAGGCAAAATTATATATTAACTAAAGTAGCATCATCTATTGCAGTTTCCAACATATTCATACATTATTCAGAAAACAACGTCAGACAAAATCATAAATCCAAACAGTGCGAGAACATAGCAGAAGAAATAAATTACATAGTTTATTTTAATTTTAAATATTTTTTTAAAAATTAGCATTTTATTTATTTATTAATTTAACCGTCATAATTTATTATATCTGTACTAGTTTATCAAGTTGAGGCACACTGTATTAATATATGCTTTTAATTTAAATAGCTAGGAAATATAGATTAATGTTTGTCTCTCATATGCGGAAGGAGAAAAACCGTAAATCTATACATTCATCGAGGCCCAAGATCGTGTTTTTTCCCTCTCGATAAATTCCTCAAAGGGGCCCCGATGGGTAGTGCTAACAGACGACACTACTGATAAGGATAGCGTCCCTACGAAATAGTAAAAAAAAAAAAAAAAAAAAAAAATCACATGATTTAAAGCATTTACTAAGTATTTAATGCCAGAACATAATAAAGTGAGCATAATAATAATGAACATAATAAATAAACGAATTTAAAGGGACTTTAGTGACAGATATTTGATTTAGTTAAGAGAAAAGAAGTTCTACTTATCTGAATGTTCCGTCTTCCTGTTGTAAAAGATTGCAAGGAAGATAAGACCTTTAGGTACAGAACTTTCGGTTTTGAGAACAAGACATTGTAGAGGATATTCGCGAAAATTTTTCTTAAGGAAATGAAAATTTTCTGGAAAACACCTTTGAAAATTTAGGAGCTCTTCTAAGATCCTGCCTCCGTACGTGATCACAGCGCCCTCCCCCGAGCAGACATTTTTTAATGCCTTACTTAAAAGAAAGACAGTCAGACAGACAAAGTAGACAGATGTGTTGTTTTGCACCTGCTAAGTGTTTCTGCTCCGATGGGCGAAAAATCAAGCTTAGGTGCCAAGGAAAGGTATATAGAAAGGGGGGCAATTTTTAAATTTCAGAGGAGAGTAAAAAGGAACTTCGTACATTTTGTACGAGTTCGAAAGGCCAGGAAGAAAAGATGGGACAAAATAAAATTAAAAATAAATGGCCCAAAAATAATAGAGGGAAAAAAAGGGCCTATAGAAAGAAAAGGAAAAGAAGTAGAAAATATCCTAAAATACGATTGTGTCCATGAGTGTAGTTAAAAGGAGAAGAAGCTGTCTTCATTTACAATAAATATTGTCTCACAGGTGTGTGTGTGTAGTGAGTGTTTGGTAATGCTAAATAGATGTGATACTGGGAGGGGGAAAAAAGCTGACAGTGTTAAAATGCTTCGTATCAAGGTATTTAGCATGGGATACAAAGTAATATGTATGCTTGCATCCTGAGACACAACAGCAAAAGACTCATAACATCAGACAAAAGTGTATATTAATTTAACTAAAGTAACATATGTTGTTTTCGTTCCCAACATTTTCATACATTTTTCAAAGAACAGCAGCAGACAAAAAACATAGAACCATACACAATACAAGACCACAACCGCACACACACAAAAAAAAGTATATAGGTTTATATATATTGTGTGTGTGTGTGTAAATTACGCAGTATATGTATTAAAAACTTAAATTAAACATAGTATTTATTAATTTAACTATCATGATATATTACAAGTTTAATTATTTTACTATCATAATTTATTACTAGTTTATTAATGCTAGTTTAACACATTGAGGCACACTTTTATTTACATAAGCTCATAGTTCTAAGAATTTATTTAAAGAAATGAAGAATAATCCATCCCTTACATTTGGAAATAAAATAGATGTGATACTGGGAACAGATAGCAAGGAACAGTATGAGAAAAAAAAATTGGTTAAATATAGTATTATTTAAAGGAGAAAATATATTTAAGCAATCTAAAAAAAGGAAACCAAAGAGAGGGAAGTAGCGCGATGCCCAAATCCTCAATTTTCCCTCTCACGAGATTCCTGAAAACAAGATAAGGGGGGCTTTGTAGGTGGTGACGGACGTGAACTGATAACATTGGCGTCTGTTTGGAATTGTAACCACAAAGGAAGCCACAAGCAATGAGCAATTTCAAGTATTGTTTAATGCTAAAAACTGATGAAAAATTTAAATTAATTGATTTAGAGGCACTTATTTATAGAAATTTGATTTAGTTTAGATGAAAGAAGGTTACTTATCTTAAAATTCCAGGCTTTCGTAGTGTATCCTCACATTGTCCGCTGTTTCATTCTCATCAACATTGGAGCTGGAAATCTCTGGTAAAGGTGTAGGTTTTGTAGAAAAAACACTATTTCAAAGTAATTATACAGAGGGCTAAAGTTACGATTTACCACAGAAACTGAGAAGTACCGGTGGGCTCCGGCGCAAATTAAGCTCTGTAAGCGCAAACAAACTGCACATTTTGAAAAGAACCAACTTAGTCCAGTTTAGAGTCATAGCAGAGTTTTCAATGTATATGCATTTCGTCGAAACTGAGAACGCATATTTTTTCTACAGAATACAAATATTCGCCTCTTTTCTTCTTTAGAGTAAGAACATTACTTTGAATTCTTGGACTACACTAAAATTTAGAAAACACTAAAAAATAAAATAAACACCATTTCTTTAATTTGATAATACTAGGTAAAGATATTCCAATTTTTTTTCTTTCCAAAAATCATAGCTTTAAGATGACAGAGCCCTTATGACGATGCTACGTGAAATATTTTCACTAGTCCACTTGATTTTTTTCTTCTTTTTCAGTAATGCATTAATCTGCGTCTTTATAAAAATAGGCTTTAGACATTTTTCCAAATTCTCCGATTTGTGCTTCCCCCCCCAAATTTCGCTATTTGAGATTTTAATTTCTGATACCAATTTCTGTCTAGATGTCGTCCACCTTCTTGGTCGCTGAACAAACATTCTAAAATTGTTCTTTTCTCTATTTTTCAATACTTTAATACAATTTTCTAAGGATATTATTTTGTTCTTCAAATTATCAATTGCATTCTTGTTTATCCTTAAACATTCAGGATGATCTACATTTTCATTTGTGAGTTTTATTTCAAAATCATTAAAATTTGATTTATTATTGTCATCATCAATTTCGATTTATTATTGTCATCATAATTTACTTTCGGCACAGCATTCCATTCCAACAGTTTCTTTTTGTGGCTATCCAAACAAGCGATTTTTCATATCATCTTCATAAACACTGCATAGAAAATGTTTGCTGCAAATTTTTCCGCTCTTCGCATTAATAGAATCTTCTCTTTGACATTTGTGTATCCATACATTCTTCAAAAGCAAACTCTCATTTGGATCCTTTGGTCCCATGAAATAAAATATCTCATCCTTTCATACTTCTGTAAGTGCTACGGCACGTTACTGCAGCGCAGAAAGCCATATTACGTAAACGATACTTTACAATATAGAATTTAAAATAAAAACTGACTAAAATTACATATATATAAATTATTTTAAATATATACATTATTAGAAAACAGATATATATATTATTAAAATTAATTTGGGATATGTAACCTCTAGAAAATCGTCTCGCAGCTCAATGAAAATACTGTTTTAAACGCGGGAAATCAGGACAGGTGGCATCACAGTGACGTCAGATTATTGCCTGTTACGTCCCCCCATTAGGCTCGCGTCGGCGAGGAGTCGAACAAAGAAATGAGCTAGCCCTTCTATTTATCCCTGGTTTACACTGTCAAAGTAATCGTAACGAGCGACTTTCTCCGAGCCGCTCTGACGGGTTAAACTGACCTTAAGGCAGGCGGTAGTGAGAGCGAAGGTTGTTAACCCTAACTCAGCAATTTGAAAAGGTTGTTAATAGTTCACCAGCAAGAGAATAATGTGCAAGTAATAATTATCAGTTACAAAGACGAGGTCAATCTATATACATGATAATGTTCAGGAAATGATTAGATAAAATAGGGATTTAATGATGGTTCTAATTGCAAGCGAGGACGAATAATTAGTTAAAAAATCTTTAGTGTATTGACAAAAAGGCTACAGAAATTACTTAAATTCTTTTATTTAACAGAGGAATTTTTATGCAAACTTAGACCCTATTCTTATAGCATAGGACTGTCAGAATTTATAATTCAATAAGAAAACTTACTGAAAATGATAATATTCTTATATATTCATCACTTTTTCAGTATCCACACAGGTTTATAGGTTCAAATGCCATATTTCAAAATCAAAGTTATTTATGAAATAAAACCTTACAAAATCTGATAAATCATTTGTGTGTGCAAATTTTTAAATCTAAATCTCTTACATTAAATTATTTCTGTCTTTTAAATTACATCCCATTATTTATTTCAATTTAATTAATTAATGTGTTTGTACTAATATTTCCAAGTTCTTTGGAGCAGTTTTTGTGTCCTGAAAATGCCAAGTATTTCCATAAAAAAAAAAAAAAAAAAAAAAAAAAAAGAGCAGGCATACAGAATAATTCATTTAATAGTTCATATAATCGCTTTTAACATATTTCATGTCTAAATTTTCTACACAAAAATCCTCTGTCTAATTTTTAGTACCTTTTATCGGACGAAATTTTTCAAAGAGGAATGAATTAAAAGCTTGATTGCGCAAAACACATTTTTAAAGCTAAATGTATTCTAAGAAGTACAAAAAATGTCAACACGATTTTGCCCCCCCCTTCAAATCATTCATTTAAAATATTCAAACCCTTCAGGAGAAGGATAAACATTGCGAACACAAAAATCTGCCCTTTTTTTATATATACTTTAATAAAAGAAATGTGTTCCTTCTTTTTATAAGAAAGGAACGCATTTTCCTTTCTAAACTTTTGAAAGTCGCCAACGCTTAAAAAATGATAAATTACGCCAAGGTAGAAACCCGCCTTTGACAACTCAATGCGCATGCGTGGTTAATGTTGGTGCGAATAGCTTAAGCGGGTAATCGCACCGGTGGTGCAAATAGCATCGGCCTCGAAGGAAAGGGGGCAATTTCGTATTTCAGAGGAGAGTAAAAAGGAACTTCGTATATTTTATACGAGTTCGAAAGGCCAGGAAGAAAAGATGGCGCAAAATAAAATAAAAAATAAATGGCCCAAAAGGTGATGGAGGGGAAAAAATATTAATAATTTAAAAAAAAGGGGGGCCTAAAGAAAAGAAAAGGAAGTAAGAGAATTTTCTTTAAAAAAAAGAACAACGATTGTGACCATGAGTGTAGTCAAAAAGAAGAGGAAGACATTAAATAGAGTCTTCCAGGTGTGTGTAATGAGTGTATTTTGTAAAGCTGAATAGATGGGGGAAAATGAATTATAAAAATATAAATATTGGGGATCCAGTCACATAGCAGTATAAGTCTAATTTAGAAGCTAACTTTTACTATGACAGGGAAAGTAAAATTAAAAATTTTTAAAATAAATTTTTTTTAACATGGGAAACAATATGTTAGCCTCTACCTTGAGACACAGTAACAAAAGACACATAAGATCAAAATACATATAATATCAGGCAAAATTATATATTAACTAAAGTAGCATCATCTATTGCAGTTTCCAACATATTCATACATTATTCAGAAAACAACGTCAGACAAAATCATAAATCCAAACAGTGCGAGAACATAGCAAAAGAAATAAATTACATAGTTTATTTTAATTTTAAATATTTTTTTAAAAATTAGCATTTTATTTATTTATTAATTTAACCGTCATAATTTATTATATCTGTACTAGTTTATCAAGTTGAGGCACACTGTATTAATATATGCTTTTAATTTAAATAGCTAGGAAATATAGATTAATGTTTGTCTCTCATATGCGGAAGGAGAAAAACCGTAAATCTATACATTCATCGAGGCCCAAGATCGTGTTTTTTCCCTCTCGATAAATTCCTCAAAGGGGCCCCGATGGGTAGTGCTAACAGACGACACTACTGATAAGGATAGCGTCCCTACGAAATACTATAAAAAAAAATCACATGATTTAAAGCAATTACTAAGTATTTAATGCCAGAACATAATAAAGTGAGCATAATAATAATGAACATAATAAATAAACGAATTTAAAGGGACTTTAGTGACAGATATTTGATTTAGTTAAGAGAAAAGAAGTTCTACTTATCTGAATGTTCCGTCTTCCTGTTGTAAAAGATTGCAAGGAAGATAAGACCTTTAGGTACAGAACTTTCGGTTTTGAGAACAAGACATTGTAGAGGATATTCGCGAAAATTTTTCTTAAGGAAATGAAAATTTTCTGGAAAACACCTTTGAAAATTTAGGAGCTCTTCTAAGATCCTGCCTCCGTACGTGATCACAGCGCCCTCCCCCGAGCAGACATTTTTTAATGCCTTACTTAAAAGAAAGACAGTCAGACAGACAAAGTAGACAGATGTGTTGTTTTGCACCTGCTAAGTGTTTCTGCTCCGATGGGCGAAAATCAAGCTTAGGTGCGAAGGAAAGGTATATAGAAAGGGGGGCAATTTTTAAATTTCAGAGGAGAGTAAAAAGGAACTTCGTACATTTTGTACGAGTTCGAAAGGCCAGGAAGAAAAGATGGGACAAAATAAAATTAAAAATAAATGGCCCAAAAATAATAGAGGGAAAAAAAAGGGCCTATAGAAAGAAAAGGAAAAGAAGTAGAAAATATCCTAAAATACGATTGTGTCCATGAGTGTAGTTAAAAGGAGAAGAAGCTGTCTTCATTTACAATAAATATTGTCTCACAGGTGTGTGTGTGTAGTGAGTGTTTGGTAATGCTAAATAGATGTGATACTGGGAGGGGGAAAAAAGCTGACAGTGTTAAAATGCTTCGTATCAAGGTATTTAGCATGGGATACAAAGTAATATGTATGCTTGCATCCTGAGACACAACAGCAAAAGACTCATAACATCAGACAAAAGTGTATATTAATTTAACTAAAGTAACATATGTTGTTTTCGTTCCCAACATTTTCATACATTTTTCAAAGAACAGCAGCAGACAAAAAACATAGAACCATACACAATACAAGACCACAACCGCACACACACAAAAAAAAGTATATAGGTTTATATATATTGTGTGTGTGTGTGTAAATTACGCAGTATATGTATTAAAAATTTAAATTAAACATAGTATTTATTAATTTAACTATCATGATATATTACAAGTTTAATTATTTTACTATCATAATTTATTACTAGTTTATTAATGCTAGTTTAACACATTGAGGCACACTTTTATTTACATAAGCTCATAGTTCTAAGAATTTATTTAAAGAAATGAAGAATAATCCATCCCTTACATTTGGAAATAAAATAGATGTGATACTGGGAACAGATAGCAAGGAACAGTATGAGAAAAAAAAATTGGTTAAATATAGTATTATTTAAAGGAGAAAATATATTTAAGCAATCTAAAAAAAGGAAACCAAAGAGAGGGAAGTAGCGCGATGCCCAAATCCTCAATTTTCCCTCTCACGAGATTCCTCAAAACAAGATAAGGGGGGCTTTGTAGGTGGTGACGGACGTGAACTGATAACATTGGCGTCTGTTTGGAATTGTAACCACAAAGGAAGCCACAAGCAATGAGCAATTTCAAGTATTGTTTAATGCTAAAAACTGATGAAAAATTTAAATTAATTGATTTAGAGGCACTTATTTATAGAAATTTAATTTAGTTTAGATGAAAGAAGGGTACTTATCTTAAAATTCCAGGCTTTCGTAGTGTATCCTCACATTGTCCGCTGTTTCATTCTCATCAACATTGGAGCTGGAAATCTGTGGTAAAGGTGTAGGTTTTGTAGAAAAAACACTATTTCAAAGTAATTATACAGAGGGCTAAAGTTACGATTTACCTCAGAATCTGAGAAGTACCGGTGGGCTCCGGCGCAAATTAAGCTCTGTAAGCGCAAACAAACTGCACATTTTGAAAAGGACCAACTTAGTCCAGTTTAGAGTCATAGCAGAGTTTTCAATGTATATGCATTTCGTCGAAACTGAGAACGCATATTTTTTCTACAGAATACAAATATTCGCCTCTTTTCTTCTTTAGAGTAAGAACATTACTTTGAATTCTTGGACTACACTAAAATTTAGAAAACACTAAAAAATAAAATAAACACCATTTCTTTAATTTGATAATACTAGGTAAAGATATTCCAATTTTTTTCTTTCCAAAAATCATAGCTTTAAGATGACAGAGCCCTTATGACGATGCTACGTGAAATATTTTCACTAGTCCACTTGATTTTTTTCTTCTTTTTCAGTAATGCATTAATCTGCGTCTTTATAAAAATAGGCTTTAGACATTTTTCCAAATTCTCCGATTTGTGCTCCCCCCCCCAAATTTCGCTATTTAAGATTTTAATTTCTGATACCAATTTCTGTCTAGATGTCGTCCACCTTCTTCGTCGCTGAACAAACATTCTAAAATTGTTCTTTTCTCTATTTTTCAATACTTTAATACAATTTAATACAATTTTCTAAGGATATTATTTTGTTCTTCAACTTATCAATTGCATTCTTGTTTATCCTTAAACATTCAGGATGATCTACATTTTCATTTGTGAGTTTTATTTCAAAATCATTAAAATTTGATTTATTATTGTCATCATCAATTTCGATTTATTATTGTCATCATAATTTACTTTCGGCACAGCATTCCATTCCAACAGTTTCTTTTTGTGGCTATCCAAACAAGCGATTTCTCATATCATCTTCATAAACACTGCATAGAAAATGTTCGCTGCAAATTTTTCCGCTCTTCGCATTAATAGAATCTTCTCTTTGACATTTGTGTATCCATACATTCTTCAAAAGCAAACTCTCATTTGGATCCTTTGGTCCCATGAAATAAAATATCTCATCCTTTCATACTTCTGTAAGTGCTACGGCACGTTACTGCAGCGCAGAAAGCCATATTACGTAAACGATACTTTACAATATAGAATTTAAAATAAAAACTGACTAAAATTACATATATATAAATTATTTTAAATATATACATTATTAGAAAACAGATATATATATTATTAAAATTAATTTGGGATATGTAACCTCTAGAAAATCGTCTCGCAGCTCAATGAAAATACTGTTTTAAACGCGGGAAATCAGGACAGGTGGCATCACAGTGACGTCAGATTATTGCCTGTTACGTCCCCCCATTAGGCTCGCGTCGGCGAGGAGTCGAACAAAGAAATGAGCTAGCCCTTCTATTTATCCCTGGTTTACACTGTCAAAGTAATCGTAACGAGCGACTTTCTCCGAGCCGCTCTGACGGGTTAAACTGACCTTAAGGCAGGCGGTAGTGAGAGCGAAGGTTGTTAACCCTAACTCAGCAATTTGAAAAGGTTGTTAATAGTTCACCAGCAAGAGAATAATGTGCAAGTAATAATTATCAGTTACAAAGACGAGGTCAATCTATATACATGATAATGTTCAGGAAATGATTAGATAAAATAGGGATTTAATGATGGTTCTAATTGCAAGCGAGGACGAATAATTAGTTAAAAAATCTTTAGTGTATTGACAAAAAGGCTACAGAAATTACTTAAATTCTTTTATTTAACAGAGGAATTTTTATGCAAACTTAGACCCTATTCTTATAGCATAGGACTGTCAGAATTTATAATTCAATAAGAAAACTTACTGAAAATGATAATATTCTTATATATTCATCACTTTTTCAGTATCCACACAGGTTTATAGGTTCAAATGCCATATTTCAAAATCAAAGTTATTTATGAAATAAAACCTTACAAAATCTGATAAATCATTTGTGTGTGCAAATTTTTAAATCTAAATCTCTTACATTAAATTATTTCTGTCTTTTAAATTACATCCCATTATTTATTTCAATTTAATTAATTAATGTGTTTGTACTAATATTTCCAAGTTCTTTGGAGCAGTTTTTGTGTCCTGAAAATGCCAAGTATTTCCATAAAAAAAAAAAAAAAAAAAAAAAAAAAAAGAGCAGGCATACAGAATAATTCATTTAATAGTTCATATAATCGCTTTTAACATATTTCATGTCTAAATTTTCTACACAAAAATCCTCTGTCTAATTTTTAGTACCTTTTATCGGACGAAATTTTTCAAAGAGGAATGAATTAAAAGCTTGATTGCGCAAAACACATTTTTAAAGCTAAATGTATTCTAAGAAGTACAAAAAATGTCAACACGATTTTGCCCCCCCCTTCAAATCATTCATTTAAAATATTCAAACCCTTCAGGAGAAGGATAAACATTGCGAACACAAAAATCTGCCCTTTTTTTATATATACTTTAATAAAAGAAATGTGTTCCTTCTTTTTATAAGAAAGGAACGCATTTTCCTTTCTAAACTTTTGAAAGTCGCCAACGCTTAAAAAATGATAAATTACGCCAAGGTAGAAACCCGCCTTTGACAACTCAATGCGCATGCGTGGTTAATGTTGGTGCGAATAGCTTAAGCGGGTAATCGCACCGGTGGTGCAAATAGCATCGGCCTCGAAGGAAAGGGGGCAATTTCGTATTTCAGAGGAGAGTAAAAAGGAACTTCGTATATTTTATACGAGTTCGAAAGGCCAGGAAGAAAAGATGGCGCAAAATAAAATAAAAAATAAATGGCCCAAAAGGTGATGGAGGGGAAAAAATATTTATAATTTAAAAAAAAGGGGGGCCTAAAGAAAAGAAAAGGAAGTAAGAGAATTTTCTTTAAAAAAAAGAACAACGATTGTGACCATGAGTGTAGTCAAAAAGAAGAGGAAGACATTAAATAGAGTCTTCCAGGTGTGTGTAATGAGTGTATTTTGTAAAGCTGAATAGATGGGGGAAAATGAATTATAAAAATATAAATATTGGAGATCCAGTCACATAACAGTATAAGTCTAATTTAGAAGCTAACTTTTACTATGACAGGGAAAGTAAAATTTAAAATTTTTAAAATAAATTTTTTTTAACATGGGAAACAATATGTTAGCCTCTACCTTGAGACACAGTAACAAAAGACACATAAGATCAAAATACATATAATATCAGGCAAAATTATATATTAACTAAAGTAGCATCATCTATTGCAGTTTCCAACATATTCATACATTATTCAGAAAACAACGTCAGACAAAATCATAAATCCAAACAGTGCGAGAACATAGCAGAAGAAATAAATTACATAGTTTATTTTAATTTTAAATATTTTTTTAAAAATTAGCATTTTATTTATTTATTAATTTAACCGTCATAATTTATTATATCTGTACTAGTTTATCAAGTTGAGGCACACTGTATTAATATATGCTTTTAATTTAAATAGCTAGGAAATATAGATTAATGTTTGTCTCTCATATGCGGAAGGAGAAAAACCGTAAATCTATACATTCATCGAGGCCCAAGATCGTGTTTTTTCCCTCTCGAGAAATTCCTCAAAGGGGCCCCGATGGGTAGTGCTAACAGACGACACTACTGATAAGGATAGCGTCCCTACGAAATAGTAAAAAAAAAAAAAAAAAAAAAAAATCACATGATTTAAAGCATTTACTAAGTATTTAATGCCAGAACATAATAAAGTGAGCATAATAATAATGAACATAATAAATAAACGAATTTAAAGGGACTTTAGTGACAGATATTTGATTTAGTTAAGAGAAAAGAAGTTCTACTTATCTGAATGTTCCGTCTTCCTGTTGTAAAAGATTGCAAGGAAGATAAGACCTTTAGGTACAGAACTTTCGGTTTTGAGAACAAGACATTGTAGAGGATATTCGCGAAAATTTTTCTTAAGGAAATGAAAATTTTCTGGAAAACACCTTTGAAAATTTAGGAGCTCTTCTAAGATCCTGCCTCCGTACGTGATCACAGCGCCCTCCCCCGAGCAGACATTTTTTAATGCCTTACTTAAAAGAAAGACAGTCAGACAGACAAAGTAGACAGATGTGTTGTTTTGCACCTGCTAAGTGTTTCTGCTCCGATGGGCGAAAAATCAAGCTTAGGTGCGAAGGAAAGGTATATAGAAAGGGGGGCAATTTTTAAATTTCAGAGGAGAGTAAAAAGGAACTTCGTACATTTTGTACGAGTTCGAAAGGCCAGGAAGAAAAGATGGGACAAAATAAAATTAAAAATAAATGGCCCAAAAATAATAGAGGGAAAAAAAGGGCCTATAGAAAGAAAAGGAAAAGAAGTAGAAAATATCCTAAAATACGATTGTGTCCATGAGTGTAGTTAAAAGGAGAAGAAGCTGTCTTCATTTACAATAAATATTGTCTCACAGGTGTGTGTGTGTAGTGAGTGTTTGGTAATGCTAAATAGATGTGATACTGGGAGGGGGAAAAAGCTGACAGTGTTAAAATGCTTCGTATCAAGGTATTTAGCATGGGATACAAAGTAATATGTATGCTTGCATCCTGAGACACAACAGCAAAAGACTCATAACATCAGACAAAAGTGTATATTAATTTAACTAAAGTAACATATGTTGTTTTCGTTCCCAACATTTTCATACATTTTTCAAAGAACAGCAGCAGACAAAAAACATAGAACCATACACAATACAAGACCACAACCGCACACACACAAAAAAAAGTATATAGGTTTATATATATTGTGTGTGTGTGTGTAAATTACGCAGTATATGTATTAAAAACTTAAATTAAACATAGTATTTATTAATTTAACTATCATGATATATTACAAGTTTAATTATTTTACTATCATAATTTATTACTAGTTTATTAATGCTAGTTTAACACATTGAGGCACACTTTTATTTACATAAGCTCATAGTTCTAAGAATTTATTTAAAGAAATGAAGAATAATCCATCCCTTACATTTGGAAATAAAATAGATGTGATACTGGGAACAGATAGCAAGGAACAGTATGAGAAAAAAAAAATTGGTTAAATATAGTATTATTTAAAGGAGAAAATATATTTAAGCAATCTAAAAAAAGGAAACCAAAGAGAGGGAAGTAGCGCGATGCCCAAATCCTCAATTTTCCCTCTCACGAGATTCCTCAAAACAAGATAAGGGGGGCTTTGTAGGTGGTGACGGACGTGAACTGATAACATTGGCGTCTGTTTGGAATTGTAACCACAAAGGAAGCCACAAGCAATGAGCAATTTCAAGTATTGTTTAATGCTAAAAACTGATGAAAAATTTAAATTAATTGATTTAGAGGCACTTATTTATAGAAATTTAATTTAGTTTAGATGAAAGAAGGGTACTTATCTTAAAATTCCAGGCTTTCGTAGTGTATCCTCACATTGTCCGCTGTTTCATTCTCATCAACATTGGAGCTGGAAATCTGTGGTAAAGGTGTAGGTTTTGTAGAAAAAACACTATTTCAAAGTAATTATACAGAGGGCTAAAGTTACGATTTACCTCAGAATCTGAGAAGTACCGGTGGGCTCCGGCGCAAATTAAGCTCTGTAAGCGCAAACAAACTGCACATTTTGAAAAGAACCAACTTAGTCCAGTTTAGAGTCATAGCAGAGTTTTCAATGTATATGCATTTCGTCGAAACTGAGAACGCATATTTTTTCTACAGAATACAAATATTCGCCTCTTTTCTTCTTTAGAGTAAGAACATTACTTTGAATTCTTGGACTACACTAAAATTTAGAAAACACTAAAAAATAAAATAAACACCATTTCTTTAATTTGATAATACTAGGTAAAGATATTCCAATTTTTTTTCTTTCCAAAAATCATAGCTTTAAGATGACAGAGCCCTTATGACGATGCTACGTGAAATATTTTCACTAGTCCACTTGATTTTTTTCTTCTTTTTCAGTAATGCATTAATCTGCGTCTTTATAAAAATAGGCTTTAGACTTTTTTCCAAATTCTCCGATTTGTGCTCCCCCCCCAAATTTCGCTATTTGAGATTTTAATTTCTGATACCAATTTCTGTCTAGATGTCGTCCACCTTCTTGGTCGCTGAACAAACATTCTAAAATTGTCCTTTTCTCTATTTTTCAATACTTTAATACAATTTAATACAATTTTCTAAGGATATTATTTTGTTCTTCAAATTATCAATTGCATTCTTGTTTATCCTTAAACATTCAGGATGATCTACATTTTCATTTGTGAGTTTTATTTCAAAATCATTAAAATTTGATTTTTTATTGTCATTATCAATTTCGATTTATTATTGTCATCATAATTTACTTTCGGCACAGCATTCCATTCCAACAGTTTCTTTTTGTGGCTATCCAAACAAGCGATTTTTCATATCATCTTCATAAACACTGCATAGAAAATGTTCGCTGCAAATTTTTCCGCTCTTCGCATTAATAGAATCTTCTCTTTGACATTTGTGTATCCATACATTCTTCAAAAGCAAACTCTCATTTGAATCCTTTGGTCCCATGAAATAAAATATCTCATCCTTTCATACTTCTGTAAGTGCTACGGCACGTTACTGCAGCGCAGAAAGCCATATTACGTAAACGATACTTTACAATATAGAATTTAAAATAAAAACTGACTAAAATTACATATATATAAACTATTTTAAATATATACATTATTAGAAAACAGATATATATATTATTAAAATTAATTTTGGGATATGTAACCTCTAGAAAATCGTCTCGCAGCTCAATGAAAATACTGTTTTAAACGCGCGAAATCAGGACAGGTGGCATCACAGTGACGTCAGATTATTGCCTGTTACGTCCCCCCATTAGGCTCGCGTCGGCGAGGAGTCGAACAAAGAAATGAGCTAGCCCTTCTATTTATCCCTGGTTTACACTGTCAAAGTAATCGTAACGAGCGACTTTCTCCGAGCCGCTCTGACAGGTTAAACTGACCTTAAGGCAGGCGGTAGTGAGAGCGAAGGTTGTTAACCCTAACTCAGCAATTTGAAAAGGTTGTTAATAGTTCACCAGCAAGAGAATAATGTGCAAGTAATAATTATCAGTTACAAAGACGAGGTCAATCTATATACATGATAATGTTCAGGAAATGATTAGATAAAATAGGGATTTAATGATGGTTCTAATTGCAAGCGAGGACTAATAATTAGTTAAAAAATCTTTAGTGTATTGACAAAAAGGCTACAGAAATTACTTAAATTCTTTTATTTAACAGAGGAATTTTTATGCAAACTTAGACCCTATTCTTATAGCATAGGACTGTCAGAATTTATAATTCAATAAGAAAACTTACTGAAAATGATAATATTCTTATATATTCATCACTTTTTCAGTATCCACACAGGTTTATAGGTTCAAATGCCATATTTCAAAATCAAAGTTATTTATGAAATAAAACCTTACAAAATCTGATAAATCATTTGTGTGTGCAAATTTTTAAATCTAAATCTCTTACATTAAATTATTTCTGTCTTTTAAATTACATCCCATTATTTATTTCAATTTAATTGATTAATGTGTTTGTACTAATATTTCAAAGTTCTTTGGAGCACTTTTTGTGTCCTGAAAATGTCAAGTATTTCCATAAAAAAAAAAAAAAAAAAAAAAAAAAAAAAAGCAGGCATACAGAATAATTCATTTAATAGTTCATATAATCGCTTTTAACATATTTCATGTCTAAATTTTCTACACAAAAATCCTCTGTCTAATTTTTAGTACCTTTTATCGGACGAAATTTTTCAAAGAGGAATGAATTAAAAGCTTGATTGCGCAAAACACATTTTTAAAGCTAAATGTATTCTAAGAAGTACAAAAAATGTCAACACGATTTTGCCCCCCCCTTCAAATCATTCATTTAAAATATTCAAACCGTTCAGGAGAAGGATAAACATTGCGAACACAAAAATCTGCCCTTTTTTATATATACTTTAATAAAAGAAATGTGTTCCTTCTTTTTATAAGAAAGGAACGCATTTTCCTTTCTAAACTTTTGAAAGTCGCCAACGCTTACAAAATGATAAATTACGCCAAGGTAGAAACCCGCCTTTGACAACTCAATGCGCATGCGTGGTTAATGTTGGTGCGAATAGCTTAAGCGGGTAATCGCACCGGTGGTGCAAATAGCATCAGCCTCGAAGGAAAGGGGGCAATTTCGTATTTCAGAGGAGAGTAAAAAGGAACTTCGTATATTTTATACGAGTTCGAAAGGCCAGGAAGAAAAGATGGCGCAAAATAAAATAAAAAATAAATGGCCCAAAAGGTGATGGAGGGGGAAAAATATTAATAATTTAAAAAAAAGGGGGGCCTAAAGAAAAGAAAAGGAAGTAAGAGAATTTTCTTTAAAAAAAAGAACAACGATTGTGACCATGAGTGTAGTCAAAAAGAAGAGGAAGACATTAAATAGAGTCTTCCAGGTGTGTGTAATGAGTGTATTTTGTAAAGCTGAATAGATGGGGGAAAATGAATTATAAAAATATAAATATTGGGGATCCAGTCACATAACAGTATAAGTCTAATTTAGAAGCTAACTTTTACTATGACAGGGAAAGTAAAATTTAAAATTTTTAAAATAAATTTTTTTTAACATGGGAAACAATATGTTAGCCTCTACCTTGAGACACAGTAACAAAAGACACATAAGATCAAAATACATATAATATCAGGCAAAATTATATATTAACTAAAGTAGCATCATCTATTGCAGTTTCCAACATATTCATACATTATTCAGAAAACAACGTCAGACAAAATCATAAATCCAAACAGTGCGAGAACATAGCAGAAGAAATAAATTACATAGTTTATTTTAATTTTAAATATTTTTTTAAAAATTAGCATTTTATTTATTTATTAATTTAACCGTCATAATTTATTATATCTGTACTAGTTTATCAAGTTGAGGCACACTGTATTAATATATGCTTTTAATTTAAATAGCTAGGAAATATAGATTAATGTTTGTCTCTCATATGCGGAAGGAGAAAAACCGTAAATCTATACATTCATCGAGGCCCAAGATCGTGTTTTTTCCCTCTCGATAAATTCCTCAAAGGGGCCCCGATGGGTAGTGCTAACAGACGACACTACTGATAAGGATAGCGTCCCTACGAAATAGTAAAAAAAAAAAAAAAAAGAAAAAAAAAAAGAAAAAAAAATTACATGATTTAAAGCAATTACTAAGTATTTAATGCCAGAACATAATAAAGTGAGCATAATAATAATGAACATAATAAATAAACGAATTTAAAGGGACTTTAGTGACAGATATTTGATTTAGTTAAGAGAAAAGAAGCTCTACTTATCTGAATGTTCCGTCTTCCTGTTGTAAAAGATTGCAAGGAAGATAAGACCTTTAGGTACAGAACTTTCGGTTTTGAGAACAAGACATTGTAGAGGATATTCGCGAAAATTTTTCTTAAGGAAATGAAAATTTTCTGGAAAACACCTTTGAAAATTTAGGAGCTCTTCTAAGATCCTGCATCCGTACGTGATCACAGCGCCCTCCCCCGAGCAGACATTTTTTAATGCCTTTCTTAAAAGAAAGACAAAGTAGACAGATGTGTTGTTTTGCACCTGCTAAGTGTTTCTGCTCCGATGGGCGAAAAATCAAGCTTAGGTGCGAAGGAAAGGTATATAAAAGGGGGGCAATTTTTAAATTTCAGAGGAGAGTAAAAAGGAACTTCGTACATTTTGTACGAGTTCGAAAGGCCAGGAAGAAAAGATGGGACAAAATAAAATTAAAAATAAATGGCCCAAAAATAATAGAGGGAAAAAAAAGGGCCTATAGAAAGAAAAGGAAAAGAAGTAGAAAATATCCTAAAATACGATTGTGTCCATGAGTGTAGTTAAAAGGAGAAGAAGCTGTCTTCATTTACAATAAATATTGTCTCACAGGTGTGTGTGTGTAGTGAGTGTTTGGTAATGCTAAATAGATGTGATACTGGGAGGGGGAAAAAAGCTGACAGTGTTAAAATGCTTCGTATCAAGGTATTTAGCATGGGATACAAAGTAATATGTATGCTTGCATCCTGAGACACAACAGCAAAAGACTCATAACATCAGACAAAAGTGTATATTAATTTAACTAAAGTAACATATGTTGTTTTCGTTCCCAACATTTTCATACATTTTTCAAAGAACAGCAGCAGACAAAAAACATAGAACCATACACAATACAAGACCACAACCGCACACACACAAAAAAAAGTATATAGGTTTATATATATTGTGTGTGTGTGTGTAAATTACGCAGTATATGTATTAAAAACTTAAATTAAACATAGTATTTATTAATTTAACTATCATGATATATTACAAGTTTAATTATTTTACTATCATAATTTATTACTAGTTTATTAATGCTAGTTTAACACATTGAGGCACACTTTTATTTACATAAGCTCATAGTTCTAAGAATTTATTTAAAGAAATGAAGAATAATCCATCCCTTACATTTGGAAATAAAATAGATGTGATACTGGGAACAGATAGCAAGGAACAGTATGAGAAAAAAAAATTGGTTAAATATAGTATTATTTAAAGGAGAAAATATATTTAAGCAATCTAAAAAAACGAAACCAAAGAGAGGGAAGTAGCGCGATGCCCAAATCCTCAATTTTCCCTCTCACGAGATTCCTCAAAACAAGATAAGGGGGGCTTTGTAGGTGGTGACGGACGTGAACTGATAACATTGGCGTCTGTTTGGAATTGTAACCACAAAGGAAGCCACAAGCAATGAGCAATTTCAAGTATTGTTTAATGCTAAAAACTGATGAAAAATTTAAATTAATTGATTTAGAGGCACTTATTTATAGAAATTAATTACTTATTTATAGAATTAGATGAAAGAAGGGTACTTATCTTAAAATTCCAGGCTTTCGTAGTGTATCCTCACATTGTCCGCTGTTTCATTCTCATCAACATTGGAGCTGGAAATCTGTGGTAAAGGTGTAGGTTTTGTAGAAAAAACACTATTTCAAAGTAATTATACAGAGGGCTAAAGTTACGATTTACCTCAGAATCTGAGAAGTACCGGTGGGCTCCGGCGCAAATTAAGCTCTGTAAGCGCAAACAAACTGCACATTTTGAAAAGAACCAACTTAGTCCAGTTTAGAGTCATAGCAGAGTTTTCAATGTATATGCATTTCGTCGAAACTGAGAACGCATATTTTTTCTACAGAATACAAATATTCGCCTCTTTTCTTCTTTAGAGTAAGAACATTACTTTGAATTCTTGGACTACACTAAAATTTAGAAAACACTAAAAAATAAAATAAACACCATTTCTTTAATTTGATAATACTAGGTAAAGATATTCCAATTTTTTTTCTTTCCAAAAATCATAGCTTTAAGATGACAGAGCCCTTATGACGATGCTACGTGAAATATTTTCACTAGTCCACTTGATTTTTTTCTTCTTTTTCAGTAATGCATTAATCTGCGTCTTTATAAAAATAGGCTTTAGACTTTTTTCCAAATTCTCCGATTTGTGCTCCCCCCCCAAATTTCGCTATTTGAGATTTTAATTTCTGATACCAATTTCTGTCTAGATGTCGTCCACCTTCTTGGTCGCTGAACAAACATTCTAAAATTGTTCTTTTCTCTATTTTTCAATACTTTAATACAATTTAATACAATTTTCTAAGGATATTATTTTGTTCTTCAAATTATCAATTGCATTCTTGTTTATCCTTAAACATTCAGGATGATCTACATTTTCATTTGTGAGTTTTATTTCAAAATCATTAAAATTTGATTTTTTATTGTCATTATCAATTTCGATTTATTATTGTCATCATAATTTACTTTCGGCACAGCATTCCATTCCAACAGTTTCTTTTTGTGGCTATCCAAACAAGCGATTTTTCATATCATCTTCATAAACACTGCATAGAAAATGTTCGCTGCAAATTTTTCCGCTCTTCGCATTAATAGAATCTTCTCTTTGACATTTGTGTATCCATACATTCTTCAAAAGCAAACTCTCATTTGAATCCTTTGGTCCCATTAAATAAAATATCTCATCCTTTCATACTTCTGTAAGTGCTACGGCACGTTACTGCAGCGCAGAAAGCCATATTACGTAAACGATACTTTACAATATAGAATTTAAAATAAAAACTGACTAAAATTACATATATATAAACTATTTTAAATATATACATTATTAGAAAACAGATATATATATTATTAAAATTAATTTTGGGATATGTAACCTCTAGAAAATCGTCTCGCAGCTCAATGAAAATAGTGTTTTAAACGCGGGAAATCAGGACAGGTGGCATCACAGTGACGTCAGATTATTGCCTGTTACGTCCCCCCATTAGGCTCGCGTCGGCGAGGAGTCGAACAAAGAAATGAGCTAGCCCTTCTATTTATCCCTGGTTTACACTGTCAAAGTAATCGTAACGAGCGACTTTCTCCGAGCCGCTCTGACAGGTTAAACTGACCTTAAGGCAGGCGGTAGTGAGAGCGAAGGTTGTTAACCCTAACTCAGCAATTTGAAAAGGTTGTTAATAGTTCACCAGCAAGAGAATAATGTGCAAGTAATAATTATCAGTTACAAAGACGAGGTCAATCTATATACATGATAATGTTCAGGAAATGATTAGATAAAATAGGGATTTAATGATGGTTCTAATTGCAAGCGAGGACTAATAATTAGTTAAAAAATCTTTAGTGTATTGACAAAAAGGCTACAGAAATTACTTAAATTCTTTTATTTAACAGAGGAATTTTTATGCAAACTTAGACCCTATTCTTATAGCATAGGACTGTCAGAATTTATAATTCAATAAGAAAACTTACTGAAAATGATAATATTCTTATATATTCATCACTTTTTCAGTATCCACACAGGTTTATAGGTTCAAATGCCATATTTCAAAATCAAAGTTATTTATGAAATAAAACCTTACAAAATCTGATAAATCATTTGTGTGTGCAAATTTTTAAATCTAAATCTCTTACATTAAATTATTTCTGTCTTTTAAATTACATCCCATTATTTATTTCAATTTAATTGATTAATGTGTTTGTACTAATATTTCAAAGTTCTTTGGAGCACTTTTTGTGTCCTGAAAATGTCAAGTATTTCCATAAAAAAAAAAAAAAAAAAAAAAAAAAAAAAAAGCAGGCATACAGAATAATTCATTTAATAGTTCATATAATCGCTTTTAACATATTTCATGTCTAAATTTTCTACACAAAAATCCTCTGTCTAATTTTTAGTACCTTTTATCGGACGAAATTTTTCAAAGAGGAATGAATTAAAAGCTTGATTGCGCAAAACACATTTTTAAAGCTAAATGTATTCTAAGAAGTACAAAAAATGTCAACACGATTTTGCCCCCCCCCCTTCAAATCATTCATTTAAAATATTCAAACCGTTCAGGAGAAGGATAAACATTGCGAACACAAAAATCTGCCCTTTTTTTATATATACTTTAATAAAAGAAATGTGTTCCTTCTTTTTATAAGAAAGGAACGCATTTTCCTTTCTAAACTTTTTAAAGTCGCCAACGCTTACAAAATGATAAATTACGCCAAGGTAGAAACCCGCCTTTGACAACTCAATGCGCATGCGTGGTTAATGTTGGTGCGAATAGCTTAAGCGGGTAATCGCACCGGTGGTGCAAATAGCATCAGCCTCGAAGGAAAGGGGGCAATTTCGTATTTCAGAGGAGAGTAAAAAGGAACTTCGTATATTTTATACGAGTTCGAAAGGCCAGGAAGAAAAGATGGCGCAAAATAAAATAAAAAATAAATGGCCCAAAAGGTGATGGAGGGGGAAAAATATTAATAATTTAAAAAAAAGGGGGGCCTAAAGAAAAGAAAAGGAAGTAAGAGAATTTTCTTTAAAAAAAAGAACAACGATTGTGACCATGAGTGTAGTCAAAAAGAAGAGGAAGACATTAAATAGAGTCTTCCAGGTGTGTGTAATGAGTGTATTTTGTAAAGCTGAATAGATGGGGGAAAATGAATTATAAAAATATAAATATTGGGGATCCAGTCACATAACAGTATAAGTCTAATTTAGAAGCTAACTTTTACTATGACAGGGAAAGTAAAATTTAAAATTTTTAAAATAAATTTTTTTTAACATGGGAAACAATATGTTAGCCTCTACCTTGAGACACAGTAACAAAAGACACATAAGATCAAAATACATATAATATCAGGCAAAATTATATATTAACTAAAGTAGCATCATCTATTGCAGTTTCCAACATATTCATACATTATTCAGAAAACAACGTCAGACAAAATCATAAATCCAAACAGTGCGAGAACATAGCAGAAGAAATAAATTACATAGTTTATTTTAATTTTAAATATTTTTTTAAAAATTAGCATTTTATTTATTTATTAATTTAACCGTCATAATTTATTATATCTGTACTAGTTTATCAAGTTGAGGCACACTGTATTAATATATGCTTTTAATTTAAATAGCTAGGAAATATAGATTAATGTTTGTCTCTCATATGCGGAAGGAGAAAAACCGTAAATCTATACATTCATCGAGGCCCAAGATCGTGTTTTTTCCCTCTCGAGAAATTCCTCAAAGGGGCCCCGATGGGTAGTGCTAACAGACGACACTACTGATAAGGATAGCGTCCCTACGAAATAGTAAAAAAAAAAAAAAAAAAAAAAAAAAAAAAAAAAAAAATCACATGATTTAAAGCAATTACTAAGTATTTAATGCCAGAACATAATAAAGTGAGCATAATAATAATGAACATAATAAATAAACGAATTTAAAGGGACTTTAGTGACAGATATTTGATTTAGTTAAGAGAAAAGAAGTTCTACTTATCTGAATGTTCCGTCTTCCTGTTGTAAAAGATTGCAAGGAAGATAAGACCTTTAGGTACAGAACTTTCGGTTTTGAGAACAAGACATTGTAGAGGATATTCGCGAAAATTTTTCTTAAGGAAATGAAAATTTTCTGGAAAACACCTTTGAAAATTTAGGAGCTCTTCTAAGATCCTGCCTCCGTACGTGATCACAGCGCCCTCCCCCGAGCAGACATTTTTTAATGCCTTACTTAAAAGAAAGACAGTCAGACAGACAAAGTAGACAGATGTGTTGTTTTGCACCTGCTAAGTGTTTCTGCTCCGATGGGCGAAAAATCAAGCTTAGGTGCGAAGGAAAGGTATATAGAAAGGGGGGCAATTTTTAAATTTCAGAGGAGAGTAAAAAGGAACTTCGTACATTTTGTACGAGTTCGAAAGGCCAGGAAGAAAAGATGGGACAAAATAAAATTAAAAATAAATGGCCCAAAAATAATAGAGGGAAAAAAAGGGCCTATAGAAAGAAAAGGAAAAGAAGTAGAAAATATCCTAAAATACGATTGTGTCCATGAGTGTAGTTAAAAGGAGAAGAAGCTGTCTTCATTTACAATAAATATTGTCTCACAGGTGTGTGTGTGTAGTGAGTGTTTGGTAATGCTAAATAGATGTGATACTGGGAGGGGGAAAAAAGCTGACAGTGTTAAAATGCTTCGTATCAAGGTATTTAGCATGGGATACAAAGTAATATGTATGCTTGCATCCTGAGACACAACAGCAAAAGACTCATAACATCAGACAAAAGTGTATATTAATTTAACTAAAGTAACATATGTTGTTTTCGTTCCCAACATTTTCATACATTTTTCAAAGAACAGCAGCAGACAAAAAACATAGAACCATACACAATACAAGACCACAACCGCACACACACAAAAAAAAGTATATAGGTTTATATATATTGTGTGTGTGTGTGTAAATTACGCAGTATATGTATTAAAAACTTAAATTAAACATAGTATTTATTAATTTAACTATCATGATATATTACAAGTTTAATTATTTTACTATCATAATTTATTACTAGTTTATTAATGCTAGTTTAAAACATTGAGGCACACTTTTATTTACATAAGCTCATAGTTCTAAGAATTTATTTAAAGAAATGAAGAATAATCCATCCCTTACATTTGGAAATAAAATAGATGTGATACTGGGAACAGATAGCAAGGAACAGTATGAGAAAAAAAAATTGGTTAAATATAGTATTATTTAAAGGAGAAAATATATTTAAGCAATCTAAAAAAAGGAAACCAAAGAGAGGGAAGTAGCGCGATGCCCAAATCCTCAATTTTCCCTCTCACGAGATTCCTCAAAACAAGATAAGGGGGGCTTTGTAGGTGGTGACGGACGTGAACTGATAACATTGGCGTCTGTTTGGAATTGTAACCACAAAGGAAGCCACAAGCAATGAGCAATTTCAAGTATTGTTTAATGCTAAAAACTGATGAAAAATTTAAATTAATTGATTTAGAGGCACTTATTTATAGAAATTTAATTTAGTTTAGATGAAAGAAGGGTACTTATCTTAAAATTCCAGGCTTTCGTAGTGTATCCTCACATTGTCCGCTGTTTCATTCTCATCAACATTGGAGCTGGAAATCTGTGGTAAAGGTGTAGGTTTTGTAGAAAAAACACTATTTCAAAGTAATTATACAGAGGGCTAAAGTTACGATTTACCTCAGAACCTGAGAAGTACCGGTGGGCTCCGGCGCAAATTAAGCTCTGTAAGCGCAAACAAACTGCACATTTTGAAAAGAACCAACTTAGTCCAGTTAAGAGTCATAGCAGAGTTTTCAATGTATATGCATTTCGTCGAAACTGAGAACGCATATTTTTTCTACAGAATACAAATATTCGCCTCTTTTCTTCTTTAGAGTAAGAACATTACTTTGAATTCTTGGACTACACTAAAATTTAGAAAACACTAAAAAATAAAATAAACACCATTTCTTTAATTTGATAATACTAGGTAAAGATATTCCAATTTTTTTTCTTTCCAAAAATCATAGCTTTAAGATGACAGAGCCCTTATGACGATGCTACGTGAAATATTTTCACTAGTCCACTTGATTTTTTTCTTCTTTTTCAGTAATGCATTAATCTGCGTCTTTATAAAAATAGGCTTTAGACATTTTTCCAAATTCTCCGATTTGTGCTCCCCCCCAAATTTCGCTATTTGAGATTTTAATTTCTGATACCAATTTCTGTCTAGATGTCGTCCACCTTCTTGGTCGCTGAACAAACATTCTAAAATTGTTCTTTTCTCTATTTTTCAATACTTTAATACAATTTAATACAATTTTCTAAGGATATTATTTTGTTCTTCAAATTATCAATTGCATTCTTGTTTATCCTTAAACATTCAGGATGATCTACATTTTCATTTGTGAGTTTTATTTCAAAATCATTAAAATTTGATTTATTATTGTCATCATCAATTTCGATTTATTATTGTCATCATAATTTACTTTCGGCACAGCATTCCATTCCAACAGTTTCTTTTTGTGGCTATCCAAACAAGCGATTTTTCATATCATCTTCATAAACACTGCATAGAAAATGTTCGCTGCAAATTTTTCCGCTCTTCGCATTAATAGAATCTTCTCTTTGACATTTGTGTATCCATACATTCTTCAAAAGCAAACTCTCATTTGGATCCTTTGGTCCCATGAAATAAAATATCTCATCCTTTCATACTTCTGTAAGTGCTACGGCACGTTACTGCAGCGCAGAAAGCCATATTACGTAAACGATACTTTACAATATAGAATTTAAAATAAAAACTGACTAAAATTACATATATATAAACTATTTTAAATATATACATTATTAGAAAACAGATATATATATATTATTAAAATTAATTTGGGATATGTAACCTCTAGAAAATCGTCTCGCAGCTCAATGAAAATACTGTTTTAAACGCGGGAAATCAGGACAGGTGGCATCACAGTGACGTCAGATTATTGCCTGTTACGTCCCCCCCATTAGGCTCGCGTCGGCGAGGAGTCGAACAAAGAAATGAGCTAGCCCTTCTATTTATCCCTGGTTTACACTGTCAAAGTAATCGTAACGAGCGACTTTCTCCGAGCCGCTCTGACAGGTTAAACTGACCTTAAGGCAGGCGGTAGTGAGAGCGAAGGTTGTTAACCCTAACTCAGCAATTTGAAAAGGTTGTTAATAGTTCACCAGCAAGAGAATAATGTGCAAGTAATAATTATCAGTTACAAAGACGAGGTCAATCTATATACATGATAATGTTCAGGAAATGATTAGATAAAATAGGGATTTAATGATGGTTCTAATTGCAAGCGAGGACTAATAATTAGTTAAAAAATCTTTAGTGTATTGACAAAAAGGCTACAGAAATTACTTAAATTCTTTTATTTAACAGAGGAGTTTTTATGCAAACTTAGACCCTATTCTTATAGCATAGGACTGTCAGAATTTATAATTCAATAAGAAAACTTACTGAAAATGATAATATTCTTATATATTCATCACTTTTTCAGTATCCACACAGGTTTATAGGTTCAAATGCCATATTTCAAAATCAAAGTTATTTATGAAATAAAACCTTACAAAATCTGATAAATCATTTGTGTGTGCAAATTTTTAAATCTAAATCTCTTACATTAAATTATTTCTGTCTTTTAAATTACATCCCATTATTTATTTCAATTTAATTGATTAATGTGTTTGTACTAATATTTCAAAGTTCTTTGGAGCACTTTTTGTGTCCTGAAAATGCCAAGTATTTCCAAAAAAAAAAAAAAAAAAAAAAAAAAGCAGGCATACAGAATAATTCATTTAATAGTTCATATAATCGCTTTTAACATATTTCATGTCTAAATTTTCTACACAAAAATCCTCTGTCTAATTTTTAGTACCTTTTATCGGACGAAATTTTTCAAAGAGGAATGAATTAAAAGCTTGATTGCGCAAAACACATTTTTAAAGCTAAATGTATTCTAAGAAGTACAAAAAATGTCAACACGATTTTGCCCCCCTTCAAATCATTCATTTAAAATATTCAAACCGTTCAGGAGAAGGATAAACATTGCGAACACAAAAATCTGCCCTTTTTTTATATATACTTTAATAAAAGAAATGTGTTCTTTCTTTTTATAAGAAAGGAACGCATTTTCCTTTCTAAACTTTTGAAAGTCGCCAACGCTTAAAAAATGATAAATTACGCCAAGGTAGAAACCCGCCTTTGACAACTCAATGCGCATGCGTGGTTAATGTTGGTGCGAATAGCTTAAGCGGGTAATCGCACCGGTGGTGCAAATAGCATCGGCTCGAAGGAAAGGGGGCAATTTCGTATTTCAGAGGAGAGTAAAAAGGAACTTCGTATATTTTATACGAGTTCGAAAGGCCAGGAAGAAAAGATGGCGCAAAATAAAATAAAAAATAAATGGCCCAAAAGGTGATGGAGGGGGAAAAATATTAATAATTTAAAAAAAAGGGGGGCCTAAAGAAAAGAAAAGGAAGTAAGAGAATTTTCTTTAAAAAAAAGAACAACGATTGTGACCATGAGTGTAGTCAAAAAGAAGAGGAAGACATTAAATAGAGTCTTCCAGGTGTGTGTAATGAGTGTATTTTGTAAAGCTGAATAGATGGGGGAAAATGAATTATAAAAATATAAATATTGGGGATCCAGTCACATAACAGTATAAGTCTAATTTAGAAGCTAACTTTTACTATGACAGGGAAAGTAAAATTTAAAATTTTTAAAATAAATTTTTTTTAACATGGGAAACAATATGTTAGCCTCTACCTTGAGACACAGTAACAAAAGACACATAAGATCAAAATACATATAATATCAGGCAAAATTATATATTAACTAAAGTAGCATCATCTATTGCAGTTTCCAACATATTCATACATTATTCAGAAAACAACGTCAGACAAAATCATAAATCCAAACAGTGCGAGAACATAGCAGAAGAAATAAATTACATAGTTTATTTTAATTTTAAATATTTTTTTAAAAATTAGCATTTTATTTATTTATTAATTTAACCGTCATAATTTATTATATCTGTACTAGTTTATCAAGTTGAGGCACACTGTATTAATATATGCTTTTAATTTAAATAGCTAGGAAATATAGATTAATGTTTGTCTCTCATATGCGGAAGGAGAAAAACCGTAAATCTATACATTCATCGAGGCCCAAGATCGTGTTTTTTCCCTCTCGATAAATTCCTCAAAGGGGCCCCGATGGGTAGTGCTAACAGACGACACTACTGATAAGGATAGCGTCCCTACGAAATAGTATAATAAAAAATCACATGATTTAAAGCAATTACTAATTATTTAATGCCAGAACATAATAAAGTGAGCATAATAACAATGAACATAATAAATAAACGAATTTAAAGGGACTTTAGTGACAGATATTTGATTTAGTTAAGAGAAAAGAAGTTCTACTTATCTGAATGTTCCGTCTTCCTGTTGTAAAAGATTGCAAGGAAGATAAGACCTTTAGGTACAGAACTTTCGGTTTTGAGAACAAGACATTGTAGAGGATATTCGCGAAAATTTTTCTTAAGGAAATGAAAATTTTCTGGAAAACACCTTTGAAAATTTAGGAGCTCTTCTAAGATCCTGCCTCCGTACGTGATCACAGCGCCCTCCCCCGAGCAGACATTTTTTAATGCCTTTCTTAAAAGAAAGACAAAGTAGACAGATGTGTTGTTTTGCACCTGCTAAGTGTTTCTGCTCCGATGGGCGAAAAATCAAGCTTAGGTGCGAAGGAAAGGTATATAAAAGGGGGGCAATTTTTAAATTTCAGAGGAGAGTAAAAAGGAACTTCGTACATTTTGTACGAGTTCGAAAGGCCAGGAAGAAAAGATGGGACAAAATAAAATTAAAAATAAATGGCCCAAAAATAATAGAGGGAAAAAAAAGGGCCTATAGAAAGAAAAGGAAAAGAAGTAGAAAATATCCTAAAATACGATTGTGTCCATGAGTGTAGTTAAAAGGAGAAGAAGCTGTCTTCATTTACAATAAATATTGTCTCACAGGTGTGTGTGTGTAGTGAGTGTTTGGTAATGCTAAATAGATGTGATACTGGGAGGGGGAAAAAAGCTGACAGTGTTAAAATGCTTCGTATCAAGGTATTTAGCATGGGATACAAAGTAATATGTATGCTTGCATCCTGAGACACAACAGCAAAAGACTCATAACATCAGACAAAAGTGTATATTAATTTAACTAAAGTAACATATGTTGTTTTCGTTCCCAACATTTTCATACATTTTTCAAAGAACAGCAGCAGACAAAAAACATAGAACCATACACAATACAAGACCACAACCGCACACACACAAAAAAAAGTATATAGGTTTATATATATTGTGTGTGTGTGTGTAAATTACGCAGTATATGTATTAAAAACTTAAATTAAACATAGTATTTATTAATTTAACTATCACGATATATTACAAGTTTAATTATTTTACTATCATAATTTATTACTAGTTTATTAATGCTAGTTTAACACATTGAGGCACACTTTTATTTACATAAGCTCATAGTTCTAAGAATTTATTTAAAGAAATGAAGAATAATCCATCCCTTACATTTGGAAATAAAATAGATGTGATACTGGGAACAGATAGCAAGGAACAGTATGAGAAAAAAAAATTGGTTAAATATAGTATTATTTAAAGGAGAAAATATATTTAAGCAATCTAAAAAAAGGAAACCAAAGAGAGGGAAGTTACGCGATGCCCAAATCCTCAATTTTCCCTCTCACGAGATTCCTCAAAACAAGATAAGGGGGGCTTTGTAGGTGGTGACGGACGTGAACTGATAACATTGGCGTCTGTTTGGAATTGTAACCACAAAGGAAGCCACAAGCAATGAGCAATTTCAAGTATTGTTTAATGCTAAAAACTGATGAAAAATTTAAATTAATTGATTTAGAGGCACTTATTTATAGAAATTTGATTTAGTTTAGATGAAAGAAGGGTACTTATCTTAAAATTCCAGGCTTTCGTAGTGTATCCTCACATTGTCCGCTGTTTCATTCTCATCAACATTGGAGCTGGAAATCTGTGGTAAAGGTGTAGGTTTTGTAGAAAAAACACTATTTCAAAGTAATTATACAGAGGGCTAAAGTTACGATTTACCTCAGAAACTGAGAAGTACCGGTGGGCTCCGGCGCAAATTAAGCTCTGTAAGCGCAAACAAACTGCACATTTTGAAAAGAACCAACTTAGTCCAGTTTAGAGTCATAGCAGAGTTTTCAATGTATATGCATTTCGTCGAAACTGAGAACGCATATTTTTTCTACAGAATACAAATATTCGCCTCTTTTCTTCTTTAGAGTAAGAACATTACTTTGAATTCTTGGACTACACTAAAATTTAGAAAACACTAAAAAATAAAATAAACACCATTTCTTTAATTTGATAATACTAGGTAAAGATATTCCAATTTTTTTTCTTTCCAAAAATCATAGCTTTAAGATGACAGAGCCCTTATGACGATGCTACGTGAAATATTTTCACTAGTCCACTTGATTTTTTTCTTCTTTTTCAGTAATGCATTAATCTGCGTCTTTATAAAAATAGGCTTTAGACATTTTTCCAAATTCTCCGATTTGTGCTCCCCCCCCAAATTTCGCTATTTGAGATTTTAATTTCTGATACCAATTTCTGTCTAGATGTCGTCCACCTTCTTGGTCGCTGAACAAACATTCTAAAATTGTTCTTTTCTCTATTTTTCAATACTTTAATACAATTTAATACAATTTTCTAAGGATATTATTTTGTTCTTCAAATTATCAATTGCATTCTTGTTTATTCTTAAACATTCAGGATGATCTACATTTTCATTTGTGAGTTTTATTTCAAAATCATTAAAATTTGATTTATTATTGTCATCATCAATTTCGATTTATTATTGTCATCATAATTTACTTTCGGCACAGCATTCCATTCCAACAGTTTCTTTTTGTGGCTATCCAAACAAGCGATTTTTCATATCATCTTCATAAACACTGCATAGAAAATGTTCGCTGCAAATTTTTCCGCTCTTCGCATTAATAGAATCTTCTCTTTGACATTTCTGTATCCATACATTCTTCAAAAGCAAACTCTCATTTGGATCCTTTGGTCCCATGAAATAAAATATCTCATCCTTTCATACTTCTGTAAGTGCTACGGCACGTTACTGCAGCGCAGAAAGCCATATTACGTAAACGATACTTTACAATATAGAATTTAAAATAAAAACTGACTAAAATTACATATATATAAACTATTTTAAATATATACATTATTAGAAAACAGATATATATATATTATTAAAATTAATTTGGGATATGTAACCTCTAGAAAATCGTCTCTCAGCTCAATGAAAATACTGTTTTAAACGCGGGAAATCAGGACAGGTGGCATCACAGTGACGTCAGATTATTGCCTGTTACGTCCCCCCATTAGGCTCGCGTCGGCGAGGAGTCGAACAAAGAAATGAGCTAGCCCTTCTATTTATCCCTGGTTTACACTGTCAAAGTAATCGTAACGAGCGACTTTCTCCGAGCCGCTCTGACAGGTTAAACTGACCTTAAGGCAGGCGGTAGTGAGAGCGAAGGTTGTTAACCCTAACTCAGCAATTTGAAAAGGTTGTTAACAGTTCACCAGCAAGAGAATAATGTGCAAGTAATAATTATCAGTTACAAAGACGAGGTCAATCTATATACATGATAATGTTCAGGAAATGATTAGATAAAATAGGGATTTAATGATGGTTCTAATTGCAAGCGAGGACGAATAATTAGTTAAAAAATCTTTAGTGTATTGACAAAAAGGTTACAGAAATTACTTAAATTCTTTTATTTAACAGAGGAATTTTTATGCAAACTTAGACCCTATTCTTATAGCATAGGACTGTCAGAATTTATAATTCAATAAGAAAACTTACTGAAAATGATAATATTCTTATATATTCATCACTTTTTCAGTATCCACACAGGTTTATAGGTTCAAATGCCATATTTCAAAATCAAAGTTATTTATGAAATAAAACCTTACAAAATCTGATAAATCATTTGTGTGTGCAAATTTTTAAATCTAAATCTCTTACATTAAATTATTTCTGTCTTTTAAATTACATCCCATTATTTATTTCAATTTAATTGATTAATGTGTTTGTACTAATATTTCAAAGTTCTTTGGAACACTTTTTGTGTCCTGAAAATGCCAAGTATTTCCATAAAAAAAAAAAAAAAAAAAAAAAAAAAAAGCAGACATACAGAATAATTCATTTAATAGTTCATATAATCGCTTTTAACATATTTCATGTCTAAATTTTCTACACAAAAATCCTCTGTCTAATTTTTAGTACCTTTTATCGGACGAAATTTTTCAAAGAGGAATGAATTAAAAGCTTGATTGCGCAAAACACGTTTTTAAAGCTAAATGTATTCTAAGAAGTACAGAAAATGTCAACACGATTTTGTCCCCCCCCCTTCAAATCATTCATTTAAAATATTCAAACCGTTCAGGAGAAGGATAAACATTGCGAACACAAAAATCTGCCCTTTTTTTATATATACTTTAATAAAAGTAATGTGTTCCTTCTTTTTATAAGAAAGGAACGCATTTTCCTTTCTAAACTTTTGAAAGTCGCCAACGCTTAAAAAATGATAAATTACGCCAAGGTAGAAACCCGCCTTTGACAACTCAATGCGCATGCGTGGTTAATGTTGGTGCGAATAGCTTAAGCGGGTAATCGCACCGGTGGTGCAAATAGCATCGGCCTCGAAGGAAAGGGGGCAATTTCGTATTTCAGAGGAGAGTAAAAAGGAACTTCGTATATTTTATACGAGTTCGAAAGGCCAGGAAGAAAAGATGGCGCAAAATAAAATAAAAAATAAATGGCCCAAAAGGTGATGGAGGGGAAAAAATATTAATAATTTAAAAAAAAGGGGGGCCTAAAGAAAAGAAAAGGAAGTAAGAGAATTTTCCTTAAAAAAAAGAACAACGATTGTGACCATGAGTGTAGTCAAAAAGAAGAGGAAGACATTAAACAGAGTCTTCCAGGTGTGTGTAATGAGTGTATTTTTAGATGGGGGAAAATGAATTATAAAAATATAAATATTGGGGATCCAGTCACATAACAGTATAAGTCTAATTTAGAAGCTAACTTTTACTATGACAGGGAAAGTAAAATTTAAAATTTTTAAAATAAATTTTTTTTAACATGGGAAACAATATGTTAGCCTCTACCTTGAGACACAGTAACAAAAGACACATAAGATCAAAATACATATAATATCAGGCAAAATTATATATTAACTAAAGTAGCATCATCTATTGCAGTTTCCAACATATTCATACATTATTCAGAAAACAACGTCAGACAAAATCATAAATCCAAACAGTGCGAGAACATAGCAGAAGAAATAAATTACATAGTTTATTTTAATTTTAAATATTTTTTTAAAAATTAGCATTTTATTTATTTATTAATTTAACCGTCATAATTTATTATATCTGTACTAGTTTATCAAGTTGAGGCACACTGTATTAATATATGCTTTTAATTTAAATAGCTAGGAAATATAGATTAATGTTTGTCTCTCATATGCGGAAGGAGAAAAACCGTAAATCTATACATTCATCGAGGCCCAAGATCGTGTTTTTTCCCTCTCGAGAAATTCCTCAAAGGGGCCCCGATGGGTAGTGCTAACAGACGACACTACTGATAAGGATAGCGTCCCTACGAAATAGTAAAAAAAAAAAAAAAAAAAAAAAAAAAAAAATTACATGATTTAAAGCAATTACTAAGTATTTAATGCCAGAACATAATAAAGTGAGCATAATAATAATGAACATAATATATAAACGAATTTAAAGGGACTTTAGTGACAGATATTTGATTTAGTTAAGAGAAAAGAAGTTCTACTTATCTGAATATTCCGTCTTCCTGTTGTAAAAGATTGCAAGGAAGATAAGACCTTTAGGTACAGAACTTTCGGTTTTGAGAACAAGACATTGTAGAGGATATTCGCGAAAATTTTTCTTAAGGAAATGAAAATTTTCTGGAAAACACCTTTGAAAATTTAGGAGCTCTTCTAAGATCCTGCATCCGTACGTGATCACAGCGCCCTCCCCCGAGCAGACATTTTTTAATGCCTTTCTTAAAAGAAAGACAAAGTAGACAGATGTGTTGTTTTGCACCTGCTAAGTGTTTCTGCTCCGATGGGCGAAAAATCAAGCTTAGGTGCGAAGGAAAGGTATATAGAAAGGGGGGCAATTTTTAAATTTCAGAGGAGAGTAAAAAGGAACTTCGTACATTTTGTACGAGTTCGAAAGGTCAGAAAGAAAAGATGGGACAAAATAAAATTAAAAATAAATGGCCCAAAAATAATAGAGGGAAAAAAAAGGGCCTATAGAAAGAAAAGGAAAAGAAGTAGAAAATATCCTAAAATACGATTGTGTCCATGAGTGTAGTTAAAAGGAGAAGAAGCTGTCTTCATTTACAATAAATATTGTCTCACAGGTGTGTGTGTGTAGTAAGTGTTTGGTAATGCTAAATAGATGTGATACTGGGAGGAGGAAAAAAGCTGACAGTGTTAAAATGCTTCGTATCAAGGTATTTAGCATGGGATACAAAGTAATATGTATGCTTGCATCCTGAGACACAACAGCAAAAGACTCATAACATCAGACAAAAGTGTATATTAATTTAACTAAAGTAACATATGTTGTTTTCGTTCCCAACATTTTCATACATTTTTCAAAGAACAGCAGCAGACAAAAAACATAGAACCATACACAATACAAGACCACAACCGCACACACACAAAAAAAGTATATAGGTTTATATATATTGTGTGTGTGTGTGTAAATTACGCAGTATATGTATTAAAAACTTAAATTAAACATAGTATTTATTAATTTAACTATCATGATATATTACAAGTTTAATTATTTTACTATCATAATTTATTACTAGTTTATTAATGCTAGTTTAACACATTGAGGCACACTTTTATTTACATAAGCTCATAGTTCTAAGAATTTATTTAAAGAAATGAAGAATAATCCATCCCTTACATTTGGAAATAAAATAGATGTGATACTGGGAACAGATAGCAAGGAACAGTATGAGAAAAAAAAATTGGTTAAATATAGTATTATTTAAAGGAGAAAATATATTTAAGCAATCTAAAAAAAGGAAACCAAAGAGAGGGAAGTAGCGCGATGCCCAAATCCTCAATTTTCCCTCTCACGAGATTCCTCAAAACAAGATAAGGGGGGCTTTGTAGGTGGTGACGGACGTGAACTGATAACATTGGCGTCTGTTTGGAATTGTAACCACAAAGGAAGCCACAAGCAATGAGCAATTTCAAGTATTGTTTAATGCTAAAAACTGATGAAAAATTTAAATTAATTGATTTAGAGGCACTTATTTATAGAAATTTGATTTAGTTTAGATGAAAGAAGGGTACTTATCTTAAAATTCCAGGCTTTCGTAGTGTATCCTCACATTGTCCGCTGTTTCATTCTCATCAACATTGGAGCTGGAAATCTCTGGTAAAGGTGTAGGTTTTGTAGAAAAAACACTATTTCAAAGTAATTATACAGAGGGCTAAAGTTACGATTTACCTCAGAAACTGAGAAGTACCGGTGGGCTCCGGCGCAAATTAAGCTCTGTAAGCGCAAACAAACTGCACATTTTGAAAAGAAGCAACTTAGTCCAGTTTAGAGTCATAGCAGAGTTTTCAATGTATATGCATTTCGTCGAAACTGAGAACGCATATTTTTTCTACAGAATACAAATATTCGCCTCTTTTCTTCTTTAGAGTAAGAACATTACTTTGAATTCTTGGACTACACTAAAATTTAGAAAACACTAAAAAATAAAATAAACACCATTTCTTTAATTTGATAATACTAGGTAAAGATATTCCAATTTTTTTTCTTTCCAAAAATCATAGCTTTAAGATGACAGAGCCCTTATGACGATGCTACGTGAAATATTTTCACTAGTCCACTTGATTTTTTTCTTCTTTTTCAGTAATGCATTAATCTGCGTCTTTATAAAAATAGGCTTTAGACATTTTTCCAAATTCTCCGATTTGTGCTCCCCCCCCAAATTTCGCTATTTGAGATTTTAATTTCTGATACCAATTTCTGTCTAGATGTCGTCCACCTTCTTGGTCGCTGAACAAACATTCTAAAATTGTTCTTTTCTCTATTTTTCAATACTTTAATACAATTTAATACAATTTTCTAAGGATATTATTTTGTTCTTCAAATTATCAATTGCATTCTTGTTTATCCTTAAACATTCAGGATGATCTACATTTTCATTTGTGAGTTTTATTTCAAAATCATTAAAATTTGATTTATTATTGTCATCATCAATTTCGATTTGTTATTGTCATCATAATTTACTTTCGGCACAGCATTCCATTCCAACAGTTTCTTTTTGTGGCTATCCAAACAAGCGATTTTTCATATCATCTTCATAAACACTGCATAGAAAATGTTCGCTGCAAATTTTTCCGCTCTTCGCATTAATAGAATCTTTTCTTTGACATTTGTGTATCCATACATTCTTCAAAAGCAAACTCTCATTTGGATCCTTTGGTCCCATGAAATAAAATATCTCATCCTTTCATACTTCTGTAAGTGCTACGGCACGTTACTGCAGCGCAGAGCCATATTATGTAAACGATACTTTACAATATAGAATTTAAAATAAAAACTGACTAAAATTACATATATATAAATTATTTTAAATATATACATTATTAGAAAACAGATATATATATATTATTAAAATTAATTTGGGATATGTAACCTCTAGAAAATCGTCTCGCAGCTCAATGAAAATACTGTTTTAAACGCGGGAAATCAGGACAGGTGGCATCACAGTGACGTCAGATTATTGCCTGTTACGTCCCCCCCATTAGGCTCGCGTTGGCGAGGAGTCGAACAAAGAAATGAGCTAACCCTTCTATTTATCCCTGGTTTACACTGTCAAAGTAATCGTAACGAGCGACTTTCTCCGAGCCGCTCTGACAGGTTAAACTGACCTTAAGGCAGGCGGTAGTGAGAGCGAAGGTTGTTAACCCTAACTCAGCAATTTGAAAAGGTTGTTAATAGTTCACCAGCAAGAGAATAATGTGCAAGTAATAATTATCAGTTACAAAGACGAGGTCAATCTATATACATGATAATGTTCAGGAAATGATTAGATAAAATAGGGATTTAATGATGGTTCTAATTGCAAGCGAGGACGAATAATTAGTTAAAAAATCTTTAGTGTATTGACAAAAAGGCTACAGAAATTACTTAAATTCTTTTATTTAACAGAGGAAATTTTATGCAAACTTAGACCCTATTCTTATAGCATAGGACTGTCAGAATTTATAATTCAATAAGAAAACTTACTGAAAATGATAATATTCTTATATATTCATCACTTTTTCAGTATCCACACAGGTTTATAGGTTCAAATGCCATATTTCAAAATCAAAGTTATTTATGAAATAAAACCTTACAAAATCTGATAAATCATTTGTGTGTGCAAATTTTTAAATCTAAATCTCTTACATTAAATTATTTCTGTCTTTTAAATTACATCCCATAATTTATTTCAATTTAATTGATTAATGTGTTTGTACTAATATTTCAAAGTTCTTTGGAGCACTTTTTGTGTCCTGAAAATGCCAAGTATTTCCATAAAAAAAAAAAAAAAAAAAAAAAAAAAAAGCAGGCATACAGAATAATTCATTTAATAGTTCATATAATCGCTTTTAACATATTTCATGTCTAAATTTTCTACACAAAAATCCTCTGTCTAATTTTTAGTACCTTTTATCGGACGAAATTTTTCAAAGAGGAATGAATTAAAAGCTTGATTGCGCAAAACACGTTTTTAAAGCTAAATGTATTCTAAGAAGTACAGAAAATGTCAACACGATTTTGTCCCCCCCCTTCAAATCATTCATTTAAAATATTCAAACCGTTCAGGAGAAGGATAAACATTGCGAACACAAAAATCTGCCCTTTTTTTATATATACTTTAATAAAAGAAATGTGTTCCTTCTTTTTGTAAGAAAGGAACGCATTTTCCTTTCTAAACTTTTGAAAGTCGCCAACGCTTAAAAAATGATAAATTACGCCAAGGTAGAAACCCGCCTTTGACAACTCAATGCGCATGCGTGGTTAATGTTGGTGCGAATAGCTTAAGCGGGTAATCGCACCGGTGGTGCAAATAGCATCGGCCTCGAAGGAAAGGGGGCAATTTCGTATTTCAGAGGAGAGTAAAAAGGAACTTCGTATATTTTATACGAGTTCGAAAGGCCAGGAAGAAAAGATGGCGCAAAATAAAATAAAAAATAAATGGCCCAAAAGGTGATGGAGGGGAAAAAATATTAATAATTTAAAAAAAAAGGGGGCCTAAAGAAAAGAAAAGGAAGTAAGAGAATTTTCTTTAAAAAAAAGAACAACGATTGTGACCATGAGTGTAGTCAAAAAGAAGAGGAAGACATTAAATAGAGTCTTCCAGGTGTGTGTAATGAGTGTATTTTGTAAAGCTGAATAGATGGGGGAAAATGAATTATAAAAATATAAATATTGGAGATCCAGTCACATAACAGTATAAGTCTAATTTAGAAGCTAACTTTTACTATGACAGGGAAAGTAAAATTTAAAATTTTTAAAATAAATTTTTTTAAACATGGGAAACAATATGTTAGCCTCTACCTTGAGACACAGTAACAAAAGACACATAAGATCAAAATACATATAATATCAGGCAAAATTATATATTAACTAAAGTAGCATCATCTATTGCAGTTTCCAACATATTCATACATTATTCAGAAAACAACGTCAGACAAAATCATAAATCCAAACAGTGCGAGAACATAGCAGAAGAAATAAATTACATAGTTTATTTTAATTTTAAATATTTTTTTAAAAATTAGCATTTTATTTATTTATTAATTTAACCGTCATAATTTATTATATCTGTACTAGTTTATCAAGTTGAGGCACACTGTATTAATATATGCTTTTAATTTAAATAGCTAGGAAATATAGATTAATGTTTGTCTCTCATATGCGGAAGGAGAAAAACCGTAAATCTATACATTCATCGAGGCCCAAGATCGTGTTTTTTCCCTCTCGATAAATTCCTCAAAGGGGCCCCGATGGGTAGTGCTAACAGACGACACTACTGATAAGGATAGCGTCCCTACGAAATAGTATAAAAAAAAATCACATGATTTAAAGCAATTACTAAGTATTTAATGCCAGAACATAATAAAGTGAGCATAATAATAATGAACATAATAAATAAACGAATTTAAAGGGACTTTAGTGACAGATATTTGGTTTAGTTAAGAGAAAAGAAGTTCTACTTATCTGAATGTTCCGTCTTCCTGTTGTAAAAGATTGCAAGGAAGATAAGACCTTTAGGTACAGAACTTTCGGTTTTGAGAACAAGACATTGTAGAGGATATTCGCGAAAATTTTTTTTAAGGAAATGAAAATTTTCTGGAAAACACCTTTGAAAATTTAGGAGCTCTTCTAAGATCCTGCCTCCGTACGTGATCACAGCGCCCTCCCCCGAGCAGACATTTTTTAATGCCTTACTTAAAAGAAAGACAAAGTAGACAGATGTGTTGTTTTGCACCTGCTAAGTGTTTCTGCTCCGATGGGCGAAAAATCAAGCTTAGGTGCGAAGGAAAGGTATATAGAAAGGGGGGCAATTTTTAAATTTCAGAGGAGAGTAAAAAGGAACTTCGTACATTTTGTACGAGTTCGAAAGGCCAGGAAGAAAAGATGGGACAAAATAAAATTAAAAATAAATGGCCCAAAAATAATAGAGGGAAAAAAAAGGGCCTATAGAAAGAAAAGGAAAAGAAGTAGAAAATATCCTAAAATACGATTGTGTCCATGAGTGTAGTTAAAAAGAGAAGAAGCTGTCTTCATTTACAATAAATATTGTCTCACAGGTGTGTGTGTGTAGTGAGTGTTTGGTAATGCTAAATAGATGTGATACTGGGAGGGGGAAAAAAGCTGACAGTGTTAAAATGCTTCGTATCAAGGTATTTAGCATGGGATACAAAGTAATATGTATGCTTGCATCCTGAGACACAACAGCAAAAGACTCATAACATCAGACAAAAGTGTATATTAATTTAACTAAAGTAACATATGTTGTTTTCGTTCCCAACATTTTCATACATTTTTCAAAGAACAGCAGCAGACAAAAAACATAGAACCATACACAATACAAGACCACAACCGCACACACACAAAAAAAGTATATAGGTTTATATATATTGTGTGTGTGTGTGTAAATTACGCAGTATATGTATTAAAAACTTAAATTAAACATAGTATTTATTAATTTAACTATCATGATATATTACAAGTTTAATTATTTTACTATCATAATTTATTACTAGTTTATTAATGCTAGTTTAACACATTGAGGCACACTTTTATTTACATAAGCTCATAGTTCTAAGAATTTATTTAAAGAAATGAAGAATAATCCATCCCTTACATTTGGAAATAAAATAGATGTGATACTGGGAACAGATAGCAAGGAACAGTATGAGAAAAAAAAATTGGTTAAATATAGTATTATTTAAAGGAGAAAATATATTTAAGCAATCTAAAAAAAGGAAACCAAAGAGAGGGAAGTAGCGCGATGCCCAAATCCTCAATTTTCCCTCTCACGAGATTCCTCAAAACAAGATAAGGGGGGCTTTGTAGGTGGTGACGGACGTGAACTGATAACATTGGCGTCTGTTTGGAATTGTAACCACAAAGGAAGCCACAAGCAATGAGCAATTTCAAGTATTGTTTAATGCTAAAAACTGTTGAAAAATTTAAATTAATTGATTTAGAGGCACTTATTTATAGAAATTTGATTTAGTTTAGATGAAAGAAGGGTACTTATCTTAAAATTCCAGGCTTTCGTAGTGTATCCTCACATTGTCCGCTGTTTCATTCTCATCAACATTGGAGCTGGAAATCTCTGGTAAAGGTGTAGGTTTTGTAGAAAAAACACTATTTCAAAGTAATTATACAGAGGGCTAAAGTTACGATTTACCTCAGAAACTGAGAAGTACCGGTGGGCTCCGGCGCAAATTAAGCTCTGTAAGCGCAAACAAACTGCACATTTTGAAAAGAACCAACTTAGTCCAGTTTAGAGTCATAGCAGAGTTTTCAATGTATATGCATTTCGTCGAAACTGAGAACGCATATTTTTTCTACAGAATACAAATATTCGCCTCTTTTCTTCTTTAGAGTAAGAACATTACTTTGAATTCTTGGACTACACTAAAATTTAGAAAACACTAAAAAATAAAATAAACACCATTTCTTTAATTTGATAATACTAGGTAAAGATATTCCAATTTTTTTTTCTTTCCAAAAATCATAGCTTTAAGATGACAGAGCCCTTATGACGATGCTACGTGAAATATTTTCACTAGTCCACTTGATTTTTTTCTTCTTTTTCAGTAATGCATTAATCTGCGTCTTTATAAAAATAGGCTTTAGACATTTTTCCAAATTCTCCGATTTGTGCTCCCCCCCCAAATTTCGCTATTTGAGATTTTAATTTCTGATACCAATTTCTGTCTAGATGTCGTCCACCTTCTTGGTCGCTGAACAAACATTCTAAAATTGTTCTTTTCTCTATTTTTCAATACTTTAATACAATTTAATACAATTTTCTAAGGATATTATTTTGTTCTTCAAATTATCAATTGCATTCTTGTTTATCCTTAAACATTCAGGATGATCTACATTTTCATTTGTGAGTTTTATTTCAAAATCATTAAAATTTGATTTATTATTGTCATCATCAATTTCGATTTATTATTGTCATCATAATTTACTTTCGGCACAGCATTCCATTCCAACAGTTTCTTTTTGTGGCTATCCAAACAAGCGATTTTTCATATCATCTTCATAAACACTGCATAGAAAATGTTCGCTGCAAATTTTTCCGCTCTTCGCATTAATAGAATCTTCTCTTTGACATTTGTGTATCCATACATTCTTCAAAAGCAAACTCTCATTTGGATCCTTTGGTCCCATGAAATAAAATATCTCATCCTTTCATACTTCTGTAAGTGCTACGGCACGTTACTGCAGCGCAGAAAGCCATATTACGTAAACGATACTTTACAATATAGAATTTAAAATAAAAACTGACTAAAATTACATATATATAAACTATTTTAAATATATACATTATTAGAAAACAGATATATATATATTATTAAAATTAATTTGGGATATGTAACCTCTAGAAAATCGTCTCGCAGCTCAATGAAAATACTGTTTTAAACGCGGGAAATCAGGACAGGTGGCATCACAGTGACGTCAGATTATTGCCTGTTACGTCCCCCCCATTAGGCTCGCGTCGGCGAGGAGTCGAACAAAGAAATGAGCTAGCCCTTCTATTTATCCCTGGTTTACACTGTCAAAGTAATCGTAACGAGCGACTTTCTCCGAGCCGCTCTGACAGGTTAAACTGACCTTAAGGCAGGCGGTAGTGAGAGCGAAGGTTGTTAACCCTAACTCAGCAATTTGAAAAGGTTGTTAATAGTTCACCAGCAAGAGAATAATGTGCAAGTAATAATTATCAGTTACAAAGACGAGGTCAATCTATATACATGATAATGTTCAGGAAATGATTAGATAAAATAGGGATTTAATGATGGTTCTAATTGCAAGCGAGGACGAATAATTAGTTAAAAAATCTTTAGTGTATTGACAAAAAGGCTACAGAAATTACTTAAATTCTTTTATTTAACAGAGGAATTTTTATGCAAACTTAGACCCTATTCTTATAGCATAGGACTGTCAGAATTTATAATTCAATAAGAAAACTTACTGAAAATGATAATATTCTTATATATTCATCACTTTTTCAGTATCCACACAGGTTTATAGGTTCAAATGCCATATTTCAAAATCAAAGTTATTTATGAAATAAAACCTTACAAAATCTGATAAATCATTTGTGTGTGCAAATTTTTAAATCTAAATCTCTTACATTAAATTATTTCTGTCTTTTAAATTACATCCCATTATTTATTTCAATTTAATTGATTAATGTGTTTGTACTAATATTTCAAAGTTCTTTGGAGCACTTTTTGTGTCCTGAAAATGCCAAGTATTTCCATAAAAAAAAAAAAAAAAAAAAAAAAAAAAAAGCAGGCATACAGAATAATTCATTTAATAGTTCATATAATCGCTTTTAACATATTTCATGTCTAAATTTTCTACACAAATATACTCTGTCTAATTTTTAGTACCTTTTATCGGACGAAATTCTTCAAAGAGGAATGAATTAAAAGCTTGATTGCGCAAAACACGTTTTTAAAGCTAAATGTATTCTAAGAAGTACAAAAAATGTCAACACGATTTTGTCCCCCCCTTCAAATCATTCATTTAAAATATTCAAACCGTTCAGGAGAAGGATAAACATTGCGAACACAAAAATCTGCCCTTTTTTTATATATACTTTAATAAAAGAAATGTGTTCCTTCTTTTTATAAGAAAGGAACGCATTTTCCTTTCTAAACTTTTGAAAGTCGCCAACGCTTAAAAAATGATAAATTACGCCAAGGTAGAAACCCGCCTTTGACAACTCAATGCGCATGCGTGGTTAATGTTGGTGCGAATAGCTTAAGCGGGTAATCGCACCGGTGGTGCAAACAGCATCGGCCTCCAAGGAAAGGGGGCAATTTCGTATTTCAGAGGAAAGTAAAAAGGAACTTCGTATATTTTATACGAGTTCGAAAGGCCAGGAAGAAAAGATGGCGCAAAATAAAATAAAAAACAAATGGCCCAAAAGGTGATGGAGGGGAAAAAATATTAATAATTTAAAAAAAAGGGGGGCCTAAAGAAAAGAAAAGGAAGTAAGAGAATTTTCTTTAAAAAAAAGAACAACGATTGTGACCATGAGTGTAGTCAAAAAGAAGAGGAAGACATTAAATAGAATCTTCCAGGTGTGTGTAATGAGTGTATTTTGTAAAGCTGAATAGATGGGGGAAAATGAATTATAAAAATATAAATATTGGAGATCCAGTCACATAACAGTATAAGTCTAATTTAGAAGCTAACTTTTACTATGACAGGGAAAGTAAAATTTAAAATTTTTAAAATAAATTTTTTTTAACATGGAAAACAATATGTTAGCCTCTACCTTGAGACACAGTAACAAAAGACACATAAGATCAAAATACATATAATATCAGGCAAAATTATATATTAACTAAAGTAGCATCATCTATTGCAGTTTCCAACATATTCATACATTATTCAGAAAACAACGTCAGACAAAATCATAAATCCAAACAGTGCGAGAACATAGCAGAAGAAATAAATTACACAGTTTATTTTAATTTTAAATATTTTTTTAAAAATTAGCATTTTATTTATTTATTAATTTAACCGTCATAATTTATTATATCTGTACTAGTTTATGAAGTTGAGGCACACTGTATTAATATATGCTTTTAATTTAAATAGCTAGGAAATATAGATTAATGTTTGTCTCTCATATGCGGAAGGAGAAAAACCGTAAATCTATACATTCATCGAGGCCCAAGATCGTGTTTTTTCCCTCTCGATAAATTCCTCAAAGGGGCCCCGATGGGTAGTGCTAACAGACGACACTACTGATAAGGATAGCGTCCCTACGAAATAATATAAAAAAAAAAATCACATGATTTAAAGCAATTACTAAGTATTTAATGCCAGAACATAATAAAGTGAGCATAATAATAATGAACATAATAAATAAACGAATTTAAAGGGACTTTAGTGACAGATATTTGATTTAGTTAAGAGAAAAGAAGTTCTACTTATCTGAATGTTCCGTCTTCCTGTTGTAAAAGATTGCAAGGAAGATAAGACCTTTAGGTACAGAACTTTCGGTTTTGAGAACAAGATATTGTAGAGGATATTCGCGAAAATTTTTCTTAAGGAAATGAAAATTTTCTGGAAAACACCTTTGAAAATTTAGGAGCTCTTCTAAGATCCTGCCTCCGTATGTGATCACAGCGCCCTCCCCCGAGCAGACATTTTTTAATGCCTTACTTAAAAGAAAGACAAAGTAGACAGATGTGTTGTTTTGCACCTGCTAAGTGTTTCTGCTCCGATGGGCGAAAAATCAAGCTTAGGTGCGAAGGAAAGCTATATAGAAAGGGGGGCAATTTTTAAATTTCAGAGGAGAGTAAAAAGGAACTTCGTACATTTTGTACGAGTTCGAAAGGCCAGGAAGAAAAGATGGGACAAAATAAAATTAAAAATAAATGGCCCAAAAATAATAGAGGGAAAAAAAAGGGCCTATAGAAAGAAAAGGAAAAGAAGTAGAAAATATCCTAAAATACGATTGTGTCCATGAGTGTAGTTAAAAGGAGAAGAAGCTGTCTTCATTTACAATAAATATTGTCTCACAGGTGTGTGTATGTAGTGAGTGTTTGGTAATGCTAAATAGACGTGATACTGGGAGGGGGAAAAAAGCTGACAGTGTTAAAATGCTTCGTATCAAGGTATTTAGCATGGGATACAAAGTAATATGTATGCTTGCATCCTGAGACACAACAGCAAAAGACTCATAACATCAGACAAAAGTGTATATTAATTTAACTAAAGTAACATATGTTGTTTTCGTTCCGAACATTTTCATACATTTTTCAAAGAACAGCAGCAGACAAAAAACATAGAACCATACACAATACAAGACCACAACCGCACACACACAAAAAAAAGTATATAGGTTTATATATATTGTGTGTGTGTGTGTAAATTACGCAGTATATGTATTAAAAACTTAAATTAAACATAGTATTTATTAATTTAACTATCATGATATATTACAAGTTTAATTATTTTACTATCATAATTTATTACTAGTTTATTAATGCTAGTTTAACACATTGAGGCACACTTTTATTTACATAAGCTCATAGTTCTAAGAATTTATTTAAAGAAATGAAGAATAATCCATCCCTTACATTTGGAAATAAAATAGATGTGATACTGGGAACAGATAGCAAGGAACAGTATGAGAAAAAAAAATTGGTTAAATATAGTATTATTTAAAGGAGAAAATATATTTAAGCAATCTAAAAAAAGGAAACCAAAGAGAGGGAAGTTACGCGATGCCCAAATCCTCAATTTTCCCTCTCACGAGATTCCTCAAAACAAGATAAGGGGGGCTTTGTAGGTGGTGACGGACGTGAACTGATAACATTGGCATCTGTTTGGAATTGTAACCACAAAGGAAGCCACAAGCAATGAGCAATTTCAAGTATTGTTTAATGCTAAAAACTGATGAAAAATTTAAATTAATTGATTTAGAGGCACTTATTTATAGAAATTTGATTTAGTTTAGATGAAAGAAGGGTACTTATCTTAAAATTCCAGGCTTTCGTAGTGTATCCTCACATTGTCCGCTGTTTCATTCTCATCAACATTGGAGCTGGAAATCTGTGGTAAAGGTGTAGGTTTTGTAGAAAAAACACTATTTCAAAGTAATTATACAGAGGGCTAAAGTTACGATTTACCTCAGAAACTGAGAAGTACCGGTGGGCTCCGGCGCAAATTAAGCTCTGTAAGCGCAAACAAACTGCACATTTTGAAAAGAACCAACTTAGTCCAGTTTAGAGTCATAGCAGAGTTTTCAATGTATATGCATTTCGTCGAAACTGAGAACGCATATTTTTTCTACAGAATACAAATATTCGCCTCTTTTCTTCTTTAGAGTAAGAACAGTACTTTGAATTCTTGGACTACACTAAAATTTAGAAAACACTAAAAAATAAAATAAACACCATTTCTTTAATTTGATAATACTAGGTAAAGATATTCCAATTTTTTTTCTTTCCAAAAATCATAGCTTTAAGATGACAGAGCCCTTATGACGATGCTACGTGAAATATTTTCACTAGTCCACTTGATTTTTTTCTTCTTTTTCAGTAATGCATTAATCTGCGTCTTTATAAAAATAGGCTTTAGACATTTTTCCAAATTCTCCGATTTGTGCTCCCCCCCCAAATTTCGCTATTTGAGATTTTAATTTCTGATACCAATTTCTGTCTAGATGTCGTCCACCTTCTTGGTCGCTGAACAAACATTCTAAAATTGTTCTTTTCTCTATTTTTCAATACTTTAATACAATTTAATACAATTTTCTAAGGATATTATTTTGTTCTTCAAATTATCAATTGCATTCTTGTTTATCCTTAAACATTCAGGATGATCTACATTTTCATTTGTGAGTTTTATTTCAAAATCATTAAAATTTGATTTATTATTGTCATCATCAATTTCGATTTATTATTGTCATCATAATTTACTTTCGGCACAGCATTCCATTCCAACAGTTTCTTTTTGTGGCTATCCAAACAAGCGATTTTTCATATCATCTTCATAAACACTGCATACAAAATGTTCGCTGCAAATTTTTCCGCTCTTCGCATTAATAGAATCTTCTCTTTGACATTTGTGTATCCATACATTCTTCAAAAGCAAACTCTCATTTGGATCCTTTGGTCCCATGAAATAAAATATCTCATCCTTTCATACTTCTGTAAGTGCTACGGCACGTTACTGCAGCGCAGAAAGCCATATTACGTAAACGATACTTTACAATATAGAATTTAAAATAAAAACTGACTAAAATTACATATATATAAACTATTTTAAATATATACATTATTAGAAAACAGATATATATATATTATTAAAATTAATTTGGGATATGTAACCTCTAGAAAATCGTCTCGCAGCTCAATGAAAATACTGTTTTAAACGCGGGAAATCAGGACAGGTGGCATCACAGTGACGTCAGATTATTGCCTGTTACGTCCCCCCCATTAGGCTCGCGTCGGCGAGGAGTCGAACAAAGAAATGAGCTAGCCCTTCTATTTATCCCTGGTTTACACTGTCAAAGTAATCGTAACGAGCGACTTTCTCCGAGCCGCTCTGACAGGTTAAACTGACCTTAAGGCAGGCGGTAGTGAGAGCGAAGGTTGTTAACCCTAACTCAGCAATTTGAAAAGGTTGTTAATAGTTCACCAGCAAGAGAATAATGTGCAAGTAATAATTATCAGTTACAAAGACGAGGTCAATCTATATACATGATAATGTTCAGGAAATGATTAGATAAAATAGGGATTTAATGATGGTTCTAATTGCAAGCGAGGACGAATAATTAGTTAAAAAATCTTTAGTGTATTGACAAAAAGGCTACAGAAATTACTTAAATTCTTTTATTTAACAGAGGAATTTTTATGCAAACTTAGACCCTATTCTTATAGCATAGGACTGTCAGAATTTATAATTCAATAAGAAAACTTACTGAAAATGATAATATTCTTATATATTCATCACTTTTTCAGTATCCACACAGGTTTATAGGTTCAAATGCCATATTTCAAAATCAAAGTTATTTATGAAATAAAACCTTACAAAATCTGATAAATCATTTGTGTGTGCAAATTTTTAAATCTAAATCTCTTACATTAAATTATTTCTGTCTTTTAAATTACATCCCATTATTTATTTCAATTTAATTGATTAATGTGTTTGTACTAATATTTCAAAGTTCTTTGGAGCACTTTTTGTGTCCTGAAAATGCCAAGTATTTCCATAAAAAAAAAAAAAAAACCAGGCATACAGATAAATTCATTTAATAGTTCATATAATCGCTTTTAACATATTTCATGTCTAAATTTTCTACACAAAAATCCTCTGTCTAATTTTTAGTACCTTTTATCGGACGAAATTTTTCAAAGAAGAATGAATTAAAAGCTTGATTGCGCAAAACACGTTTTTAAAGCTAAATGTATTCTAAGAAGTACAAAAAATGTCAACACGATTTTGCCCCCCCTTCAAATCATTCATTTAAAATATTCAAACCGTTCATGAGAAGGATAAACATTGCGAACACAAAAATCTGCCCTTTTTTCATATATACTTTAATAAAAGAAATGTGTTCCTTCTTTTTATAAGAAAGGAACGCATTTTCCTTTCTAAACTTTTGAAAGTCGCCAACGCTTAAAAAATGATAAATTACGCCAAGGTAGAAACCCGCCTTTGACAACTCAATGCGCATGCGTGGTTAATGTTGGTGCGAATAGCTTAAGCGGGTAATCGCACCGGTGGTGCAAATAGCATCGGCCTCGAAGGAAAGGGGGCAATTTCGTATTTCAGAGGAGAGTAAAAAGGAACTTCGTATATTTTATACGAGTTCGAAAGGCCAGGAAGAAAAGATGGCGCAAAATAAAATAAAAAATAAATGGCCCAAAAGGTGATGGAGGGGAAAAAATATTAATAATTTAAAAAAAAGGGGGGCCTAAAGAAAAGAAAAGGAAGTAAGAGAATTTTCTTTAAAAAAAAGAACAACGATTGTGACCATGAGTGTAGTCAAAAAGAAGAGGAAGACATTAAATAGAGTCTTCCAGGTGTGTGTAATGAGTGTATTTTGTAAAGCTGAATAGATGGGGGAAAATGAATTATAAAAATATAAATATTGGGGATCCAGTCACATAACAGTATAAGTCTAATTTAGAAGCTAACTTGAACTATGACAGGGAAAGTAAAATTAAAAATTTTTAAAATAAATTTTTTTTAACATGGGGAAACAATATGTTAGCCTCTACCTTGAGACACAGTAACAAAAGACACATAAGATCAAAATACATATAATATCAGGCAAAATTATATATTAACTAAAGTAGCATCATCTATTGCAGTTTCCAACATATTCATACATTATTCAGAAAACAACGTCAGACAAAATCATAAATCCAAACAGTGCGAGAACATAGCAGAAGAAATAAATTACATAGTTTATTTTAATTTTAAATATTTTTTTAAAAATTAGCATTTTATTTATTTATTAATTTAACCGTCATAATTTATTATATCTGTACTAGTTTATCAAGTTGAGGCACACTGTATTAATATATGCTTTTAATTTAAATAGCTAGGAAATGCAGATTAATGTTTGTCTCTCATATGCGGAAGGAGAAAAACCGTAAATCTATACATTCATCGAGGCCCAAGATCGTGTTTTTTCCCTCTCGATAAATTCCTCAAAGGGGCCCCGATGGGTAGTGCTAACAGACGACACTACTGATAAGGATAGCGTCCCTACGAAATAGTAAAAAAAAAAAAAATCACATGATTTAAAGCAATTACTAAGTATTTAATGCCAGAACATAATAAAGTGAGCATAATAATAATGAACATAATAAATAAACGAATTTAAAGGGACTTTAGTGACAGATATTTGATTTAGTTAAGAGAAAAGAAGTTCTACTTATCTGAATGTTCCGTCTTCCTGTTGTAAAAGATTGCAAGGAAGATAAGACCTTTAGGTACAGAACTTTCGGTTTTGAGAACAAGACATTGTAGAGGATATTCGCGAAAATTTTTCTTAAGGAAATGAAAATTTTCTGGAAAACACCTTTGAAAATTTAGGAGCTCTTCTAAGATCCTGCCTCCGTACGTGATCACAGCGCCCTCCCCCGAGCAGACATTTTTTAATGCCTTACTTAAAAGAAAGACAGTCAGACAGACAAAGTAGACAGATGTGTTGTTTTGCACCTGCTAAGTGTTTCTGCTCCGATGGGCGAAAAATCAAGCTTAGGTGCGAAGGAAAGGTATATAGAAAGGGGGGCAATTTTTAAATTTCAGAGGAGAGTAAAAAGGAACTTCGTACATTTTGTACGAGTTCGAATGGCCAGGAAGAAAAGATGGGACAAAATAAAATTAAAAATAAATGGCCCAAAAATAATAGAGGGAAAAAAAAGGGCCTATAGAAAGAAAAGGAAAAGAAGTAGAAAATATCCTAAAATACGATTGTGTCCATGAGTGTAGTTAAAAGGAGAAGAAGCTGTCTTCATTTACAATAAATATTGTCTCACAGGTGTGTGTGTGTAGTGAGTGTTTGGTAATGCTAAATAGATGTGATACTGGGAGGGGGGAAAAAGCTGACAGTGTTAAAATGCTTCGTATCAAGGTATTTAGCATGGGATACAAAGTAATATGTATGCTTGCATCCTGAGACACAACAGCAAAAGACTCATAACATCAGACAAAAGTGTATATTAATTTAACTAAAGTAACATATGTTGTTTTCGTTCCCAACATTTTCATACATTTTTCAAAGAACAGCAGCAGACAAAACACATAGAACCATACACAATACAAGACCACAACCGCACACACACAAAAAAAAGTATATAGGTTTATATATATTGTGTGTGTGTGTGTAAATTACGCAGTATATGTATTAAAAACTTAAATTAAACATAGTATTTATTAATTTAACTATCATGATATATTACAAGTTTAATTATTTTACTATCATAATTTATTACTAGTTTATTAATGCTAGTTTAACACATTGAGGCACACTTTTATTTACATAAGCTCATAGTTCTAAGAATTTATTTAAAGAAATGAAGAATAATCCATCCCTTACATTTGGAAATAAAATAGATGTGATACTGGGAACAGATAGCAAGGAACAGTATGAGAAAAAAAAATTGGTTAAATATAGTATTATTTAAAGGAGAAAATATATTTAAGCAATCTAAAAAAAGGAAACCAAAGAGAGGGAAGTAGCGCGATGCCCAAATCCTCAATTTTCCCTCTCACGAGATTCCTCAAAACAAGATAAGGGGGGCTTTGTAGGTGGTGACGGACGTGAACTGATAACATTGGCGTCTGTTTGGAATTGTAACCACAAAGGAAGCCACAAGCAATGAGCAATTTCAAGTATTGTTTAATGCTAAAAACTGATGAAAAATTTAAATTAATTGATTTAGAGGCACTTATTTATAGAAATTTGATTTAGTTTAGATGAAAGAAGGGTACTTATCTTAAAATTCCAGGCTTTCGTAGTGTATCCTCACATTGTCCGCTGTTTCATTCTCATCAACATTGGAGCTGGAAATCTGTGGTAAAGGTGTAGGTTTTGTAGAAAAAACACTATTTCAAAGTAATTATACAGAGGGCTAAAGTTACGATTTACCTCAGAAACTGAGAAGTACCGGTGGGCTCCGGCGCAAATTAAGCTCTGTAAGCGCAAACAAACTGCACATTTTGAAAAGAACCAACTTAGTCCAGTTTAGAGTCATAGCAGAGTTTTCAATGTATATGCATTTCGTCGAAACTGAGAACGCATATTTTTTCTACAGAATACAAATATTCGCCTCTTTTCTTCTTTAGAGTAAGAACATTACTTTGAATTCTTGGACTACACTAAAATTTAGAAAACACTAAAAAATAAAATAAACACCATTTCTTTAATTTGATAATACTAGGTAAAGATATTCCAATTTTTTTTCTTTCCAAAAATCATAGCTTTAAGATGACAGAGCCCTTATGACGATGCTACGTGAAATATTTTCACTAGTCCACTTGATTTTTTTCTTCTTTTTCAGTAATGCATTAATCTGCGTCTTTATAAAAATAGGCTTTAGACATTTTTCCAAATTCTCCGATTTGTGCTCCCCCCCCAAATTTCGCTATTTGAGATTTTAATTTCTGATACCAATTTCTGTCTAGATGTCGTCCACCTTCTTGGTCGCTGAACAAACATTCTAAAATCGTTCTTTTCTCTATTTTTCAATACTTTAATACAATTTAATACAATTTTCTAAGGATATTATTTTGTTCTTCAAATTATCAATTGCATTCTTGTTTATCCTTAAACATTCAGGATGATCTACATTTTCATTTGTGAGTTTTATTTCAAAATCATTAAAATTTGATTTATTATTGTCATCATCAATTTCGATTTATTATTGTCATCATAATTTACTTTCGGCACAGCATTCCATTCCAACAGTTTCTTTTTGTGGCTATCCAAACAAGCGATTTTTCATATCATCTTCATAAACACTACATAGAAAATGTTCGCTGCAAATTTTTCCGCTCTTCGCATTAATAGAATCTTCTCTTTGACATTTGTGTATCCATACATTCTTCAAAAGCAAACTCTCATTTGGATCCTTTGGTCCCATGAAATAAAATATCTCATCCTTTCATACTTCTGTAAGTGCTACGGCACGTTACTGCAGCGCAGAAAGCCATATTACGTAAACGATACTTTACAATATAGAATTTAAAATAAAAACTGACTAAAATTACATATATATAAATTATTTTAAATATATACATTATTAGAAAACAGATATATATATATTATTAAAATTAATTTGGGATATGTAACCTCTAGAAAATCGTCTCGCAGCTCAATGAAAATACTGTTTTAAACGCGGGAAATCAGGACAGGTGGCATCACAGTGACGTCAGATTATTGCCTGTTACGTCCCCCCATTAGACTCGCGTCGGCGAGGAGTCGAACAAAGAAATGAGCTAGCCCTTCTATTTATCCCTGGTTTACACTGTCAAAGTAATCGTAACGAGCGACTTTCTCCGAGCCGCTCTGACAGGTTAAACTGACCTTAAGGCAGGCGGTAGTGAGAGCGAAGGTTGTTAACCCTAACTCAGCAATTTGAAAAGGTTGTTAATAGTTCACCAGCAAGAGAATAATGTGCAAGTAATAATTATCAGTTACAAAGACGAGGTCAATCTATATACATGATAATGTTCAGGAAATGATTAGATAAAATAGGGATTTAATGATGGTTCTAATTGCAAGCGAGGACGAATAATTAGTTAAAAAATCTTTAGTGTATTGACAAAAAGGCTACAGAAATTACTTAAATTCTTTTATTTAACAGAGGAAATTTTATGCAAACTTAGACCCTATTCTTATAGCATAGGACTGTCAGAATTTATAATTCAATAAGAAAACTTACTGAAAATGATAATATTCTTATATATTCATCACTTTTTCAGTATCCACACAGGTTTATAGGTTCAAATGCCATATTTCAAAATCAAAGTTATTTATGAAATAAAACCTTACAAAATCTGATAAATCATTTGTGTGTGCAAATTTTTAAATCTAAATCTCTTACATTAAATTATTTCTGTCTTTTAAATTACATCCCATTATTTATTTCAATTTAATTGATTAATGTGTTTGTACTAATATTTCAAAGTTCTTTGGAGCACTTTTTGTGTCCTGAAAATGCCAAGTATTTCCATAAAAAAAAAAAAAAAAACCAGGCATACAGATAAATTCATTTAATAGTTCATATAATCGCTTTTAACATATTTCATGTCTAAATTTTCTACACAAAAATCCTCTGTCTAATTTTTAGTACCTTTTATCGGACGAAATTTTTCAAAGAAGAATGAATTAAAAGCTTGTTGCGCAAAACACGTTTTTAAAGCTAAATGTATTCTAAGAAGTACAAAAAATGTCAACACGATTTTGCCCCCCCTTCAAATCATTCATTTAAAATATTCAAACCGTTCATGAGAAGGATAAACATTGCGAACACAAAAATCTGCCCTTTTTTCATATATACTTTAATAAAAGAAATGTGTTCCTTCTTTTTATAAGAAAGGAACGCATTTTCCTTTCTAAACTTTTGAAAGTCGCCAACGCTTAAAAAATGATAAATTACGCCAAGGTAGAAACCCGCCTTTGACAACTCAATGCGCATGCGTGGTTAATGTTGGTGCGAATAGCTTAAGCGGGTAATCGCACCGGTGGTGCAAATAGCATCGGCCTCGAAGGAAAGGGGGCAATTTCGTATTTCAGAGGAGAGTAAAAAGGAACTTCGTATATTTTATACGAGTTCGAAAGGCCAGGAAGAAAAGATGGCGCAAAATAAAATAAAAAATAAATGGCCCAAAAGGTGATGGAGGGGAAAAAATATTAATAATTTAAAAAAAAGGGGGGCCTAAAGAAAAGAAAAGGAAGTAAGAGAATTTTCTTTAAAAAAAAGAACAACGATTGTGACCATGAGTGTAGTCAAAAAGAAGAGGAAGACATTAAATAGAGTCTTCCAGGTGTGTGTAATGAGTGTATTTTGTAAAGCTGAATAGATGGGGGAAAATGAATTATAAAAATATAAATATTGGGGATCCAGTCACATAACAGTATAAGTCTAATTTAGAAGCTAACTTGAACTATGACAGGGAAAGTAAAATTAAAAATTTTTAAAATAAATTTTTTTTAACATGGGGAAACAATATGTTAGCCTCTACCTTGAGACACAGTAACAAAAGACACATAAGATCAAAATACATATAATATCAGGCAAAATTATATATTAACTAAAGTAGCATCATCTATTGCAGTTTCCAACATATTCATACATTATTCAGAAAACAACGTCAGACAAAATCATAAATCCAAACATTGCGAGAACATAGCAGAAGAAATAAATTACATAGTTTATTTTAATTTTAAATATTTTTTTAAAAATTAGCATTTTATTTATTTATTAATTTAACCGTCATAATTTATTATATCTGTACTAGTTTATCAAGTTGAGGCACACTGTATTAATATATGCTTTTAATTTAAATAGCTAGGAAATACAGATTAATGTTTGTCTCTCATATGCGGAAGGAGAAAAACCGTAAATCTATACATTCATCGAGGCCCAAGATCGTGTTTTTTCCCTCTCGATAAATTCCTCAAAGGGGCCCCGATGGGTAGTGCTAACAGACGACACTACTGATAAGGATAGCGTCCCTACGAAATAGTAAAAAAAAAAAAAATCACATGATTTAAAGCAATTACTAAGTATTTAATGCCAGAACATAATAAAGTGAGCATAATAATAATGAACATAATAAATAAACGAATTTAAAGGGACTTTAGTGACAGATATTTGATTTAGTTAAGAGAAAAGAAGTTCTACTTATCTGAATGTTCCGTCTTCCTGTTGTAAAAGATTGCAAGGAAGATAAGACCTTTAGGTACAGAACTTTCGGTTTTGAGAACAAGACATTGTAGAGGATATTCGCGAAAATTTTTCTTAAGGAAATGAAAATTTTCTGGAAAACACCTTTGAAAATTTAGGAGCTCTTCTAAGATCCTGCCTCCGTACGTGATCACAGCGCCCTCCCCCGAGCAGACATTTTTTAATGCCTTACTTAAAAGAAAGACAGTCAGACAGACAAAGTAGACAGATGTGTTGTTTTGCACCTGCTAAGTGTTTCTGCTCCGATGGGCGAAAAATCAAGCTTAGGTGCGAAGGAAAGGTATATAGAAAGGGGGGCAATTTTTAAATTTCAGAGGAGAGTAAAAAGGAACTTCGTACATTTTGTACGAGTTCGAATGGCCAGGAAGAAAAGATGGGACAAAATAAAATTAAAAATAAATGGCCCAAAAATAATAGAGGGAAAAAAAAGGGCCTATAGAAAGAAAAGGAAAAGAAGTAGAAAATATCCTAAAATACGATTGTGTCCATGAGTGTAGTTAAAAGGAGAAGAAGCTGTCTTCGTTTACAATAAATATTGTCTCACAGGTGTGTGTGTGTAGTGAGTGTTTGGTAATGCTAAATAGATGTGATACTGGGAGGGGGGAAAAAGCTGACAGTGTTAAAATGCTTCGTATCAAGGTATTTAGCATGGGATACAAAGTAATATGTATGCTTGCATCCTGAGACACAACAGCAAAAGACTCATAACATCAGACAAAAGTGTATATTAATTTAACTAAAGTAACATATGTTGTTTTCGTTCCCAACATTTTCATACATTTTTCAAAGAACAGCAGCAGACAAAACACATAGAACCATACACAATACAAGACCACAACCGCACACACACAAAAAAAAGTATATAGGTTTATATATATTGTGTGTGTGTGTGTAAATTACGCAGTATATGTATTAAAAACTTAAATTAAACATAGTATTTATTAATTTAACTATCATGATATATTACAAGTTTAATTATTTTACTATCATAATTTATTACTAGTTTATTAATGCTAGTTTAACACATTGAGGCACACTTTTATTTACATAAGCTCATAGTTCTAAGAATTTATTTAAAGAAATGAAGAATAATCCATCCCTTACATTTGGAAATAAAATAGATGTGATACTGGGAACAGATAGCAAGGAACAGTATGAGAAAAAAAAATTGGTTAAATATAGTATTATTTAAAGGAGAAAATATATTTAAGCAATCTAAAAAAGGAAACCAAAGAGAGGGAAGTAGCGCGATGCCCAAATCCGCAATTTTCCCTCTCACGAGATTCCTCAAAACAAGATAAGGGGGGCTTTGTAGGTGGTGACGGACGTGAACTGATAACATTGGCGTCTGTTTGGAATTGTAACCACAAAGGAAGCCACAAGCAATGAGCAATTTCAAGTATTGTTTAATGCTAAAAACTGATGAAAAATTTAAATTAATTGATTTAGAGGCACTTATTTATAGAAATTTGATTTAGTTTAGATGAAAGAAGGGTACTTATCTTAAAATTCCAGGCTTTCGTAGTGTATCCTCACATTGTCCGCTGTTTCATTCTCATCAACATTGGAGCTGGAAATCTGTGGTAAAGGTGTAGGTTTTGTAGAAAAAACACTATTTCAAAGTAATTATACAGAGGGCTAAAGTTACGATTTACCTCAGAAACTGAGAAGTACCGGTGGGCTCCGGCGCAAATTAAGCTCTGTAAGCGCAAACAAACTGCACATTTTGAAAAGAACCAACTTAGTCCAGTTTAGAGTCATAGCAGAGTTTTCAATGTATATGCATTTCGTCGAAACTGAGAACGCACATTTTTTCTACAGAATACAAATATTCGCCTCTTTTCTTCTTTAGAGTAAGAACATTACTTTGAATTCTTGGACTACACTAAAATTTAGAAAACACTAAAAAATAAAATAAACACCATTTCTTTAATTTGATAATACTAGGTAAAGATATTCCAATTTTTTTTCTTTCTAAAAATCATAGCTTTAAGATGACAGAGCCCTTATGACGATGCTACGTGAAATATTTTCACTAGTCCACTTGATTTTTTTCTTCTTTTTCAGTAATGCATTAATCTGCGTCTTTATAAAAATAGGCTTTAGACATTTTTCCAAATTCTCCGATTTGTGCTCCCCCCCCAAATTTCGCTATTTGAGATTTTAATTTCTGATACCAATTTCTGTCTAGATGTCGTCCACCTTCTTGGTCGCTGAACAAACATTCTAAAATTGTTCTTTTCTCTATTTTTCAATACTTTAATACAATTTAATACAATTTTCTAAGGATATTATTTTGTTCTTCAAATTATCAATTGCATTCTTGTTTATCCTTAAACATTCAGGATGATCTACATTTTCATTTGTGAGTTTTATTTCAAAATCATTAAAATTTGATTTATTATTGTCATCATCAATTTCGATTTATTATTGTCATCATAATTTACTTTCGGCACAGCATTCCATTCCAACAGTTTCTTTTTGTGGCTATCCAAACAAGCGATTTTTCATATCATCTTCATAAACACTGCATAGAAAATGTTCGCTGCAAATTTTTCCGCTCTTCGCATTAATAGAATCTTCTCTTTGACATTTGTGTATCCATACATTCTTCAAAAGCAAACTCTCATTTGGATCCTTTGGTCCCATGAAATAAAATATCTCATCCTTTCATACTTCTGTAAGTGCTACGGCACGTTACTGCAGCGCAGAAAGCCATATTACGTAAACGATACTTTACAATATAGAATTTAAAATAAAAACTGACTAAAATTACATATATATAAATTATTTTAAATATATACATTATTAGAAAACAGATATATATATATTATTAAAAGTAATTTGGGATATGTAACCTCTAGAAAATCGTCTCGCAGCTCAATGAAAATACTGTTTTAAACGCGGGAAATCAGGACAGGTGGCATCACAGTGACGTCAGATTATTGCCTGTTACGTCCCCCCATTAGGCTCGCGTCGGCGAGGAGTCGAACAAAGAAATGAGCTAGCCCTTCTATTTATCCCTGGTTTACACTGTCAAAGTAATCGTAACGAGCGACTTTCTCCGAGCCGCTCTGACAGGTTAAACTGACCTTAAGGCAGGCGGTAGTGAGAGCGAAGGTTGTTAACCCTAACTCAGCAATTTGAAAAGGTTGTTAATAGTTCACCAGCAAGAGAATAATGTGCAAGTAATAATTATCAGTTACAAAGACGAGGTCAATCTATATACATGATAATGTTCAGGAAATGATTAGATAAAATAGGGATTTAATGATGGTTCTAATTGCAAGCGAGGACGAATAATTAGTTAAAAAATCTTTAGTGTATTGACAAAAAGGCTACAGAAATTACTTAAATTCTTTTATTTAACAGAGGAAATTTTATGCAAACTTAGACCCTATTCTTATAGCATAGGACTGTCAGAATTTATAATTCAATAAGAAAACTTACTGAAAATGATAATATTCTTATATATTCATCACTTTTTCAGTATCCACACAGGTTTATAGGTTCAAATGCCATATTTCAAAATCAAAGTTATTTATGAAATAAAACCTTACAAAATCTGATAAATCATTTGTGTGTGCAAATTTTTAAATCTAAATCTCTTACATTAAATTATTTCTGTCTTTTAAATTACATCCCATTATTTATTTCAATTTAATTGATTAATGTGTTTGTACTAATATTTCAAAGTTCTTTGGAGCACTTTTTGTGTCCTGAAAATGCCAAGTATTTCCATAAAAAAAAAAAAAAAAAAAGCAGGCATACAGAATAATTCATTTAATAGTTCATATAATCGCTTTTAACATATTTCATGTCCAAATTTTCTACACAAAAATCCTCTGTCTAATTTTTAGTACCTTTTATCGGACGAAATTTTTCAAAGAGGAATGAATTAAAAGCTTGATTGCGCAAAACACGTTTTTAAAGCTAAATGTATTCTAAGAAGTACAAAAAATGTCAACACGATTTTGTCCCCCCCCCCTTCAAATCATTCATTTAAAATATTCAAACCGTTCAGGAGAAGGATAAACATTGCGAACACAAAAATCTGCCCTTTTTTTATATATACTTTAATAAAAGAAATGTGTTCCTTCTTTTTATAAGAAAGGAACGCATTTTCCTTTCTAAACTTTTGAAAGTCGCCAACGCTTAAAAAATGATAAATTACGCCAAGGTAGAAACCCGCCTTTGACAACTCAATGCGCATGCGTGGTTAATGTTGGTGCGAATAGCTTAAGCGGGTAATCGCACCGGTGGTGCAAATAGCATCGGCCTCGAAGGAAAGGGGGCAATTTCGTATTTCAGAGGAGAGTAAAAAGGAACTTCGTATATTTTATACGAGTTCGAAAGGCCAGGAAGAAAAGATGGCGCAAAATAAAATAAAAAACAAATGGCCCAAAAGGTGATGGAGGGGAAAAAATATTAATAATTTAAAAAAAAGGGGGGCCTAAAGAAAAGAAAAGGAAGTAAGAGAATTTTCTTTAAAAAAAAGAACAACGATTGTGACCATGAGTGTAGTCAAAAAGAAGAGGAAGACATTAAATAGAGTCTTCCAGGTGTGTGTAATGAGTGTATTTTGTAAAGCTGAATAGATGGGGGAAAATGAATTATAAAAATATAAATATTGGAGATCCAGTCACATAACAGTATAAATCTAATTTAGAAGCTAACTTTTACTATGACAGGGAAAGTAAAATTTAAAATTTTTAAAATAAATTTTTTTTAACATGGGAAACAATATGTTAGCCTCTACCTTGAGACACAGTAACAAAAGACACATAAGATCAAAATACATATAATATCAGGCAAAATTATATATTAACTAAAGTAGCATCATCTATTGCAGTTTCCAACATAATCATACATTATTCAGAAAAGAACGTCAGACAAAATCATAAATCCAAACAGTGCGAGAACATAGCAGAAGAAATAAATTACATAGTTTATTTTAATTTTAAATATTTTTTTAAAAATTAGCATTTTATTTATTTATTAATTTAACCGTCATAATTTATTATATCTGTACTAGTTTATCAAGTTGAGGCACACTGTATTAATATATGCTTTTAATTTAAATAGCTAGGAAATATAGATTAATGTTTGTCTCTCATATGCGGAAGGAGAAAAACCGTAAATCTATACATTCATCGAGGCCGAAGATCGTGTTTTTTCCCTCTCGAGAAATTCCTCAAAGGGGCCCCGATGGGTAGTGCTAACAGACGACACTACTGATAAGGATAGCGTCCCTACGAAATAGTAAAAAAAAAAAAAAAAAAAAAAAAAAAAAAAAAAAAAAAATCACATGATTTAAAGCAATTACTAAGTATTTAATGCCAGAACACAATAAAGTGAGCATAATAATAATGAACATAATAAATAAACGAATTTAAAGGGACTTTAGTGACAGATATTTGATTTAGTTAAGAGAAAAGAAGTTCTACTTATCTGAATGTTCCGTCTTCCTGTTGTAAAAGATTGCAAGGAAGATAAGACCTTTAGGTACAGAACTTTCGGTTTTGAGAACAAGACATTGTAGAGGATATTCGCGAAAATTTTTCTTAAGGAAATGAAAATCTTCTGGAAAACACCTTTGAAAATTTAGGAACTCTTCTAAGATCCTGCCTCCGTACGTGATCACAGCGCCCTCCCCCGAGCAGACATTTTTTAATGCCTTACTTAAAAGAAAGACAGTCAGACAGACAAAGTAGACAGATGTGTTGTTTTGCACCTGCTAAGTGTTTCTGCTCCGATGGGCGAAAAATCAAGCTTAGGTGCGAAGGAAAGGTATATAGAAAGGGGGGCAATTTTTAAATTTCAGAGGAGAGTAAAAAGGAACTTCGTACATTTTGTACGAGTTCGAAAGGCCAGGAAGAAAAGATGGGACAAAATAAAATTAAAAATAAATGGCCCAAAAATAATAGAGGGAAAAAACAGGGCCTATAGAAAGAAAAGGAAAAGAAGTAGAAAATATCCTAAAATACGATTGTGTCCATGAGTGTAGTTAAAAGGAGAAGAAGCTGTCTTCATTTACAATAAATATTGTCTCACAGGTGTGTGTGTGTAGTGAGTGTTTGGTAATGCTAAATAGATGTGATACTGGGAGGGGGAAAAAGCTGACAGTGTTAAAATGCTTCGTATCAAGGTATTTAGCATGGAATACAAAGTAATATGTATGCTTGCATCCTGAGACACAACAGCAAAAGACTCATAACATCAGACAAAAGTGTATATTAATTTAACTAAAGTAACATATGTTGTTTTCGTTCCCAACATTTTCATACATTTTTCAAAGAACAGCAGCAGACAAAAAACATAGAACCATACACAATACAAGACCACAACCGCACACACACACAAAAAAAGTATATAGGTTTATATATATATTGTGTGTGTGTGTAAATTACGCAGTATATGTATTAAAAACTTAAATTAAACATAGTATTTATTAATTTAACTATCATGATATATTACAAGTTTAATTATTTTACTATCATAATTTATTACTAGTTTATTAATGCTAGTTTAACACATTGAGGCACACTTTTATTTACATAAGCTCATAGTTCTAAGAATTTATTTAAAGAAATGAAGAATAATCCATCCCTTACATTTGGAAATAAAATAGATGTGATACTGGGAACTGATAGCAAGGAACAGTATGAGAAAAAAAAATTGGTTAAATATAGTATTATTTAAAGGAGAAAATATATTTAAGCAATCTAAAAAAAGGAAACCAAAGAGAGGGAAGTAACGCGATGCCCAAATCTTCAATTTTCCCTCTCACGAGATTCCTCAAAACAAGATAAGGGGGGCTTTGTAGGTGGTGACGGACGTGAACTGATAACATTGGCGTCTGTTTGGAATTGTAACCACAAAGGAAGCCACAAGCAATGAGCAATTTCAAGTATTGTTTAATGCTAAAAACTGATGAAAAATTTAAATTAATTGATTTAGAGGCACTTATTTATAGAAATTTGATTTAGTTTAGATGAAAGAAGGGTACTTATCTTAAAATTCCAGGCTTTCGTAGTGTATCCTCACATTGTCCGCTGTTTCATTCTCATCAACATTGGAGCTGGAAATCTGTGGTAAAGGTGTAGGTTTTGTAGAAAAAACACTATTTCAAAGTAATTATACAGAGGGCTAAAGTTACGATTTACCTCAGAAACTGAGAAGTACCGGTGGGCTCCGGCGCAAATTAAGCTCTGTAAGCGCAAACAAACTGCACATTTTGAAAAGAACCAACTTAGTCCAGTTTAGAGTCATAGCAGAGTTTTCAATGTATATGCATTTCGTCGAAACTGAGAACGCATATTTTTTCTACAGAATACAAATATTCGCCTCTTTTCTTCTTTAGAGTAAGAACATTACTTTGAATTCTTGGACTACACTAAAATTTAGAAAACACTAAAAAATAAAATAAACACCATTTCTTTAATTTGATAATACTAGGTAAAGATATTCCAATTTTTTTTCTTTCCAAAAATCATAGCTTTAAGATGACAGAGCCCTTATGACGATGCTACGTGAAATATTTTCACTAGTCCACTTGATTTTTTTCTTCTTTTTCAGTAATGCATTAATCTGCGTCTTTATAAAAATAGGCTTTAGACATTTTTCCAAATTCTCCGATTTGTGCTCCCCCCCCCAAATTTCGCTATTTGAGATTTTAATTTCTGATACCAATTTCTGTCTAGATGTCGTCCACCTTCTTGGTCGCTGAACAAACATTCTAAAATTGTTCTTTTCTCTATTTTTCAATACTTTAATACAATTTAATACAATTTTCTAAGGATATTATTTTGTTCTTCAAATTATCAATTGCATTCTTGTTTATCCTTAAACATGAAGGATGATCTACATTTTCATTTGTGAGTTTTATTTCAAAATCATTAAAATTTGATTTATTATTGTCATCATCAATTTCGATTTATTATTTTCATCATAATTTACTTTCGGCACAGCATTCCATTCCAACAGTTTCTTTTTGTGGCTATCCAAACAAGCGATTTTTCATATCATCTTCATAAACACTGCATAGAAAATGTTCGCTGCAAATTTTTCCGCTCTTCGCATTAATAGAATCTTCTCTTTGACATTTGTGTATCCATACATTCTTCAAAAGCAAACTCTCATTTGGATCCTTTGGTCCCATGAAATAAAATATCTCATCCTTTCATACTTCTGTAAGTGCTACGGCACGTTACTGCAGCGCAGAAAGCCATATTACGTAAACGATACTTTACAATATAGAATTTAAAATAAAAACTGACTAAAATTACATATATATAAATTATTTTAAATATATACATTATTAGAAATCAGATATATATATATTATTAAAATTAATTTGGGATATGTAACCTCTAGAAAATCGTCTCGCAGCTCAATGAAAATACTGTTTTAAACGCGGGAAATCAGGACAGGTGGCATCACAGTGACGTCAGATTATTGCCTGTTACGTCCCCCCATTAGGCTCGCGTCGGCGAGGAGTCGAACAAAGAAATGAGCTAGCCCTTCTATTTATCCCTGGTTTACACTGTCAAAGTAATCGTAACGAGCGACTTTCTCCGAGCCGCTCTGACAGGTTAAACTGACCTTAAGGCAGGCGGTAGTGAGAGCGAAGGTTGTTAACCCTAACTCAGCAATTTGAAAAGGTTGTTAATAGTTCACCAGCAAGAGAATAATGTGCAAGTAATAATTATCAGTTACAAAGACGAGGTCAATCTATATACATGATAATGTTCAGGAAATGATTAGATAAAATAGGGATTTAATGATGGTTCTAATTGCAAGCGAGGACGAATAATTAGTTAAAAAATCTTTAGTGTATTGACAAAAAGGCTACAGAAATTACTTAAATTCTTTTATTTAACAGAGGAATTTTTATGCAAACTTAGACCCTATTCTTATAGCATAGGACTGTCAGAATTTATAATTCAATAAGAAAACTTACTGAAAATGATAATATTCTTATATATTCATCACCTTTTCAGTATCCACACAGGTTTATAGGTTCAAATGCCATATTTCAAAATCAAAGTTATTTATGAAATAAAACCTTACAAAATCTGATAAATCATTTGTGTGTGCAAATTTTTAAATCTAAATCTCTTACATTAAATTATTTCTGTCTTTTAAATTACATCCCATTATTTATTTCAATTTAATTGATTAATGTGTTTGTACTAATATTTCAAAGTTCTTTGGAGCACTTTTTGTGTCCTGAAAATGCCAAGTATTTCCATAAAAAAAAAAAAAAAAAAAAAAAAAAAAAAAAAGCAGGCATACAGAATAATTCATTTAATAGTTCATATAATCGCTTTTAACATATTTCATGTCTAAATTTTCTACACAAAAATCCTCTGTCTAATTTTTAGTACCTTTTATCGGACGAAATTTTTCAAAGAAGAATGAATTAAAAGCTTGATTGCGCAAAACACATTTTTAAAGCTAAATGTATTCTAAGAAGTACAAAAAATGTCAACACGATTTTGTCCCCCCCCCTTCAAATCATTCATTTAAAATATTCAAACCGTTCAGGAGAAGGATAAACATTGCGAACACAAAAATCTGCCCTTTTTTTATATATACTTTAATAAAAGAAATGTGTTCCTTCTTTTTATAAGAAAGGAACGCATTTTCCTTTCTAAACTTTTGAAAGTCGCCAACGCTTAAAAAATGATAAATTACGCCAAGGTAGAAACCCGCCTTTGACAACTCAATGCGCATGCGTGGTTAATGTTGGTGCGAATAGCTTAAGCGGGTAATCGCACCGGTGGTGCAAATAGCATCGGCCTCGAAGGAAAGGGGGCAATTTCGTATTTCAGAGGAGAGTAAAAAGGAACTTCGTATATTTTATACGAGTTCGAAAGGCCAGGAAGAAAAGATGGCGCAAAATAAAATAAAAAATAAATGGCCCAAAAGGTGATGGAGGGGAAAAAATATTAATAATTTAAAAAAAAGGGGGGCCTAAAGAAAAGAAAAGGAAGTAAGAGAATTTTCTTTAAAAAAAAGAACAACGATTGTGACCATGAGTGTAGTCAAAAAGAAGAGGAAGACATTAAATAGAGTCTTCCAGGTGTGTGTAATGAGTGTATTTTGTAAAGCTGAATAGATGGGGGAAAATAATTATAAAAATATAAATATTGGAGATCCAGTCACATAACAGTATAAGTCTAATTTAGAAGCTAACTTTTACTATGACAGGGAAAGTAAAATTTAAAATTTTTAAAATAAATTTTTTTTAACATGGGAAACAATATGTTAGCCTCTACCTTGAGACACAGTAACAAAAGACACATAAGATCAAAATACATATAATATCAGGCAAAATTATATATTAACTAAAGTAGCATCATCTATTGCAGTTTCCAACATATTCATACAATTTTCAGAAAACAACGTCAGACAAAATCATAAATCCAAACAGTGCGAGAACATAGCAGAAGAAATAAATTACATAGTTTATTTTAATTTTAAATATTTTTTTAAAAATTAGCATTTTATTTATTTATTCATTTAACCGTCATAATTTATTATATCTGTACTAGTTTATCAAGTTGAGGCACACTGTATTAATATATGCTTTTAATTTAAATAGCTAGGAAATATAGATTAATGTTTGTCTCTCATATGCGGAAGGAGAAAAACCGTAAATCTATACATTCATCGAGGCCCAAGATCGTGTTTTTTCCCTCTCGAGAAATTCCTCAAAGGGGCCCCGATGGGTAGTGCTAACAGACGACACTACTGATAAGGATAGCGTCCCTACGAAATAGTATAAAAAAAAAATCACATGATTTAAAGCAATTACTAAGTATTTAATGCCAGAACATAATAAAGTGAGCATAATAATAATGAACATAATAAATAAACGAATTTAAAGGGACTTTAGTGACAGATATTTGATTTAGTTAAGAGAAAAGAAGTTCTACTTATCTGAATGTTCCGTCTTCCTGTTGTAAAAGATTGCAAGGAAGATAAGACCTTTAGGTACAGAACTTTCGGTTTTGAGAACAAGACATTGTAGAGGATATTCGCGAAAATTTTTCTTAAGGAAATGAAAATTTTCTGGAAAACACCTTTGAAAATTTAGGAGCTCTTCTAAGATCCTGCCTCCGTACGTGATCACAGCGCCCTTCCCCGAGCAGACATTTTTTAATGCCTTACTTAAAAGAAAGACAGTCAGACAGACAAAGTAGACAGATGTGTTGTTTTGCACCTGCTAAGTGTTTCTGCTCCGATGGGCGAAAAATCAAGCTTAGGTGCGAAGGAAAGGTATATAGAAAGGGGGGCAATTTTTAAATTTCAGAGGAGAGTAAAAAGGAACTTCGTACATTTTGTACGAGTTCGAAAGGCCAGGAAGAAAAGATGGGACAAAATAAAATTAAAAATAAATGGCCCAAAAATAATAGAGGGAAAAAAAGGGCCTATAGAAAGAAAAGGAAAAGAAGTAGAAAATATCCTAAAATACGATTGTGTCCATGAGTGTAGTTAAAAGGAGAAGAAGCTGTCTTCATTTACAATAAATATTGTCTCACAGGTGTGTGTGTGTAGTGAGTGTTTGGTAATGCTAAATAGATGTGATACTGGGAGGGGGGAAAAAGCTGACAGTGTTAAAATGCTTCGTATCAAGGTATTTAGCATGGGATACAAAGTAATATGTATGCTTGCATCCTGAGACAGAACAGCAAAAGACTCATAACATCAGACAAAAGTGTATATTAATTTAACTAAAGTAACATATGTTGTTTTCGTTCCCAACATTTTCATACATTTTTCAAAGAACAGCAGCAGACAAAAAACATAGAACCATACACAATACAAGACCACAACCGCACACACACAAAAAAAAGTATATAGGTTTATATATATTGTGTGTGTGTGTGTAAATTACGCGGTATATGTATTAAAAACTTAAATTAAACATAGTATTTATTAATTTAACTATCATGATATATTACAAGTTTAATTATTTTACTATCATAATTTATTACTAGTTTATTAATGCTAGTTTAACACATTGAGGCACACTTTTATTTACATAAGCTCATAGTTCTAAGAATTTATTTAAAGAAATGAAGAATAATCCATCCCTTACATTTGGAAATAAAATACATGTGATACTGGGAACAGATAGCAAGGAACAGTATGAGAAAAAAAAATTGGTTAAATATAGTATTATTTAAAGGAGAAAATATATTTAAGCAATCTAAAAAAAGGAAACCAAAGAGAGGGAAGTAGCGCGATGCCCAAATCCTCAATTTTCCCTCTCACGAGATTCCTCAAAACAAGATAAGGGGGGCTTTGTAGGTGGTGACGGACGTGAACTGATAACATTGGCGTCTGTTTGGAATTGTAACCACAAAGGAAGCCACAAGCAATGAGCAATTTCAAGTATTGTTTAATGCTAAAAACTGATGAAAAATTTAAATTAATTGATTTAGAGGCACTTATTTATAGAAATTTGATTTAGTTTAGATGAAAGAAGGGTACTTATCTTAAAATTCCAGGCTTTCGTAGTGTATCCTCACATTGTCCGCTGTTTCATTCTCATCAACATTGGAGCTGGAAATCTGTGGTAAAGGTGTAGGTTTTGTAGAAAAAACACTATTTCAAAGTAATTATACAGAGGGCTAAAGTTACGATTTACCTCAGAAACTGAGAAGTACCGGTGGGCTCCGGCGCAAATTAAGCTCTGTAAGCGCAAACAAACTACACATTTTGAAAAGAACCAACTTAGTCCAGTTTAGAGTCATAGCAGAGTTTTCAATGTATATGCATTTCGTCGAAACTGAGAACGCATATTTTTTCTACAGAATACAAATATTCGCCTCTTTTCTTCTTTAGAGTAAGAACATTACTTTGAATTCTTGGACTAAATAAAATTTAGAAAACACTAAAAAATAAAATAAACACCATTTCTTTAATTTGATAATACTAGGTAAAGATATTCCAATTTTTTTTCTTTCCAAAAATCATAGCTTTAAGATGACAGAGCCCTTATGACGATGCTACGTGAAATATTTTCACTAGTCCACTTGATTTTTTTCTTCTTTTTCAGTAATGCATTAATCTGCGTCTTTATAAAAATAGGCTTTAGACATTTTTCCAAATTCTCCGATTTGTGCTCCCCCCCCCCAAATTTCGCTATTTGAGATTTAATTTCTGATACCAATTTCTGTCTAGATGTCGTCCACCTTCTTGGTCGCTGAACAAACATTCTAAAATTGTTCTTTTCTCTATTTTTCAATACTTTAATACAATTTAATACAATTTTCTAAGGATATTATTTTGTTCTTCAAATTATCAATTGCATTCTTGTTTATCCTTAAACATTCAGGATGATCTACATTTTCATTTGTGAGTTTTATTTCAAAATCATTAAAATTTGATTTATTATTGTCATCATCAATTTCGATTTATTATTGTCATCATAATTTACTTTCGGCACAGCATTCCATTCCAACAGTTTCTTTTTGTGGCTATCCAAACAAGCGATTTTTCATATCATCTTCATAAACACTGCATAGAAAATGTTCGCTGCAAATTTTTCCGCTCTTCGCATTAATAGAATCTTCTCTTTGACATTTGTGTATCCATACATTCTTCAAAAGCAAACTCTCAATTGGATCCTATGGTCCCATGAAATAAAATATCTCATCCTTTCATACTTCTGTAAGTGCTACGGCACGTTACTGCAGCGCAGAAAGCCATATTACGTAAACGATACTTTACAATATAGAATTTAAAATAAAAACTGACTAAAATTACATATATATAAATTATTTTAAATATATACATTATTAGAAAACAGATATATATATATTATTAAAATTAATTTGGGATATGTAACCTCTAGAAAATCGTCTCGCAGCTCAATGAAAATACTGTTTTAAACGCGGGAAATCAGGACAGGTGGCATCACAGTGACGTCAGATTATTGCCTGTTACGTCCCCCCATTAGGCTCGCGTCGGCGAGGAGTCGAACAAAGAAATGAGCTAGCCCTTCTATTTATCCCTGGTTTACACTGTCAAAGTAATCGTAACGAGCGACTTTCTCCGAGCCGCTCTGACAGGTTAAACTGACCTTAAGGCAGGCGGTAGTGAGAGCGAAGGTTGTTAACCCTAACTCAGCAATTTGAAAAGGTTGTTAATAGTTCACCAGCAAGAGAATAATGTGCAAGTAATAATTATCAGTTACAAAGACGAGGTCAATCAATATACATGATAATGTTCAGGAAATGATTAGATAAAATAGGGATTTAATGATGGTTCTAATTGCAAGCGAGGACGAATAATTAGTTAAAAAATCTTTAGTGTATTGACAAAAAGGCTACAGAAATTACTTAAATTCTTTTATTGAACAGAGGAATTTTTATGCAAACTTAGACCCTATTCTTATAGCATAGGACTGTCAGAATTTATAATTCAATAAGAAAACTTACTGAAAATGATAATATTCTTATATATTCATCACCTTTTCAGTATCCACACAGGTTTATAGGTTCAAATGCCATATTTCAAAATCAAAGTTATTTATGAAATAAAACCTTACAAAATCTGATAAATCATTTGTGTGTGCAAATTTTTAAATCTAAATCTCTTACATTAAATTATTTCTGTCTTTTAAATTACATCCCATTATTTATTTCAATTTAATTGATTAATGTGTTTGTACTAATATTTCAAAGTTCTTTGGAGCACTTTTTGTGTCCTGAAAATGCCAAGTATTTCCATAAAAAAAAAAAAAAAAAGCAGGCATACAGAATAATTCATTTAATAGTTCATATAATCGCTTTTAACATATTTCATGTCTAAATTTTCTACACCAAAATCCTCTGTCTAATTTTTAGTACCTTTTATCGGACGAAATTTTTCAAAGAGGAATGAATTAAAAGCTTGATTGCGCAAAACACATTTTTAAAGCTAAATGTATTCTAAGAAGTACAAAAAATGTCAACACGATTTTGCCCCCCCCCCTTCAAATCATTCATTTAAAATATTCAAACCGTTCAGGAGAAGGATAAACATTGCGAACACAAAAATCTGCCCTTTTTTTATATATACTTTAATAAAAGAAATGTGTTCCTTCTTTTTATAAGAAAGGAACGCATTTTCCTTTCTAAACTTTTGAAAGTCGCCAACGCTTAAAAAATGATAAATTACGCCAAGGTAGAAACCCGCCTTTGACAACTCAATGCGCATGCGTGGTTAATGTTGGTGCGAATAGCTTAAGCGGGTAATCGCACCGGTGGTGCAAATAGCATCAGCCTCGAAGGAAAGGGGGCAATTTCGTATTTCAGAGGAGAGTAAAAAGGAACTTCGTATATTTTATACGAGTTCGAAAGGCCAGGAAGAAAAGATGGCGCAAAATAAAATAAAAAATAAATGGCCCAAAAGGTGATGGAGGGGAAAAAATATTAATAATTTAAAAAAAAGGGGGGCCTAAAGAAAAGAAAAGGAAGTAAGAGAATTTTCTTAAAAAAAAAGAACAACGATTGTGACCATGAGTGTAGTCAAAAAGAAGAGGAAGACATTAAATAGAGTCTTCCAGGTGTGTGTAATGAGTGTATTTTGTAAAGCTGAATAGATGGGGGAAAATGAATTATAAAAATATAAATATTGGGGATCCAGTCACATAACAGTATAAGTCTAATTTAGAAGCTAACTTTTACTATGACAGGGAAAGTAAAATTTAAAATTTTTAAAATAAATTTTTTTTAACATGGGAAACAATATGTTAGCCTCTACCTTGAGACACAGTAACAAAAGACACATAAGATCAAAATACATATAATATCAGGCAAAATTATATATTAACTAAAGTAGCATCATCTATTGCAGTTTCCAACATATTCATACATTATTCAGAAAACAACGTCAGACAAAATCATAAATCCAAACAGTGCGAGAACATAGCAGAAGAAATAAATTACATAGTTTATTTTAATTTTAAATATTTTTTTAAAAATTAGCATTTTATTTATTTATTCATTTAACCGTCATAATTTATTATATCTGTACTAGTTTATCAAGTTGAGGCACACTGTATTAATATATGCTTTTAATTTAAATAGCTAGGAAATATAGATTAATGTTTGTCTCTCATATGCGGAAGGAGAAAAACCGTAAATCTATACATTCATCGAGGCCCAAGATCGTGTTTTCTCCCTCTCGATAAATTCCTCAAAGGGGCCCCGATGGGTAGTGCTAACAGACGACACTACTGATAAGGATAGCGTCCCTACGAAATAGTATAAAAAAAAAATCACATGATTTAAAGCAATTACTAAGTATTTAATGCCAGAACATAATAAAGTGAGCATAATAATAATGAACATAATAAATAAACGAATTTAAAGGGACTTTAGTGACAGATATTTGATTTAGTTAAGAGAAAAGAAGTTCTACTTATCTGAATGTTCCGTCTTCCTGTTGTAAAAGATTGCAAGGAAGATAAGACCTTTAGGTACAGAACTTTCGGTTTTGAGAACAAGACATTGTAGAGGATATTCGCGAAAATTTTTCTTAAGGAAATGAAAATTTTCTGGAAAACACCTTTGAAAATTTAGGAGCTCTTCTAAGATCCTGCCTCCGTACGTGATCACAGCGCCCTTCCCCGAGCAGACATTTTTTAATGCCTTACTTAAAAGAAAGACAGTCAGACAGACAAAGTAGACAGATGTGTTGTTTTGCACCTGCTAAGTGTTTCTGCTCCGATGGGCGAAAAATCAAGCTTAGGTGCGAAGGAAAGGTATATAGAAAGGGGGGCAATTTTTAAATTTCAGAGGAGAGTAAAAAGGAACTTCGTACATTTTGTACGAGTTCGAAAGGCCAGGAAGAAAAGATGGGACAAAATAAAATTAAAAATAAATGGCCCAAAAATAATAGAGGGAAAAAAAGGGCCTATAGAAAGAAAAGGAAAAGAAGTAGAAAATATCCTAAAATACGATTGTGTCCATGAGTGTAGTTAAAAGGAGAAGAAGCTGTCTTCATTTACAATAAATATTGTCTCACAGGTGTGTGTGTGTAGTGAGTGTTTGGTAATGCTAAATGGATGTGATACTGGGAGGGGGAAAAAAGCTGACAGTGTTAAAATGCTTCGTATCAAGGTATTTAGCATGGAATACAAAGTAATATGTATGCTTGCATCCTGAGACACAACAGCAAAAGACTCATAACATCAGACAAAAGTGTATATTAATTTAACTAAAGTAACATATGTTGTTTTCGTTCCCAACATTTTCATACATTTTTCAAAGAACAGCAGCAGACAAAAAACATAGAACCATACACAATACAAGACCACAACCGCACACACACAAAAAAAAGTATATAGGTTTATATATATTGTGTGTGTGTGTGTGTAAATTACGCAGTATATGTATTAAAAACTTAAATTAAACATAGTATTTATTAATTTAACTATCATGATATATTACAAGTTTAATTATTTTACTATCATAATTTATTACTAGTTTATTAATGCTAGTTTAACACATTGAGGCACACTTTTATTTACATAAGCTCATAGTTCTAAGAATTTATTTAAAGAAATGAAGAATAATCCATCCCTTACATTTGGAAATAAAATAGATGTGATACTGGGAACAGATAGCAAGGAACAGTATGAGAAAAAAAAATTGGTTAAATATAGTATTATTTAAAGGAGAAAATATATTTAAGCAATCTAAAAAAAGGAAACCAAAGAGAGGGAAGTAGCGCGATGCCCAAATCCTCAATTTTCCCTCTCACGAGATTCCTCAAAACAAGATAAGGGGGGCTTTGTAGGTGGTGACGGACGTGAACTGATAACATTGGCGTCTGTTTGGAATTGTAACCACAAAGGAAGCCACAAGCAATGAGCAATTTCAAGTATTGTTTAATGCTAAAAACTGATGAAAAATTTAAATTAATTGATTTAGAGGCACTTATTTATAGAAATTTGATTTAGTTTAGATGAAAGAAGGGTACTTATCTTAAAATTCCAGGCTTTCGTAGTGTATCCTCACATTGTCCGCTGTTTCATTCTCATCAACATTGGAGCTGGAAATCTCTGGTAAAGGTGTAGGTTTTGTAGAAAAAACACTATTTCAAAGTAATTATACAGAGGGCTAAAGTTACGATTTACCTCAGAAACTGAGGAGTACCGGTGGGCTCCGGCGCAAATTAAGCTCTGTAAGCGCAAACAAACTGCACATTTTGAAAAGAACCAACTTAGTCCAGTTTAGAGTCATAGCAGAGTTTTCAATGTATATGCATTTCGTCGAAACTGAGAACGCATATTTTTTCTACAGAATACAAATATTCGCCTCTTTTCTTCTTTAGAGTAAGAACATTACTTTGAATTCTTGGACTACACTAAAATTTAGAAAACACTAAAAAATAAAATAAACACCATTTCTTTAATTTGATAATACTAGGTAAAGATATTCCAATTTTTTTTCTTTCCAAAAATCATAGCTTTAAGATGACGGAGCCCTTATGACGATGCTACGTGAAATATTTTCACTAGTCCACTTGATTTTTTTCTTCTTTTTCAGTAATGCATTAATCTGCGTCTTTATAAAAATAGGCTTTAGACATTTTTCCAAATTCTCCGATTTGTGCTCCCCCCCCCAAATTTCGCTATTTGAGATTTTAATTTCTGATACCAATTTCTGTCTAGATGTCGTCCACCTTCTTGGTCGCTGAACAAACATTCTAAAATTGTTTTTTTCTCTATTTTTCAATACTTTAATACAATTTAATACAATTTTCTAAGGATATTATTTTGTTCTTCAAATTATCAATTGCATTCTTGTTTATCCTTAAACATTCAGGATGATCTACATTTTCATTTGTGAGTTTTATTCCAAAATCATTAAAATTTGATTTATTATTGTCATCATCAATTTCGATTTATTATTGTCATCATAATTTACTTTCGGCACAGCATTCCATTCCAACAGTTTCTTTTTGTGGCTATCCAAACAAGCGATTTTTCATATCATCTTCATAAACACTGCATAGAAAATGTTCGCTGCAAATTTTTCCGCTCTTCGCATTAATAGAATCTTCTCTTTGACATTTGTGTATCCATACATTCTTCAAAAGCAAACTCTCATTTGGATCCTTTGGTCCCATGAAATAAAATATCTCATCCTTTCATACTTCTGTAAGTGCTACGGCACGTTACTGCAGCGCAGAAAGCCATATTACGTAAACGATACTTTACAATATAGAATTTAAAATAAAAACTGACTAAAATTACATATATATAAATTATTTTAAATATATACATTATTAGAAAACAGATATATATATTATTAAAATTAATTTGGGATATGTAACCTCTAGAAAATCGTCTCGCAGCTCAATGAAAATACTGTTTTAAACGCGGGAAATCAGGACAGGTGGCATCACAGTGACGTCAGATTATTGCCTGTTACGTCCCCCCATTAGGCTCGCGTCGGCGAGGAGTCGAACAAAGAAATGAGCTAGCCCTTCTATTTATCCCTGGTTTACACTATCAAAGTAATCGTAACGAGCGACTTTCTCCGAGCCGCTCTGACAGGTTAAACTGATCTTAAGGCAGGCGGTAGTGAGAGCGAAGGTTGTTAACCCTAACTCAGCAATTTGAAAAGGTTGTTAATAGTTCACCAGCAAGAGAATAATGTGCAAGTAATAATTATCAGTTACAAAGACGAGGTCAATCTATATACATGATAATGTTCAGGAAATGATTAGATAAAATAGGGATTTAATGATGGTTCTAATTGCAAGCGAGGACGAATAATTAGTTAAAAAATCTTTAGTGTATTGACAAAAAGGCTACAGAAATTACTTAAATTCTTTTATTTAACAGAGGAATTTTTATCCAAACCTAGACCCTATTCTTATAGCATAGGACTGTCAGAATTTATAATTCAATAAGAAAACTTACTGAAAATGATAATATTCTTATATATTCATCACTTTTTCAGTATCCACACAGGTTTATAGGTTCAAATGCCATATTTCAAAATCAAAGTTATTTATGAAATAAAACCTTACAAAATCTGATAAATCATTTGTGTGTGCAAATTTTTAAATCTAAATCTCTTACATTAAATTATTTCTGTCTTTTAAATTACATCCCATTATTTATTTCAATTTAATTGATTAATGTGTTTGTACTAATATTTCAAAGTTCTTTGGAGCACTTTTTGTGTCCTGAAAATGCCAAGTATTTCCATAAAAAAAAAAAAAAAAAAAAAAAAAAAAGCAGGCATACAGAATAATTCATTTAATAGTTCATATAATCGCTTTTAACATATTTCATGTCTAAATTTTCTACACAAAAATCCTCTGTCTAATTTTTAGTACCTTTTATCGGACGAAATTCTTCAAAGAGGAATGAATTAAAAGCTTGATTGCGCAAAACACGTTTTTAAAGCTAAATGTATTCTAAGAAGTACAAAAAATGTCAACACGATTTTGTCCCCCCCCTTCAAATCATTCATTTAAAATATTCAAACCGTTCAGGAGAAGGATAAACATTGCGAACACAAAAATCTGCCCTTTTTTTATATATACTTTAATAAAAGAAATGTGTTCCTTCTTTTTATAAGAAAGGAACGCATTTTCCTTTCTAAACTTTTGAAAGTCGCCAACGCTTAAAAAATGATAAATTACGCCAAGGTAGAAACCCGCCTTTGACAACTCAATGCGCATGCGTGGTTAATGTTGGTGCGAATAGCTTAAGCGGGTAATCGCACCGGTGGTGCAAATAGCATCGGCCTCCAAGGAAAGGGGGCAATTTCGTATTTCAGAGGAGAGTAAAAAGGAACTTCGTATATTTTATACGAGTTCGAAAGGCCAGGAAGAAAAGATGGCGCAAAATAAAATAAAAAACAAATGGCCCAAAAGGTGATGGAGGGGAAAAAATATTAATAATTTAAAAAAAAGGGGGGCCTAAAGAAAAGAAAAGGAAGTAAGAGAATTTTCTTTAAAAAAAAGAACAACGATTGTGACCATGAGTGTAGTCAAAAAGAAGAGGAAGACATTAAATAGAGTCTTCCAGGTGTGTGTAATGAGTGTATTTTGTAAAGCTGAATAGATGGGGGAAAATGAAATATAAAAATATAAATATTGGGGATCCAGTCACATAACAGTATAAGTCTAATTTAGAAGCTAACTTTTACTATGACAGGGAAAGTAAAATTTAAAATTTTTAAAATAAATTTTTTTTAACATGGGAAACAATATGTTAGCCTCTACCTTGAGACACAGTAACAAAAGACACATAAGATCAAAATACATATAATATCAGGCAAAATTATATATTAACTAAAGTAGCATCATCTATTGCAGTTTCCAACATATTCATACATTATTCAGAAAACAACGTCAGACAAAATCATAAATCCAAACAGTGCGAGAACATAGCAGAAGAAATAAATTACATAGTTTATTTTAATTTTAAATATTTTTTTAAAAATTAGCATTTTATTTATTTATTAATTTAACCGTCATAATTTATTATATCTGTACTAGTTTATCAAGTTGAGGCACACTGTATTAATATATGCTTTTAATTTAAATAGCTAGGAAATATAGATTAATGTTTGTCTCTCATATGCGGAAGGAGAAAAACCGTAAATCTATACATTCATCGAGGCCCAAGATCGTGTTTTTTCCCTCTCGAGAAATTCCTCAAAGGGGCCCCGATGAGTAGTGCTAACAGACGACACTACTGATAAGGATAGCGTCCCTACGAAATAGTATAAAAAAAAAATCACATGATTTAAAGCAATTACTAAGTATTTAATGCCAGAACATAATAAAGTGAGCATAATAATAATGAACATAATAAATAAACGAATTTAAAGGGACTTTAGTGACAGATATTTGATTTAGTTAAGAGAAAAGAAGTTCTACTTATCTGAATGTTCCGTCTTCCTGTTGTAAAAGATTGCAAGGAAGATAAGACCTTTAGGTACAGAACTTTCGGTTTTGAGAACAAGACATTGTAGAGGATATTCGCGAAAATTTTTCTTAAGGAAATGAAAATTTTCTGGAAAACACCTTTGAAAATTTAGGAGCTCTTCTAAGATCCTGCATCCGTACGTGATCACAGCGCCCTCCCCCGAGCAGACATTTTTTAATGCCTTTCTTAAAAGAAAGATAAAGTAGACAGATGTGTTGTTTTGCACCTGCTAAGTGTTTCTGCTCCGATGGGCGAAAAATCAAGCTTAGGTGCGAAGGAAAGGTATATAAAAGGGGGGCAATTTTTAAATTTCAGAGGAGAGTAAAAAGGAACTTCGTACATTTTGTACGAGTTCGAAAGGCCAGGAAGAAAAGATGGGACAAAATAAAATTAAAAATAAATGGCCCAAAAATAATAGAGGGAAAGAAAAAGGCCTATAGAAAGAAAAGGAAAAGAAGTAGAAAATATCCTAAAATACGATTGTGTCCATGAGTGTAGTTAAAAGGAGAAGAAGCTGTCTTCATTTACAATAAATATTGTCTCACAGGTGTGTGTGTGTAGTGAGTGTTTGGTAATGCTAAATAGATGTGATACTGGGAGGGGGAAAAAAGCTGACAGTGTTAAAATGCTTCGTATCAAGGTATTTAGCATGGAATACAAAGTAATATGTATGCTTGCATCCTGAGACACAACAGCAAAAGACTCATAACATCAGACAAAAGTGTATATTAATTTAACTAAAGTAACATATGTTGTTTTCGTTCCCAACATTTTCATACATTTTTCAAAGAACAGCAGCAGACAAAAAACATAGAACCATACACAATACAAGACCACAACCGCACACACACAAAAAAAAGTATATAGGTTTATATATATTGTGTGTGTGTGTGTGTAAATTACGCAGTATATGTATTAAAAACTTAAATTAAACATAGTATTTATTAATTTAACTATCATGATATATTACAAGTTTAATTATTTTACTATCATAATTTATTACTAGTTTATTAATGCTAGTTTAACACATTGAGGCACACTTTTATTTACATAAGCTCATAGTTCTAAGAATTTATTTAAAGAAATGAAGAATAATCCATCCCTTACATTTGGAAATAAAATAGATGTGATACTGGGAACAGATAGCAAGGAACAGTATGAGAAAAAAAAATTGGTTAAATATAGTATTATTTAAAGGAGAAAATATATTTAAGCAATCTAAAAAAAGGAAACCAAAGAGAGGGAAGTAGCGCGATGCCCAAATCCTCAATTTTCCCTCTCACGAGATTCCTCAAAACAAGATAAGGGGGGCTTTGTAGGTGGTGACGGACGTGAACTGATAACATTGGCGTCTGTTTGGAATTGTAACCACAAAGGAAGCCACAAGCAATGAGCAATTTCAAGTATTGTTTAATGCTAAAAACTGATGAAAAATTTAAATTAATTGATTTAGAGGCACTTATTTATAGAAATTTGATTTAGTTTAGATGAAAGAAGGGTACTTATCTTAAAATTCCAGGCTTTCGTAGTGTATCCTCACATTGTCCGCTGTTTCATTCTCATCAACATTGGAGCTGGAAATCTGTGGTAAAGTTGTAGGTTTTGTAGAAAAAACACTATTTCAAAGTAATTATACAGAGGGCTAAAGTTACGATTTACCTCAGAAACTGAGAAGTACCGGTGGGCTCCGGCGCAAATTAAGCTCTGTAAGCGCAAACAAACTGCACATTTTGAAAAGAACCAACTTAGTCCAGTTTAGAGTCATAGCAGAGTTTTCAATGTATATGCATTTCGTCGAAACTGAGAACGCATATTTTTTCTACAGAATACAAATATTCGCCTCTTTTCTTCTTTAGAGTAAGAACATTACTTTGAATTCTTGGACTACACTAAAATTTAGAAAACACTAAAAAATAAAATAAACACCATTTCTTTAATTTGATAATACTAGGTAAAGATATTCCAATTTTTTTTCTTTCCAAAAATCATAGCTTTAAGATGACAGAGCCCTTATGACGATGCTACGTGAAATATTTTCACTAGTCCACTTGATTTTTTTCTTCTTTTTCAGTAATGCATTAATCTGCGTCTTTATAAAAATAGGCTTTAGACATTTTTCCAAATTCTCCGATTTGTGCTCCCCCCCTCCAAATTTCGCTATTTGAGATTTTAATTTCTGATACCAATTTCTGTCTAGATGTCGTCCACCTTCTTGGTCGCTGAACAAACATTCTAAAATTGTTCTTTTCTCTATTTTTCAATACTTTAATACAATTTAATACAATTTTCTAAGGATATTATTTTGTTCTTCAAATTATCAATTGCATTCTTGTTTATCCTTAAACATTCAGGATGATCTACATTTTCATTTGTGAGTTTTATTTCAAAATCATTAAAATTTGATTTATTATTGTCATCATCAATTTCGATTTATTATTGTCATCATAATTTACTTTCGGCACAGCATTCCATTCCAACAGTTTCTTTTTGTGGCTATCCAAACAAGCGATTTTTCATATCATCTTCATAAACACTGCATAGAAAATGTTCGCTGCAAATTTTTCCGCTCTTCGCATTAATAGAATCTTCTCTTTGACATTTGTGTATCCATACATTCTTCAAAAGCAAACTCTCATTTGGATCCTTTGGTTCCATGAAATAAAATATCTCATCCTTTCATACTTCTGTAAGTGCTACAGCACGTTACTGCAGCGCAGAAAGCCATATTACGTAAACGATACTTTACAATATAGAATTTAAAATAAAAACTGACTAAAATTACATATATATAAATTATTTTAAATATATACATTATTAGAAAACAGATATATATATTATTAAAATTAATTTGGGATATGTAACCTCTAGAAAATCATCTCGCAGCTCAATGAAAATACTGTTTTAAACGCGGGAAATCAGGACAGGTGGCATCATAGTGACGTCAGATTATTGCCTGTTACGTCCCCCCATTAGGCTCGCGTCGGCGAGGAGTCGAACAAAGAAATGAGCTAGCCCTTCTATTTATCCCTGGTTTACACTGTCAAAGTAATCGTAACGAGCGACTTTCTCCGAGCCGCTCTGACAGGTTAAACTGACCTTAAGGCAGGCGGTAGTGAGAGCGAAGGTTGTTAACCCTAACTCAGCAATTTGAAAAGGTTGTTAATAGTTCACCAGCAAGAGAATAATGTGCAAGTAATAATTATCAGTTACAAAGACGAGGTCAATCTATATACATGATAATGTTCAGGAAATGATTAGATAAAATAGGGATTTAATGATGGTTCTAATTGCAAGCGAGGACGAATAATTAGTTAAAAAATCTTTAATGTATTGACAAAAAGGCTACAGAAATTACTTAAATTCTTTTATTTAACAGAGGAATTTTTATGCAAACTTAGACCCTATTCTTATAGCATAGGACTGTCAGAATTTATAATTCAATAAGAAAACTTACTGAAAATGATAATATTCTTATATATTCATCACTGTTTCAGTATCCACACAGGTTTATAGGTTCAAATGCCATATTTCAAAATCAAAGTTATTTATGAAATAAAACCTTACAAAATCTGATAAATCATTTGTGTGTGCAAATTTTTAAATCTAAATCTCTTACATTAAATTATTTCTGTCTTTTAAATTACATCCCATTATTTATTTCAATTTAATTGATTAATGTGTTTGTACTAATATTTCAAAGTTCTTTGGAGCACTTTTTGTGTCCTGAAAATGCCAAGTATTTCCATAAAAAAAAAAAAAAAAAAAAAAAAAAAAAAAAAGCAGGCATACAGAATAATTCATTTAATAGTTCATATAATCGCTTTTAACATATTTCATGTCTAAATTTTCTACACAAAAATCCTCTGTCTAATTTTTAGTACCTTTTATCGGACGAAATTTTTCAAAGAGGAATGAATTAAAAGCTTGATTGCGCAAAACACATTTTTAAAGCTAAATTCTAAGAAGTATTCTAAGAAGTACAAAAAATGTCAACACGATTTTGCCCCCCCTTCAAATCATTCATTTAAAATATTCAAACCGTTCAGGAGAAGGATAAACATTGCGAACACAAAAATCTGCCCTTTTTTTATATATACTTTAATAAAAGAAATGTGTTCCTTCTTTTTATAAGAAAGGAACGCATTTTCCTTTCTAAACTTTTGAAAGTCGCCAACGCTTAAAAAATGATAAATTACGCCAAGGTAGAAACCCGCCTTTGACAACTCAATGCGCATGCGTGGTTAATGTTGGTGCGAATAGCTTAAGCGGGTAATCGCACCGGTGGTGCAAATAGCATCGGCCTCGAAGGAAAGGGGGCAATTTCGTATTTCAGAGGAGAGTAAAAAGGAACTTCGTATATTTTATACGAGTTCGAAAGGCCAGGAAGAAAAGATGGCGCAAAATAAAATAAAAAATAAATGGCCCAAAAGGTGATGGAGGGGAAAAAATATTAATAATTTAAAAAAAAGGGGGGCCTAAAGAAAAGAAAAGGAAGTAAGAGAATTTTCTTTAAAAAAAAGAACAACGATTGTGACCATGAGTGTAGTCAAAAAGAAGAGGAAGACATTAAATAGAGTCTTCCAGGTGTGTGTAATGAGTGTATTTTGTAAAGCTGAATAGATGGGGGAAAATGAATTATAAAAATATAAATATTGGGGATCCAGTCACATAACAGTATAAGTCTAATTTAGAAGCTAACTTTTACTATGACAGAGAAAGTAAAATTTAAAATTTTTAAAATAAATTTTTTTTAACATGGGAAACAATATGTTAGCCTCTACCTTGAGACACAGTAACAAAAGACACATAAGATCAAAATACATATAATATCAGGCAAAATTATATATTAACTAAAGTAGCATCATCTATTGCAGTTTCCAACATATTCATACATTATTCAGAAAACAACGTCAGACAAAATCATAAATCCAAACAGTGCGAGAACATAGCAGAAGAAATAAATTACATAGTTTATTTTAATTTTAAATATTTTTTTAAAAATTAGCATTTTATTTATTTATTAATTTAAACGTCATAATTTATTATATCTGTACTAGTTTATCAAGTAGAGGCACACTGTATTAATATATGCTTTTAATTTAAATAGCTAGGAAATATAGATTAATGTTTGTCTCTCATATGCGGAAGGAGAAAAACCGTAAATCTATACATTCATCGAGGCCCAAGATCGTGTTTTTTCCCTCTCGAGAAATTCCTCAAAGGGGCCCCGATGGGTAGTGCTAACAGACGACACTACTGATAAGGATAGCGTCCCTACGAAATAGTAAAAAAAAAAAAAAAAAAAAAAAAAAAAAAAAAAAAAAAAAATCACATGATTTAAAGCAATTACTAAGTATTTAATGCCAGAACATAATAAAGTGAGCATAATAATAATGAACATAATAAATAAACGAATTTAAAGGGACTTTAGTGACAGATATTTGATTTAGTTAAGAGAAAAGAAGTTCTACTTATCTGAATGTTCCGTCTTTCTGTTGTAAAAGATTGCAAGGAAGATAAGACCTTTAGGTACAGAACTTTCGGTTTTGAGAACAAGACATTGTAGAGGATATTCGCGAAAATTTTTCTTAAGGAAATGAAAATTTTCTGGAAAACACCTTTGAAAATTTAGGAGCTCTTCTAAGATCCTGCCTCCGTACGTGATCACAGCGCCCTCCCCCGAGCAGACATTTTTTAATGCCTTACTTAAAAGAAAGACAGTCAGACAGACAAAGTAGACAGATGTGTTGTTTTGCACCTGCTAAGTGTTTCTGCTCCGATGGGCGAAAAATCAAGCTTAGGTGCGAAGGAAAGGTATATAGAAAGGGGGGCAATTTTTAAATTTCAGAGGAGAGTAAAAAGGAACTTCGTACATTTTGTACGAGTTCGAAAGGCCAGGAAGAAAAGATGGGACAAAATAAAATTAAAAATAAATGGCCCAAAAATAATAGAGGGAAAAAAAGGGCCTATAGAAAGAAAAGGAAAAGAAGTAGAAAATATCCTAAAATACGATTGTGTCCATGAGTGTAGTTAAAAGGAGAAGAAGCTGTCTTCATTTACAATAAATATTGTCTCACAGGTGTGTGTGTGTAGTGAGTGTTTGGTAATGCTAAATAGATGTGATACTGGGAGGGGGAAAAAAGCTGACAGTGTTAAAATGCTTCCTATCAAGGTATTTAGCATGGGATACAAAGTAATATGTATGCTTGCATCCTGAGACACAACAGCAAAAGACTCATAACATCAGACAAAAGTGTATATTAATTTAACTAAAGTAACATATGTTGTTTTCGTTCCCAACATTTTCATACATTTTTCAAAGAACAGCAGCAGACAAAAAACATAGAACCATACACAATACAAGACCACAACCGCACACACACAAAAAAAAGTATATAGGTTTATATATATTGTGTGTGTGTGTGTGTAAATTACGCAGTATATGTATTAAAAACTTAAATTAAACATAGTATTTATTAATTTAACTATCATGATATATTACAAGTTTAATTATTTTACTATCATAATTTATTACTAGTTTATTAATGCTAGTTTAACACATTGAGGCACACTTTTATTTACATAAGCTCATAGTTCTAAGAATTTATTTAAAGAAATGAAGAATAATCCATCCCTTACATTTGGAAATAAAATAGATGTGATACTGGGAACAGATAGCAAGGAACAGTATGAGAAAAAAAAATTGGTTAAATATAGTATTATTTAAAGGAGAAAATATATTTAAGCAATCTAAAAAAAGGAAACCAAAGAGAGGGAAGTAGCGCGATGCCCAAATCCTCAATTTTCCCTCTCACGAGATTCCTCAAAACAAGATAAGGGGGGCTTTGTAGGTGGTGACGGACGTGAACTGATAACATTGGCGTCTGTTTGGAATTGTAACCACAAAGGAAGCCACAAGCAATGAGCAATTTCAAGTATTGTTTAATGCTAAAAACTGATGAAAAATTTAAATTAATTGATTTAGAGGCACTTATTTATAGAAATTTGATTTAGTTTAGATGAAAGAAGGGTACTTATCTTAAAATTCCAGGCTTTCGTAGTGTATCCTCACATTGTCCGCTGTTTCATTCTCATCAACATTGGAGCTGGAAATCTGTGGTAAAGTTGTAGGTTTTGTAGAAAAAACACTATTTCAAAGTAATTATACAGAGGGCTAAAGTTACGATTTACCTCAGAAACTGAGAAGTACCGGTGGGCTCCGGCGCAAATTAAGCTCTGTAAGCGCAAACAAACTGCACATTTTGAAAAGAACCAACTTAGTCCAGTTTAGAGTCATAGCAGAGTTTTCAATGTATATGCATTTCGTCGAAACTGAGAACGCATATTTTTTCTACAGAATACAAATATTCGCCTCTTTTCTTCTTTAGAGTAAGAACATTACTTTGAATTCTTGGACTACACTAAAATTTAGAAAACACTAAAAAATAAAATAAACACCATTTCTTTAATTTGATAATACTAGGTAAAGATATTCCAATTTTTTTTCTTTCCAAAAATCATAGCTTTAAGATGACAGAGCCCTTATGACGATGCTACGTGAAATATTTTCACTAGTCCACTTGATTTTTTTCTTCTTTTTCAGTAATGCATTAATCTGCGTCTTTATAAAAATAGGCTTTAGACATTTTTCCAAATTCTCCGATTTGTGCTCCCCCCCTCCAAATTTCGCTATTTGAGATTTTAATTTCTGATACCAATTTCTGTCTAGATGTCGTCCACCTTCTTGGTCGCTGAACAAACATTCTAAAATTGTTCTTTTCTCTATTTTTCAATACTTTAATACAATTTAATACAATTTTCTAAGGATATTATTTTGTTCTTCAAATTATCAATTGCATTCTTGTTTATCCTTAAACATTCAGGATGATCTACATTTTCATTTGTGAGTTTTATTTCAAAATCATTAAAATTTGATTTATTATTGTCATCATCAATTTCGATTTATTATTGTCATCATAATTTACTTTCGGCACAGCATTCCATTCCAACAGTTTCTTTTTGTGGCTATCCAAACAAGCGATTTTTCATATCATCTTCATAAACACTGCATAGAAAATGTTCGCTGCAAATTTTTCCGCTCTTCGCATTAATAGAATCTTCTCTTTGACATTTGTGTATCCATACATTCTTCAAAAGCAAACTCTCATTTGGATCCTTTGGTTCCATGAAATAAAATATCTCATCCTTTCATACTTCTGTAAGTGCTACAGCACGTTACTGCAGCGCAGAAAGCCATATTACGTAAACGATACTTTACAATATAGAATTTAAAATAAAAACTGACTAAAATTACATATATATAAATTATTTTAAATATATACATTATTAGAAAACAGATATATATATTATTAAAATTAATTTGGGATATGTAACCTCTAGAAAATCATCTCGCAGCTCAATGAAAATACTGTTTTAAACGCGGGAAATCAGGACAGGTGGCATCATAGTGACGTCAGATTATTGCCTGTTACGTCCCCCCATTAGGCTCGCGTCGGCGAGGAGTCGAACAAAGAAATGAGCTAGCCCTTCTATTTATCCCTGGTTTACACTGTCAAAGTAATCGTAACGAGCGACTTTCTCCGAGCCGCTCTGACAGGTTAAACTGACCTTAAGGCAGGCGGTAGTGAGAGCGAAGGTTGTTAACCCTAACTCAGCAATTTGAAAAGGTTGTTAATAGTTCACCAGCAAGAGAATAATGTGCAAGTAATAATTATCAGTTACAAAGACGAGGTCAATCTATATACATGATAATGTTCAGGAAATGATTAGATAAAATAGGGATTTAATGATGGTTCTAATTGCAAGCGAGGACGAATAATTAGTTAAAAAATCTTTAATGTATTGACAAAAAGGCTACAGAAATTACTTAAATTCTTTTATTTAACAGAGGAATTTTTATGCAAACTTAGACCCTATTCTTATAGCATAGGACTGTCAGAATTTATAATTCAATAAGAAAACTTACTGAAAATGATAATATTCTTATATATTCATCACTGTTTCAGTATCCACACAGGTTTATAGGTTCAAATGCCATATTTCAAAATCAAAGTTATTTATGAAATAAAACCTTACAAAATCTGATAAATCATTTGTGTGTGCAAATTTTTAAATCTAAATCTCTTACATTAAATTATTTCTGTCTTTTAAATTACATCCCATTATTTATTTCAATTTAATTGATTAATGTGTTTGTACTAATATTTCAAAGTTCTTTGGAGCACTTTTTGTGTCCTGAAAATGCCAAGTATTTCCATAAAAAAAAAAAAAAAAAAAAAAAAAAAAAAAAAAGCAGGCATACAGAATAATTCATTTAATAGTTCATATAATCGCTTTTAACATATTTCATGTCTAAATTTTCTACACAAAAATCCTCTGTCTAATTTTTAGTACCTTTTATCGGACGAAATTTTTCAAAGAGGAATGAATTAAAAGCTTGATTGCGCAAAACACATTTTTAAAGCTAAATTCTAAGAAGTATTCTAAGAAGTACAAAAAATGTCAACACGATTTTGCCCCCCCTTCAAATCATTCATTTAAAATATTCAAACCGTTCAGGAGAAGGATAAACATTGCGAACACAAAAATCTGCCCTTTTTTTATATATACTTTAATAAAAGAAATGTGTTCCTTCTTTTTATAAGAAAGGAACGCATTTTCCTTTCTAAACTTTTGAAAGTCGCCAACGCTTAAAAAATGATAAATTACGCCAAGGTAGAAACCCGCCTTTGACAACTCAATGCGCATGCGTGGTTAATGTTGGTGCGAATAGCTTAAGCGGGTAATCGCACCGGTGGTGCAAATAGCATCGGCCTCGAAGGAAAGGGGGCAATTTCGTATTTCAGAGGAGAGTAAAAAGGAACTTCGTATATTTTATACGAGTTCGAAAGGCCAGGAAGAAAAGATGGCGCAAAATAAAATAAAAAATAAATGGCCCAAAAGGTGATGGAGGGGAAAAAATATTAATAATTTAAAAAAAAGGGGGGCCTAAAGAAAAGAAAAGGAAGTAAGAGAATTTTCTTTAAAAAAAAGAACAACGATTGTGACCATGAGTGTAGTCAAAAAGAAGAGGAAGACATTAAATAGAGTCTTCCAGGTGTGTGTAATGAGTGTATTTTGTAAAGCTGAATAGATGGGGGAAAATGAATTATAAAAATATAAATATTGGGGATCCAGTCACATAACAGTATAAGTCTAATTTAGAAGCTAACTTTTACTATGACAGAGAAAGTAAAATTTAAAATTTTTAAAATAAATTTTTTTTAACATGGGAAACAATATGTTAGCCTCTACCTTGAGACACAGTAACAAAAGACACATAAGATCAAAATACATATAATATCAGGCAAAATTATATATTAACTAAAGTAGCATCATCTATTGCAGTTTCCAACATATTCATACATTATTCAGAAAACAACGTCAGACAAAATCATAAATCCAAACAGTGCGAGAACATAGCAGAAGAAATAAATTACATAGTTTATTTTAATTTTAAATATTTTTTTAAAAATTAGCATTTTATTTATTTATTAATTTAAACGTCATAATTTATTATATCTGTACTAGTTTATCAAGTAGAGGCACACTGTATTAATATATGCTTTTAATTTAAATAGCTAGGAAATATAGATTAATGTTTGTCTCTCATATGCGGAAGGAGAAAAACCGTAAATCTATACATTCATCGAGGCCCAAGATCGTGTTTTTTCCCTCTCGAGAAATTCCTCAAAGGGGCCCCGATGGGTAGTGCTAACAGACGACACTACTGATAAGGATAGCGTCCCTACGAAATAGTAAAAAAAAAAAAAAAAAAAAAAAAAAAAAAAAAAAAAAAAAAAAATCACATGATTTAAAGCAATTACTAAGTATTTAATGCCAGAACATAATAAAGTGAGCATAATAATAATGAACATAATAAATAAACGAATTTAAAGGGACTTTAGTGACAGATATTTGATTTAGTTAAGAGAAAAGAAGTTCTACTTATCTGAATGTTCCGTCTTTCTGTTGTAAAAGATTGCAAGGAAGATAAGACCTTTAGGTACAGAACTTTCGGTTTTGAGAACAAGACATTGTAGAGGATATTCGCGAAAATTTTTCTTAAGGAAATGAAAATTTTCTGGAAAACACCTTTGAAAATTTAGGAGCTCTTCTAAGATCCTGCCTCCGTACGTGATCACAGCGCCCTCCCCCGAGCAGACATTTTTTAATGCCTTACTTAAAAGAAAGACAGTCAGACAGACAAAGTAGACAGATGTGTTGTTTTGCACCTGCTAAGTGTTTCTGCTCCGATGGGCGAAAAATCAAGCTTAGGTGCGAAGGAAAGGTATATAGAAAGGGGGGCAATTTTTAAATTTCAGAGGAGAGTAAAAAGGAACTTCGTACATTTTGTACGAGTTCGAAAGGCCAGGAAGAAAAGATGGGACAAAATAAAATTAAAAATAAATGGCCCAAAAATAATAGAGGGAAAAAAAGGGCCTATAGAAAGAAAAGGAAAAGAAGTAGAAAATATCCTAAAATACGATTGTGTCCATGAGTGTAGTTAAAAGGAGAAGAAGCTGTCTTCATTTACAATAAATATTGTCTCACAGGTGTGTGTGTGTAGTGAGTGTTTGGTAATGCTAAATAGATGTGATACTGGGAGGGGGAAAAAAGCTGACAGTGTTAAAATGCTTCCTATCAAGGTATTTAGCATGGGATACAAAGTAATATGTATGCTTGCATCCTGAGACACAACAGCAAAAGACTCATAACATCAGACAAAAGTGTATATTAATTTAACTAAAGTAACATATGTTGTTTTCGTTCCCAACATTTTCATACATTTTTCAAAGAACAGCAGCAGACAAAAAACATAGAACCATACACAATACAAGACCACAACCGCACACACACAAAAAAAAGTATATAGGTTTATATATATTGTGTGTGTGTGTGTGTAAATTACGCAGTATATGTATTAAAAACTTAAATTAAACATAGTATTTATTAATTTAACTATCATGATATATTACAAGTTTAATTATTTTACTATCATAATTTATTACTAGTTTATTAATGCTAGTTTAACACATTGAGGCACACTTTTATTTACATAAGCTCATAGTTCTAAGAATTTATTTAAAGAAATGAAGAATAATCCATCCCTTACATTTGGAAATAAAATAGATGTGATACTGGGAACAGATAGCAAGGAACAGTATGAGAAAAAAAAATTGGTTAAATATAGTATTATTTAAAGGAGAAAATATATTCAAGCAATCTAAAAAAAGGAAACCAAAGAGAGGGAAGTAGCGCGATGCCCAAATCCTCAATTTTCCCTCTCACGAGATTCCTCAAAACAAGATAAGGGGGGCTTTGTAGGTGGTGACGGACGTGAACTGATAACATTGGCGTCTGTTTGGAATTGTAACCACAAAGGAAGCCACAAGCAATGAGCAATTTCAAGTATTGTTTAATGCTAAAAACTGATGAAAAATTTAAATTAATTGATTTAGAGGCACTTATTTATAGAAATTTGATTTAGTTTAGATGAAAGAAGGGTACTTATCTTAAAATTCCAGGCTTTCGTAGTGTATCCTCACATTGTCCGCTGTTTCATTCTCATCAACATTGGAGCTGGAAATCTGTGGTAAAGGTGTAGGTTTTGTAGAAAAAACACTATTTCAAAGTAATTATACAGAGGGCTAAAGTTACGATTTACCTCAGAAACTGAGAAGTACCGGTGGGCTCCGGCGCAAATTAAGCTCTGTAAGCGCAAACAAACTGCACATTTTGAAAAGAACCAACTTAGTCCAGTTTAGAGTCATAGCAGAGTTTTCAATGTATATGCATTTCGTCGAAACTGAGAACGCATATTTTTTCTACAGAATACAAATATTCGCCTCTTTTCTTCTTTAGAGTAAGAACATTACTTTGAATTCTTGGACTACACTAAAATTTAGAAAACACTAAAAAATAAAATAAACACCATTTCTTTAATTTGATAATACTAGGTAAAGATATTCCAATTTTTTTTCTTTCCAAAAATCATAGCTTTAAGATGACAGAGCCCTTATGACGATGCTACGTGAAATATTTTCACTAGTCCACTTGATTTTTTTCTTCTTTTTCAGTAATGCATTAATCTGCGTCTTTATAAAAATAGGCTTTAGACATTTTTCCAAATTCTCCGATTTGTGCTCCCCCCCCCCCAAATTTCGCTATTTGAGACTTTAATTTCTGATACCAATTTCTGTCTAGATGTCGTCCACCTTCTTGGTCGCTGAACAAACATTCTAAAATTGTTCTTTTCTCTATTTTTCAATACTTTAATAGAATTTAATACAATTTTCTAAGGATATTATTTTGTTCTTCAAATTATCAATTGCATTCTTGTTTATCCTTAAACATTCAGGATGATCTACATTTTCATTTGTGAGTTTTATTTCAAAATCATTAAAATTTGATTTATTATTGTCATCATCAATTTCAATTTATTATTGTCATCATAATTTACTTTCGGCACAGCATTCCATTCCAACAGTTTCTTTTTGTGGCTATCCAAACAAGCGATTTTTCATATCATCTTCATAAACACTGCATAGAAAATGTTCGCTGCAAATTTTTCCGCTCTTCGCATTAATAGAATCTTCTCTTTGACATTTGTGTATCCATACATTCTTCAAAAGCAAACTCTCATTTGGATCCTTTGGTCCCATGAAATAAAATATCTCATCCTTTCATACTTCTGTAAGTGCTACGGCACGTTACTGCAGCGCAGAAAGCCATATTACGTAAACGATACTTTACAATATAGAATTTAAAATAAAAACTGACTAAAATTACATATATATAAATTATTTTAAATATATACATTATTAGAAAACAGATATATATATTATTAAAATTAATTTGGGATATGTAACCTCTAGAAAATCGTCTCGCAGCTCAATGAAAATACTGTTTTAAACGCGGGAAATCAGGACAGGTGGCATCACAGTGACGTCAGATTATTGCCTGTTACGTCCCCCCATTAGGCTCGCGTCGGCGAGGAGTCGAACAAAGAAATGAGCTAGCCCTTCTATTTATCCCTGGTTTACACTGTCAAAGTAATCGTAACGAGCGACTTTCTCCGAGCCGCTCTGACAGGTTAAACTGACCTTAAGGCAGGCGGTAGTGAGAGCGAAGGTTGTTAACCCTAACTCAGCAATTTGAAAAGGTTGTTAATAGTTCACCAGCAAGAGAATAATGTGCAAGTAATAATTATCAGTTACAAAGACGAGGTCAATCTATATACATGATAATGTTCAGGAAATGATTAGATAAAATAGGGATTTAATGATGGTTCTAATTACAAGCGAGGACGAATAATTAGTTAAAAAATCTTTAGTGTATTGACAAAAAGGCTACAGAAATTACTTAAATTCTTTTATTTAACAGAGGAATTTTTATGCAAACTTAGACCCTATTCTTATAGCATAGGACTGTCAGAATTTATAATTCAATAAGAAAACTTACTGAAAATGATAATATTCTTATATATTCATCACTTTTTCAGTATCCACACAGGTTTATAGGTTCAAATGCCATATTTCAAAATCAAAGTTATTTATGAAATAAAACCTTACAAAATCTGATAAATCATTTGTGTGTGCAAATTTTTAAATCTAAATCTCTTACATTAAATTATTTCTGTCTTTTAAATTACATCCCATTATTTATTTCAATTTAATTGATTAATGTGTTTGTACTAATATTTCAAAGTTCATTGGAGCACTTTTTGTGTCCTGAAAATGCCAAGTATTTCCATAAAAAAAAAAAAAAAAAAAGCAGGCATACAGAATAATTCATTTAATAGTTCATATAATCGCTTTTAACATATTTCATGTCTAAGTTTTCTACACAAAAATCCTCTGTCTAATTTTTAGTACCTTTTATCGGACGAAATTTTTCAAAGAGGAATGAAATAAAAGCTTGATTGCGCAAAACACATTTTTAAAGCTAAATGTATTCTAAGAAGTACAAAAAATGTCAACACGATTTTGCCCCCCCCTTCAAATCATTCATTTAAAGTATTCAAACCGTTCAGGAGAAGGATAAACATTGCGAACACAAAAATCTGCCCTTTTTTTATATATACTTTAATAAAAGAAATGTGTTCCTTCTTTTTATAAGAAAGGAACGCATTTTCCTTTCTAAACTTTTGAAAGTCGTCAACGCTTAAAAAATGATAAATTACGCCAAGGTAGAAACCCGCCTTTGACAACTCAATGCGCATGCGTGGTTAATGTTGGTGCGAATAGCTTAAGCGGGTAATCGCACCGGTGGTGCAAATAGCATCGGCCTCGAAGGAAAGGGGGCAATTTCGTATTTCAGAGGAGAGTAAAAAGGAACTTCGTATATTTTATACGAGTTCGAAAGGCCAGGAAGAAAAGATGGCGCAAAATAAAATAAAAAATAAATGGCCCAAAATGTGATGGAGGGGAAAAATATTAATAATTTAAAAAAAAGGGGGGCCTAAAGAAAAGAAAAGGAAGTAAGAGAATTTTCTTTAAAAAAAAGAACAACGATTGTGACCATGAGTGTAGTCAAAAAGAAGAGGAAGACATTAAATAGAGTCTTCCAGGTGTGTGTAATGAGTGTATTTTGTAAAGCTGAATAGATGGGGGAAAATGAATTATAAAAATATAAATATTGGGGATCCAGTCACATAACAGTATAAGTCTAATTTAGAAGCTAACTTTTACTATGACAGGGAAAGTAAAATTTAAAATTTTTAAATAAATTTTTTTTAACATGGGAAACAATATGTTAGCCTCTACCTTGAGACACAGTAACAAAAGACACATAAGATCAAAATACATATAATATCAGGCAAAATTATATATTAACTAAAGTAGCATCATCTATTGCAGTTTCCAACATATTCATACATTATTCAGAAAACAACGTCAGACAAAATCATAAATCCAAACAGTGCGAGAACATAGCAGAAGAAATAAATTACATAGTTTATTTTAATTTTAAATATTTTTTTAAAAATTAGCATTTTATTTATTTATTAATTTAACCGTCATAATTTATTATATCTGTACTAGTTTATCAAGTTGAGGCACACTGTATTAATATATGCTTTTAATTTAAATAGCTAGGAAATATAGATTAATGTTTGTCTCTCATATGCGGAAGGAGAAAAACCGTAAATCTATACATTCATCGAGGCCCAAGATCGTGTTTTTTCCCTCTCGAGAAATTCCTCAAAGGGGCCCCGATGGGTAGTGCTAACAGACGACACTACTGATAAGGATAGCGTCCCTACGAAATAGTTAAAAAAAAAAAATCACATGATTTAAAGCAATTACTAAGTATTTAATGCCAGAACATAATAAAGTGAGCATAATAATAATGAACATAATAAATAAACGAATTTAAAGGGACTTTAGTGACAGATATTTGATTTAGTTAAGAGAAAAGAAGTTCTACTTATCTGAATGTTCCGTCTTCCTGTTGTAAAAGATTGCAAGGAAGATAAGACCTTTAGGTTTTGAGAACTTTCGGTTTTGAGAACAAGACATTGTAGAGGATATTCGCGAAAATTTTTCTTAAGGAAATGAAAATTTTCTGGAAAACACCTTTGAAAATTTAGGAGCTCTTCTAAGATCCTGCCTCCGTACGTGATCACAGCGCCCTCCCCCGAGCAGACATTTTTTAATGCCTTACTTAAAAGAAAGACAGTCAGACAGACAAAGTAGACAGATGTGTTGTTTTGCACCTGCTAAGTGTTTCTGCTCCGATGGGCGAAAAATCAAGCTTAGGTGCGAAGGAAAGGTATATAGAAAGGGGGGCAATTTTTAAATTTCAGAGGAGAGTAAAAAGGAACTTCGTACATTTTGTACGAGTTCGAAAGGCCAGGAAGAAAAGATGGGACAAAATAAAATTAAAAATAAATGGCCCAAAAATAATAGAGGGAAAAAAAAGGGCCTATAGAAAGAAAAGGAAAAGAAGTAGAAAATATCCTAAAATACGATTGTGTCCATGAGTGTAGTTAAAAGGAGAAGAAGCTGTCTTCATTTACAATAAATATTGTCTCACAGGTGTGTGTGTGTAGTGAGTGTTTGGTAATGCTAAATAGATGTGATACTGGGAGGGGGAAAAAAGCTGACAGTGTTAAAATGCTTCGTATCAAGGTATTTAGCATGGAATACAAAGTAATATGTATGCTTGCATCCTGAGACACAACAGCAAAAGACTCATAACATCAGACAAAAGTGTATATTAATTTAACTAAAGTAACATATGTTGTTTTCGTTCCCAACATTTTCATACATTTTTCAAAGAACAGCAGCAGACAAAAAACATAGAACCATACACAATACAAGACCACAACCGCACACACACAAAAAAAAGTATATAGGTTTATATATATTGTGTGTGTGTGTGTGTAAATTACGCAGTATATGTATTAAAAACTTAAATTAAACATAGTATTTATTAATTTAACTATCATGATATATTACAAGTTTAATTATTTTACTATCATAATTTATTACTAGTTTATTAATGCTAGTTTAACACATTGAGGCACACTTTTATTTACATAAGCTCATAGTTCTAAGAATTTATTTAAAGAAATGAAGAATAATCCATCCCTTACATTTGGAAATAAAATAGATGTGATACTGGGAACAGATAGCAAGGAACAGTATGAGAAAAAAAAATTGGTTAAATATAGTATTATTTAAAGGAGAAAATATATTTAAGCAATCTAAAAAAAGGAAACCAAAGAGAGGGAAGTAGCGCGATGCCCAAATCCTCAATTTTCCCTCTCACGAGATTCCTCAAAACAAGATAAGGGGGGCTTTGTAGGTGGTGACGGACGTGAACTGATAACATTGGCGTCTGTTTGGAATTGTAACCACAAAGGAAGCCACAAGCAATGAGCAATTTCAAGTATTGTTTAATGCTAAAAACTGATGAAAAATTTAAATTAATTGATTTAGAGGCACTTATTTATAGAAATTTGATTTAGTTTAGATGAAAGAAGGGTACTTATCTTAAAATTCCAGGCTTTCGTAGTGTATCCTCACATTGTCCGCTGTTTCATTCTCATCAACATTGGAGCTGGAAATCTGTGGTAAAGTTGTAGGTTTTGTAGAAAAAACACTATTTCAAAGTAATTATACAGAGGGCTAAAGTTACGATTTACCTCAGAAACTGAGAAGTACCGGTGGGCTCCGGCGCAAATTAAGCTCTGTAAGCGCAAACAAACTGCACATTTTGAAAAGAACCAACTTAGTCCAGTTTAGAGTCATAGCAGAGTTTTCAATGTATATGCATTTCGTCGAAACTGAGAACGCATATTTTTTCTACAGAATACAAATATTCGCCTCTTTTCTTCTTTAGAGTAAGAACATTACTTTGAATTCTTGGACTACACTAAAATTTAGAAAACACTAAAAAATAAAATAAACACCATTTCTTTAATTTGATAATACTAGGTAAAGATATTCCAATTTTTTTTCTTTCCAAAAATCATAGCTTTAAGATGACAGAGCCCTTATGACGATGCTACGTGAAATATTTTCACTAGTCCACTTGATTTTTTTCTTCTTTTTCAGTAATGCATTAATCTGCGTCTTTATAAAAATAGGCTTTAGACATTTTTCCAAATTCTCCGATTTGTGCTCCCCCCCTCCAAATTTCGCTATTTGAGATTTTAATTTCTGATACCAATTTCTGTCTAGATGTCGTCCACCTTCTTGGTCGCTGAACAAACATTCTAAAATTGTTCTTTTCTCTATTTTTCAATACTTTAATACAATTTAATACAATTTTCTAAGGATATTATTTTGTTCTTCAAATTATCAATTGCATTCTTGTTTATCCTTAAACATTCAGGATGATCTACATTTTCATTTGTGAGTTTTATTTCAAAATCATTAAAATTTGATTTATTATTGTCATCATCAATTTCGATTTATTATTGTCATCATAATTTACTTTCGGCACAGCATTCCATTCCAACAGTTTCTTTTTGTGGCTATCCAAACAAGCGATTTTTCATATCATCTTCATAAACACTGCATAGAAAATGTTCGCTGCAAATTTTTCCGCTCTTCGCATTAATAGAATCTTCTCTTTGACATTTGTGTATCCATACATTCTTCAAAAGCAAACTCTCATTTGGATCCTTTGGTTCCATGAAATAAAATATCTCATCCTTTCATACTTCTGTAAGTGCTACAGCACGTTACTGCAGCGCAGAAAGCCATATTACGTAAACGATACTTTACAATATAGAATTTAAAATAAAAACTGACTAAAATTACATATATATAAATTATTTTAAATATATACATTATTAGAAAACAGATATATATATTATTAAAATTAATTTGGGATATGTAACCTCTAGAAAATCATCTCGCAGCTCAATGAAAATACTGTTTTAAACGCGGGAAATCAGGACAGGTGGCATCATAGTGACGTCAGATTATTGCCTGTTACGTCCCCCCATTAGGCTCGCGTCGGCGAGGAGTCGAACAAAGAAATGAGCTAGCCCTTCTATTTATCCCTGGTTTACACTGTCAAAGTAATCGTAACGAGCGACTTTCTCCGAGCCGCTCTGACAGGTTAAACTGACCTTAAGGCAGGCGGTAGTGAGAGCGAAGGTTGTTAACCCTAACTCAGCAATTTGAAAAGGTTGTTAATAGTTCACCAGCAAGAGAATAATGTGCAAGTAATAATTATCAGTTACAAAGACGAGGTCAATCTATATACATGATAATGTTCAGGAAATGATTAGATAAAATAAGGATTTAATGATGGTTCTAATTGCAAGCGAGGACGAATAATTAGTTAAAAAATCTTTAGTGTATTGACAAAAAGGCTACAGAAATTACTTAAATTCTTTTATTTAACAGAGGAATTTTTATGCAAACTTAGACCCTATTCTTATAGCATAGGACTGTCAGAATTTATAATTCAATAAGAAAACTTACTGAAAATGATAATATTCTTATATATTCATCACTTTTTCAGTATCCACACAGGTTTATAGGTTCAAATGCCATATTTCAAAATCAAAGTTATTTATGAAATAAAACCTTACAAAATCTGATAAATCATTTGTGTGTGCAAATTTTTAAATCTAAATCTCTTACATTAAATTATTTCTGTCTTTTAAATTACATCCTATTATTTATTTCAATTTAATTGATTAATGTGTTTGTACTAATATTTCAAAGTTCATTGGAGCACTTTTTGTGTCCTGAAAATGCCAAGTATTTCCATAAAAAAAAAAAAAAAAAAAAGCAGGCATACAGAATAATTCATTTAATAGTTCATATAATCGCTTTTAACATATTTCATGTCTAAGTTTTCTACACAAAAATCCTCTGTCTAATTTTTAGTACCTTTTATCGGACGAAATTTTTCAAAGAGGAATGAATTAAAAGCTTGATTGCGCAAAACACATTTTTAAAGCTAAATGTATTCTAAGAAGTACAAAAAATGTCAACACGATTTTGCCCCCCCCCTTCAAATCATTCATTTAAAATATTCAAACCGTTCAGGAGAAGGATAAACATTGCGAACACAAAAATCTGCCCTTTTTTTATATATACTTTAATAAAAGAAATGTGTTCCTTCTTTTTATAAGAAAGGAACGCATTTTCCTTTCTAAACTTTTGAAAGTCGCCAACGCTTAAAAAATGATAAATTACGCCAAGGTAGAAACCCGCCTTTGACAACTCAATGCGCATGCGTGGTTAATGTTGGTGCGAATAGCTTAAGCGGGTAATCGCACCGGTGGTGCAAATAGCATCAGCCTCGAAGGAAAGGGGGCAATTTCTTATTTCAGAGGAGAGTAAAAAGGAACTTCGTATATTTTATACGAGTTCGAAAGGCCAGGAAGAAAAGATGGCGCAAAATAAAATAAAAAATAAATGGCCCAAAAGGTGATGGAGGGGAAAAAATATTAATAATTTAAAAAAAAGGGGGGCCTAAAGAAAAGAAAAGGAAGTAAGAGAATTTTCTTTAAAAAAAAGAACAACGATTGTGACCATGAGTGTAGTCAAAAAGAAGAGGAAGACATTAAATAGAGTCTTCCAGGTGTGTGTAATGAGTGTATTTTGTAAAACTGAATAGATGGGGGAAAATGAATTATAAAAATATAAATATTGGGGATCCAGTCACATAACAGTATAAGTCTAATTTAGAAGCTAACTTTTACTATGACAGGGAAAGTAAAATTTAAAATTTTTAAAATAAATTTTTTTTAACATGGGAAACAATATGTTAGCCTCTACCTTGAGACACAGTAACAAAAGACACATAAGATCAAAATACATATAATATCAGGCAAAATTATATATTAACTAAAGTAGCATCATCTATTGCAGTTTCCAACATATTCATACATTATTCAGAAAACAACGTCAGACAAAATCATAAATCCAAACAGTGCGAGAACATAGCAGAAGAAATAAATTACATAGTTTATTTTAATTTTAAATATTTTTTTAAAAATTAGCATTTTATATATTTATTAATTTAACCGTCATAATTTATTATATCTGTACTAGTTTATCAAGTTGAGGCACACTGTATTAATATATGCTTTTAATTTAAATAGCTAGGAAATATAGATTAATGTTTGTCTCTCATATGCGGAAGGAGAAAAACCGTAAATCTATACATTCATCGAGGCCCAAGATCGTGTTTTTTCCCTCTCGAGAAATTCCTCAAAGGGGCCCCGATGGGTAGTGCTAACAGACGACACTACTGATAAGGATAGCGTCCCTACGAAATAGTAAAAAAAAAAAAAAAAAAAAAAAAAAAAAAAAAAATCACATGATTTAAAGCAATTACTAAGTATTTAATGCCAGAACATAATAAAGTGAGCATAATAATAATGAACATAATAAATAAACGAATTTAAAGGGACTTTAGTGACAGATATTTGATTTAGTTAAGAGAAAAGAAGTTCTACTTATCTGAATGTTCCGTCTTCCTGTTGTAAAAGATTGCAAGGAAGATAAGACCTTTAGGTACAGAACTTTCGGTTTTGAGAACAAGACATTGTAGAGGATATTCGCGAAAATTTTTCTTAAGGAAATGAAAATTTTCTGGAAAACACCTTTGAAAATTTAGGAGCTCTTCTAAGATCCTGCCTCCGTACGTGATCACAGCGCCCTCCCCCGAGCAGACATTTTTTAATGCCTTACTTAAAAGAAAGACAGTCAGACAGACAAAGTAGACAGATGTGTTGTTTTGCACCTGCTAAGTGTTTCTGCTCCGATGGGCGAAAAATCAAGCTTAGGTGCGAAGGAAAGGTATATAGAAAGGGGGGCAATTTTTAAATTTCAGAGGAGAGTAAAAAGGAACTTCGTACATTTTGTACGAGTTCGAAAGGCCAGGAAGAAAAGATGGGACAAAATAAAATTAAAAATAAATGGCCCAAAAATAATAGAGGGAAAAAAAAGGGCCTATAGAAAGAAAAGGAAAAGAAGTAGAAAATATCCTAAAATACGATTGTGTCCATGAGTGTAGTTAAAAGGAAAAGAAGCTGTCTTCATTTACAATAAATATTGTCTCACAGGTGTGTGTGTGTAGTGAGTGTTTGGTAATGCTAAATAGATGTGATACTGGGAGGGGGAAAAAAGCTGACAGTGTTAAAATGCTTCGTATCAAGGTATTTAGCATGGGATACAAAGTAATATGTATGCTTGCATCCTGAGACACAACAGCAAAAGACTCATAACATCAGACAAAAGTGTATATTAATTTAACTAAAGTAACATATGTTGTTTTCGTTCCCAACATTTTCATACATTTTTCAAAGAACAGCAGCAGACAAAAAACATAGAACCATACACAATACAAGACCACAACCGCACACACACAAAAAAAGTATATAGGTTTATATATATTGTGTGTGTGTGTGTAAATTACGCAGTATATGTATTAAAAACTTAAATTAAACATAGTATTTATTAATTTAACTATCATGATATATTACAAGTTTAATTATTTTACTATCATAATTTATTACTAGTTTATTAATGCTAGTTTAACACATTGAGGCACACTTTTATTTACATAAGCTCATAGTTCTAAGAATTTATTTAAAGAAATGAAGAATAATCCATCCCTTACATTTGGAAATAAAATAGATGTGATACTGGGAACAGATAGCAAGGAACAGTATGAGAAAAAAAATTGGTTAAATATAGTATTATTTAAAGGAGAAAATATATTCAAGCAATCTAAAAAAAGGAAACCAAAGAGAGGGAAGTAGCGCGATGCCCAAATCCTCAATTTTCCCTCTCACGAGATTCCTCAAAACAAGATAAGGGGGGCTTTGTAGGTGGTGACGGACGTGAACTGATAACATTGGCGTCTGTTTGGAATTGTAACCACAAAGGAAGCCACAAGCAATGAGCAATTTCAAGTATTGTTTAATGCTAAAAACTGATGAAAAATTTAAATTAATTGATTTAGAGGCACTTATTTATAGAAATTTGATTTAGTTTAGATGAAAGAAGGGTACTTATCTTAAAATTCCAGGCTTTCGTAGTGTATCCTCACATTGTCCGCTGTTTCATTCTCATCAACATTGGAGCTGGAAATCTGTGGTAAAGGTGTAGGTTTTGTAGAAAAAACACTATTTCAAAGTAATTATACAGAGGGCTAAAGTTACGATTTACCTCAGAAACTGAGAAGTACCGGTGGGCTCCGGCGCAAATTAAGCTCTGTGTTACATGGTAGAAGAAATCGGAGTACCTGGTAGGCAGAAGTGACGTCACAGAAAAAGGGTATGGCTTGGGAAGCTGTACTCTGGTCACATGACACTCGGAAATGACGTAGACCTGTTAAATGACGTAATATTATTCCAATGTTTCGTTTTCACAACTTGCGTACATCACAGAATATGAGATGTTGGGGAGACTTGTTTTTCGCTAGCAGCGACATCTGGTGGCCAATAAACAGCAGCCGACTCTCGGAGCGTAAAATAGGCTTCCAGGATTTTTTTCCGAGGTTTGGTTTTTATTTTGTGCAGCGACAATTTTTCCAAAAGTTTGTTTTGTGGCAGCGATGATTCATCTTAGAACAACGGTTTTCTATGTTCCTTAGACAGTTTTGCTGAATGTGTGTCATAGCTTTTTTCCCCCCATTACTACATAACATTGCGTATTAATATAATTTCAAAATAATGTGACATAATCATCTGTTAATATTCCTATCATCAGATGCATTTCCTTTCTCTATAATCCGTTGACAGTTTTGTTTCACTGTCAAGTATATATTAATACTATATTATTAACTTTCAGATTCACATCTGAGTACACATCATCACATATTACATATTTGCTACAATTCCATTAAAAATATAGTTCAGTTAATGTTGCTGGTATATATGTGTTTTAAGAATCATTATAGATACCTTCAGGGTCGTTCCTAGCGGGGGTTTAGCGCGTACAAGTACGCGGGCGGCGATAATCAGGAGCGCTCGGACTCTCGCGATACCACAACTAAATATTTTTAATTCATTGTAGATACTTGTCATATGTAAGTATTTTTTATACAATTTGTCATATGTAAGTATTTAGTGAATGTGAAATAAAAATTGTATTCATCATTGAACATTTAAAAAAAATTTGGGGTGAGGCCATGGAGGTAGGAAAGGGAGGAGGGGCCATTCCGCGCTAGAAGTGAAGCACTGCTTTGAAGCTTGGGTCACCAGACAGGGTGTTTTTTGTTTACATTCAGAAGCTCGCTTGACAAAATTCTGATAGTATTTCGACACACGACAGTTCCATAGAAATCGAAAAAGGGACACTCTCGCATGAAAGAAACATTCATAGTGTGATGGATAATAGCAATTTGTATAGTTTACTGACATTTACGCAAAAATCACATCTTGGTTATTTTTCGATAACTAACAACAGCGATTTTGATTATGAATTTGTTTTATAAAATTCTAAGCTGTTGCACTACAAAAATATAGATTTTAAGAAAATTGCTAAAAGAGATCTGCCAAAATTTGTTTTCTAGAAGATTTGAAAAGTTTGAAACTTGATGGCTAAATGTAAATATAAAATTATGTATGTTAAAATATTTGTAATTAGGCACATAGGTCAGATTAAGTTTTTATTAAATAGAGTAACGCATGCAAGGGCTATCTGCCTAAAGAGAGAGATGCCATCGTGGGGGAATTTTGAAGAAACACTGACCTTTGAGTGGGTATTAAAAATAATACTTATAATTTTCATTCAAATTATATTCATATATATTTTTTATGTAAAACTTTCGGGTGTATGCTAAATTAGTGTAAATTACTTTACACGAAAAATATAGTGAATGCACAGAACTTAAAGATTTGCACATGCCGGAAATGATAAATAGGAAATATGTATGGGTATTTATGCATGTGCTTGCAAAAAGCATGTATCTGCCTTTGATAAAATACTTAAATATTCATTAAATTATTTATAAATGTATTTGAAATGAAGAATTTATTCACTTATAAACAACTGTGATAGTACTGTGAAGAAATCTAATGATTAAATGTATCTAATTTATAATGATTATAAATGTTATCTAAATATATAATAACTTTAATATTGAATTGTAAACATAAATTGAAATCCTGTTGACAAATACGTTATAAAACTATTTAAGCAAGAATTGTTCGTATTGGAAAGCAATCTGTTAAAAGGTATTGTAAAGCAAATGCTATGAGATGCGCACTTAAGAACGTAATAAAGAGTTTTGGAATATGTATTGTTGAAATGAAGGGTAAAAAAAAATCTGATAAGTATAATTAAAAGAATTATTCCCTTTACATTTTATAATAAGTCAGTTACAAGTTTTAAATAATACTTTAAAAAAAAAAAAAAAAAAAAAAAAAAAAAAAACCTTATTTTATTCCCTTTCAGAAATGTTCAGAGAAAGTCAAATACTATTTTCCTAATAATTCTCTAATTTAAAATGAACCGAATAGAGCATTAATTATAAATTGACTTACATTTTTCGATTTAAAAGAAGCCAAAAAATCATGTCATATTTAAGAAAGTATTTTATGAAGAAGCTCTATAAATAGAAAAGAAATAATGCATAATTTTAATATTAATAATACAATAAACTTTGATCTTAATTTTTGTACCTTAACCGAATAAAATCGAATTACCTTAATTTTTTTTTCTAATGTAATTAACGAAAACTTGTGAAAATATTTCATTCGAATTAAACCATTCTGAGAAAACTGTCCTGTGAAAAGTATAGCATTTAATTCCGTTCAGAATGAAATGTTGTTTAAAAATATGTTGTTTTCACATACTTAGGACTCTGAAGTGTTGTAGAAAAAGAAAATATGTACATTTATATGTATATTTGCGACGTAATTACAAAATATTTGCACCCGAACGCGTGAAATCCCATAGAACTCAATGGTAAATGACCCAATGTTTTGGTCACCACGTAGGGATCGCCGGTGCTTCAGAGCAGGGTACGGAGAAACTTGTTTAGGGAGACTCCTTCTTACTTCCTACCGCCATGGGTGCGGCAATCCTAGGAAAGTACGCAAGCAGCCAATCCTATTGATTTTCTGGAACAAACCATTTTCGTCTGTGTTCCCGTCTCACGATCACAGTTTCATTGCTACAAAGACTATTCTGCTTATTATACGTTATTATATTATTTATACGTTATGTTTTCATGCTATGTTTGTCACATATCTTGTTAGCCTGGAATAGGGCTCCAGGAACCCGTGTTTCGTGATTAGCGGCCATCTTTGAAAATCACAGTTTCGTATATTTTCGCGTTTAGCATTGTAACGTCAATAAGGCAGCATTTAGGTGAATATTTGATTTCCGTCATACATGAAGTCCCATTATATTTTACATTATTTCAGCTTGCTTATTTTTCTTTGAGTTGCATGTATATTGCCAGAAATATTTAGAATATGTTTTTTATATAACTTTGTGAATTATAAATAAATAAGGAAGTTATTTTTGTATAATGTTTAGTGTGGCAAAACTGATGCATATTCGTATACAGTATTTTCTTACATTTCACTGTTCTACCATGCATTTATCACCCAAGCAAGCAATATTGCAAATGCTGTTAGTGCTCGAAGGAAGAAATGTATTGATTGTGCTTGAAGGAAATTCTCACAGTATTGTAGTTTTTCAGTTGTTAGTTTTGTTGTCTAAATTCTCACGATTTCAGTAAAGCAATAAGATTTTAAATTTAGATATGCAGCTATTGAACAAAATAAGCGATTTAAAATTAGTACAATCAAATATTAAATTCATAATATATGAATTAAGATTAAGGAATGAATCTGATGATTATGTACACTGATGTATTTTTTTTTGAATAATTTATTGTTGCTGCTTTCTCCATTCATTTTTATAAATTAATGAATAATTATAATCATTTTCTCAATCCCCATCGAGTATTCTGCCAGCCAACTAATCTTTAGTTACTAAATTAATTATTTTAATGTGAAATTAGAAGAAAATAGTGAGACTGGGGTAAAAAGTTCTAATGTACACATTTCCAAACAATGGACCGAAACAGGAGTTTAGTTATTTGAAAATGTAATCCTAAACTCAGCACTAAACAGAAAAAATCCGATATTAAACTTACAGTGAACATAATCTCTGATGCCTACAAAGGGTACCTCCAAACATTGGAGAAAATAGATTTATCACGGTGGTTTTCAGAAGTAAATCCCATTTCTTTTCAATTCATTTTTCCAGGTAAGCTATCATCTCTCTTGTGCTGCCCTCTATCGTATAAGCAGGGATATAAATAGTAGGAAACAATTTTTTTTCATATCCCTTAGAAAACATTTTAGTGCAACTTGATTCAAATATGTTTGATATTATGTATGTTCTACCCCTAGTTCGAAATTCCTAAAAGAAAATAATTTTCTCCAGTTAATTTGTAATCGGAAAGTTTTATTTCTTTTAACAGTTTTTTTTCTTATGAATAAGAATATAAATAAAAATGGCATGATTAGTAATAAATTCAATATAAAAAAAATTAATTATTCGGATAACAGTAATATAATTTTTAATATATTTTTTGAAAAGTAACAACTTGATATTGGAAGAATATTTAACAGGGATCTCCGGAGGGGGGAAATCTTATTGCTTGAAAACATAATTAACGTAATTTTGAAATTTTTCAGAATGAAACTAGTTGATGCCACTCGCTGAAGAGTTAAAATATTGATGCTGAAAATTTAATCAGAAAGCCTGGCGATTTCAGGGAAATGTGTTGCCACTGGGTAACAACGTAAGGTACATTTATCTTTCCAATTTAATCTAAACAGTGTACTACTTAAAACAAATGTGTTGCCGCTACCCGAAAGAAAATATTTTCATCTTCCACGCTCTAGTTTATTATCATTCTGCAAAAAGTAAGATATTTAATTTTTATTTCAAACTGTCTGTTGTTGATTAATAAAGTGAGCGATTTAAGACAATCAACATAGTTCGTCGTGTCTACTAATTATTCATTACTAGCTGCATTCATTAAATTCATCTATATAATTTTTCTTTTCTATACTAGCTGTTTTAGATAGTCATTTAGGTAATCTGTTTTATTTGAAAGAACTACTTTTTATCCTAAATGTTTAATTTAATAAAAACCAATTCAAACAACAACGAAACTGATTTCCTTGACCTTAAAATTCCCAACTTTAAAATAATTAAACTTTTTGTTAAAATAGACTTTTTAACTTTCCGACCATAATACTCATATATTGGAAATCCTATACTGCCAAAAATGGTATTACTAACACCATTATCAAGCATATACTAAAGAATAAAAAATGTTTGCACTTCAGTTGAAGACACTGATCAAGAAATGCAATATCTAAAAATCACAGTTATTAATAACCAAATTCCCCTCTATTTTATTAATTTACTTCCCCCAAAAAATTAAGTTGTTTTAATTTTAATTTATTATACTTACGATAGGATTTATTTAAACCAAGTTTGGAGGTGTTTACTGTGTGCATAATTATTGTAAATTTACTTCTTAATTTGTCTTCTAATCTTAATTTTCTTAAGCCCCTCTATGTTGTTTATTAACAAATGGCCATTTCCATTTCGGTCCAATTATATGCCAAATAGATGAAAACGTTTCCTCACTTTTCCTCTTCACAACTTTTTCTACTGCCCTTATTACCCTCATTACCCTAAATTAATTTTTAATACTTAAAAAAATAAATTTATAAAAGCGATTAAAAATAAATTAAACTATCAGATTAAATTTTTAATTTCTTTTCCACATTCACAATTTTACGCAATATTTGTTCGAAATAGTTTAAAAAATAATTTACAAAATTACTCTAAAAAATAAAAATACTCATTTTTAATGTTCTTAAAATTAATAAATTACTCTAATTTTACAAATTTTTAATTTTTACAGTATGTTTTTTAAAAATTAATTCATTTAATTACACGAAATTAATTGTCAGTTTTTACACTACATTTTAATTTTTCAATTTTACTAACTTAAAAAAAAAAAAAAAAAAAAAAAAAAAAAAAGACTTCAGGTCACATTTTCTTATTTCCATTTACTTTAGCTTCACAGCTGAAACTCAAGTTGACTATTTTTTTGAGATAAATTCTCAAGAGTTACTCATTCGATTAACACCACACGAATTTTTGGCCGCAGGTTTTACTTTCTTTTTATTTTCTTTTTCAAATTAATGCATTTGAATTGATTAATTTGGTTTAAATTTATTTCCTCCAATTAGTTTTTTCTCCCAATTTCAGACATTATTTTTAAGGTAAATAGGCCTACCATTTTTATTCTCCATTCGGACACTTTTCTGAATTAATAATTTTTAACTCTTACTTAATTTATTTTTAATTAATTTATTCTGAATTAATTTATTTCCTCATAATTTTGACTTAAATATATTTAGCTCTTGTATTACAATTAGTTGCTTTTGATTTGTAAAGTTTTGTAACAGTTTTGTGCTATTTGTTTATTTCAATATTTAATTAACATTTCTTTAGCACATTGCTCTTGATTTACGCAAAGGTAATTCTTTTACTATCTTTATATACTTAATTTTTTATATTTGTGGTTTTTAGCACATATCTTTCTATTTACCCGGTGGTTATTCATGTTTCTTATTTGAAAATTCAGTTAGTCACTTTAGCAGACTACCTACAGATTGTTTTTGATTTACCCAATAGTTTTTTCTAGTTTCTTACTCGAGAATTCTTTTTAAAAGCTTACTTTTTAAGATGACGTCGGAGCAAGTTATTGCTTGGTTACTTAAAAAGAATTTCGAAAATTCCATTGTTGCACTTATAAAGCACTTTAATGAGCTTAATTTTGACTACATTATAATAATTGGCCTTTTATTTTAATTTTTTGAAATGTTTATAGTCTAGATCAGCGATTCTGAACCGGTGGTAAGCAAGAAAAAAATAGGTGGTACGCAAAGAAAAAAAAGTATTTTTAACTATTAAATTCAAAACTTAAGTACCCCAACATCCTATTTAAGTTTTTTCTCTAACACTTGTAAATTTATGCGACCTGAGCTTTGTTCAAGGTCAATAGCAAAATAATCCGTTTTCATTTTCACAAATATTCTTTTAGCCATAGACATAACAAAATTTATTTTAAATGATGTTTTTAAAAGGAGTAATAGAAATGGATGTTGAATTTAATAGGAAATAAAAATAAGTTTCAAGAGATAATAGTATCTCATTAATTCTTTTAGAGTGGATGGATTATTAGCATGTTTAACACTTTATGTCGCCACCATTTCCGTACCCATATTTCTCTATTATCAATTAGAATATTTTTTTTTTACGTCGATTTCCTGTCTCTAACAGCAGGTATTTTGTCTTCTTGTTGCTTTGTATTCCTTACTTTTCTACTTGATTTGGGAATATCGTCGTTTGTTTTTGAATATATTGTAATATATTGTGCATTTAAATATTTGTGAAAAAATAATAAAAGAAACCTAGATTTTCAAAATGGACAAATAGATAGTATTGAATAAGTCGAAAAGTAATGATTCACACGTGATGGATTCAGGACAATCTACTAGCACTAAGAATATTGAAACGAAAAGAAAAATTGTTTATAATAAATACTATAATGAAATATATTTATCATTTAGGTTTACTTGGAATGGAGATGAAATGGATCCTCAACCTCAGTGTGTTGTTTGCGGTGAACTATTATTCAATCAAAGTATGAAACCGTAGTTTCTTAAAAGACACCTTGAATCTAAGCATGCCGATTTAAAGTATAAATCTGAAGAATATTTTAAGAGGAATTTATCGGAATTCAAAAATAGTAACACAGTAATGAAAGAGCTTGTTATACTTCAAGTGAAAAAGCTTTGGAAGCTAATTACCTAGTAAGCCCTAGAATTACCAAGACTAGGAAGGCTCACACTATTGGAGAAAACCTTATACTATTACCAGCTGCTAAAGATATCGTGTTAACATTATTGAACGAAAAAGCAGCTAATGAACTTATTAATATTCCGTTATCAAACAATAAGTCGACGAATTCGTGAAATGGCAAATTCCATAGCAGACACTTTTTCAAAAGATAAAAACATAATGAGCATTTCGCGTTGCAATTGGATGAAAGTACTGATATAACGAACTTTGTTCAATTTTTAAATTACATACATTTCGAAGAAGATAAGCGAATTTCATAAGAGTATTTATTTTGTGAATCTCTTCATAATAGAGCAAATGCAAATGAAATTTTCGAAATAATTAACAATTTTATGTCTGAGAGTGATATTTCTTGGAATAAGTGCATTGTTGTATGCAGTGACGGAGCGCGGTCTTTAACAGGAAAACATTCCGGTGTTATTTCTCAAATAAATAAAGTCGCACCTGAAATTAAATTTACTCATTGCTCTATTCATCGCGAAGCTTTAGTAGCCAAAACAGTGCCCCAAAATCTGAAAATCGTTTTGAATCGAAGCGTGAAAATTGTTAATTTTATTAAAAGCCGAGCTTTAAATTCAAGAACATATACGAATTTATGCCAAGAGATGGGCAGTGAACATGAAACGATTTTGTTACGTTTCGAAGTGAGGTGGATATTCAGTGGCAAAGTTTTAAATCGTCTTTTTGAAGATCAGAAATTTAGATTTTCCTCTGTGATTCAAAATTTTAATTGCAAAAAATGTTTATTTAATGAATTATGGTTGGCGCGTTTAGCATACGTAGCTGATATTTTTGGAAAGTTAAATGAATTAAATTTAGGAATACAAGGACAAAGTATTAATTTGTTTACCATTAGAGATAAAATAAATACAATGATAAAAAAACTCGAGCTAATAATCAAAGAATTGTATAATAATATTTTTAGCTTTTTACTACTTTTATAAAGTTTTTTAAATAAAAATAATTTGAAAATAAAAGAAGAATTAACATCCGACATTAAAAATCATAGTTTTTCATTGATAAATAATTTCAACATGTATTCTATCCAAGATTATGAAAAAGAAAATTGGACTAGAAATCCATTTTGTTCAAATGTACTTAAAATTTTATCTCGTGAAGGAAAAGGAAAATTGATAGAAATTTATGTGATCGCACTCTAACTGAAGATTTCAAAAATAACACATTTGTTAATTTTTGGCTGAACCGAAAATAAGAATTTAAAAGCATTTCAAATAAAGCTATTGAAATTTTATTGCCTTTTTTGCACAACCTATTTCTTCCACGTTATATTTGAAAATAAATAGAGAAAAAAATTGAAAGTGTATCCTAATTTACGGTTAAAACTAACATAGATACAGACATAAAGAAATTGATCACTCTTAAGAAGACCCACATTTCACACTAAAATTTAGAATTAAAGTATTATAACCTAAACTTTGATAATTAAAATGGTAACCAATTTTTAATCTAATATTTTTTGTGTGCATATTTAGTACAAATAGCGAATAGGTTGCGAAAATGGCAAAATATGCACATATTTTGTAATATTTCGATTGAGAAGTTGAAAAGTAATCATTATAAAAATGTAGTTGTGGTACTAAGAATTTTCAGTTTTTGTTTAGATGGTACGCGTTAGTCATAACGCTGAGAACCGCTGGTCTAGATATAATTCAGAAACGTAGCTTTGTTGAAAATTCTTCGGCTGCTCCTTGAAAAAGACCGAGGAATTTTCAACAAATTTTTATATTCTATACCTGTCTTTTTAATTTTATTGTTTTGTTTATTGTTATTTAATTTTATTGTTATTTGTTTCAGTTTTAAAATGTTTAATCTTATGTTAATTATAATATGTGCATTTCTTTTTAGGGAGTAGCCTACATATCATGATTTAATTTTGATTAAATTATTATGTCTTGATTTTGTATGTACTCGTATATATATATATGAAAAGCAGATCTTATTACGAAATATGCGTTTTGCATTTTTCGTTTTTAGAATTCAGGAGTATTTTTCCAGAGTTCCACAAAATGATGGAGAAGAAATAAATAATCGTAAAAATAATTTTAATGATTTCGAAAATCGCTCAGTAGAAATGATATGTTGAGTGTAATACTTTGAAAATTTAGGTTTTTAATAAAAGTTTCTTGCAATCACGAATCCAATCCTGAGGCAATTTTTACAAACCGATACATGCCCACCAGCGGCCGAGCGGTAAAGACGCCGAACACTGGTAGTTCGGTCCGAGGTTCGAATCCCGCGAACGGGCTGGCTGCATGGGCGTTTTCGTGGTTTTCCCCATGTGTAACGTGTATACGAGCCAGTTTCCCTTAGAAAGTCCTCCACGAAAGGCATCCCTCCCCCTTAGGCAGATAGCCCTAGTGTGCTTTGCCATCATTAAATACACCACACACCACAAACCGATACACACTGAATTCAAGTTAAAACGCAGGAAACAAATAATAAACTATCAAATATTACATAAAAATAAAATAATACACTGTTTCAAATTGAATTTTTTAAAGATATTTTTTAATGGAAAAAGTAAAAAGCTTCATAAAATGATAGTAGCAGATTACCGTACAAAAATAAAACGAATGAATTTACAAAATGAAATATTTTGAATGAAGATTTGCTTTTTATCTTCATCAAAACAGTCTTGCAGTCCTCTAAAGATACACACAATTATACTTGAATATTGCATGCCATTACTACAAATAAGACAGAAGAGGAAGGAAACAAAATAAACGATGAGAATTCTATGATTTACCTTTGATATATTCAACAGCAGATATTCAACTTGAACCAAGCAATTGTCCTAACAGCACTCGTTTCTGAAGGCACATTCAACGAGACGATCAGATAAACGAATGCCATTGGGACTGATTTGAAATGGATGAAGATATGGTAAACTAGAGTGAAAATCTCTCTGCATCGAATTACTGTATAATTATTTTATAAAGTGATTAAAATAAAACAAAATGAACGTAGTTAAAGAAATGAGTTAAGGTTGTTTAAGTGTCCGTGGGGAGGATATTTTCAGAGCCATCATTTGCTAATTCACAAAACAATACTCTTCAGACATGGAAGCATAACCAGCGGCCGAACGATAAAGTGGCTGAACACTGGTAGTTTGACCTAGGATTGAATCCCCGTGAACGGGCTGGCTGCATGTTAATTTTCAAGTGTTCAGCATGTGTAACATAGATACGAGATATCTTCTCTTAGAAAATCCTTCCCTGAAGGCATCCTTCTCCACAGGCAGATAGCCCTTAATTTTGTTTTCCTTAATCAATTAACCCTAACCTCTTCAAACACGAGTGTAAAATCTTTATAGATTCTCCGTAAGATTTATACAGTTGCCGAGAGTCAATATCACAGTGAAAATCACAAGAAAAAGTAAATAAAAACAAAATAGTACAGTTTAATGCCCTTGATTTTTTTTCATCTGTGTAAGATAAATGCGAAAAGTACTTACGTGCCTTGACTGCATTACGGAGAGATATAAACAAATATAGGCAAACTCCCCCTTTCCCTCCCTAAAAATGGACAGTTATATATATCCCGTTCTACTCAGCAGGTTGACGAAATTGAGCTTGCTTTTTTCAGATCTAGAAATTGCAACTTATATACATTAGATTTATATATAGTTTATTCTAACATACGTATTCTGATACAAATCAGACGTTTTATGCAATGACATGCCATCTTTTTTCTACATTTTAATTCTACGTCTCAAATTATGCCAAAGTTCCAAGTTTTGTGAAAATTGAAGCAGCTGTTGTTTTAAAATTAGTAATAAAAATTTTAACCTACTTGCTTAATTTATTCTTTCGTAGTTCAAAATTTCTTTAAATCCAAATAAAATTCATATATTTTTTCTGATTTATTTAAATATTTTTATTTTTAATTAATTTTCATAACTTTTTCGAAAAATCATTTTGAACTGGTATATGTCTAGGCATACTTTCCAAACATTAGAGCCTTTTTTTTTTAAATTTCTGAAGATATACGGTTTTATATATTGGCGCGCTTGTGTATTGCAGCATAAGCGGCTAGTATTATTAAATACACTAATGTTTGTGAAAAATGCAACACTATGAAGGAAATGTCGGAAATGAATGAAATTTAATCCACATATTACTGATAGTAATACAAATAAACATTCAAATTTGCAAGACAAAAAAAAAAAAAAAAAAAAAAAAAAAAAAAAAAATAACGTCAGAAATCAGTATTTTGTGTGTCCGCCTTGCTGAGCGATGAGAGCCTGCACACGTCCTGGCATTGAATCATACAGGTTCTGAATGTAATTCTCGGGAATGGCATACCATATAGCTTCGACTTGACACCAAAGTTCAGGTGTGCCCCACCAGCTGTACGATCAAGTTGCCGACATGCTCAAATGAAATCCCAGACATGCTCAATGGGCGACATATCCGGGAGATAAGCAGGTCATTGAAGAAGCGAAACCTGTTGTGCCCTAAAAAGGTTTGTGCAGTCTGAAAAACATTGTCCTGCTGAAATACAGAGCCCGGAATGCGTCGAAGAATGGGAGGACCTCTGGTTCCCCAACTTCCCTTATGTAGCGATCACTGTTGAGGTTGCCAGCAATCTGCACTACATGAGATCGACAATTATACCCAATAGCTCCCACACCAAAATGCCAGATGACAGGCGTTTTTGCGGTATGACGCTGGATAACACACTGTGGGAGCAGACATTACCGTTTGTAACGTTGAATGCGTATTCTTCCATCATTGTACTCCAGATTGTAGTGAGATTCATCGGAGAAAACAATTTGTTGCCACAGGGCACACCCACACACTGTGTTGTCGTACCCATTGAAGTCGATGGCGTCTGTGATTCAGCGACAGGAAAATCCTGCGTAGAAGAACCCTTGCACGCAGTTCATGCTGCAGCAGACGGCGGCAAACCATGGAGCTAGACAACACAACACCTATAGCCGTGCTCCAACGTTGTGCTATCACACGAGAGGCCGCTGTATGATCTGTCACAACCATGCGCATGAGGTGTCCGCCGTTCCGTGCCGTTGTGCTATTGCATGCCCCACTGAGAGAATGTCGCTTTATTTGGTTCTCCTCTGACCTTTTCTTCCAAACACGCATCCCCTTTCCGGCATTGGGCTGCGTACGGGTGGCGATTGCTCGATACGAAAGTCCATCTTCTCGCATACCGACAATGCGGGCTCGTTCGAACTCCGTTAGTTGTTGGTATGGTACCCTCCGCTGTTGACAAGGCATATTGACAACTGATTAAACGTTCATTGAAGATAGAGGACAATAAACAGATTTCAGCGCAACTATAATGTCCTTTATATACATGGAATAAGTGGCCAGTTCTCAGTTCAAGCATGCGTAATCCCTTTTAATTCTAATCATTTGCATGTCTTACATCAGTTTAGTTTACATTTCCTGTAAGTTTGGTTCAATTTGCATAATTCCTTCATAGTGTTGCATTTTTCACAGATATTAGTGTAGTTAGACTGAAGAAATTCGCAGGATAAATTTGAGACCTTTGCTTTACAGGAAAACTGCAATACTATAAAAATTTCTAATGGAGAGACTGCATGGAAGGTAATGGTTATAAACTTATTGCTTCGAGCAGAGGCGCCACATTTTTGAACTGTGATTGGTCGAAATGTCACATGTGAAAGTAAACACCTGCGAAATCAAAATGCTGCATTATTGAAAGTTGAATACAGTACAGGAAGTTTGTTGGAGAAGTTGAATATGAGGCTGATAATATGAGTTGAAAAAAGTTAAATATGAGGCCTCTGATAATATGAGTTGAAAGAAGTTGAATATGAGGACTCTGATAAAGGATATTCTCGTTCAGAATTGGGAAGGAGTTGGAGATATGTTGTCTTTTAGAAGATAGTCTAGGAGATAAAATCATGCTATCTCCCAAAATTACCTGGACAGGCTTGCTACTTTCAACCAAGAAACCACTATTCAGTAGTCGACTCCGAACTAAACAAATGAGAAAGTGATGATCTCTCCGGTCTTATATAGTTTTCAACCGACGGCCGAGAAATCTGTAGTACCTTCTAATTCTCGAAATTACTAGAAGGCATATGAAGGCCGGATACGGTTACAGTTACATATAGGATCAGTTACAGTTATTCAATTGCAATACACATTACGGTGATACAGGGACTGGAAGATATCCCTGTATCACCGTAAAATGTCGCCAACGATTTCTGACAAAAATTAGTCACCAAAACCATCGCCAGCATGGCGAATCTCACCAAACTAGCGAGTTAGTCATTTATTTAATCTTCAATAGACTTGTCCCAGTATTCTTACTTTCTCGGCAAAGCATCTCCTCTTTAAATTTCCATGTTACATTATACGAAAAAAAGAATTCTCCAATTTCACATATAATTTATCTAAAATTATTTACATATGTACAAGCTTCGTAACATTGCGTCCTTCCCAAGGATCGCACGCCCCGGTCAGTACAACCCCTGGATAGGAAGCCATACATACAACTGAGGTGTATACATACAGTGCAGTACTAAGACAATAATTTCAATAAATAACAAATCAAGCACCAAGTTAACAAATAAATTCACAAATTTACAAATTTATGTACAAATAGGACATTGGTTTTACATTGGACAAATAGGACATTGTTAACTCTGTGTATACTATTTACTTTATATACACAATGGAGACTAGTACTATGGCTTATAGTAATAGACTAGCCTGTTGTAATGAATAATTTTAGGCTTAGAATTTGATGATATTCGAATTCGAACTACAATGTGGTTCAGCCTATTTAGGACTATGGAAGAACTGTACCAAGGTGACTGTAGTTCAGAAGAAAATACTTTCCGTCGAATCGAATAACGATATTATGCCTTGTCACCTTCATGTTGAATGGATGTCCTGTAGCCCTCGTGTCGTATCGCATCTTATGTATTACTAAAGATGACTCGCTGTCGTGCAGAACTGTGTGTCACTTCAAACCGTGCCTTGAGATCTTGGATGTACTCCTAAGGCACATTCGGAGGGTGATCAAATAAGAGATAACAAGACAGACGAAGGTCACGACCGAAGAATATATGCAGTACGGAATAGCCGGCTATCTTGTGGGCAGCATTACGATAGGCCAGGTAGAACAGAGGTAACTTCTGGTCCCACTCCTGTTGGCTTCTGGAAATCATCAGCGAGAGGTTTTTAAAAGGATGTTTCGATTAAACCTCTTTACCATGACGTCTGACTGGGGATGTAAAACTGTCGTTTGAGTTTTGTCTACGCCGAGTAGCTAGCAGAGTTCTTTAAGTACAGCGAGATAAAATTTCTTCCTTGATCGGAATGTAACTGAAGAGGCACTCCGAACCTGGAAATCCAATGCTCTATCATTACCTCTAATACTGTGACAGCCTCATGATTGGGAATAGGATACGCTTCAGGCCACCTTGGTGAAGTAGTCAATGCCAACGAGAATGTATTTGTTGCCATCAGCAGCTCGTAGCAGAGGTCCCAGGATGACAAAGGCGATGCGTTGAAAAGGCGCTCCTACATTGCAACGTTCTTGCTTGGCCCTTTTCGACCCTCACAAGTATCGTAGGATTGCCACCACTTTTGCTCGTCAGCCCTTGCCTTACTCCAGTACAAGCGCTCTCAAACACTATACAAAGTCTTTATTATTCCGCAGTGGCCTCCTGTTGGACTACTGTGCAATTCTTGAAGGACGTCCTGATCTTGGAAGTATCAGCTGCCATCAAAATGCCTTTCCATCATCTGATTCGAACTTTCGGTAGGAAACGTCATTTCGAATATGGAAAGAGTCCCAGAGAGTGGAATTTGTTTTGTCATGGGACAATTCATCGAAATGTCCTTCCAGATAGATTTTTCTTATTTGAAGACTCCATTAAGTGAACTATGGGTTTTAATGTCGCCGTTTTCCAACTGGGCTTCACTGACTTCTTCGTTACTTCACGGGTCTGGGTCAGACGATTTTGAATTCGTAACTTGAAGTACGATTGGATTAAACAGCTTGCATTTCGCTTCGACCGTGGAACGATATCAGGAGCTTTCTGGGCAAGGTATTCTAGACTGGGCCATCAGCGTTTCCATGTACTGATCCCTTCCGATGATGGATAATGATGTCATATTCCTGGAGTCCCTGTATCCATCTGCCTATTTTGGACTTTTAAATTCTTGAAATGAAAACGCTAGGTCTATGATACATGATCTGCGTGGATGAGGAATTTCATGTCGTAGAGATAATGATGGAAATGTTCTTCGGCTTTTAGTATGGCGAGCAACTCTTTCCTGATGACACCTATCCGGTTTAGATACACACTTAATCCAGTATGCTACGACACGCTCTTGACCGTTTATTTCTTAGACCAAAACAGCATCGACACTCTCATTGCTCACATCTGTGGCGAGAAAAAACGGTTTATCGAACTGACGATGTGTCAGTATTGTAACAGATGTTATAGCCTCCTTCCGTTTATTAAATGCGTCTTCACATTCTTTGACCCACAAGTACTTTAGGTTGCTCTCTGTTAGCTTGTGAAGTGGTCTTGCGATTTCACGAATTTTCTATGTTGCTGCTGTGTTACTTATGCTCACTTGTCTGACAGTAAAATCATTCCAAGCCCACGAAATTTCTCTTGAGCGAGCAAGATACGCCTGTCGTTGGCAACAGCCTTGAACACCATACAGGTGACAGTGCGATTTAGCTCAGTTCCGAGCCTAATTTTGATGGAGAGCACCCCTAGGGGACGGTTCCGAGGGTCTCCTCCCTCCATCCTTCCAACAAACCACACGAGAAGCCTTCCGACTCGCCGCATATTTAGGGTGCCGCACCGACACTATACATTTACAAACATCCACGCCTTCTATGGGATTCGAACCCACGCACTTCAGTACAGCAGTCAGCGACGCTAACCACTAAAATGGTTGGGAGGGTCCAAAATTTCTTATAGTAGGTCCAAAGTCCCAGGAAACTTCTTAGCTAATGGATATTTTCGGAGCATCTCCAGTCTTTAACTTCTGACACTTTTTCTGGATCAGTACACATAGCTTCGTCAGAGATCACATGTCCGAGGTAAGTCACTTCCTGTCTGAATAACTTACATTTGTTGGGACATAAATGTAGATTGGCTTCTTTCAGTTTCTGATGCAGTTTTCTAAATGCTCTTCGAAGGATCTTCTGACGGTGATGATTCATTGAGATACATCAGACAGAAAGAACTTGAAAGACCTCTTACCACGGTCTTGTTCGAAAGTTGTCGGCGCGTTACATAATCTAAACGGAATCACCTTGAACTCCTAAAGTTCTTGTCCGGTAATAAATGCCGTCTTTCCTCGGTCATCAGGACGTATATCTATCTGCCATTATCGACTCTTTAAATGAACAGTCGAAAACCAGTTGCTTCCAGAAGTGTCCAGAAAATCGTAAATTTCAGGAAGAGGTAATCGCGTTCAAGTTACCTCGTTCAAGACTGTCAACTCAAAATCTAGTTGAACCGTCTTTCGTTTTGACCAAGACGATGGGAGAAGATTAGGACTTGCTAAAGGCTTGATAACGTCGCTTTCTTGCACTTGCTTTAGAAGTTTTCTTAGCTCCTCCTCTTTAGCAAATGGTTGACGTCTTGGATGTTGCTTGATTGATGGATGATTCCCCGGATTCTAGCCTATGCCAAACTAGTTCGACGTACATCAGAAGATGAACGGGAGGAAACATCTGAAATTCATGAATGACACTTTCAGCGGCGCTGTTCTTTTCATCTCTTAGCTGTGCATTCTGAAATAACTCCGATATCAGGGTCTCCGAAGACACAGAGATTGGAGCACTATTGTGTAGTTTAACACATATCCTTTGAGTATATTCTGCAACCATTTCGCTTTTCCTAACTAATTTTGCTTTATCACTTTTAAGGTAGTCGGGTAGGTATGGCGCGGTCTGGCAAGCCCAAGCTCGCCTTACGGCTTTTTTAGACCGGCCACGAAGGAAAAACATATAAGCAGGAATAAACGAAGTCTCCAGCAGCAGCTATATTGGGTGTTCTTTGTTGTCGGTCTATTCCAATCGCAACTAGATGTTTATTAATTCTTTCCATGATCTCTTTTGCTATGTTTTTTGCCTCATTTCTGATATAAAGCAGGTCTTTAAAGTCCTTCTTGCTATTCCTCAGGTCATTTGTTAATTTACATTCTTCCACATAGTGCCTGCTGTTTCCCAGCTTTCCGCATAGTAAACATATAAGGTATTTCTCCCGCTTTCCTAGCGTGCCTTCATGATGTAGTGGTTTTGCACGCTGGGCCGGTATTCCAGAGGTCCGTGGTTCGATTCCCGGCGAAGGCGTTGCTAATTTTTCATTTCTCGTTCTTTCCCAATTAACCTAATGTCTCTACAATGGCGCCCGAACTAAAAGGGTGGTGGATGAGGATTTCTCCCCACCCAGAATTTGTCGATTTGGTACCCTAAATCCACAGTCGCCCTTTATAAAGGGAAGTATATATGGTATTTCTCCCACTTTCTTAGCCTGCCTTCGTGGTGTAGTGGTTCTGCACGCTGGGCCGGTATTCCAGAGGTCTGTGGTTCGATTCCCGGCGAAGGCGGTTGCTCATTTTTCATCTTTCCTGCTTCCAAAAAAAAAAAAAAAATAACCTAATGTCTCTACAAATAGTTTGTGTTTTCTTGAATTTTAAATCTGTTTAGTTAAGCCGAGAATCTACGGTGGCCTGAATGGATCTGACAAAAGTCTTTATCGGTTATTGTTTTCATTTTTTTTCGAGAGTTCAATGTTTCCTAAGTAGTCCTTTCCTATGGTCTGAATCTCTCCATTTTTTATTCCATTCTTTATATACAGGGTTATTGAAAAAGAAAGAGCAGATTTCAAACATTTATTTCTTCCAAACTACAAAAGATAGAAACGTGATTCTAACGTTAATGGATAGAGAGAAGTTTACAATTATGGTATGCATTCAATAACAGTTTGTATGGCTTCATGCGCAGACTATGTTTTAGAACTCTCCATACCGTGGGTTGAGGAATTTTAAGTTCTTTGCTTGCTCGCGATGTGGATTACTTTGGGCTCTTTTCGTAAAGTGTACGAATATTCTCGTTCATTCTCGTTCGATGTGCGTGGACGTCCCGTGCTTTTCCCTTTTGCAGATGCAACCATCTTCTACGAATTTTCGATGCCACTCGTAAATTTGCTTATGACGCGGTGGTTGTTTATTAAATTGACGGCGAAATGCTCGCTGAACTGCTACAATGGACTCTAGTTTTGCCAATTGTAGAACACAAAAAGACTTCTGCTGTGGTGTCGCCGCCATTTCACTACAGACTACCAATCGACAAATAATACCAGAACAAACAACAGCGCCAATGTGGCCATGATTGGAACCCGTACTAAATTATACACTTTTCTCTATCCATTAACGTTAGAATCATGTTTCTATCTTTTGTAGTTTGGAAGAAATACATGTTTGCAATCTGCTCTTTCTTTTTGAATAACCCTGTATATTTAGATCCATTTTCCTTATTGCTTTCCTTTCAGATCTCTAGCAATCTATTCTTTCTATATTTACCCCAGTAGCAGCCTCTTTTGCAACGGCGTCTTCACCCATGAACATTTTATTTGACGTTTTGTGGAAGGATCCCTATATAGTTCTTTCACTTCTTGAATATCGAAACTCGGCTGGTCCGGGTTGGAGAGGCTTTCTAATACTGATAGGGATCCGAATAAATCTGAATTGTATGCTGCCTTGACAAGTTTCCTTTTATTCAATGCATCGCTTTTAAGATGGCGGCTAATTCGGCTTGATAAACAGAGTTAAATTTCTCTAGTATATATTTTTTATTTTCTATTTCACATCGATGGAAATACACAACAAAAGCCAGTCCAATTTCCTATCCAAACCTGCAGCCATCCGTATATATGTCGATTTCTGCTATTGTTGTGACATATTAATATAAGGGATCGATATTCTCTCCTTTGGGTGAATTATATTGGTACTTAGTTTTTCAAAGGCGATTCTTGTTACAAAATAATCTTTGTAGATTATTAAATCTTTCTTGTTAGTCCTTAATAAAAATGTTTCGAAAATAATTTATAGGATAAGAAAAGTGGGACGCCTGCATAGCATTTTTGTGGAGATGTTTCTAAATGCTTGGGTCATGCACAGCCACCAGCTTCTCTGTATTGTATCTAAATTCATTCTTAGGCGTTGTAGCTCCGACTCTCTGGTTCCCCATACTCCATTTGTGATCATTGGAATTACAACGTTTTATAGACTTTGCGTATTATATTACTTTTTCTTGCTAAAACGACCCGTATAAAATTACGTTTATAGAAATTCAAAATTCCCTCACTTTTCTTATGAATATAGTTGATATGTTCTGTAAATGTTAATTTGTTGTTTGTCATTACTTCCAGGTATTTCATGCTTGTTACGAATTTTATTTTTGTTCAATTATATAGGAGTCTCGGACTTCTTATGTGAGTTCCTCCTCTGGGATATAATATTGCCGAAGTCTTGTAGAAATTAAATTCGAGATTTTCTTCTCTCTTTTAACGATCCATCACGTAAATATTTCCTGAAATTTCCTTTAACGGACTCTTATTTGTTCTAGTTTTTCAAGTGAGACTTCTTTCATAAGTAGCATCAGATCGTCAGCAAAACATATCATTTTTACGTCTTCTGGTAGGTCTTGTGAAATCAAATTATTTATGATCAGGATCCAGAGCAGCGGCGAGCTACATGACCCCTGTGGACATCCTCTGTACATATCAAATTCTACTGGATTAAAGTCCATGCAAAATATAACTTTCCTTTCACTAAAATAACTTTTCAATAATTTATAAAGGTCGCCCGGAGAGTGTATCTTTCGAAGGGTATCTAAAATAGACAACCAACTAACAGTGTCAAATTCTCTTTGTACGTCAAAGGAAATTGCAGCGACGTGATATTCTTTTTTGTTGCTAGTCAGGTAGTTAACAAGCTGATACAGTGAATCTTCAATTGATCTCCCGAAAGACAAATCCATACTGTCGGTTTGATACGAGTCAATTATGGGTGACAAAATGACTCAATATGTTTATAATCAATTTACCCAGGACTTTGCTAAAACACTTTAATAAAAAAATGGGTCTATAGGAGCCATCTACCAGTGGAATAAGCATCAAACCGGCGATTTTCCACACCCTCGGAAAGACACTCCGATGTATGCAACAATTGTATAAACTTGTAAAAAATTTTGGGTAAAAGTAAAATAATCTTTTAATTATCACTGGGCTAATACTATCAATTGCGGGCGCGCTTTGATTCCTTAAGCTTCGAATTGCTGACCCTACCTCATTTGTGGTGAAATCCCTTTCCGGGCACCAAATCCATCGTCACTCGCATTCTTCAAATCCGGTTGTTTCCTTATTGAACCTTTCAAGTCCAGGGTTCTAGTGACGATCTCTTCAAAGATTTCTTTAATTTGACTCCCCTCCATTCCTTCCGGGCCGTGTGTAGATTACCTCTTTTTACTTTTTCCAGTAGCAGTTTTATACGTTCGATCATGATATTCCGTACTATCTAGGAAAATCTTGTAACAGTAGTTCAATTTTGTTTTCTTTAATTTTTTTTTATTCACAGCTTGTAGTCTTTTATATTTTGTTTTTCTTTCCATCCTAAGGTCATCCTCTATATAGGGATGTTGATAACTTTTCTCAACTTTTCGTTTTAGAGTGTCTAAATCTGGATTCCCCCAGTTGATTCCCTTCTCTTCTTAACGATTTTAATATATTTATCTACGCAGGTTTTTCATTGTACTTTCTAATTCTTCCACCGTATTTTCCAAGTCTGTCCCATTGTTTATGCTGTTTAGTTTCCATGTGTAGTTCGTGATTTAGATTCTAATTTTCTTGCACATTTTATCTATTTTTTAAAGATTTTTCGAATAATAAATCTTCTTTTCTCCACTACTTTCATTATTATCATTTTCTAAGCTCAGGTATTTATGGTCACTAAGCGTCTCTTGCTCCAATACTGGAAATTTAAAATTGTCTCTTATAATTTCTATAGAACCCATTACGAGGTCGGTGAAGCAAATCCCGATTGGGAAAACAAAAGTTGGTTTTGAGACCATCTCTTTGAATGAAAATAAATTGTTTGATAAAATGAAGTCATGTGTTAAAATTCCCCTGTTATCTATAATTGATGCCCCCCGTTAAAATCTAAAAACATTAAAACCAGTTTTCATAATTTTCATAGTTTGTAAAAATTCTTTCTAATTTCGTCAACTGCATTTGGAGCACCCCAGATCTGGATCGAGATTATTCCTAGCAAACTACCCTTAAAGTCAGATTATCACTTACAAGGTATTTTCTCTCTCCTTCCAGCATGCCTTCGTTTTGTAACGGTTAGCGCGTATTCAAGAGGTCCAGATCGAGTCCCGGCGACAGCACTGCTGATTTTTCATTTCTCCAGCACAAAAAAACCTTAATGTCTCTTCAGTGGCGCCCGAACTAAAAAGGTGGTGCATGATAATTCTTCACCACGAGAGTTTGGCGATTGGGTCTCCTAATCCCCAGTCGCTCTTTAAAAGGGGGACTGGGTAAAAGGTATTTTCTACCTTCTTCTAGTACGTAATTAAAACGACTAAGAATCGAATACTGTCTGTAACTTACAGAACCAATAATCAGTAAATTTATGATGACGTCAGAGGTAATGTGAGCAAGCATATCTTTGACGTAATGATAACACAAATTTGGAAGCTCTGATTAAGATGTAGATGCGCAGAAATACTGATGGCATAGATACTTAATTAGAGAGTCCATCCATTTTGAAGAAGAAGCAGTCGAGCCGGATTAAATTCCATATTTATTTAAATTCTCATTTGTGGCCATAATTTACTTTGCACTCCAATCGTGCCCACTTCCAGAACATTCACAATTTTGACACTATACCAGTAGAAGCGATCATAGCAGCACATAGATGATTACAGCAAAGCGTCTTAACAGTATGAAAGCTTAAGCAGAAAAAGAGAGAGTGTCGCAGTAGTGATGCAAATAAAGAAGGGAAGGAGTCAAAAGGTTTTGATTTGCAATTATTTTGATTGGGCAAGAGATATCTGCATTAAGCATTACGTAAGATCGCCTGATTAATTTGTATGACGCAGTTTAGACTTTTAGCGTCTAAGGCAGAGAGAGGAAGTCCAGAAATTAAATGAAAATAAAAAAGGTTGTAAATTAAAAAAAAAGAAAATCCAAACGAAAACACTCATATGCGAATACGAAAGACTAGTGCATAGTAATATTCAAACAAAATATCCAAAAGATTATGTGAACATTCAAACGATCTGAAAGAATGAAGGTACTAATAACAGAAACAAACGTCCCAAACGAGAACGCGCACCTGCAAACATCCGAAATCTAGAACTCATTAATAATTAAAACAAACATGAACAAACATGAGAATCGATAAAACACACATACGAATTATCTCAAGGATTAGAACATAGAATGATTCAAACAAACCTTCCAAACCCTTACACACACCTGCAAAAAATCTCAAAGTATAAAACATATGAAAAATTGGAATGAATCTTTCAAACGACAGCAAGAAAGTGCAGAAGCTATGGCCAGTTAAAATTAAAAGTTTGCTTTCACATTTTTTATCTTCCATATATATACGTATAAATTAATAATTTTTTTCACTTGTAGAGACATTAGGTATTTTTTTGAAGCTGAAGAGTGGAAACATGAGCAATGCCCTCGCCGAGACTCGAACCACGGACCTCTCGAATACGCGCCGAGTGGGCTGAAATCTACACCACGAAGGCACGCTAAAAAGGCGGAAGAAAGAAATATCTTATATACACTCCCTTTTAAAGGGATATTAGAGATTGGTGAACTCAATCGCCAAATTCTGGTGGTGGAGAATCATCATCCACAAGCTTTTAGTTTGGACGCCATTATAGAGTCATTCAGAATATTTTTTAATCAAGAAATTAAAGAAATGTATAGCGCCCTCGCCGGAACTCAAACCTCTCGAATACGCGACGAGTGTGCTGACTACTACACCACGAAGGCATTCTAAAAAGGCAGGAGAAATACCTTATACACTTATAAGCGTAAAAGTAACTATAATAATAATTAAATACTTATATTTATTATATCTGCCGCACATTTTAATGATACTCATTAGACTACGTACTTTTTAATATTTGTACATATTTTTGCAAAAAATTAGTGCAAAGCGTTTGGAATAAATATATAATTAAAATTTTACTTTTTCACTTCAAAAGGAGCATCTGGAATAATTTTATTATTTATTATTTTTTTTAATGCGTACAAAGATGTGGTTTCAATTCGGTGTGTTAGTTTTAATGCATATAATTTCGTTTACTAAGTTTATACGCTTTAAGTTCAGTGTATGTAATAGTTCGATATAAATAAGTTCAATTTGGGTGGTTTGACTGCATATGCTATGTCACCTTTGCAAGTATATCGTTTACAATAAAGAGAGAATTAAAAAAGGAGATTCTTAAGTACTTCCGAGTAACAGCTTTTTATAGATACAGTGAAGAATACCGTGATATTTCTACCGGAAATACGACACAGAAATGCCCAAGGACAATTTCGAGGCTCTTCAGGAGCTTACAAAAAGGTGTTGCTTCTTTGAATATTTCCCGTTCTCAATGGAATTGTGTCGAAAATAAATTGACCTGTTAGGGAGAAATACAGGAAGTAAGGCTGGCGGACAAGTTTTTGCGATTCTGACTACTCGAACACAATGAACGAGGAACCAGAAACGAATTTGCCAAAAATAAATCAAGGAAAACTGTTAGATATATCTCCTTTGCTCATAGAAAGTTTCAGCATTTATAACAGTAATGTGTAGAAATTGTAATATTACAAAAAATACAGAAATGACTAAGTTAGTGAATAAACAGATAAATATGTAAAAATGTAACTTGCAATCTGAAAAACTCCAAACGTCTGAAAAACAATCCGAGATTATAGTCTAATACTTTGCCAAAGCGTTAATCATCGAAATCTTTTTAAAAAATAAAAGCGTAACACATTAAAAATACGAGAAATTAAAAATACCTATATCCTTTTCTAAAATAAAAATAGTATTTATTATTGCCAACATATAAAATTAAAACTTAGCAATTAAATCCCGTAACATTTCAACTCAAAAAAGGCTATCGGTTTCAAAATCTGCGGTGTTTCTTTCCGGATTTCCTTTTTAAATGTCAAACTAACATTAAAAGTGAAATTGGCAATGTCAAAATCTTCGTTTACAGTCTGATACCTGGGTAAAGAGATTACTATTATTTTGTTTTTAAATAAAAAGTGTAAAAAGCTAAAAAAATACATGCGTATACACAGGACTGGCGGATGTGGGTCTGCTAATACCGGCGGCCAGACCGAAGACACATACAGGACCTGCATATATACAGGACCAGCGAAAGTGGGTCTGCGCTGCCGCAGGCGTGCTACACCCAAAAAATGAGCCGATCCACACGGCGCCTATATCAGTTTTTATCCACAGTTAGGAGTCTATAAAGAAATTATTTTAGAAATTACAAGAGTAAAGATGCAGTCACACGAAGTATATTTTAACATAAATATTTCCACAATGAAATTGAGCTTTACTGTGCATCAAGTGCAGTAGGCATCGAAAATTAAAAATTCAGGTACAGGTATGAGTGGGGCACCAGAATTTCACCATAGCTAGCAACAGGTATAGTCTTACCACGCTAACAGGGCACCTGCACCCCAGTTTTGAAGAAGAACACCTTAGAAGGTGGTACGAGGATCACCCACCCCTCCTCCGCATACTGCCTATCACAAGCAGGGAGACCTTCAGTTCGCCGTATATTTTGAACATCTCCTTGCCGCACAGACACTAACTTACAAGCATCCATGCTTTCTCCTGGATTTGAATCTGAGTCCATCTGTAAGGCAGTCCACTATACCGTTTGGGAGGCTAGTTAAAAATGCTACACTATGCCACACCGCTTTGCATTCAAGCACACTGACGACTGTTTATTTGTTGATTATGAAAAATCACCACATGCTGCGTCGGCCAATCTTGAAGTAATTACTTTGTAGAGACATTAGGTATTTTTTTTTTTTTTTGGAAGCAGGCAAAATGAAAAATATGCAACGCCTTCGCCGAGAATCGAACCACGGACCTTTCAATTACACGCTGAACGTGCAGACCACCACACCACGAAGGCGTGCCAAGAAGGCAGGAGAAATGTCTTATAACTTGAACGCAGTTCGATTATTCGAATGTAGTCTTCAAAAAGTTCTGGAAGAATTATTTTTTAAAGTTTATTTTAAAGGCAAGGTTTCTCAACATTGAGTAAACTTCATTTCGTCTAAAACCAGGAAGATGCAATGACGTGGTATTTTTTACTCGTAATGGTTTTTCTGTTAATAAATTCTCCTGAATCGTTACCTCCTACACAAGCAGTTATAGAAAGAGGTCAGTTGGTTGAATTTCATCCATTATTAAATTGCCACAGATATTTGACTACTAAATGCTAAGTTTAGAGCTTGCAATCAATTGATCGTGGGATCATTTGGAAAACGGTGTGTTGATAACTAATTTTCGTGCTCATCAGAAAGATTTGACTGTATTCTTTGACACTGACGAAGAATAAAATTTTTGCAAGGATGTAAATAGTTTATTCGGAGTTCTCGATATGAGTCATAATCCGCAAGAATAGACATTGTTCATAGTTGTTCAACATTAAACGTAAAAACTATTCTGCTACATATCGGAAACAGTTTACTGTCATTTCCTCTTGGCCAGGCTGTTCATATATGAAAGAATCGTATGAAACTTTGAGGACTATGCTAAAGTGCATCAAATACGAGCAGTATAAATGGCAAGCGTGTGCAGATTTAGAAGTAGTTGCTCTTTTACTAGGGTTGCAGCAAGGATACACGAAATTCTACTGTTTTTTGTGTGAATGGAATAACCTAGCAAGGGCAGATCATTTTTAATTGAAAGAATGGCCTATAAGAGAGTCCTTGGAACCAGGAAAAAAAGAACGTGCAGCATGTGCCATTGACTGACCGAGCGAAGATATTACTATCATCGCTACGCATAAAATTAGGGCCAATGAAGAATTTTGTGAAAGGGATGGATAAAAATGGCCCGGTATTTCAATATCTTCGAGGGAAATTTCACAGGCTAAGCGAAGTAAAAATAAAAGGAAGGCATTTTTGTTGGGCCATAAATCCGAAATATTTTCAAGGACGAATGTTTAAAAAATATGTGAAAAGTAACGAGAAGAATGCCTGGATAAATTTTCGGCAAGCAGTTATTAACTTTCTAGGAATCGAGAGGTCTGAAAATTATACTGGAGGAATTGTTATTGTATAAGAAAACTAGGTTGCAACATGTCTTTGAAAATGCATTTTCTTGATTTCCACCTGGAGTTTTCCCCAGATAACTGCGGTGAGGTTAGTGATGAACACGGCAAGCGCTTTCACCAGGACACTGCAGAGATGGAGAAAAAATACTACGGTGGAGCCCTTCTAAGCTTGCCGATTATTGTTAGACACTTGTTAGAGATGCTCCTGATGCAGCAAAACGAAGACGTGTTTAATTTTAGAAAAGCACATTCAAATAATTTTTTATAAATGATATACGTTTAAAAATGTGTTTAAAAATTAATAAGAAACTGTAACTAACTATTGAATTTCTCTGTTGTTTTCATATTTAGCACCACAATTTCCAAATAAAAACGTATTTTATATTAAGGATACCGACAAAAAGTTCAAATCTGTTGTCTAGTAATTAAGACATACTAACATGCCGAACAAATACTAATTCAGAAGTCAAACAATAAAAATCAACGTTATATTTTCAAATTTTCACAGGACTACTTTTGATGGTTTTACCGAACCACCATCGTCATCTGCAAAAGCACAGATGAACGAGATAGAATATAATGATCAGATAAGATAAGAAAGCCTGGACAGAAAATAAACTATTGGCGCCATCTGTTGATAAAACCAGAACTAAAACATAATTTCTTTAAAGGCCGACAAAAAAGTACTTACCGAAACCCATGCAATCACAAAATGGCGGCCACACCACGTGCAAAAAAGGAAGCGAAAAATAAGCCGTTTTCGGCTCCGAAAAGCCTTTCGCCTTTTAAAGAAATTATGTTTTAGTTCTGGTTTCATCAACAGATGGCGCCACTAGCTTATTTTATGTCCAGGTTTTCTTATCTTATCTGATCATTATATCCTATCTCGCTCATTTGCGCTTTTGCAGCTGACGATGGTGGTTTGGTAAAACCATCGAAACTAGTCCTGTGAAAATTTGAAAATATAACGCTGATTTTTGTTGTTTGACTTCTGAATTAACTGTTGTCTAGTATTACCAGACTGTTAAAATGACAGATTTTGGATTTCCTGTTTTGCAGTTGTTATATGTGTCATAATGGTGTATTATAAAGTCATAATGGTGTATTATAAAAGTTTGTAAATAATACAGCCTTCTGAAGTACGCGTTTAAAGTAGTACAAGATGTTTTTGAAATAAGCGTTTGTAAATGATACAGCCTAGAAGATTTTTCTGAAGTATGCACTTCTGAACTATGCGTTTAAAGAGTTTATTTCAAGAGCGTATCATTGAGACTATTAGGCATAACCTGCCAAATTTATCAATTGTACTGATAGTGCAATACAAGATTCTAAAAGTTTTTCTGGAATGTTTTATTTTTCTGGAGTATTTATTTTTCTGGAATATTTCATCATCATCATCTTCACGATAAAGTAAAGTCATGCTGTTAAATGGAATATTACTTTTGCATTGAAAAATCATTTTACTAACAACCGCAATAATCGGCCTTTTTTTAGCATGGCAACATTCTCTAAGCTATAACTTGAAATTTTTATATTACTTTTTAGAAAATATATTTGTAGCCACGAATTCCATGTGCAATAGAAGTAGGTAGCAATATAAAGAGTTGTGAAACTTGTTCTATTATTTTAGGGGAGGATAATTGGAATGAGATTGTCCTGACCCAGAGGGAAATGACAGCATGATTTCGGACTTTTAATAAAAAGAATAAAACTGGATTTACAGAAGCTGAAGATGACATTCCTCTGTATATCTAAAAACAATAATGAAAGTGATAAATGTAAATCCTATCAAATCAGATAATGTAATAGAATCAGAATAAATTATTATTTATGCTAAATATACTTATGGAAAACACATGCTGAAAGCGTTTTTTTTTATTCCGTAGAAATACTCTAACATGGTTATTTTTTATAAAGAAAAAAAAATAAATGTTAAAAAAATGGAGCTAAGAGCTGTTATTTATTTATTTATTATTCTTAAATCGAATTGAAAATAATAAACTTTTCAAGTACTTGTCAGATTAAAAAATGGAATAAAACTAGATGTATATTAAACTGTGGTAATTTGAGTGAATGTTTTGCATTAACAAATGTGAATTGTTTAAATTTAATCATTTAAATTTCTTTTCTACAGAAGTGAAGAAAGTTTGTGATCTATTAAGTGTTGCCGTGAAGACGTATTGGATACACTACAAAGTAATTTTCTATTCAATTTCATATAGCCTAATTAACCTTTATAGCCTGTTTGGTGTATCTCAAAATAACTAAATTAGTAAAAGTTTAGAAAGAATTGCAAAATACTAGTTAAAAAATAAAAAATAAATTCTAAAATGATTTAATGAAACTAAAATAAGCCAGAAATACTACCCTTCTTTCTATAATGCTGGCTAAAAAATTTCCGTAATTTTTTTTTCACACAGTATGTATTTTAAATGGGCTTTTCAAAATAACATCGGCAAGCTGCAGAAAGAAAGGACGTGATGTGTTATTATTCCATCATAAATTAATGTTGCATGGGAACTTTTTCATTTATGTGATTAAAAAATAATCATTGAAACAACTATTGTATTTTTTCACTGGATCATATGCAGAGTTTGCAATAAATAAATGCTGCAGGTGGAATAACATGAGATTCATTAAATGAAAACCATTAATTCTTTTTGAAGATGTTATGTTGAAATGTTTTGAACTTAAACTGATTTTGAAGGAAGACATTAAAAACTAGACTTGTTATTATTCTGCTTGACTTTTTTTATCTTGGTCGCAGTCTCATTTCTGTTTTTAGTTTTATTTATCCTCATTCTGTTTGCTTTCTTATTTTGCGGAGAATGTTTTTTGATATAGACATCTTAAAATATTTTATATTGCAAATCGAGCTGTCATTGTTATCTTAATTCAAGATCTGATCTTATTTTGAGGAAATTTGCTGTTATTACTTTTAATTGTGTATCGGTCAAAATATTAAAATAAACCTTATACGTAAACAATAATTTAATGGATAAAACTTCCTGTATAAATTTTTTTTTAACCGCTTAGATACAAATAATAAAATGTCATAGGCATAAATCATAAAATAATAGACATAAAACACAAAACATAAATAGACATAGATCATAAAACGTCATTGCTGTTATAATTCAAATTATTTATAAATTTTATTTTTAACTAAAGACCGTGTAAGTTTTAGTTATCATTGTGCACTGAAACATCAGTTTATTTGTGTTAATTGAAGTAATGTTAGTACGCTTTGTTTAATCTGATGAGTTAAATTTTTATGCAAATCTTTATTGAATTCTGGAAGATATTTATTACAGTTTTATGCTAATATTCTTTCCAAAACAAGACTGAATGTTAATGTATGGATTTTCTCTTAAGTTTAAACTTTAAAACTGGATGCTTGCTTCTATGCTTTTGAACTACAGCATTTTTAAACAACCTAAAATTTTTGCCAAAATACTTATTCTTTCTGTAGTTGGCTCGCTGTCTCTTCTCAGATATTTAAGAGGCTGTCTGTCTGAGCAATCTTTAAATAAATATCGAAAATATGCTCAGGATAAAGGAATAGAATGATTATATGGAAGATATTTTGAGGCATAGTATTATTCCTACCTATAACTGGTAACGTTAAATACAGATAAACGCTTCTAAAATGAAATGAAATGTCATGTTTCATCTCATTAGTTGATCTGACAGTGAGAAAGGAACTTCTTGTTCTTGAGTAATTGCTTATATTATATTATTATGAGAGGGAAAAAATATACCAGAGTATTTTATTGACACATGTAACATGAAGATTAAAAGATTAAATTCACTTGCTACATTAGTATTTACTGCTCGACTTGAATATAGAAATTCTGCTTTCAGCATTTGAATTTAAACTTTAAAACTTAATTTTATATTGATTTACTGAAATTTAAAAATTTTTTATAGTATTTTTCAAACCACTAATATATGGAAAATGTTTATTTTATTAACTGTCTTCCCCTTATTTTCAAATGCTGAATTCAGAAAAAATAATAGGAGTATTCAATTTTCTATTGTTTAGATATATATTTGGGAAAACTTCTAAAATTTCAAAATTTAATGTGAAACTAACTAATTAAAATAATGTATATTATTATCATTTGTTCATCATTTAGATTTTTGCAGGCATTTACAGAATTCGATAAGAAAAATAAGGTGTGGAAGTATTTACATTTTATAAGCAATGGGAAAAAGCTAACTTATTAAAGAAACATATGAACAATCAATCATTATTTATAATTCATGCTTTCGGAAAGTATTAAGAATAACTCTGAAATCATAGCTCAGATCAATTTTACTAAATTGTATTCAGTATCTCTAAAAAAACATTTTTGCAATTAAAGATGTGCTACGTAAATTCAGTGCTGATTTATAAATAATTAAGAACATAAAATCACTGCTGTTTAGTATATCTTTCAAGTTTTTCCTTTTGTATTTATTTCAGTTTTCGAAGCCTTACCTTTTCGTGCATTAGATATCAGAATGTATGTATATAATAATGTTTTAAAATAACTTGAAACATGCAAAATTTAATTGAACAGAAATGTAAGTGGTATAATAAATACGCGGCAGATTTTAGGATTTTTTAAAGAAATTTTTGATAATGAACTGAAAAAAAGAATTACTCCTCGTTTCTAACTAAAGAATGATAAAGTGCTATATCCAAGATACATTTTAGTTACTGTTGAAGAGCATTTAAATTCCACTGACTTTTCTCTGAATAATAAAAGTGCGAGGTTTTCGTTTAGAAGTATCTATGTACCCTTTGTTATTATTTATTTAAATTTGCTTTCAGTTTACATGAGACACTTGTACACACACATGAGCAAAATGTTAGAGCTTACAAGATATACTATACAAATTAGTGTACATTATTTTTTCAATGGGCAAAATATTTATACTATTAAGGCATAAGCTCAACAAATGTACTTTTAAAATGAGTGGGGAAAAATTCTTTTGTATATTTCTGGTAAGTTTCACTAAACATAAAACAGCTGTGAAACATTAAATTATCCAAAAAATAAATTTATGGAAATAAAATGGCCATTAATAAAGCCAAAATTTTATAGAGCCTTATATATATATAAAGTATTTATGAAGAAAACTACAGGTATATTTTTATGAGTGTGCTTTGTATAGAAGTGGTAATCTGCAACGAAAGGTAAGTATCTCTTATTGCTTTTGCTTCTTCTTAAGATAAAACATATAACAGTAATTCATTTTTTAAATTTATTTAGTTATTTGATTATTAAAATAAAAATTCGTATTTTTGAATTACTTTAAAATTGTTTCTACTTTTCATTGCAGTGATTGCTTTAATATAAAATTCTACAATTTTAAAATCATACATATTTAGAAAATTGATTTAATTAATGAAAATTTTTTAAAAATTTTTTTATATTTTAGCTTATCCCATTTAACAAACTATGGAAAATTTCAACCCATGAATAGAACAAATGTGTGGATGGTGTTTTTAAATACTTGTAAAAGTTTAACTTTGTCTGTTTCATATATATTTTATTTTACTTATTAAAAGCACAGGTATATGAAAATCATATGCGTTTAAAATGACATTTCTACATTCGTAATGTGCGTATATTATCTGCATATAATTATAGAAACACGGTACTAAATAAATTTATGTATACCCGCGAAAATATTTGTAGATTTCATTAAAAATGCGCGTCTAAACGCAGTAGTATAAGAAAATATTTGATTTACGGAATTTGTTTTGCCAAACATGCACATATTAACGTGCATAAAATATACGAAGTACAAAATTGGGAAGATTTTCATATATGCAATAAATATACATAAATTTTCACCCAGAATTTATGTAAATCTATGAAATTTACATATATTACACATAAAAGCTACGAATAAAGAAATAAAAAATACGAATAAAGTGTGAATATACTTAAAGCTTACGTATAATTTACATATATTATAACGTAAAAATATGCTACTATTTTTCATCCTGACAGATTTTATGACATTTATATGTTCAAGTTGTACGTTTTTTATACAAATGCATGCTGCTGAGCTCTGGAAGTGTTATTAAGCACTGATAATCTCTTCTCGGAGAGCCTTGAGGATCATACTGATACAAGAATGAAACTTATAATACTTCTTTAAACTATAATTAAGCAAATTACTGAAAGCATGAAATCCCATTATGATTGGCGCATACAAAGGCCCACCAGCGGCCGAGCGGTTAAGTCACCAAGCACTGGTAGTTTGAGTTGAGTTCGATTCCATGCGAACGGGCTGACTGCATGTGGGTTTTCCCCGTTTGTAACGGGGATATGAGCCAGTTTTTCATAGGGAGTCCTCCACGAAGGCATCCCTCCCCTTAGGCAGATAATCATTGAGTGCTTTACCCTAGTTAAATAAACCTACCACAAAGAATAAAGGAAATTATACTCCTTATTAATGTCAAATTCTATGTTTGTTCGAAATTATTAACTTTTTTTTCTGAAATTTTGCTGTTAAGTAAACCTACGTATGTTTTAATTATTATTTTGTTTCATAACATAATTTTTGAGGCGTAAACGCTGATATTCGATGTTTTCAAATATGTATTTGCATAGTAAAATGCTACGCTTTATCTTAAATTCATAAATTTCATTTTTATTTTACAATTTTTTAAAAATAAATACCGCTTTTGGTGCATTAGAAACGATTACGATCTTTAATTACGATCTTTAGTGCATTAGAAACTGAAAAATCATTGCTGAAATAGGAAAAAATTAGGACTGAGATACAGTGACTACACACTGAGAAGTCTCAAGTCCACACTAAACTGTTGCGCCACTAAGGAAGAGGCTTAAGAGCTTTATTTCTTAATACTGAACGTACATACTTGCGATCCAGTTTAGTGAAGTTTAAAATGTGAACATAGATGAGAAATAGCTGGGAAAGTAGAACAACCCTTTCCCCGTTCTGAACGGTGGAAATAAATTCAATTTAAAGCAGAATCAAAAGAAAAATTAAATATTCAGAGTAGATTTTTATTCAGTTTTAATGCAAAATAAGTTACGAAAACGATTAGTAAAGACCTAATGTAAAGCTAAGCACTGAATTTAGAAGACATGAAAATTTCAGCGAGTAGAGGAAATGTATTCTCCCGAGGACACAGTAAACTCTCTCCGAGACAGAGTTTTAATCCCGCATATTTGCTCAATCTGACTTATGGCAGTTTTTTTCTTAGCCGTTGTGTACTGTAACTTTTTTACCTGCTCAGTGCTTGCAGAGGGGGAAAAACACTTTCTAGAAATGTGGCCATTGAATTTCCGAAGATTCCTGAATTACTCTTTCGAAAGTAATGAAACCGCACCCTATTGGCTGACGCTGTATGCATATCCGTTTAATGTAAGGTCTCAACCATAAGGAAAGCCAAGTTGACGGAAGACCTGGATGGCAATTTCGGAAAGGAGTGCAGTAGGTCAGCAGGGAGAAAGTGCCGGATAGACGGAAACTAATCAAATAGCGTGCTTTGAGGAATAATCTCGGTTTTTCCTGGTGGATGTTGCACAGTATCGCGTGGTGTCCCGATTTGAGTGGTAATGGTCAGCAAGCGCAAGGTTATTGAGAGTAATTTCTCACTTTCACCGAGTTAGAACCGAACATAATCAAAATGAAGTGTTTCGCGTGCGTGCTACCTTTGTTGTGGCTCGTTGTACTCGCCGGCGAGTATGAGGAATACATTGAAGGATACGATTTGGTTCATGACATCGGAGGAATAAACCAGTGCCATGAAGGAGTTTGGCACTTAGCGAGACGTAAGTCATTTTGCATTTCTTAACTCAGAACGCCCACAGTATTTAATCTTCTTTTAATAACTGCATGCTTCAAATAGATTAATTATTGAGATAATTAAGCTCCTTCTTATCATAAAAAGTACGAGGGAAAAGAGTTTCCGAAAAAATTCAAGTGTTCTTAAAAGTGTTTAATAAAAAATTTTTTTTTAAGTTTCATTTTCTCTCGTGACTGTTAGCTGAAGTGGTTAGCCAGCAGCTACTAGCAGAAATGTTATATTAGCTTATGCAGAGCAGCGCCTAGACATTTCTTCACCTGAGAAGAGGTAAATTCCGCTCCTATGGTACAATCAAATTAACTGAATCTCAGTATTTTTAGATTTAAAAAACTTAACGCTACTAAATCTTATAACTTTATATTTATAATATTATATAATCATAAAAGTGATAACTTTTAAATGGAAACATTAAAAATTAGTTTTTGGATAATAAACAAACAATACAGGGAATAATGTAAAGAGCATTATGTTTAGGTTTGGGATTATTTTGTAATTTAAATTTCCTTGTTTTTGACGAAGTAAAATGGGGAATAATTTTTTTTTCAAATCTAGTTGTTTATTTAATTTATTAGCCGCTTGTATGGCGAGATGCTCAAAATAATTATTATTAAAAAGAGAATATATATATAAAGATTTTAATGACGCTAGCTAGTGTAATTTCACAGGCGTAGCTGATATTTCGTAATAGTAAAGATGGAATACCATGTTTATAGCTGGTAGATCGCTTAGTTTCTTAATCAATAACAGCCGTTTTGAATTTGAAAGAAAAATTAAATATCTTACGCTTTGCTCTATGGCAGTATCCTGGCCGCGGAAGATAAAAATATTTTATTTCCGACAATCGGAACACATTTCTTTTAAAGTGCTGAGTCTATTTAATTCGAAAGGTTTAACATTTTGCTTTGCTGAGCGGTAAACATTTCATTTAACTCGCTGAGTTTTCGGTTAAAATTTGAAACATAAATTATAAGGTATTTCTCAAGGCCTTCTTATTATGCCTTCGTGGTGTAATGTAATGGTTAGCACGCTCGGCGCGTATTCGAGATATCCGAGGTTCGAGTCCCGGCAAGGACATTGCTAATTTTACATGGATCTTGCTTCGAAATAACCAAACAGATCTACAGTGGCGTCCGAACTAAAATGTGGTGGATGATGATTTTTCCACCACTAGGATTTGGCAATTGGGTCTCGAAATTCCCAGTCTCCCTTTAAAAGGGGAGTATATAAGGTATTTTCTCCCTCCTTTCGATACGCCTTCGTGTGTAGTGGTCAGCACATTCGACGCGTATTCGAGAGGTCCGTGGTTCGAGTTCCGGCGAGGGCATTGCTCAATCTCTCCTGCTTCGAAATAACCTAATGTCTCTACAAAATATTTTACTTTTTACGCAATAGCAGCACATTGCTTTTAACTCGCTTGCTTCCTGATCAAAATTTTATTAAATTTACACAAAATATGAAATAAATAAAAAACAAATTCAAAATTCAAAATTCGGGTTTCGAGGGGCACTTGTCGAGTGCAGGATTATACGAGTTTTAAATTTCGCGTTCTAGGTGGCGCCGTGTTTTCGTAATGGGAGAATTATAGTCTTCATTATTTAAAGATAGAGATGCTCTGTAAAGGAAATAGTGATACCTGAAAGATTTTTCAGATGTGATTGAACTAAACTGTATTCCTGAATTATTTTTAAAGGTATTGATTTTGCTTTGGCAAGCAGAATTACAGAAACAGCAAGTTTACAGCAATAGCAGAATTACAGAAATAGCATTTTTATAACTATATATTTCTGATGGAATATTTGGAGCACTTATGTCATTTGAATATTTAAATGCTAAGTAAGAAGCTGATCTTTTTAAAAATTCTTTAGCATCCCTCCCTTTAGGAAGAGAGGTCTCGTATGCTTTCCCAGACTCAACCTAACCTATCCTAATGCAACATTTGAAGTATCACAACCCAGTGACATTAATTTTTCACCAGTTCTAAACTGGAAATCGGAAGCTATCTCGCATAATTTTTGATATCTTCGATTTAGTTGCAAAACTAAAATGTCTATAATTTCTTTCATTTCCGCCATGAAACAATATTTTTCTAACAAAATTAGTTCTTTTATCTATTGATTTTTGAAAGTCTGATTTCTTAATCTTTTTTTTCAACTTCTGTTCTATATTCAGTTGATATATTCACTTTGAAAGCTAAGTTTTCATATTTCTCAAGTTTGATTTCTCGCATTTTCCGTAAAGGTAAAGGAAAATCTTTCGATTATGATAGTTAAGCTTATTCCGTATGGCAAACATCTTAGGGAGAGGATGCTTTCGTGGAGGACTTTCGAAGGGAACATGCTCGTACTTTACGTCTCACGTGGTGAAAAGAACTAAGTCATCCATTCAGTCATCATTCTAACCCATTCACCTGAATTCGACATTAAGTTGATCCCTCTGTTAAGCGCGCAGCTTAATGCGTATTTAAAATTTTCGATTGTAGGGCTTTATTTGTTATGGCAAAAATGTATTATGTATAATTCAGATTAAGAAAGAATTTATTATAATTTAAACAAAGGTAAATATTGTAGTAATTAAAATTGAAAAACGGAAATTTAATGGATTTTTTATTAAGGTTTAATAAATACGTGTTATAGTTTTTTTTTGTTTTTATTTAAAAAAAAATTAAAGCTGGTGATGTTTGCTTGGTGCAATATATAACGCAACTCTTTGTAAGCAGCTCAGAGTTTTTCAATGTCTCTCAATAAATGCCATCTTCTTCATTCGTTCGGTTCAATCTCCATTGCAAAATCAGGCAGATCATGAACCTTTTTCGGCAATTCGTTTAATTTATTTAAAGATGCTTTAATTTCTTCTTTATCATAACTTATTCTTGACTTTTCCTTCTTCCATATATGAAACGCCTTTGCTGTCAATTGCTTTTGAAATTTATGGGATTTCTTTGACTTCATTTTCAATCTGTGGAAATCCTTTAAAACCGTTCATAACTTCTGGCGAGAACTTGATGTCAGCAAGCATTCGGTGTTAATGAATGAATCCTGAACCGCGTATGAGGGAAATTCCAACGTTGGATAAATCAACTGGAAACAATTAAGATATCGCGTGCAGAGGATTTTAGTGTTCGGGAAATCCGCCCACGGCAAGTGTTTACTGTATTGAATTTTATGAAGACATGCGCACAATTTTAAAATGATTTATTTAAAGAGGCCTAATTAGATTTCAGCTACTATAAATATTTATCATTCGATGCCTCATATAAATTTGAATTTTCTATATGTGTTAAGAAATAATAATGAGCTAAAAACTATTTAAATATATGATACTGACTTTTGTATCCAATATTAAATCGCTAATTGTTAGTTAAATTCCTGATTTGATTTTGTTAGCTGCTTAAAGAACATACGAGTTGCGGAAATGCTCAAGAATATAGCGCCCTTTCATTGATTTAAATTCGTTACTTTGAAACGGTGCCTCTCGATATATTTCAGAACTAATTAACTCAGAAAATTAACTATTGTAATTTATTTTTTAAATGTATTTCTAAACTTTTCGCAGTTTATTTGGAGCTCTCCTAGCTATTCACCTGAGGTAAGTGCTTCACTTGCCTCATTCTTGTCCCGGCTTTGATCTTACGGCAGTCATGTTACGGGTTACATTCTTCAAGTATAAAAAAGTTCTGCAGCATAAAGAATGGCATTAAACGACGTCGGATGCATCGAAAGAATAAATGTGTGTCGCAATTAAAAAGTGTCAACTAATAATATTATGGGAAAGCAAAGTAACACTGACGTTCGGGTGAGGTTTACTGTTTATTGGAAATGGAGTTAGGGAGTATGCATTCAAGAAATTTTGCTTTGTTTTAGTCAATTATATAGTAACGCACACGAAGATTGCCGGCCTAGGTAAAGAGATGCTTTCGTGTAAGGTTTTCTAAGGAAAACTAGTTTGTATTCACAGAACACATGAAAAAGTTCCTTAAAAGACCATGCAGCCACCTCGTTTAATGTAAATGAGTAGATTTTGTGTTTTCCTTTATCATATTTGAGTTCAACAAAAATTATTTGAAGTTGCGTAACAAAAGTTAACGGAATATTTAACGGAAAAGAAAAATTAAAATTACTCTCCAACAAGCCAAAATTTCCTTGATGACAAATAATAAGTAATCCGAATGCCCATGTAATTGGAATTATTGATGTCGAACTGAACTCCAGATTTCTGAGAAAGACATTAAGATACGGAGTTAATTATCTGAAAACTGGCTAAGCAGAAATGGAGAAAGGCCTATTTTCGTGGGTGATTTCTAAAGAAAATTTGCTGGTTTTATATTGCACTATCGGATAAGCCACTAAAAATGTCAACGTTGAGAGTTTTTATTTTCTCGGTCGCTGATGAGATAAGGATGACAAAAGTCACTTTCGAAATTTTAAACATTTGTAGATGGCGGTGCAGGGTTATAAAGTTTATGACTATATAAATTCTATGTCAGAAGATGTCCAAGCGCATACAGAGATTATTTGATCATCATGAAACTTAATATAAGTTATGAGAAGATAAAAATGAAGAAATGAATAAACTAGACTGAATCAATTCATTTATTAGCAAATATAAGTCCGGATGCTTTACATTATTAATACGATGGATAACTACCATTGGCATTATACTAACGTCGAATACGTTCTTGCGGAATCCGCTGCCAGATAATTTATGACTGCTTAGTAAGTTTTTGCACGTTGCGCAAAAAACGCAAACAAAACTCTTACTTGCGTGTTAACAAAGCGCATACACGTTATGAGGGTTAATAGAGCATATAAATACCATCATTACATAGCGATGCCCCAGTGTAAAGATACCAGAACCTTGCGAATTATACGTTTTTAAATTAAAAGTGATTTCTACGAGCGTGAGACCACCTTTGTGAAAATTTTTGTTTTGAAGGATTACTTACCAACTTGCACAAAGGTGCCAACAACTTTAGAATATCGCAACCGATGAGGACAATGGAATCTGGGTTCCGGCAGCCTTCTTGCGGCGGTGTTTACTGAAAATACACACTCAAGAAAAGGTGGATAAGAGTAGTTCTAAATGATGTTGTCAGTGTGCTTAGACAGCCCCTACTATTGCAGGGTTGTCCCAGGGCATCATCAGATTATTATCTTGGGTTTTCCGCTACCCTTTTGGTGGTCATGGATATGCTTTCCGTTGGAAGGCTTGATAATAACATTGGTAGACTGCGCCATCGCTCTAAACCTAGGCGATTCTTAGCTGTTTGCCATCCTCTTTCTCTGAATATGGCAATGCGATCTATGTCGAACACGCTCACTTGGTCGTGCTGTTATCTCGTAGTTCAATTCTCTAATGAAAATAACAAATTTATAAATCTGCATTGACCCATCGAAAGAGCACTCTGCCTAAGGTATGTTTTGGAGTGCTTGTTTTTCGGATCCACTCTGTGCGTTCATTGGCCATGTATCTTCCATCGCTTGCATATCTATTCCAAATAAATGGGCAACGGTAATTTTTCAAGTTGTGGAAGACCCTTTTTGTTAACTCAAAATGTATTTCGAAAGGATATTTCTTCAAAACTTCAATGTTAACATTCAATTTTTATTTTTATGTTGCTGTGTTTTATTTTAAATTGCTAAGCTGACTCAGATGAGATTTTACAAAACTCAACAAGAGGCCCCTTACCATTTTAACATGATTCTAGAATAACTCTTAATCGATTTTATTTTTTAGGTTCAACTGTTCAACAAGTTACAAGAATTAATTTTTCAGATGAGTTAGAATTACTAACTGAATTTCGTTTTGTTTTGCAAAATGAGTACTATTTTCTCAAAGGCAAAACGTTAATATTAAAGTTTATCTTTTAATCACATTATATTCTACTGAGGTATTTTTATGTTTTTTTGTTGTTAAATTTAATTATTACATTACATTAATATCAGTGTTGTATGAAATTCTTGTTTGAAAGCTGACAAAAATTTTTCTAATATGCAAGAAGCGTTCTTCCTTGTGTACAAACTGTATGAGAAAGGCGACTAAGGGGTTTGTTTTCAAAAATTTTATTCCTTTACAAATATTTATAATTATGAAGTTTCTTAAAATAAAATGGAGAAGGAATCCAAACATTTATATGACCTTTATATATAAAAATTCAGTTAATAAGGTATTCATTATTCTTTAAATAGTTAAAATTAAATGATTTCACGTCAATGTGTGAAAAGGCTTCAGACATAATAGAGAACAAATGTATTGCTTTAGCTCTAATTTTTGTTAATATTTTGAATGTAATTCGAGACTTCAGCTGCAAAGCAAAAGTTGCTCATTTTGTTGATTTTTGCCGAAAACAGCACTTATTATTTAACGAATAAAATAATATTTTATTTTGGAAAACTTTTGTTTGGATTAATTTATGAAATCAAAGTAACATTTTGCAATATCTCCAAATTTTAAATAAAAACCAGATTATAAATATATATAAATCTTTAGTAGAATTACCATGATTGCAGTATATTTTAGGTTACCCGATAACTATTTGCAAAGTGATCTGGAGTACGACAGCAAAGTTATAAAAAATAAACCCTTATGTTACGTTAAAGTTTAAATTATTGTTAGCATAGCATAAGAAGCTACTTTATGTAGTTTCTCTATATATTAATTTAAATCCTGTTAGCATTTTTTTAACCTGCATTGCAGTTTTTATTGTCATATCAATAAATAAAAGATAGATAAATATATTCCTATTATATATGTTATTTTGCAGAACGTTCAGAGAAGAAAATGATTTTATTAAAAAATCCTGATTTGAGCAGTCCTAAAGTGCAGTTTTTGATTAGACTAATTTTCTTGCTACGGCAAAGCACTCTATACACCGAAAGAGAGATCTACCTTTTTAGAGTCGTTTAGAATTTTTCGAAACCAGGAAACCAGAGAATACTATTGTGCCTTCCCGGGATTCGAACTCAAGACCTCCCGATTGCTAACCGGAAGTCCTTCCAGTTACATCACGAAAGCATACGGTAAGGAGGGAGAAAATACATCAAATTCTCTCTTCTGAAACTGAGGGACCAAACGCCAAATTTCGTCGGTGACAATATATTGTACACCACATTTTAGTTATGGCGCCAGTGTAGAAAGATTTGGAATGTTTCGGAGCAAAGAAACCGAAGAAATGGATGTACTTCCAGTTACATCGCGAAGGCACGCGATGAGGAAAGAGAAAAATCTTTACAGCTTCATGAAGGATTTTTCAAAGGATAATGGCTCTTCTCACGTTACATATTGCAAGTCTGGACAAATAAGAAATATTTTAAAGTATTTTGAAGTGTGATTCTATCTTGTGTTAAGTAAAGGCTGCTGCTTTGAAAATTTGAAACGTAATTAGTGTACGCATTTCAGGAAAATATTGGTAATGTAACCAAGGCTCTCTTCTTTTGGTGGCTGAAGTTTCTATGTAGATGTATCTCAGTTATAAATCGGTGTATATCCCTTTATATTAACTTCCAAAATGTTTGACATTGAATTTATTTCAGAGAAAAATATAAACATTTGAATAACTCAACAAGTTTTATTTAGGGCTTATGTGCACTCATCTAATTTGTGAGACTCAACGCACCTATCCAACTCTGCTGGCAAATTCCATTGTAGGCATAACATTTAGCAAAAACTGCTTTTGAACTTCTTGATTCACTGTTCGCTTTAGATTATTATAAGATAATTATAAGATTTATATGATTATAAGGCAATTTTGAAGATTAGATGATTTAGAGATGATTATAAGCCAATTTTGAAGCGAAATGCAACATCAACTAGAACTGTTTCTATATCATACAAATCCCCGAATTACTGAATGGTGTTCCAAAGAGACTTTGGTAGGCGAGCAGTAAAATCGCCGAGCACTGGTTGCTCAATCCAGGTTGAAATCCCGGCGAACAAGGCTGGCTGCATAATAATTTTCGAGTAATTCTTATCAATGTAATAAAAAATTCTAAAAAAGTCTTGTTTGAAAGCTGACAAAATTTTTCTGATACAGAGGAACACGTATAGAGGAAGGAAGGACTGGAGAGGTCCGAACTGGTTTCCCCCATTTATAACACTGATACTCCCCTTTGTCTGCCAAAACATGATTTCGATTAAAGTTTACAGGTTTTGACATGTTCAGAGGTACAATTTTGTAATTATGTCGTAAATATAAGTACAAACATATGTATTTTCTTCTTGTTCAAAATTTCAGATCCTCTATGTGAATGTATTTCGGACATTTCGAATACATTTTTAAAAACACATAATTTATTCATAATGACATTTGAAAACAGTTTTAAGCAACATTTCTTTCCGAACGGAAATAAATCCTATACTTTTCGCGTTCAGAACATTTTTAATTTCAATAAAACGTTTCCAAAAATTTTCGATAATTACATTAGAAAGAAATTTTAAGGTAATTCGATTTTAGTAGGTTAATGGTTACAAATATTAAAATCAAGTTTTATTGGATTAGTAATATTAAAATCACGCATTCGGTCTTCTGTATTAACACAGACTTTTTCTGAAATATTTTCCCAAATATGAGAGGATTTTTCAACTTCTGAGGTATTTTTGAAATAAAAAATATAATAACTTTTAATGTAAAATATATTTATATTCATTATACACTGCCCTCCAAAAGTTAAGGAACAGCATGTTTTTTGTGCCTAATTTGAGAACGAAGCAACATAGAAACAAGAAATATACAGGATATGTTCACTAAACAGTTCCTTTAATGAATGCGACATAGAATGTTTCTAAAGTTCAACACAAACATGAATTACAACAAAAAATTGCACTCTTTTCAGAGAAATCCAGTCTTGTAGAAGCAGGCTAACAAAGTTTTTTGAGAAAAAAAATGGGGTAGTTACATTGTAGAAATGGGTTCTAGTAAGGAATGTGTCCACCCCTAGCTGCAATACATTGGCGGCAGCGCCGTTCCATGCTTTCAATTAAGTTGTCGGTCAGTGAAATGGGAAGTAACGAATAATCCTTGTTCAAGCTCATCTAACGACCTTGGAGGAGGACTTAAAGTAGCAACCTGTCTCCTAAGGTAATCCCAAAGATGCTCTATCGGATTCTGGTCTGCGGATTGAGCTGGCCGTTCCATCCGCTCCATACCGTGACCCTCAAGATATTCTTCAGCAACCCAAGCTCGGTGCGGTCGCGTATGGTCATCCATCAGAAGAAATCCAACACCAACAGCAATGGGATATGGGCAATTGATATTGATCAAGGATCTCGTCTCGATAACTCACACCGGTCAAAGTTCCTCCATGGAATACAAGCGGATCAGTGTGAACTCCGAGAGAGATCCCAGCCGAAACCATTATTCCACCACCACTGTAATTTTGTCTTTCCACAATGTGGGATTGGTTGTACCTGGTGCTATGTTCCCTCCAGATCAGTTGACTCCCTGAATCACTCTCCAATGTGAACCAGGACTCGTCTGTGAAGAGAACAGACGCCCGTTGTTGACTGGTCCAAGAGACGTGTTCTCTTGCCCAGCATAAACAGACACCTCTGTATCCTCGGGTTAAGGGGACAGAAACATGTGGTCGTCGCATTCAGACTTGTATTGTTCAGGCGTCTCCGCACTGTAGTAGCTGAGATTCTTCTTCCTATTGCCACTAAATGATCTGTCACTGGGGAGACATTGAGGTTATTTCGAAGCAGGAGACATGAAAAATGACCAAGCATTCACCAAGACTCAAACTTCGGACCTCTCGAATACGCTTCGAGTGTGCTAACCATTACACCACGAAGGCGTGCTAAAAAGACGGGAGAAATATCTTATACCCTGAGCTGAGGCACAGTAATTTTACTCCTCCTTTGCGTCGAAAGAGCTAAATAACGGTATCGCGCAGGTGTTGTAACTCTAGTTCTGCATGGAAACATGTCTTCTAGAGACAGACTCCTCGGATTAAAACTGATTCCATAGTCGCTGTACCACACAACGAGAGACATTGAGATGTCTAGCAGCATCAGCTTTGACATTTCTATGCATCTGATATTCCGCCACCTCAATGAATCGGGCAAACAACTTCTCCTGGACATTGATAGATTCTCCTGGATATTGTCCACGAAACTGTAATAACAACTAAAGATCTACACTCGTGAACAAAAATTACAATGTTTGCATTTTGTATCCAACTCCTATATAATTATTCACTTCTATAAAATAATGTTTTTGGATATATTTTCTTGAACTTGGTTATTGTCATGCATATGAACTCTGAATACGTTACTGACATTTTTTGTAATGGTGAGCTTTGAAAAACTTGCTGTTCCTTAACTTTTGGAGGGTAGTGTATTATGCTTTCTAACATCTTTTAGTATATTGTTTCCCAGTACGAACAGTTCTTGCTTAATTAATTTATAAATGTACTAGTCAGCCGAGTTTAAATTTATGTTTACAATTAAGTATTAAGGTCATTATGTACCAGGCATGACTAAACTGCGGCTCTCCGACACTTTAACTATGGCTCGCGACTTGCTCTCTCTGGCCTGTTAAGTGCGACGTGCTGTCAACAAACAATAGCTTAATTTTCGACATATAATCTCGTTTTGGAATAGAAAGCATGCGTTGAAGAGTTTCTTTATTAATTATTGTTTGGATTTCTTAAATTATATTATGTATGTATCATACATGGTACATTCAATCAAACTGTCCTTTGCAAGTTTATCGTCAGAATAACAAACACAATTGCAAATAGCTAAGTTTCTGCCAATTAATATCACATTTTAGAGCAGATAATGACCATCGTTATGCACAAAATATACAATAGGAGGGAAATTTAAAAGTAATGCAGTCTGTTTTTTTTTTCTCAGGTTAATTTCATTTCAGGCAGTTCCGGCTTACATTCTTTCTGTATAAACCCTTTGCTTCACAACGACAGCCGTGATCCATTGTCTAAAAAGATTTACTATTCCTCCTAGGGTATTAGTTTTCAGTCTTTGAATAGCTTGGTAACTATTGGGGGGAAAAAAACTCTTTCTTGAAGGGAAATCGCTGTTTACGTGATGGCTATTTTAATTTGGGGAAGAATTTGAAATGTTGGAATTTTATAGCTAGTCTTTTTATAGTTGTCTTTCGAAGTTAATGCCTAATACTTAAACATGTTAGGTAATTTTTGTGCAATGTTTTTTCATATTTTTTTTGGATTCGCTGATACTAAATGCTTCAGTGACAATTTTTGCAAATGAAACACATATTTCCATTTTCACATCTTTCGCAATAGCCTTGGTAACCGTAGGAATAGATCGTCATTCACATAACCAATGGTTGAACACGTTGAAAATTTTGGGGTTGCGGAGAGTTTGGCCTCCACTGGGTTACTAAGATTTCAAGTCTGGTCAAACTTTTTAGTTCAGGTTTTATCAACTGCCGTTATTCGCGATGATATCTTTCACCTTAATCATCAAATATCGTTTCAGTAACAAACATTGCACCAAGCAATGAGTGAACAACAGGACATAAATTGTTTCTTCTAAAACACAGCTTCCGTCAAAATGCTGATAGTAGTAAAATCGGTTTAGTTCGTGATTTTTTCTCACATCTTAGCTTGACGAACTTTTTCTTCTTTTTAGGCCCTTCACAAATATTGCGTTAGGTTAGAACCATTGCTGGGCACTCTGCCGCGCAGTGTTTCTAAAATGTTTCGCTTTTTATTTGACTCATATTAATTGAGTGGGAAAATAAAGTTTCTAGTTTTCATGCAAGAGCCTGAAATATTAATATCTTATGCTATAATAATTTTTATTTCTCGCATAACAGTTTCTTTGCTATGTACGCTGTTCCGCATTACTTATGTTATGTTTTCTAAAGCGATGTCTGGGAGTTAAAATTTAAGAATAATCATTGAATTTGATTTCTAAAATGAGTAACTTATTCTTACTCAAATAAAAAACCTTTTACAATACGTATTTATGAAGATCAATACACATTCTTTCGACTTCAGTTCACTTCTAATAAAACCAAACAATAATTTTGAACGAAGAGGAATAAAGGAAATGAAAAGAAAATGCTTGTTTCTTACCTGAAAGGAGAATGCTCAAATGCATCGTACAATAGTTTCAATTTTATAATTTGTTGGGACATACGTTTCTGAGCACTAAGTAGGAGAAATACACTGAAGTGCCACTGAATTAGGGATAGACATGACTATGCAAATTTTATAGCGCTGCTCGGCATCTGTGATCTCGGCATCATCACGTGAGGAAGTTGTGGTAAATGCACATATAGCTAGTATTATGGTTGTTGTTAATCAGTCGTTTCAATTGCCAGTACTGGTAAAACTTTTGATTTAGACAGCTTCAATCTGGGACAGATAGTAGGCACTCGACGCATGGGCTATACAATTTCCAAAATCCTCAGCGGGCTAGGATTTTTAAGGTCGACAGTGTCAAGAGTATACCGAGAATACACGGATGATGGAAAAAAGAACTAGCCATCGGGTAAATTGCAAAGGACTATTAACCTAGAACAAGCGTGGTGTGAGACGGCTCAGCCGTATTGTACATAGTCAACGAAGCCAAACAAGCCGTATTGTACATAGTCAACGAAGCCAAACAAACCGTATTGTACATAGTCAACGAAGCCAAACATTAGCTCAAATTACCACCCAACTGAATCAGGGTGACAGTCGTACAGTCAGTAAAAGGATTGTGCAAAGCTCGCACACCATATGGGCTTCGGAAGCCGTAGACCCACGAGAGTACCTTTGCTGAATGCATGCCATCGAGCTATACTTCTTGCCTGGGCAAAATAATACAGAGAATAAATAGACTCTAGTGGACTTGAAATGAGTAGCAAGGGGTGATGAGTCTCGATTCCGACTAATTAATACCGATGGGAGGCTGAATATGGCATCAGACTCATGAAGCCATGAACCCTGTATGGCAGATTGGAACTATACAAGGCCAATCATGGTCTGGGAGGTTTTCGTTTGGCAGTGTTTGGGATCTTTGATACTTGTACCAACCTCCCTCAATGTGATTCGGTACATAGAGTTGCTGGGCGATCATCCGCATCCATTTATGTTGTCCTGTCATTCACATGGAAATGGAGCATATCAGCAAGATAACTGTGCCTCTCACAGGTCCCGGTTGGCAACTGCCTGGTTGGATGAGCATTCTTCTGACTTCTTTGTCATAAAATGGGTAAAGCCCTGACTTAAAATTCTACTGAGCATCTTTCCGACATTTTGGAGAAAGGTTTGAAACCTCATCACACAACACTAACGACTCTTCCTAAATTATAGACAGTTCTATGCAATGTATGGCAAAGACTTTCCCGTAGAATGTTTCCAGAAACTTCTTGAATCTATGCTTCGTCGTTTGGCAGCTATTATAAAGTCCAGAGGAGGCCCAACTAGTTATTGACTAGCTATCCCTAATTCAATGGCACTTCAGTGTAATATTTCGCCTTTTTATGCAACATATTGTTACGGATTTTGTATTCATTTAGATATTTTTAGTAGAATTATCATTAAAATTGTTTTATAGATCCGTGCAATTCAGCACGAGACATATTTCAAAAAAAGCTACGCCAGAAAAGTAAAAATACAGGGGCACGCTCATTTAACATTTAATAAATAAATATCTCGTAATTTATTTTTTAATTTGAATAAATGTAATTGACTACTATATTAACTGTAACCGTTATTCTACTCTTTCAGCCTTCCAGAAATTGCTAGAACTATCTCACGTGGCCGATTTATAAAGCTATAAAAGCCGGAGAGAAACATCTCAGCTCAGTTGTTGTTTAGATCAGAGTTTCTTAAACTGTGAGTCGCGACCCCCCCTGGGAGTCGCGGGACCATCAGCAAGGGGTCGCCAAAAATTTTAGCAGTTTTGATATTTCTTTATCTTATAATAATTTTGGAATTACCAAATATTTTTATACAGTATATCTGAAAATAGATAAAGATAAGTCAATACAGACAAAAAAAAAAAAAAAAAAAAAAAAAAAAAAAAACACGAAAATGTTTCGACGCATTCTTTTTATAATATAAATGTTCATTTTACTTGCTTTGCACGTGACGGTGTCATTTCGTCTGTTACTTATTTAAAATCTTCACATTGTTCTATGTCTTAAAATTAGAAATTAAAGTTTGTGACCTAAAACTGCAATAGTATATTACAATTGCGAACAAGTGAGAAAATTGACGCCTGCGTCGGATTTGCGCAATGATTATGGGGTCCCACAAAATTTTCGTAAATATTATGGGGGTCCTGGGGTCGCGAAAAAATCTCAGTGATAAAAAAGGTTCGCGACAGAAAAGTTTAAGAAACTCTGGTTTAGATAACTTGTTTGTTGATTGTAGCGAATTCACGCTGAGATCGGATTAGCTTTCTCTGCGCTTTGAATTGCGTTCTATTTAATGTTTTAGTGACTTAAAATACAGCTACTGTTTATATCGCGTGATATTGTGATATTGTACGAATATCTTTGAGGAATACTCCAAAAATTTGATATATTTCTTGCGATTAGAATAAATTTTTATATCTTTTCATCTGACATGTGCATTCAAACTATTACAAACCCGTACGCACGCAACGGTATTAATTACATAAGAAATCGAAATTTTCATTAATTTACTTGCTCTAACTTGCTGTTCTTGTATTCTAATTTGCTCTTCTTGTATCCTAACTTGCTCTAACTTGTATTCTAACTTGCTGTTCATTAATTTTTGAAATAATATAAATATGGATTTTGCGGCTCTTGGAAAATTCAGCCATGGCTTTCGAACTTTCATGAATCTACCATGCGGCTATCACAGTGAAGTCTGGTCATCCCGTTATATATTTAGATGGTATTTATAATCTTTGTATATTTAGATATATTTAACGACTAGCTTTCTTCACAGTAATTTCACAGGAATTTATGAATAAATAAACACTTCATTTCCAAATAAATTTATAAATAACTTAATTATATTTACATATTTAATTAGATGCAAAAGCATATTTTTTCGAAGGATACTCATATGCATTTAATATGCAAAGTTTTCCTTCAAGATCGCCCAAATTCTGCACAACCAGATTCCTCGCTTGCAATAAAATATGCTCAAAATTCTGTACCCGTACGATCCGTAGTTTTCTAGATAAATGTGAAAGAAAAGTGCGGCAGCATATCCAGTGCACGAGAAAAAACTTTAAACAAAAACATTAGGATTTGCATATGTTTACATATGAAGATTATAAAGTTTGACTTTCTTTTCTTTCTTACAAATGTTCGATAACTTAACTTATTATTATATCTGTCTATATATTTATTAATTTGAACAAGGTAGTGTGCTTATAAGCTTTCTAGGTGATTTTATTTTTCATTTAAGATATGTGAGTGATTACCCTAAGTGATTATTTTTCAATTATGTACGCCCTAAGAGAGTTTAAAATTATCAACTGTTATGCCTTTCGACTAAACGTTTTAGAAATTACCTTTAATTTTTTATGTTAAAAAATGGTCTATTACGGAGTATAAAAAATATAATTCTATTATTTTTAGTGTAGTCATTTTAACCGTATAGTGTAATTCTATTACGAAAAAAAAAAAAAAAAAAAAAAAAGAACTGAACATAGTTACTTGTTTATCCGTAGTGTTGAACGCATTTCATATGACAATATTATATGGATGACAAAAAATGTATTTCACTTAAAATATTTTAAGTGATATTTGGAACATAAAAAAGTAGCAAGTGCACTATCAAGTGCACCGAAATAAGCACACAAATTTTCATGCAAAGTATACAAATTTTCAGTTTTAAATATAATATTTTGTCATTTTAACAGTACCTTCACTCATTAAGGAATTTATCATTCCTTACACAATCACCATTATTATTCTTTACACAATCATCATCATTATTCCTTACACAATTATCATTCTTTACGGAAATGCTACAAAACTGTACGAACTACTGTTACCCATCCAGCGATGAATGCTTTCGTGTGTCCTTGCATTTCGATTTGTGTGAAATTGTCATGTGCAGAAATACATGACAATTACATGAAGTACATGACTGTAACATGCTCTTCGTGTGAACATCAGGGATACTTCCCCTTAGGCTATCAAAGCTCAGGCCTAGTTAAAGGAAAACGTCCCCTTCTACTCATTTCTACATGGGAATACTAACCGCATTTCCTTAAAAATTCTCCACGAAATCTTCCCTTTGCTATAGTCAGATAGCCCTTAAGTTCATTTATAATATATTTCTCCGCCTTCTTAGCGAGCCTTCGTGGTGTAGTTGTCTGCACGCTCAGCTAGTAATTGAGAGGTCGGCGGTTCGATTCCGGGCGAAGGCGTTGCTAATTTTTCATCTCTCTTCCAAAAATTACGTAATGTCTTTACAGTGGCGCCCGAACTAAAAGGGTGTTTGATGATGATTTTCCTCACCCAGGATTTGGCGATTGGGTGCCCTTAAAATTTCCAGTCGCCCTTTAAAAGGGGGGGGTATATAATGTATTTCTCCCGCCTTCTTAGCGAGCCTTCGGTGTGTAGTGGTCTGTACGCTCAGCGCGTAATTGAGGGGTCAGTGGTTCGATTCCCGGTGAAGGCGTTGCTAATTTTTCATCTCTCCGGCCTCCAAAAAAATCCTAATGTCTCTACAAATTGATCTAACTTGCCCAAAGAGAAAACGTAACTTGTCGGCGTAAACAAACCTAATGGCTAGAAGCACTCAATGCCACAGAAATCTAATCGCTAGTAAATCAAAGACAGCAACGTGACCTCCAGGCAGACAGAAAACGCTCTAAATTCACCTTCCAGAACCTTCCCTTAAGTACTAACTTCTTCCTACCTTAATTGAATACATGAGCCTAGATCATATACATTCAGGCAAGAAAGCGTGAGTTGAAAGCAAGAACGATAGGAAGAGTTGCTTCAAAAAAATTAAGTGTTAAATAAATTAAATTAATTTCCACACAGCTCAGCAGCTGTTGCATGACACGCAAGACGAGAATAAACCGTGTTGTACAAATATTTAGTTTTCTCAGAAATTAGGCCATTCAGCTACCGAAACTCGGTCCGTCAAAAGTATGGGGCTGGCAGTTCGGAGATTTCCCCCTCTCTTCAGGTGGTATATGCTGTTGTCTGTAGACAGACTATCTGTTGAACATGGCACTTTGCGGGACTTTTTTGTCAATCAAAGCCAAGCAAAAAATTCAGATAGTGTAATAAATTGTTTTTCGAAATAATTCTCATGCAGTTGAGGAAACTGTCAATGCAAATCCATTCCTTTTCCATTATAAAGTATCACTTTATTCTGCAAACTGTGCTTGGAAAACGTGAAGCAATGATCTCGCCCCTTGAGAAATGATTCTGCTGATGTGTGAAACAATTATCAAAGATGTTTCCGGTCGTCGGAGGAGGTTAATATCATGGCGACGGAGACTGTACGATAGATTGCCATGCAAGAAATTCAGGAGTTCTTCCAGCAGTTGTATCGCGATCGACATTACTGCATTACAGCGTATGGAAATTACTTGAAATATGAATATACATTACATGAATTTAGCACTAGGCATTTGCTCGAGAAATACCCAATCTTAGAACTTGTTGATGTTATTAATTTAGGCTAGGAGTAAGCATTACTTTATTCTGAAAACCAGAAGTTACTCTTCCTTCTTAAAAAGTTAAACTTAATATGACTATTCCCATTAAGTCTATCTGCATATAAAGTGACACAGATTTCCTTTCTATACTCGGAACCTAAGATTCATGACTTCATTAATGGAACAGACTATTTTTCAGCTTAATTCACAAATTTCACTGCCTCTTAAATAGATCTTTATGTTGCTTCTTCTTAAGTGAGAAGACGAAAAGTAGGATGTAAAGGAAGACATCTTAACATATGATCCGATACTTTCTTAAGACATTCTTGACCAATCTTTCTTAACACTTTTTGTTAACATACAGACGAAAATGTTCAACAAAAATATTCGAGTATTTTCAATGCACGCGATTCAGTTTCTTATACCATGATAATCATATATAATGATACCCTCGACTATATCTATCCAGGAATTGCTCTGAATGCTGAAGCTCTGTGAGGCTATTAGCCCAGTAATTCAAAAATTAAATCCTAGAGTACATATAAAAACATAAGTTTAAATAAAGCATATTGCAACTCTCTATTCACAGGTCTTCTTTCATGTCTCCTTTCTAGCCCATTTACATCTATACTTGTTAAAGGGTCAGATACATGATAAAAGTCATTTCTAGTCCAGATGCTAATTTTATACTCATCTTCAAGCAAAAATTATGAAAAAGCGACCATCATCCTTAGTAAAAAGAGAAACAATATACTTAAGCGAATGACCAGACTCTGTACCCGATCACTATGGATGTCCAAATTTCGCCTGAGAAAAAGTCTGTGTGAGAAAAGACAATCTACTGACCTTCGCATGACCCTCCTGATGGCAGGTAAGTTCTGCTATGTGTGGACAGAGAAGTGAAAAGGGCACATTCGGTCAGCACGTGATAAAATGTAAACTTTCGGAAACTTCAGATGGAAAACTTCAAATCATAATCTTTAAGTAAAACATAACAGAAACTGATTAAGTGCTCGGTAGTCCCATAACCCATGGAAAAAGAATTTATATATTATATATATATAGAACTATATCCTATCCCATTCTAGAGTTCCTGTCCTATTTGTATCCTATTCTAGAGTTCACACTAGTACAGCTTTAATTTTTTGCAGATTTTATTTTAAAGCTAATGAATCGTGTGCAGAAAATTATCCACACTTTTTCTAGTTTTAGCATAGCATTTTTTATAATTTATTTTTGTTCAAGGTTTTACTTATTTATTTATTTGTAATTTAATTTTAAACCACTTTCCTATCAGTCTTGTAACATTTTTGCCTGATAAATCAATTCTTAAACTCAATAGAGGTTTTCAGTAAACCAGAGGTTCAACAGCATATTCTGAATAAGATTACAAAACAAGCCTTTACAAGGGTTTTAGAATTTCAAATATATGTATTATTTGACAAATTTACTAGTCATTAGACATAATCTATAATTCCTCTTATGAACTGATTCGTTTTGTTAATTTTATATAGGCTGGAAAGATCGTAAAGTAAAAGTTTTTAAAATTTTATTACTTTAATATCATGGAAATTGCCAATTAAAATCGGAACAACTTGTCTGAAAGCTGATTTTTTTGTAGTGTTTTATATTAATTAACCAATTGTCTTATTATTTAGTCTGTACTTTCATTTATACTTCGATGCATACTAGTTCATGCATTTACGAATTGCTAAATTTGAGAGATAGCTTCGGGAAGCTATCGCTGACTGTCACGCTAGAAATTCTCCCTGCAAATGGATTATTTAAATCGATTTTAGCTTTTGTTGCCATAATTGCTCGAGACAGTTTGATGACTTGAGCAAGAGTATGTAGGTTTTTTAACTTGTATTTAATATTTTATTATTTCTCCAACTTTTGTTCTTAAATTTCCAGGCAGCTGCAAAGACTGATTTTCTGTTATTATTCAAGTTGTGTTATAAAGTATTTCTCCCGCCTTCTTAGCATGTCTTCGTAGTGTAGTGGTCTGCACCCTGGGCGCGTATTCCAGAGGTCAGTGGTTCGATTCCCGGAGAGGGCATTGCTCATTTTTCATCTTTCCTGCTTCGAAAAACCTAATGTCTCTACAGTGGCGCCTGAACTAAAATGGTGGTGGATGATGATTCTCCACACCCAGGATTTGGCGCTTGGGTCCCCTAAAATCCCCAGTCGCTCTTTAAAAGAAGGAGTATATAAGGTATTTCTCTTGCCTTCTTAGCATGCCTTCGTAATGTAGTGGTCTGTACGCTGGGCGCGTATTCCAGAGGTCCATGGTTCGATTCCCGGAGAGCGCGTTACTCAATTTTTAGCTTTCCTGCTTTGTAAAACCTAATATCTCTAAAGTGTAACTGTCAGGCTGACGATTAAATGAAAAAAGGTTTATTTTAAACTTCTTCTGAGTTGTTTTATTTAGAAGTTTAAGACGAGATGATGTGGTTTTCTGTTTCCAGAAAGGAACATTCAGAATACTTGGGATACGCGAAAGCTCACAGAAATAGAAAATGTAGTGCTCGTTTTATATATTTTGTTATTAGGTAGTGCCTCATTAAAACGTTTCTTGAGTTATTCAGTATCTAAAATACCTAACTTTTGCACACCATATATAAAACTTCTAGAATTTTACGGGTTTATACCGAACGAAAATCATAGTAAACCTGTCAAAATAACGAAATGCAGTAATGGGTAAGAAAAAAATTATTCACCCGATTTTGCGATAAATTTTGTTAGTCACTTGTAGGAACAAGTGACTAGCAAAAATTAGGCACCTGAATTAGGCACCTAATTTTCCTTCCTTTTAAGGAAAAATACTTTCTCGGAGAGAAAGGAAATCAAGACTCAGTTATATCTAGTTTAAAAAATTAATATGTTAACTATTAATTCGTGACTTCATTAATAATAACTGTAATAAGATTTTTCAAAACTCTTCCGAATTCTCCTTCGGAATATGATGCATGAATATTATTAGTGCTCTGAAGAAATAAAGAATAAAAATCGTTAAAAAGCAATAATTTGTAACTGGGGATTTTAATGTTTATGATGAAAGTTTTGTTGAAATATTTAGATCTAACTCTCTTACAATGTAGTGAAAGTCTCTTACAGTACAGAATATTCTTTAACACCGAATTATCTGACCCAAGAAGGAATTTTTAGTTATTGTAATCTTTGCTTCTAAGTACATTATAAGGTATTTCTCCCGCCTTCCTAGCGTGCCTTCGGGGTTAGTGGTTCTGCACGCTGGGCTGGTATTCTAAAGGACCATGGTTCGATTCCCGGCGAAGACGTTTGCTAATTTTTTATCTCTACAACTTCCAAAAATGTCTAATGTCTCTACAGTGGAGCCCGAACTAAAAGGGTGTTGGATGATGATTCTCCGCCCCCAGGATTTGGCGATTAGGTCTCCTAAAAACTCCAGTCGTCCTTTAAAAGAGGGGAATATGTAAGGTATTTCTCCCGCCTTCCTAGCGTGCCTTCGTGGTTAGTGGTTCTGCACGCTGGGCCGGTATTCCAGACGTCCGTGGTTCGATTCCCGGCGAAGGCGTTTGCTAATTTTTCATCTCTCCGGCTTCCAAAAATTCCTAATGTCTCTACAACATTTAAACTTTAGACCGAAATACGCAGACTTTTCTTTTAAGGATAATTCGTTAGTCTTTTAAATTTACCAATAAACTTACTATTTTTTATGCTTCTCTTTATTTATGCTGGCATGCAAAATTAGAGACAAAAACCTATTAAACCGAATCTTGAAAATACTTCTTAGATCAAACAATTAAATTAAATGAGAAATAAGCTCTTCGCTTAGCAGAATATGGTAGCAAACACTGAAAATATATAGTGCAACATATACTCGCCCGTATTTTATTTAATATATTTAGATAAACACACATAGACACAAGAGAAACAAGAACAACAACAAAAATAGTGGGTAGAATTTCTTGTGTAAGACGAAATAACATGTTTAAAAGAGAAAACAAAGGATTTTATCTAATGACTAAATCTTTTATCGGCTTAAACTATAATTGAGAGAAAAGTTATTTGCAAAAATGTCTCAGTCTTTTATTTCTCACAAATGAGAGATGTTGACTTTTTCAACGAAACTTGATTTAGACCAGTGGTTTAAAACAACACCGTTTCGTGCAGCCCATAGATTACCAAGCAACTCTTCGAGGGGCTACACAAGTCAAAATCAAAATTCGAAAAACTTTTTCAATGTTATATGGACTGCAAAATCAAACTTTTAAATTAGAAACTAATGTTTTCTTTCTATTACTATTATTATTTCTACTCTTAACTAAAATACAATAGATCTACTATTTTATGAATGAAATTATAATGAAATAATGATTTCGTTTTTTTTTTGTTGTTTTTTTTTTCTTTTTCTACATAAATTGCGTTTCGAACAGTTACTTTTTTATAAGGATGATAGAAGTTCTGCAGAAGTAGATAGTTTTATGAGTTCTCTGAATCGATAGTTGAAGATCATTGATTTAGACGAACGATTCAATCTCGTATTCTGACACTAGTGACATAAAAGCTGAGATAAGATGAGAGGAAAGTGATTTAGACAAATGAATCAAATCTTATTATGTTACGCTACTTGAGGCAAAAGTAATTTGGACCAGTGACCCTCGGTCTTCTGTTCTCCCACTGTAGAGACATTAGGTATTTTTTGGAAGCAGGCAAGATGAAAAATGAGCAATCGCCTTCGCCGGGAATCGAACCGCGGAACTCTGGATACCGGCCCAGCGTGCAGAACCCCTACACCACGAAGGCACGCCAAGAAGTTGGGAGAAATACCTTATACCACTAATTACCAATTTTTATCTTGTTTTATCTTGAAAAGCGATCATGCTCAACGTTCACAATATTTGATTTTATTTTGTATTAGATGCAAAAATTCTGTTCCAATCAAATACCATTTATGTGTGGCAGGAAGTTCAAGAAGAGCGTTTGTCACTTTGTGGAGATTTATTTAGTTCGACTAGCAGTTAATTTTTAGCTAAAGCAGCTTTCCTTCCAGTCTCGTTTTCTCCTACACTTTCCTGCCAGAACGCTAATGAGACAGGTCGCGCCTATTCCAATTGAGGGAGAAAGAAGTGCTTTTTAAACGAAGGTTTCGGAAGGTGATTTTAGAGCGTGTTAAGCCTGCTTGAAGGCCACGTTGGTATCTTGAATTTCTAACGATTTGATTTCTGTGGCGTTGAGGGCTTCTAGCCATTAGACTTCTTTTCGTCGGCTTCTATGAGTCAGAGCCTCCCTGCTTGTAAATTTATCCTGTTAGCTGTTAGGCTAATTTAATTGCATTTTATTTTAAGTTCAACGTCACCTGTTTGAGTTAAACAAGAAGTGTTGGCTTTATGTAAGCCCACGTGAGACCATCTGTTCAACCATATGTGATTGAATAAAGGGTTCTTAACACCCTTCTTCTGACTCTACTGTTACCTTAAGACCTGGGGATAATTCTTCATGCAGTCTTCGAGTGCTCATTAGTTTATGTTACCTAAAAATTCGAGACTCTCTAACTTCATGAATTCTATGTGTTGCAACAGTTCATTTGTTCGTAAACTACAACAGAAAGAATAAGCTCCTTATCTCTTTTCATTTCTGCTGTCTGTAATGAAAATATCAAAAAGCTTCAATTAGAATTGTTTAAAAATATTAAGAGGTAATAAAAATATGCGTTTAGTATTTATTCAGGAAATAGGTAAGAATTAAGAGGCTGGAGTGAAACCTTAATGTTAAGTCGTTGAAATTTCTATTCTCTGCATTATTTCTATCATACACTAACACTAGTATACGCTGTTAAATACACTAAAAATAGTGTTACTTCAGCTCTGTTTTTTTTTTTTTTATTTCAGTGCACATATGCATCAGTAGTAGAAATTATAAGAGTTACATAGAAATGTTAAGTGTACTGGTTTATATGGTTAACTGTAAAGTGGAAACATGCATTTTAAGATGTCGTGTTATTATTAAGTACTTGATTACCTTAATTATCAATTCTCGGAAGTAATGTTTTTCATTAAAAACCTCATGGAAACTATAGGTAGCACCATTTATATAATAACTAGGTTTAATTTTCAAACTTTATTAAAGAAAGGAAAGCCTAGTGCGCTTTATTTACTTCATATATAGTGACATTTGAAAAACATTACCGACGATACAAAGAAGTAAGACACAGATAAAGTTATGAGAAACGCTTGTTTCTCCGAGTAAATTTAAATTTTTAATAAACGTGAAAGAAAATGACTTTTCGGCTTTATATGAAAACAGCTAGGTTTTCCGGTTGACTGCACTGACTTTGCATTTCAAAGTGAACTTTGTTATTTGAATAAAGATAGGTAAGTAAATACAAGTGCAATAAATATGTTATAGGATTCTGAATTCATTCATTTAATAATCGTAGTAATTTTTATGAGATTTCAAACGCTATTCTTAAAATAAAATTCTTTATTATTTAAAGAGAACTTTCCTTTTTTAAACTTTTAGCCGCAGTATTTGAATATACATTTATTCCAGGTTGCGTTTTCAAAACACAGCGCACATAACAACAAAACTAATAATTATGGAAAACTTAAAATCCATTTTTGTCTTTATTTTCCATCATATTTTAAATATATATCAGTATTTTACTTCACAGAAAAAGGCCAAAACACTTTTTGAAATAAAGTAATATCAGAAATGCATGCTAATTTAGAAACAGTGCCCTTCTATATATATATATATATATATATATAAAAACTATTTTTAAGTGAATTCATAAAAATTTGTCTTAAAAACTGTACTATGAAGTTTGGAAAATCAATTTGAAGCATAAAAATGACCTTTTCTGTATTTCTCATTTTATTTGCCGTTATCGTTCTTAAGGAAATACATTCCTTCTTTATGCTTAAAATAATTTTAATAGGCATCTTGATCAATATATTATTGAAAATTTTCACTACTGCAATTAAATAGCATGAATTCATGCGCGAAGAGCATTTTTTATTTGTCTCTTCATCCTTTAGATTAATATACTCGTGTTAATATTAAAGGAATATATGAAAATAATCATTCCGCTTTTAACAATGTCGTCATTGCCCATAGGTGAAAAGGAATGCAGTAGTATTTGGATATGCTGAGGATTCTATTCTAGGATCCTGGCAAATGAATTGCTTGAACTTTCGATTTCCCAATGTACATAAAGTTATCTTTACGCAGTACATGCAAAGCAATAATTTTCTCCTCTACCTGATGTCTGTTCACTGGAGCAGCGCTTCCAGTAAGAACTCAAATTATTTGACTTAAAAGATCTAATTTGAGGAACTCGGAATTCTAGCGTAAAAGCTCTAATTTAAGGAAATCGGAATATTTCGGAATTCGATGTCTGTGTATCAAACGGTAATGGTTTCTAGCTCTGGGTTTAAAATGAGAGCAGAAGATTCCCTTGTTCACTCGAACATTTCGAAGCAATTGTATGATTATCAAGAGGTCTAGTTTAAACACAATTTTTAAAAGTTCTGAGAAAGGGCATGACATAATGCTATAATTTTCTTTAAGAAGGAGAGAGAGAATTTAATGAAGTTGTCAAAACTATAAACACCGCTCAATGATATTTTTATAAGCCATAAGTAGCAAATGTACCATTAAATAGACATTAAACACTTGTAAGCCATAGATCGACTTTTGTTTTGCCTTTCAACAGAATAATATTGAAACACTTCGAAATACTGTGTAAACTAACAGAAACTGCCACAGAAATACCAAATGAGCGAGGCAGGTCAGGGTCGATGTAGGTCTGTAACAAACATTCGATTAATATATAAAATATCTGTAAAAGGCATTAAATAATTGTGTGGCTATACACAATCACTTTTATATTTCAAAACATTCCGACGGAAGGGTTTGAAAAATCAAACATATTTCCAAGTCAATCTGTATTACTCAACGTGCGTTTGTTGTTAGAAAAATGCATTGTAAATTTTCCTTTTCTTATTTTGCACGTTGAATTTCACCAGTTGCTGGGAAGTGTGAAAAAACTAAAAAAGCATAATGTAAACGCAATTTCTTTTGTAAGGGGCCCTTATTCTTTCACTTTGTTTTACGCTGTAATCAAAGAAATCTCATGCTATCTTCAGTGAGCTACCTTGTTCGTCTTTTCCTTTTTCTTGCTTGACAACAGCCAGTTATTTTTCTTTGTGTCTCTTATATATCTTGAAATATTTTAGGAGCTTTTGTATTGCCCTCCCAACATCTCTGAAAGCTTTCATTCTTCTCAGTAGATATTTTCTTTCATTACATTTCTCTACCCACTGCTAGGCATTTCTGACAATTCTGGCGAATAATAAAAAATTGTTGCATTGTAGATAAAAAGAAATTTTGCGCTTTGAAAATTCTTACATCTAGCTAATGTTCTACCGGAGAGGAAAATTGTTCTCTTTTGCCGTGAACATAATGGAAACAAAAATATTAAATGTTTAATTTATTCACTCTAAAATAAAAGTTTCTCTTAGAAAGTCCTTAACAAAGACATTTCTCTTCTTAAGACGGATAGATCACACCAAACTTGCCGTAATTAAATAAGCAAGCAAACAATGTTTAACAGAAGCGCGAATAATAATATTTTATTTTGTTTTATATCATTTATTCTATTATATTTCATTCAATCATCAGATTGCAATATTACCTGCAGTTCAGGAAATGACAATTTTTCAGCCAAAAAATAAAAGAAATATTTTTTTCTTCTTAATTTAATTAAATTGTTTTTGGTGTTGGCAATACTACACAAAAATGGGAACGATATTCAGCCATACTGTAGAGACATTAGGTATCTTTTTGGAAGCAGGAAAGATGAAAAATGAGCGACGCCTTCGCCGGGAATTGAACCACGGACCTCTGGAATACGCGCCCAGCGTGCAGACCACCACACCACGAAGGCATGCGAAGAAGGCGGGAGAAACACCTTATAATATACACCGGAAAAAGTGTAAAGATAACTGCAAAAATTGAAAAATGGTATATCGTTCTAATAGTATTTACACATTAGTGTAAAGTATATCGCAATTTCTTCAAGCAATAAGTTTCTTCTGTCTAAATGCTATCGTGATTCATTTTGAAATAACCCATTATGCTATATTTCAGGCTTAAAACAAGTTGAAACTCTTTACTTCTTGAAATAACAAATGAAAGAAATGGATTTCTCAAACGAAAGAAATGGAATTCGATTAATTCTTAAAGCTTTATTATTTTTTTTCTAATAGCTAGCCTTTTGTTTTTGTTCTTCCATTTCTCATTCACCTTACTCTTTCGCTCCTGATGTATGTGACAGAGGGATTAAATCTACGGAGACTAACAAGAGGGATTAATTGATTAGAGTAAGATTAACTTTGAATTCCGTACCAATGAGACAGCATCTGGTTTTGTAGTTATCAGCACTATTATTTTGCTATTAAATAATTCGCCTAATTCATCTCATCTAGAAAGAACGCAAATTGGTTTCCGGTTTAGTTTTAGAACAGAATTTGCTGAATGCGTGACATTTTTAAGTAGTGTATGTTTATGTTAGTTTTTTTTAGCTTTAAAAGTGTAATTCAAATGCATTTTTTTAACTTAAAGAAGAAAGTCATCAACGATAAGTATGTGTTTAACATTAAATTAGTGATACATGTGTTCTCTTATCACGTAAAGTCCAGGCCGAATAGTTACTAGTCAAGTTTTTACATCCTTCCGAAAAACAAGAAATGAGAAATTAGAAACATTTGCATATGAACTACATCACGTGACATACTGTGATGCCAACACAGATGCCTTTGTGTTTATGACATTCAGTGAATAATATCTTTTAACAGATTGTACTCATTGTGATCAACAGATCGCACTATTCCAATATTTTCGAAGTTCGTAGAGTATAGAAATTTTCGCTCTAATCCTCAGCGGCACTTTTATGCATTAAATTGAAAAGAGTAAACTATAAAATCTGCGAACTACAAATTAGAATTCATCGAAGCTTGGAAAATATTGAAGCTTGGAAAGTTTCTCAATAGTACCATTTTGAATCTTACTTTAATTCTTTCTGCTGCAGCCTGTGCTGGACAATGTCCAAAAGTCCATTAATCTTCTACTCGTTTAATACTGTTAATACTCGTTAATACCATGAGTATCTAAATCAGGGCTTCTTAAACTTTTTTCAATCGCGACCCCTTTTTATCACTGAGATTTTTTTCGTGACCCATGGTCCGGCTAAATTCTAAATAGACTGTAACTCTTCAACTAATTAACAAACTAATCTGTAATATATCATTATCTTTATTTTACTAATTTGTAAAAGACACTCAGGCTTCCACACTCACTCTCTGCTTCGCCATTGAAGCAAACTCAAAAGTAAGGTAATAACATTCTTTTGTAAACAGTAGTGATGGCAGCTCCCTCTGGCTTCAAAGGGATTTAATAATCTCCAGGACCTCATAATATTTACAAAAATTTTGTGGGACCCCGTAAGTATTGCGCAAATCCGACACACGCGTGAATGAAACTGTCAATTTTTTCACTTGTACTGTAATATACTATTGCAATTTTAGGTCGTTAACTTTAATTTCTAATTTTAAGACATAGAACAATGTGAAAATTTTAAATAAGTAACAGATGAAATGACAGCGTCACGTGCAAAGCAAGTAAAATGAACGTTTATGTTATAAAAAGAATGCGTCGAAACATTTTCTTTTTTTTTCTTTGTCTGTATTGACTTATTTTTATCTATTTTCAGGTATACTGTATAAAAATATTTGGTAATTGTAAAATTATTATAATAAGTTAAAGAAAAATCAAAGCAGCTAAAAGTGTTGGCGATCCACTTGGGAGTCGCGACCTTGCACTACTTAAAGAAACTCTGATCTAAGTAGTGCAAGAAAGCAAGTGATTACGAAAGAAAGGAAACATTTTATTCATTCAAGACCTTCTATCTTCACGTGACTACTGCGCACTCCTGACGGGGAGTTAGGTGATTTCTTTTACCGATGTAATCCGCAGCTCGCGGAATTCTTTCTGGGTTCCAGTCCTTATAAGGCGGGGTTTTCAATGTTGGCATTATTATGCATTTTACCTTTAGGAAATCCTTCTTGGGAAATGTCTTTCTGTTTAAGATGAGTGTAAGAGAATCCATAAATAATGATATCAATGCTTGACAACACATTTTTTAAAATTTTCAGAATTTCATTGCCTTCGAGGTCCTTTTAGAGTCATTAGGTTTATTTTGGAGTAAGAAGCATGAAACTCAACACAACATGCGTATTAAAACTTTGGAACTCCTGACTACTAGTCGGTTACGCCACGAAGACACGTGGTAAGGAAGGAGAAAATTCCTTAAATCCTCAATAAAAATACACTTGGGCAACTAGTACATATGTTACCGTGAAAGACCGAAATTGGAGAATGTCGAATTTCACCGCAGAATGTCAGCATTCACCAAATACGTCGGTAAAAGATCGAATATTTCATTACATTCTTATACATTCGGACGCTCACTGGTGTATGTCGACAATCTCAGATATGCTCTGGTGTAGGTCGAAAAGAGAGGAGTATATGTACATGCTGTCATTGCTAAAGGAAGTGTTACACAAATAAATTCAGTTGTAAAAACAAGGGCCTCTTGTGCAATTCAAAGTGTCAAAATAGTTTACGTTGTTGCAATAAATAAGATTTGAATCCTATAATCGAGTAACTTTTTAACTTCTATTATTTTCCTTTCTCATTTTGAATGTACTGTGTGTTTTAAGTTTCATGTTATTAAGTTCTTATTTTAAGTCTCAAGTGCGTTTTTTTTGCGACTGAATTACGGAGAAGAAAATATAATATTCTTATACGTTCAACATTCACCATTAGTACATGGTGAATGTCGACATTTACCGGTTAAGTCAGAAATAAGAGTATTTGGAAAATATTTCGGACATACACCAAGCGACTAGGTGAATGTCGACATTCATCGGTGAAAGTGGACATTCTCCATATTTCGGTGTTTCACCTTAACATATACATTCATCCAATGCCGCAAGCTGCGTATGTCTACACTTTTTATAATTTCATCTCAATTGTTTTTTGAAGCCTTTAATTATTTGGCATTTCTTGAATTCGGTATTTTTTGGATGCACGATATTATTCTTTTGGCTATCACGATAAACTTAACTTCATAACTAAATGTTTACGATAAAGATAGAAGAATTATTTAAAAACTTATTATTAGCTGTCGCAGACAAATATTCTTTATAAACGTACTTAATATATTATTTTAAAAACGCCTTTTGTTTTAAAAAAATAGTGCTCCTATTTACAAAAATTGCAGTTAAGAAATTTGCAAAGTGGTTAATTGCTAATTTGTCAAAGCATAGCTTTGATTTGAAAGATAAATCCAACATCAAACGACCGCGCCTGTGATAAACGATTGTTATCGAAACAAAATGGATGAAAATATTAAAACCATACAGAATGGCGACACCTTCCGGGCTGCACGGAGGTATATCACACCATAAGGATGCACATTAGCAATATAATGTAACGGAGTTATGGCAAGGATCTTGAGAAATGGAAAGACTAAGCTAGATACTGTTACGGATTTTGTATCTAGTTAGCTATTTTTGGTAGAAATGTGATTAAAATTGTTTTATTATCCCTTGTAATGCAGCGAGTTACAAGTTTTAAGAGAAAGCTACGCCCAAAAAGTAAGAATACAAGAGCGCGCTCATTTAATATACAGATATCTCGAAATTTATATTTAAATTGAATAAATGCAATTGTGTGTTAGCTTTAACTGTAATTCTACTCTTTTGCTTTCCAGAAACCTCGAGAAAATATCAAAATGTTCTCGTGCACGATTAAAAAGCTTTAAAAAGCCGGAGAAAACCATCTCAATTCAATTCTTTACTAAGTTCTTATTGTTTTACTGAGCTCCTGCAATTTTGAGATCGGATTAGCTTTCTCTGCGCTTTGAATTGTGTTCTATTTAACGTTTTAGTAGTTTAAAATATAGCTACTGTGTGATAGTGTGATATTGTATGAATTATCTGTGAGGAAAAATTTCAGCATTTTGTTTTTATTTCTTGTGATAAGAATAAATTTTATTAACTTTTCATCAGACTTGTGTATTCAATCTATTACGAACCCTAACGCACGCAAAAATACGTTTCTAACGTTAAAATAACAGAAAGAAATAACAGGAAATGTTATCGAACGTATGATGGAAAATTTCTTCAAACAAGAACTTATCAATTATCTGCACGCAAGACAAAAAAATGTTATCCCTTGATAAAAAAGGGTTAGAGGTCATGTACATATCACGCGATAGATATATTTTTCCTTTTGTGTCATATTTATCAGCGGACATCACACTGATAGCTACTCGTCACGTTATGAGTTCGCATTTGAAGTTTGTTCTCTCACTCAAGGTATTTGTAGCGAATACGAAACGATTCTCGAGCCTGGAAATGGTTTTAAGTTTTCATAATTATCATCAAAAAAGGATAATTGTTAACCTTGTGGGCTACATTATGATTACTTCGAAGTATCTTATCTGTCGAAATATATCCGTATTAGTAATATGTATCCTCTTTCTCAGTAAATCGGTCATCATTCTGCCAGGTTATATGTATTTAAAAATTGTTTGAAACATATATACAGAGGGTGTTTACATATTTAAAGCGATTTAGGGACCGTTTAATTAATGTTAAAAGCATTTTTTAAATGTTAGGTCTGATAGCCTTTTTTCTGGACTATCAATCTGTGCCTTGATTTCCACAGAAGAAGGGCTTTTCATAAAATACCCAGGGTTATTGACTTCCATTCTTCTTCGACTACTTTCTAGAGTCCATCAATCACGTTGTGTTTGCGAATAGATAGAAAGAGCTGTTTTTAAGAGATTAAAGGTACAATAGTCCATAGATAAACATCAAGGGACTTCGCAGGTATGCAATAGCTGTATCAGTCTTTATTTTTTCAAGGAATGTAGTGGTACTTTTCAAAGTATGACGTGTTGCTTTATCTTAATTAAGTTTAAATATTTACTGGATAAGGGATAAATAAATGGAGTTTCTTCTATAAATATTGGGCTAAAAACTTTCTCTTGATAGATGTTGAACTGATTTTAACATTTTCTCTTTTTTCTTATTTTTAATTTCCCTTTGCTAGAGAATCCAGCGACAGTCATAAACCCCTTACTGAAACTTTTTTTACATTGACAGAACGAAGTTTGCACATTTTTTTCTCTTCGCTTTCGGTAATAAGTAGACCTTTTTTTGTTGCAGTCACTCAGGTAAATCTATGCTTCAACAAGTGTTACAATGTATTTCTAATTATCTCCTGAGAAACAGTTTTCGTGCAGGATTTTACAAATTGCTGTGCGTTGAGCCTCGGCAAAGGCTAGTAAGTATCATGTTTTTTTTTTAGATTTTGTAAGTTGTAAATCTGGGTTTGTTATTTTATTAATTGTTGCTAGAGATGTACTTAAAGATTCTGCAGTTAATTTCTCTGCATCGGCAGATTTTTTTCCTTGTTACCAAAGATTTAACTTTAGAAACATTAAACAGCATGTACCTTTTTCGGGTATTCATTCTTCTTTTCATATAGAAGTAATTACTGACGCTTTTTTACTTTCCGGTCAATAATGTTGCTTATTTTGCACTTAGAAATTTTAATACCAAGCATTTAAAAAAGTTTCTGAATTATAGTGTAGAGACATTAGGTATTTTTTTGGAAGCAGGCAAGATGAAAAATATTCAACGCCTTCTCCGAGAATCGAACCTCGGATCTCTCAGTTACGCGTTGAGCGTGCAGACCACCACACCACGAAGGCGGGAGAAATACCTTATAATACAACAGCAATATTTCTCTTTGAAAAGCTCAGAAACATATAATTCAATTTACAGCTTGTTTACATGCAGCAATTAGAAAGATGAATAAAAATAGCAGATGATATTTCTCATTTCAGATAATAAGCTTGCGGAGTCTCATTCGTTTTGGTAACATACACTAAGTCCATACTCTAAGCAGAACTATGCGAACGAATCATCGCTACGCCTAAACAGAAAGAGTCTAAAACATCCTTTTATTGCCAACTCGCATAGCTGAACAGAAGGCATTCCTGGTGCTTACAAAACCAGTCAACATTTATGTCATAAATTCAAGAGTAAGAAATTCAAATTTAAACTAAATCTAAGTCTTGAGCTACCCAAAGACTACGCAGAAATAATGAACGCGCAAGTTGGCTCAAATTCGCATCGACGTGAAAAGCATTATCATCAAGAATAACTAACGCCGCAGAGAGGACTGCTGTCTTAGAATATCAACTATAGTAACGTAGCCTTCAGGAGGTAGAACACGCTTTTACTAAAGTAATCTCAGACCCTCACTTAAATGTACGCGAGCTAAAATTGTCATTCTATTAGAAAAGCGGAAAAAGAGAAGTGACAGTAAAGAAGCTTAACATAAAATAACTGGTTACTTTAAATGAAATGCCTTACAAGATATTGCCAGAAATTTTTATTTCAAAACATTTTCTTTTTTAAAATTTGTAAGGTATATTTTAATTTTATAACTGTTATTTTAAATTAGTGAACATTTCCTGTCTTATCTCGTTTCAACTTACAACTCCTTACCAGAATGAGTTTTTAAATCGCTTTGAATGCAAATGTGGAAGAGAATAGTATTAAAGTCAACTTCAACTTCGAGAGAGCTAGGATTCTTGAGTAGCGCGTGTTTGCCTCTACGTCTCTTTAAGCTGTTGTTACGTGATATTTTGAGTGAATAAAGGGTAATTAAACGTTCCTGAGTTAAGCTTTCTGTTCTTGGAACTAAGAGATTATTCTCTTAGCAGTTCACTAGATTCCTCGACACTTAACAGAATAAAAGTGAGGAACTCCATAAGTTCTTTATCAATATCGTTTTAACAAAGTGTAAATACCTTCTGTATATATAACATACACACACACAAACACTCTCACTCAATTATAGTTATTCAATTAATAATTTCTATATCGATCTCAAAAGTAATTCACTATATCTTGAACCAATTAACGCTATTTTTCTAGCGTGCTTTTTTCTAGAATTTTTTTAGCAGTGGCCGAGTGGATAAAATCTCTGAAAGTTGGATCCAGATTCGAATTACGGTGAAATGATTGTCTGGGTAGGTATTTTTGTAGTTTTTCTCATATACAATACAGGAGACAGTTTTTTTAAGGAATTCCTATTTAGAAGCTTTCCTGATCCTAATAAAAATAGCCCTCGAATGCTCTGCCGTGTGCTCAGCCAGCCGACATTTACATAGTTTACCATGCGTCTGGGAAAGATGACATGTGCCGTTTTAGAGAGGAAAGATATTTTACATTAAAACTGGTTAGAAAAATAAAATAAACGTTTTAAAGTTATAACCTAATATATACGCATATTAAAAATTTCTTGGAATTATGCTTAAAATTTCTTCTGTAGTATGCAGATCTACTGGATATGTCACTGAGCACTAAAATTTCATCCAGAGCTCGAGTTGCTTCCTTGGAGCACTTGATTGTATGAGGTTTTTCCTATTATGTCAAATTAGTTTTCACTTACAAAGCTCTTCGCGTTTTCAACGCAGATAACCTAGGAGTGCTTTTATATACAATTATTTGTTTTCCCAATCGTGCGTTTATTTTCTTTTCACTGAAAGAAACAAATATATTATAATGAAAGGAAGGTTCTCATACGAGAAAAAGTATACAACTCATGCACGCTATGGCTTGTGTTTGGTAATTATTTTGAACTTTAATTTAATAAATTCGAAATTCATTATTTCGAATAATAATGCATAACTTGTGTAAGACTAAATTAGCTCCAAAAATTTACTTTGTGTCCTTATTTACAGTTGGTGATGAGGTCTGCATCAAGGGACTGGGCTGTTTCAAATTGACAAAAGACTATTTTCATCCGCAATATCGACCTTGCAACGTGCTACCTGAACCTCGGAGTCTTATTCACACCAAATTTGTATTGTTCACGAGGAACAATATTCACCAAGGAAAATTCCTTGTAGCAGATAATGAAACCAGTATTAGAGAATCAGGATTCAATGCAAATCATTCCACCAGATTCATTATACATGGTTACCAGGAGAATCCTCTTCATGATGCATGGGTTTTGGTGAGTACACTTCTACTTCCCGCTTCTTGTGAAAGTGTCTAATGAGAGATGTTATATATGTTTATTGTTTGGATTATAATTTCTTCTGTAAGTTATATATTGAATTAAATGTTTTAATATATAACGAAGGCTTTGGGGACGATGGTGATTTAGTTAGAAGTTTCTCATGGCAATAACTTAAAATTCTACAACTTGCAAAGAATTATTACATTCGCTGTGCATGTTTTTTGGTGATGTGACTGGTTTGCATGTTTTGCTAGCAAATGAAAGGTTCACGGTTCAGATACCGTATATGATATAGTTGAGTTTTCACTTTCTCGGATTCCACCCGTATTTGGCCTGCCGGGTCTCGTACTTTTCCCAAGTTACTCTTTAAGTAGAGGAGAATATAAGGAATTATCGTAGTTCTACCTTGCATGCTCTTGTGTTGTAAGTAATCAGCATGACAGCTGGGAGATGCAAGATTCGGGGTTCGAATCCCGGCCAGAACACGGTTAATATTTCATTTTTCCGTTTCGTAAAACCTAATAGTCTCGTCAAAGCAGGAGAAAAACAGCGTGTTTCTGGCAGTTAGTTGGAACAAATTTGAAAGTTTAAACATCTCATCATTAAGGCTTTAAAGTTATTTGAAGGAGATTGCGAGAGCGTGTTTTGTAACCTGAAAATTATTTGTAATATACCTTCATGAATTTCTGAAAAGCCTCAACAAAAGACTGAAGTTTAGGAAACTATGTTAGGAGATTAGGCAATAACGGTTTACTCCCTCCAAAATTTTTTACTTGTTGGAGTTTTGACTGATACTGAACATACTTTATAAATTTCGCCATATTTTTGTATAAAAATTCTCATTCTCTCTCTAGACGTTCTTTAGTTTAATGCTAAGACTTTAAATATCAGATTTATTTTGATGGATTTTTGATTCCTAAATTGGGATATATCCTTGTAAGTGAAAGAAAACGCAAATTAAAATCCAACCATAAATGTTCTCATATAAAATTAATTCGGGAGGATCCCTGTCTAGGGTGAGTCAAAATGTTTCAGATCAATTGGGAACATTTTTGTAAAATACAATAATCCGAACTTTCATTACTTGGAATAGTAACTGAGATAGTTTCTGTACTAGATTCATGAAACTTCAAAGCGATTGCCACGAGTTACTATATTGCAGGAAAGCCACACTTGATTTTCTGCGATATAGCCTTTCAGCAGCTAAAAAAAAAAGAAAAAAAAGAGGGATGAACAAAGCTTTATAACAGAATAACATAAGCAGCAAGTAAACTATGTACTGCCCAAAGACAGACTAAGAGAGAAGATGAGGCTATCCAATTAGGAGGAATTTAGTTCGCTTTAGATTAGTTATGACTATGAATCCCATTTGTCGGCCTGCGACTCTAAGCATGTCATTCAGCTGTTTTGGCAATTAATTATATCTTCAGAAACCTCAAACTCACTTTACGCATGATTGTTTTATCCTCTTATAGTATGATAAAAACTGAGGCAGACGAAGTTATCCTTTGATTTAGCTTACAACAGTTGCAAATGATGCGGAGGATTGCAAGATGTTTTTACATCATTCGTCTCATTGTTTCACATGATCTCTCTTCCTTTAGGTGCAATTTAAATATAATTTGAATGCTTTTATAAAGTGAGAAATTTTAAGCATAAAGGTCAAATCATGTTTAAGCTGCTTACTTTCCGAGACGGGAAGCACTTTTGCGTATGCCGTCATTGGATATTTATGAAACCTCTTCGACTACTACAACACATTTCGTCCAATAAAGCGTCGTGATCACTTTTTGAGGATTAATATTATTAGATCCTCAATTTTTGAGGTGCAGTGTATCTTCCTACTTTTAAGCGAAGAAGCTGTCAAATCAGTAACTGCTAACATTTTCTAAATATTCTTCATAACTAGTAAACATTTTCAGTAACTGACAGAACAGCTGTGATAATATCAGATTATAATAAAGGCTTAGCTGACATATGATCCATACTGTTTTTTTGAACAGAAAATCAACGATCTGTGCAATTCTTGCTATGAAAATTTCATAAAGAGAGATAGCGCTAAACAGTTTAATTTTGTGTTGAAATTTCTCATATTACACCAATTCTAAAACATTATTTTATACTTATTTTAATCAAATTTCTATTAATGTGAGTGTAAAACACTTTTTTTGCCAGTCCAGTTTTGTACTGTAAGAATTATAGAAATATTTTCTTTTCTTAGTCTAAAAGGCATATACTTTTAAGAGCGATGAAGGTTTTTCATACTGAAATAAATACCGTTAAAATGTTATCAATTGTAACTACAAAGTGCCCACCAAAGAAAGTGCAAACATTTTAAGAAACATTAGAGGTCTTTACAGAAGAGGAGAGAAGTAAATACTAGAAAACTAAATGTACTTTAAAACTGAATGCAGGCACTGAAGCTGTAAAGTAAAAAAAGGATTTTTTGGGTTAGAGCCATCTTTCTCTAAAAAATACATCTTTCAAAATTGTTGAACTTAACTCAGTAGAATGAAAGACATTCGCTCTTATCAAAGAATGAATTGAATTAATTAATTAATTAATACTATTATCTTTACATTCTAAAACATTTCCTTTTAATGCATTGTAGAACACGCTTTTCGAATTTAGATATTTAGACTTAATCAACAACTGAGCATAATTTTATAACTTCTTAAACAACCCTTTGATAGAATGTTATAAAATGATGCTCACTAATTTGCAACAGAAAAGTATTATGCACCGCCAGCAAGTGCAAAATTTGATAAAATATATGTGCAAATCACGCAAACGTCTGTCAGGGTTAATCAGTATATAATTTATTTATTTAGGAGCTATAAAGCTGGTATCTTCTACTCTTTAAAATTTAGGAGCATTTCAAGTTATTCTAATTTAAGTAGAATTAATTTTCTAAGGTATAAAATTTTATGTTAAAATTAAAAAAACATTTTATACAAATATAAAACATATAGATATAAAAAAAATAACTCACTCATTTGCCATAGCTGCTGAATGTGTTATTTTAAAATGTTACGTGTTATTTAAAAACTAATACGCATCTAAATAACGTTATTTTAGATTTAATTATATTTCCACGATTCATACATTATATAAATTTGCATCTTCTTGTGATTCAAACTTAGAGCTACAAATTTTGATTCTTTGTTTTCGGCAGCAATTTATTCAGATGACCACATTCAACAATTTTCATAAAATCATCATTTCTTAAAAGGTCTAGATGGAATTTTATGGTATTTGAGTTTAACTAACGTAAGTTTAATTTAATTTGCATCTTTCTTTATGACTTACTTGGTCATGAACTTGCTCATTCCAGAGATTTAGGCAGATTTGATTGGCAGTCGGTTTAGTATGAACTGAAGGAAGAATTTCTTACTCGTTATAAAGTGTATTAGTTGAACGTTTGGCTGTGAAGAATGCCCTACACTCTTGCCTTCTATTTGCGTTTGTTCGAGAGAAAATTAAAATTTCGCTACGTTAACTTTCAAAGATATATTAAGACTTGATATAGCTTTTTAGGTGTCCGACCCGAAGGATGTAGCCTTAATCAAAAATTGCTCAGATTTGTAATCAAAAGACTTTTACGTTCCAGCTTGTTACAGTAATAAGGAGACTGCACATTTGTTTTGCAGCATTTTAACTTTACTCTCATAAGCGATCAGGCATAATAAACTAATCATTTTGTGTGCTTTCACATTTAATCTAACTAACAGCGATAACTCATACCGCAGCTTTTAGGTAACGCTGAGGAATGAGAGTTAGATTTCTAGTAACTCAGTTAGCGATAGCCCCTCAAATGTTAAAATTGCAATAAATCTAATGGATACATTGACATTTACTTCAACTCTATTTTTAGATGCATCACAAAACGACTGAGAGTTAATAATGCCTGAAAAGGCAGAGCCCAAGAAATCTAAAAGACTGCGTGCCCAATGAAAGAGATGCTTTGAGAAGTTTTTTTTAGATGAAACTGGCAGGTATTCACGTTACACTCGAAAGAAACCACAAAAATTCCCATTCAGCCCGCCCGTTTGAAACAGGGAAGCAATGTTTTGTATTTTGAATTCACTATTTATTTGCTTCCAAAGCAGTATTCAAACCGCATTCTTTCGGCTCTTCCCTAACTTGGTTACAAATAATGCATAAAATTTAGTATATATGTGTATATAAATATAAAACATATTGCTTTATTTAAAGTGATTAATCACTTTAAATAAATAAGCTCTGCGATTACATGCTTCTTAGGCAAGTTCTAATAAATAAACTGTTCTTAATGAAGCAAATTAAAAGACAATGTAGAACACTAAATTGGAAAACTACACAACTCAGTATGCTGCCACCTTGCTTGCGAGAATCACTTGCAGTGATTGGGTTAGCTGATGACCTAGTTTAGAGAGGCTTACATTATTTATATATATATGTATATCCAAATGTATGCTAGGGAAATCAACCTATCACCATTCCATTCGTTCGTGCTTTTCTCTCTCTGCAGCTTCACAATTTTTCGCCTCTAACGGCGACAAAAACGTCATCAGTAGGCGCTTGTATTTTCTTCCGTTCTGACATGGGAATCGTCTTGATTGGCCACAGGTAAAAATCAATTTTCCAATTACAACATATTTCCGCACTAAATTCATAATATACATTTTCTAACATACACATTACGTTTACATTAATCTTATAATGCACCATAGCGTCTCGTGTTTTTTATAAACATATACTAACGAGACACTAGAAGACCATGTGAAAAATTGTCCTCAATTACGATAAAGTCCAGAGAAGTGCATAGGCAACCCTTTATTAACTCAATATAATCACAGATGCCATCTACTCATGCTTACAGAAGGCTTAACTCTTGGGTTTAACTCAAACAGGTAACAATAAAATTAAAATTAAATGAAGTAAGAACGTAAATTTAACGGCTCACAGGATAATTTAAGTCGAAGGATGGCGCTGACTCGTAAAAGTCGGCGTAAACAAGCTTAATGGCTAGAAGTGCTCAACGCCACAGAAATCTAATCGCTAGTAATTCAAGATCGTAAAGTCATAGCAGGCATTATACACTATAAAATCACCTTCCAAAACATTCCCTTAAATACTACTTTCTACCTCATTAGAATACACGCGAGCTGGCTTATTAACATTCTGGCAAGAAAGCGGGTTTTGAAAACGAGAATCAAAAGAAAGTTACTTTAAAATAAAAACGAGCTGTTAGATAAATTAAATGAGGCCCCACAGCACAATACACTTTATGAATACGTTAAAAATACACATTGTGCTTAAAAGTGACATGATAATGAATATTCTGAAATTCACATAAATTATTTAAATATACTCGGATAATAATGGAAATTCTCTCCAATTTATTACTAATTAAATACTAAATTTAAAGTAATACTGATTCATTATCAGTCCTAAAATGGTAAGTCCCAAAATAATCGCAAGTTAATAGAATGCACGGCAAGTCTTTCGGTTTCAAATGCTCAAGAAGTTCTTAAGGGTCCGAAGTCTTTTGAAGCCTTGCCAGCAATCACATGCATATAGATATATAAAAAGGAAAGTTCTTACCTTAATCGTAGCAAAATTTACCAGCATTAATCCTTACGATGTCTGGCGCCGATTTTACATGCGTGGACGTCCAATACCTTGGCGTCTACTGCTGGTTACACTGTCATTTATCTACTTTGCATAAATACAAGCACGGGCAGATCGTAAACAACCTACCAGTCGTACAGTTTCGGAGATGCTCATTCCGAGTCTTCGGGCAGTTACAATTTGCCTTCTATCAAATTCGCTTAGATCAGTAGCCTTTTCCGTTACTCGAAAAGGTAACTAACTATAAGAATAATTCCTTACCTTCTCCAGCAGCAGTTAAATAGACTTCTATACTTAATCACGTACTCTCCACGTCATCCAGAGGCGTTTATTAAAAAATGTGGAGATGGTCATAATGCTTTGGCTCATCAGTGTATTTTTCCATAAGCCAGCATTTTGTCGTTTAAAATGTCTCTCGAGATAATTAGGTCATATGGTTGTGCCTCATTATTTAAAATAAACAAATTCGCGGTCGTTTCGTTGATTCCGAGTGAAAGCTTAGCTTTACCCAAGGTCACCGCGCATGCGTGACGTATCTATCAAACATTCAGGCGGTTCACTGTCGGAAATCGTTTTCTTCAAACATGCTGAAACGTCAGAAAATTCACCATGACTCATCACTAAGACTAATTTGATTCTTTTTCATACCATCCTTCGATTTTACGCGACTCTCTGTCTGACACGGGATTTTATATATTTTTATATATTTAATGTTTTTCTTCCAGTACCTTTCTTTAAGCAATTCCACTGCTAAATCATAATTATTTAATGACACCAATAATCCTTGAATACTAATTAAGACTGGTCATTTTAAGAAAGCTCTGAAATAAATTATATTTCTCTATTTTAGATAAGCGTTTGTTGCAATAAATAGCCACATCAACCATGCTCAGAATTCATGAAATTTCTTGAAATACCCTCAAAAGGTTCTACGTGATGTTTTACTCATTTTGGTTCACTTTTCAAAATAAGTAAAAAATAACTCTTCGACGACAAATATGCCTTGTTCCTTTCCGAATTCTGGAGATAGTTCTTGACTTTCGTCTTTGCGCAAATAATGCGTTTTGTATATTCCTGATTATGCTTGACTTCAGCTTCGAGATCTGACACTTCAGGAATTAAATCCACAATTTCTGGACCTAACATTAAATATATATTCTGCTTTTTCTTATAGATTCATCTCACTTTTTATTTTACAAATGGCGGGCACTTGCCTATAACGGCATTGGCCACTACTAAGGCCAGAAGCGGTGACCACTTTTTTATGGAGGCATCATTACCTCCTACGAAAGGAAAGACAATTTTACATCCATGCCTTTCCCTAACCACTATACTGTCTGGGCGGCGATTCATCTCACTTTTTTTCTAGTGATTTCATATGTACAATATTTTGCTCCAGTAAATGAGATATTCAGTTAGTTACTTTGTGTTGTTAATCTCCTTTTCGTTTGAGTTACTTGTGTTGTTAATCTACTTTTCTCCTGTTCGTTTTGAGTTTCGTTTTCGCTTTATCTAAAGCTTTCTTGGTATGCTCATCCACGAGAATAACTAATAATAAGATTCTATACTCATAAATTCTCTAGTCTGTTAGTATTATCATAAATAATTTAATATAAATATTTCACAGTTCAAGAAAGCATTCAGATTTCAAATCGAAACTTATCCCTTCTTCGACGGTCATGATGCGTGAGGGTCCCAGCTCATCCCAAGTGGGAAAATATGTTAGCTGGTGACGTAATTTTACTCATCAGAATGGCTCACATTATTATTAAACTAGGTTTTATTAATGAATGAATTATACATATATGTACATCCAACTGCATGCTGGGGGATTCATTACTTCGCCATTCGTTCGCGCTCTTCTCTCTCTGGCGCTTGTCAGTTTTTCGTCTTTGAATGGGCCTTTCTTACAGCGCCATCTGGGGGCGCTCACAATTGTGAAAAAGCTGCCGAGAGATGCTGGCGTACTTATTAAATTGTTAGGAAGTTGATTAGTCTCATACTGAAACCTGGCAAAGACTTGACCACACTTGAGGGATATCGTCCCATTAGCCTACTGCCCACACTTGGCAAGATCTTCGAACGGATCACACTCAATAGGATGAAAGATTTCATCAATAGACTTCCCCCTGAACAGTTTGGTTTCAGGAAAATTTTATCTACTACAAAACAACTTGTGCGACTTACAGAATTTATTGGTTCAGCACCGCATATATATTTTTTCTTCTGCTTATTATGTGCTCCGCCCTTGGGCACTATACGGAAAGGGAGGGATGCCCCGCGGAGGTGTTTTTAAGGGAAACTGTCTCGTATCCACGTTACACATGGGGAAAACCACAAAAACGCCCGTGCAGCCAGCCCGTTCGCCGGAACTCGAACCCCGGACCGAACTACCAGTGTTCAGTGGCTTTTACCGCTCGGCCGCTGGTGGGCCGTCAGCACTGCATAATAATCAGGAAGTCGTCTTACTCATGCGTCTGACAGCGTCTGGCATGAGGGGCTCATTTTCAAATTGATTTGCAACAACTTCTCAAGAGAAATGACTCAACTCATCTATTCATTCATTAAAAACAGAAAATTTTATGTTTCATTTCGAGAAGATATTTCCGATCAAAGAAGAATCAGAGCCAGTGTCGCTCAAGCGCTATTTTAGGCCCAATTCTCTACTTGTTCTATGTCCCTGACTTCCCTAACATCCGTAATGGCATAAACAACTTTTTAGGTTGCTATGCAGACGATACAGTTCTCGCCGTAAAGTTCCTGAGCCCTAATACTGCAATTCAAAAACTTCAAGAAATTATTCCTCATATTGAGCACTAGTGTGTGAAATGGAAAATTAATGCTGAAAAATCGCAAATATTAGTCATTAGCAGAAATCAATGTTCAAGACAAAATATCTACTCTAAAGTAAAACTCTTCGATACGGATATCCCCATAGTCAAGAAAGCTAAGTATTTAGGCATTACCATTAATCACAGACTTACTTGGGCAGACCATATTAATAATATTAGAAATAGGTTTTATGGAAACATGAAGCCGCTTATGCCACTCTTAGGAAAATTCTCCAGCCTAGACCTCAAAAGAAAATGTCATATCTATACAGCCATTATTCGGCCTATTCTTTGCTATGCTTTTCCTGCCTGGACCACTATCCAAGAAAAAGACATGAAAAAGTTACAAATTGTCCAGCATAAATTTTTAAGGTTAATCACGAATGTTTATTACTTCGTCTCCATTCCCACTCTACATCAAGAACTAAAAATTGACTACATTAAAGATTTCATTCATAAGCTTATCAGGTTCTGTGTTCCTCCTTACTTGCTTAGGGAACATTAACTGTCCTGACTCGGAACAGGGAGCTTACTAAAGCTATGTTCAATACTTTTGGGAAGTAGACAATACACACAGGAAGGATATACGAAACCCTTTATTTTTCTCTCTTTACAATGATTTCCGGACTTCGGAATACAGAGACCAACCACTTGTGGTCTGAACGTAAGAATATAAAAATATTAACTAAACTCTAACTAAACTAACTTTGGATTAATCAAACAAGTGCCTAACTCCAAGATTGGCCGTATATTAACAAAAAGCCGTATGTAGTACAGAGAACTGCTAATACTACGATACGTTTAAAATTATCAAGAGGTTTAAACCTCTGGCCTTGAAGGCAACCAGCAACCGAGTAAAACTACTATGGCAAGCGGCCTGCTTCTAATAGCTCCTTCCTCTCTCTTGCTTGGCAAAAAGCCACAACTTAAGTACTTGGCGTTAGCAAGACAAATTTGCATAAATAAGTTAAAGCTTTTAATTCTGGCCGGAAGTAGAAAATAAGAAGTGATAGTAAAGATTTAAAATAAAATAAACGTTAGTAAAACTTAGGATCCTTACAAGCTTAATGAAAATTTCTTCAAAAAAGCTCTTACCTGTCCGTATATGAATAAGTTCCAGGTTTTCAACTACATCATCCTACATGAGGACGGAGATCTAAGACACTGGGCGGCCTACCTCTGTGACTCAAATTTTCCGACATAACATTTTTGTGTATATATTGTATCATAGTTTTGGAAGGCCGGAAGTAGAAAATAAGAAGTGATAGTAAAGATTTAAAATAAAATAAACGTTAGTAAAACTTAGGATCCTTACATACTTCCCGCCAGAGTTAATTAGTTTGAAACTGGGGTTTAAAACGACCTTGTTGAAAACTTTTAGCTCTAGAATCTAACGCGAGGCCAATCTTTTACAAACATTTCTCACTAGAAACTAGAAATTAAAAAAAAAAAAGTCGTTTTTACATTATCAACTCCATGAACAATTACTTTTCATCTGTACTGCATCTAAACAGGAGTTTGTAGTTGAAATCTGGTTCCTTCCAGAGATCTGGAAGGAAAACTAGTTTAATGAAATGTTACACAATTAAATGGCAAGTAACATGAATACTTATATTTCTGTTTTACATTCTAATTTCATTCATGACGTTATTTAATTATCTCCCCGTGCTCTCTGACATGTGTTGTAAAGGAAAACAACAAACACGAACGTGTTTATGTACAAGTGTTCAACACTACCGCCTGCAATCAAAACACTAACGTGTTAAAATTCAACATAACAAGACCTCAGAACACACCTTATATTCATCTCTAAACCCTGAGGTACTATTCTGAAAGTGGATAACTCTGAAGTGTAGCGTCAGAGAGCCTAACTACATTCATTCAACCTTTAACACATATTCACAATAATTTGCTCTTTTTACAGTCACACGAATAAGTTAAAAGTTTTAGCATTACTTTCACTTTTAACATATCACAGTATTTCTTAACGTTTAAAATAACAGTTGACATTGTATATAAGGACATATTAACATGCCGTTAATTTTAAGCATTTTAAAACATACATTAGTAGTACATTGTTAACTTCTATTCTTTTCTAAGCAAGTGCCAATTCTTATACATTGAAATACTACATTTCAAAAGTCTTTCAGACTAAAACTTCTTTCTTGCCAGAATCTTTTAAATAAAATTTTATACAATAACTTTTACAATTTTCTTAAGGTACCTTTCTCAAAGATTATCAATGCTTTTACAATATTCAAGTATTTACACATTCCTATTATACATTAATTTTAGTTTTACTCGCGAGTAATTGAAAAACATAATACCAAAATAGGTAACAACTCATTTCTCGCCTTTTTGGCGATAAAGGTAGACCTCACATGAGGTAAAACGTCTTGAATTCTGCCACTTGCAGTAAGAATGAAAAATTAACTCAAGGTTTCAAAGTAACTTAAAGTTTTACTTATCTTTGTGATATTCGGACATCCCTTTTTCTGCCCAGTCCTGGAAGGTAGCGAAGACTACGGTTTGGTTTATCTTCCTTCTTGTGCGGGTTCGCCCTTCAGTTCCTTCCTCCATGAGCTTTCTTTTTCTTCCATTGCGGTCACCCTTGAAGACCTTCTTTTCAGCCTCTGCCTGTGGTCTCGGCCGTTTGATGGCAGCTGGTCTTGGCGAAACCGGGACAACTGTCTCTCGTTGTTGCCTGGATCTCGTTGCTGGCTGTTCAAATTTTTCTTGCTTCTTTGCATCTGCATCTGGTCTTCCTTCATTAATTCGTCGACATTTGCTGCGTAGACTCCTATCCGATGGGTAGATCTTCCGTTTTGGAGCCGTGTTATAGTTGCTGTCATTTCTCCTGGCTCTCTTTGCATTAGTCGTACTTCTCCCTTCTTCATTCTGGCGGTGGTCGTGCTCTCTCTTTTCTGGTCGGTGAACGGCTTCTTTATCTTGTTACCTTCAATTTTCCAACGGGGAAACTTTCTTTTCAATTGCTCCTGCCTCCTAATGGCTTGCCCTTGTGATTGTCGTTGTTCCACCTCTGGAGCTTGTGCCTGCAGTGCCTGTCGTGCCGGATCCTGCAAAAGATCTTTAAATATTGGCATTTTATTACGATTATAGAATGGTTTTATCTGGTCAATGTTTGCGGAGCATGTTTCACCATTCCTGGCTTTTAACACCACTACAGCCTGAGTTATTTTTTCCATGACATATGGTCCTTGAAATCGTGGAAAAAACTTGGCAGTTTTATCTTCTGGTGCTGAAGAAAGTGAATGCTTAATTTTTAACACTTCATCTCCTACTTTATAAGTTACTCCCCGTCGTTTCATATCGTAATAAAGTTTCTGTTTTCTCTGTGCTACTTCAGTGTTCTTTTTTGCTTCATTAATTAATTTTTCTATATCGCCCATTTTAAATTCTGGGGCTCTTTGTTGAACATAAAATAATTTATCTAACGGCGTTATAATCTTTCTGCCTAAAAATAACTCAACAGGAGTTTTGCCCGTTGTATCATGTTTTGCGGTCCTAAGGGCGAAACTAATTCATTGACATAGTTATACCAGCTTTTATGAAAATTTTTAACATAAATACGGACAATTTTCACTATATTTCTATTGACCCGTTCCGCTATAGTTGATTGCGGCCGATACGGGACCATTTTTAAATGACGTATGCCCAGTTTTTGGCACATGTCTTCAAATATATTACTTACAAATTGAGGACCATTATCCGATATAACTTTTAGGGGCGCCCCGTATTTTAAAATATATTTATTTAAAATAGAATCAGTAACTAATTTCGCGGAGGCTCGTTTTAAGGGAACAATTTCGGTCCACTTACTAAAATGATCAACCATAACAAGGAGATACCGACTTTTATTTAACTGACATTTTGGGAAAGGGCCCAATAAATCGATGCCAAATATTTCATTTGGAAATTCGGATTTAATGCTATTTAGAAACCCGGCCGGGCGGAAATTAATATAATTAACTGCTTGACATGTTGGGCAGGCCTGGACATACGCCCTTGTTAACTTTTGCAGTTCAGGAAAATAAACTGCTTCGCGTACGCGTTGGATGGTTTTTCGAATACCAGCATGAGAAGCTAATGGGCAGTCGTGTAACTCCTGCAGTATATTTAATCTAAGACTAGCTGGGATAACAGGTCGAAATTCGTTGTTGGAATTCGTAGTTTTTGTATAAAATAATAGACCATCTATTAGTTCGTAATGGGCCGCCCTATTTCTTATCGCCACAATATCTTGGTGGCTAAAATTTTCAGGATCCTTTAAATACTCATAAATGTTTTTAAATTCAGGATCCTTACCCAGTTAGGTTATTACAGTTTCTCGGGAATGTATTGTACATGCCGTGAGCATTGCCACCTTTACAGTATTACCTTCTTCATCTATTTTTATTCTGGACAGGGCATCTGCTACGATATTTTCCTTTCCGGGGGTGTGCTTGATTACCAGATTATACTCTTGTAACTTGAGTGCCCATCTTATTAACCTTGGGGATAAGTTTTTCTCTGAGTACAATCTAGTTACCGCCGCATGATCAGAATACACTGTTATTGGCGCCCTTCCAAAATAGACTCGGAACTTTTGCACTGCTAAAAGAATTGCAAGTGCCTCTCTCTCGGTCGCGGAATAATTTCTTTGTGTTTGATTTAAAGTTCGACTAAAAAATGCCACGGGCTGCTGATTTTGCGAAAGTACCGCTCCTACCGCATAATCCGAAGCATCCGCTGAAATTTCTAAATTTTCATCCTTTTCAGGAAATTTCAAAACCGGGGATTGCGTTAATGCTTGCTTTAATTTTTCGAAAGCACTATTGGCTTCGGCCGTCCACGAGAATCTTGCCTGTTTCCTTTTTAATTTTAACAATGGTTCAGCAATAGCTGCAAAATCTTTTATAAAGGACCTATAATATGAACAAAGTCCTAGAAAAGAAGAGAGCTTCTTCGCCGTATTTGGCGGCGGATACTTTTGCACAGCGATTATTTTTGATTCGTCTCTCTCGATTCCTTTCTGAGATACTTTGTAACCTAAGTATTTTAATTCAGGAGCTGCAAATTAGCACTTTTCGACATTAACTTTTAGACCGGCCTCATTTAATAATGAAAACACCTGTCTTAAATCCTGTACATGTTGGTCCAGATTATCACTAGTAATAATGATATCGTCTAAATAGATAAATGTGGACTTTCCAAGAACAGGCCTTAGCACAATGTCCATACATCGCTGAAATGTTGCCGGTGCCCCTGAAAGGCCAAACGGCATACGCAGGAATGTATAAGTGCCAGTCTTGGTTATAAAAGCAGTCTTAGGCACATCTTCCGGTCTAATCCCTATTTGAAAATAACCAGTCGTTAAGTCTAAAGTAGCCATGTATTTGGTAGAAATTACGTTCCTTAGAATTTCTTCGATAATAGGTAACGGATATACCGGATATTTAGTCATGGAGTTTAATTTACGATAGTCAATTGCAAAACACCACCTTTTTGGATGTGTTACCGGATAGTCATTATTTTTCTTACATAACACAACCGGGCTAGCATAACTACTTGAGATGGGCGTTATGATCTTTTTACGTAACATATCTCGAATGTGCCACTCTATAATTTTTTCTTTATTCTTATCATATCGGTATGGTTTGTGGCGAACTGGCAGTGAATCTCCGGTGTCGATACTATGGTTAGTAACTTGAGTAAATCCGTTAATATCACTAAATAACGAAGCAAATTCACTTACCACTTGCCGAATTTTTTGTTGCTCTTCCTTAGGCAGGTGGTCGAGGTTTAACGTTGGTGGTTCTGTTTTTTCTTCTCGAACTGGTTTCATCGTCAGCTTAAGGGATGCTTCCTTAAAATCCAGCGTTGCTTCTGCCTCTGAAAGAAAATGTATCCCTAAGATGACATGTGCTTGCAAATTCTTTAGGATAAAAAACATAATCTTTACTTGCTCGTCCTTGATACGAATGTATAACGGTAATTTACCTATGCACTTGCATCTTTCTCCCTGCGCAGCTAACACTGTCGTATTATCCGAATTATATATGCGATATTTCCGAAAATACTTCCTAAAAAAATCTTCTGCCACAGAGGAACACTGCGCGCCTGTATCCAAGAGTGCGGTGGCTGGGATATTATTCACCAACACTTCAATCTTCGGAAGAGTCAAATTTTTCACCATCACTGTATTTAACTTGAAGGAAGAGGGGTTTTCGTGGCCTTCGGATTTCCGCACCCTCCCGTCAGCAGAAATCCGTTTTAGTTTAAATTATTTTTCATTTCTGTGCTTTCCTTCTTTTTCCACTGGCCTTGAGACTTTTTTCCTGGATTGCTATTGAACTGTCGACGTTCGCCGGCTGTTTTTGAATGCTCGGGTTTCCTTGTCCACTGATTCGCTTTGCTTCTGTAGCCGTGTGCTTGAGTTTGCTGTAGTCTTGGCGCACCAAATTGGTTTCGCTGTTGATATTGGCGTCTTCTTTCAATGTCCGCCGTTCTTCTACTTTCAAACTGGATTGCTAGCTCAAATATCTTTTCCAGTGTAGTCGGATTCCTTAATTCAATAAAGTCTTGTACTTGGGGAAGTAACCTCGGCAAAATCACTTGAATTATCTCAGGATCCGGAAGGTTTCCATACAAGAGTTTGAAGACATGAATTTTTCTTAAAATAAAGCTTGAGAGATTTTCAATTCGTTTCTGGTATATGCTGAAGAGTTCCGTTTCTAATCTTGCACGATCTCTTACGACAGGGAAGGCTTTTACTAAGGCAGTCTTAAAATTTTCGTAAGTATAGGTGGGACTTCCCGCTTGACCCAAGAGGCTTCTGCCTATACATTTGAACCAATTAAGCGCTTGGCCCCTCAAAGCGCTGGTAGCTAAGGTGACTTTCTGGAACTCATGTACTGGATACAGCATGAAGTGGTCATCCAATTTTTCCAAAAAACTGGTTACCGGTGAGTTTCCATTAAATGTTGCTTTTGGTTTCATCGATGCGCGCATGGTCTGGACGACGTAACCAAATTCTTCCAGGGCGGCAGCTGGCATTTCTGGATTCTGAGCCGCTTCTGCAGGCAGCACAGGTTCTTCTTGAAACTCGGCCATGGTTATTCTTCTTCGTTGGGCGCCACTATCAGGTTCTATGTTCCTCCTTACTTGCTTAGGGAACATTAACTGTCCTGACTCGGAACAGGGAATTTACTAAAGCTATGTTCAATACTTTTGGGAAGTAGACAATACACACAGGAAGGGTATACGAAACCCTTTATTTTTCTCTCTTTACAATGATTTCCGTACTTCGGAATACAGAGACCAACCACTTGTGGTCTGAACGTAAGAATATAAAAATATTAACTAAACTCTAACTAAACTAAATTTGGATTAATCAAACAAGTGCCTAACTCCAAGATTGGCCGTATATTAACAAAAAGCCGTATGTAGTACTGAGAACTGCTAATACTACGATACGTTTAAAATTATCAAGAGGTTTAAACCTCTGGCCTTGAAGGCAACCAGCAACCGAGTAAAACTACTATGGCAAGCGGCCTGCTTCTAATAGCTCCTTCCTCTCTCTTGCTTGGCAAAAAGCCACAACTTAAGTACTTGGCGTTAGCAAGACAAATTTGCATAAATAAGTTAAAGCTTTTAATTCTGGCCGGAAGTAGAAAATAAGAAGTGATAGTAAAGATTTAAAATAAAATAAACGTTAGTAAAACTTAGGATCCTTACAAGCTTAATGAAAATTTCTTCAAAAAAGCTCTTACCTGTCCGTATATGAATAAGTTCCAGGTTTTCAACTACATCATCCTACATGAGGACGGAGATCTAAGACACAGGGCGGCCTACCTCTGTGACTCAAATTTTCCGACATAACATTTTTGTGTATATATTGTATCATAGTTTTTATTCTATATTTTTATGTTTTATTTATCTAGAATCTTTTCTCTCATTATTTAATCCAGAATTTTATTTCAGTTACTTATTATATTACTCATGAATGCATTTTTTTGTTTGTATTATTACTGTACTTTATTTCAGTTATTATCATGCTTATATATGTTCTCACCACCATACTTATCAGGACTTATTCTTCATGAATTTATCATCTCCTCGGACTCAGTTTTGTCTCCAATGGTCTGATTGTCTGGTTATCCAACCCTGTAACGCATGATCACCTACTCTTCCCCCTAGACTTCAGTCCCTCCTTTACCACCAGTTCGCTACCTCCAATTGCCAGGTGCCATCATGGCAAACTGTCAGGAGCCGGTAAAGTTACATTTACACTTGACGCACCGGCAATATATGCATTGGATTGGATAGTGTATTCTGATCCCAAGTGTTTGTAAATTTCATTTTATGCTATTTTTGTAACCAGATGGGAGTTAAATGTCCATAAAGATAAACAGCTTGCTGAAGAAATATTTTCACGAGAAATACTCGTGTCAGTTTCTTAATATTTTAAAGTTTTTTAACACCCACTAGAAACGGCAAATAAGGTTCTGTTTACTTTTTGTCTAGTGCGAATAGTTAAACAATACCACGGATAATAACTCGCTGAACATTATATTAACATCTTTGGGAAGGCGCTAGGTCTTAAGAATAAGTTTTAAGTTATTTTTGCAGTAGAAAGTATAGTGTCTTTAAAACTCTTAACAAAAGGCACATGTTTATAAAGTGCTTCCTTTGTTATTATATAAAGAATTTATAGCATTATTGGACCATTTAATGAAAAGCTTGATAATGTGATTGCAATAAATAATTTTTTTTTCAGATTTTGATGAGAGAATTCCTTAATTACAACGACACGAATGTGGTGATTGTTGACTGGAGTGCTGGCAGCCAGGCACCTTATATCCAAGCCGTGGCTAATGCAAGAGTTGTAGGAGCTGAGATAGCACGGATGGTGAATGCTTTAAAGGTGATTTTATATTTAAATATTTAGTTGTAAAAGACAAGTTACCATCTCTTAATGCTAAATTGTAAGTAGGAATGTGTTACACATTTCCCTGTAGCTCATTTGTCATCGAATGCACGCTGATAAAACTTCGAATTTGTCTGCTCTAGTAAACATGCTTCACGCTATATGGATAGACCGAAATTATAAATGCAAATTAAGATAAAATTATCGTCTACTGATAAAGAATATAGTACTGCTATATTACGAATTTAATTCCATTAATCATATTTTGAACATATGAAGGCTTTCATTGATCATATTTACTTCCGTGGAATTTCAGACTCTACTTTTAAGATGATTGCTGTTGTTGTAAAAGAGCTGTGTTATAACTGCTAGAAATAACGGAAAAGGCGAACGTTCTAAATTTAATATTTGCGATAAGATTTTATTTTTCGGAAGGTTTTCATTATCTGTTGATCAAAAAAATTAGAAATTACTTCATTTTATGAGAAAGGAGAAGAATCTATTAAAGAAAGTGTATGAAAATCTATAACAATTTTTTTTAAACAAAAATGCTTATTCTTTAACTTTGAACAATCTTTGCACATCTCTGTGTTTTACCAATTAATTTAATAGCAGTTAACAGCAATTTTAATTTTAACAGTATAAAATTTATTATTTATAAAATATTTATTCCGAAAGTACTTCATCATATTCATACTTCAAAATACGATATGCTTTTATCCACCTGTGTAATTATGGCAGTATGTATATCTTATTTACATGTTCTCATATGCATCAAACATTTATGCCTATTTCTCTGCAAAAAAGGGCTATATACTTTATTTTTATGACTATAAATTCTCTGTATGTATCGCAAAATTCCTCAAATAAGGCAAAGAGTTTCATAAGAACACATTATGGAGAAATAGACTGGTACTGTGGAACAAAAAATTTACTTTTTGTATATGGTTTCTGTAGCCAATCAGTTTAATAAATTAAAAACCGATAGTTCTTTTATGTGTAAAATTTATAAGGTATTTTCTCACTCCATTCTGAATACTTTCGTTCTTGAACTGTTAGCACACTCGGCGCGTATTCGAGAGGTCCAGGGTTCGAGTCCCGGCAAGGGCATTGCACATTTTTTACTTCTCCAGCATCAGAAAAAAAATCTAATGTCTCAACAGTGGCGCCCGAACTAAAAAAAGGTGGTCGATGATGGGTCTTTACCACTAGGATTTGGGGATTGGGTCACCTAATCCCCAGTCGCTCTTTAAAAGGGCGTGTATATAAGGTATTTCTCCCGCCTTCTTAGCATGCCTTCGTGATGTCTACTCTAGGACACTCGGCGGGTATTCGAGAGGTCAAAGGTTCGAGTCCCGGCGAGGGCATAGCTTAGTTTTTCATGTCTCCTGCTTTGAAATAACTCTACAAATTTGCTAACAGAAATGTAATCAATACTTTCTTGGAGACAGCTGCAAAGCTAGCAGCTAACACTATTTCGTCCAACACGAGCCTCTAATCGCAAAAACTAGTCGCCATGTAGATATATAAGTGTTTCACAAATTCAGAAAAACTTAAAGGGAATATTGGAAATAAAGAATTTCGTTCGAAAATATAAATTTATCAGTCTAAGTCAGTAAATTTATTTTTTATATTGCAACGAATTTTTCATACAAAACTACGGTCTCTTAAATTAGTAGTGATACTTAAAGTAGTCTCTTAAATTCCTCCATATATGGTTAGGAATTTGAGAAGGCCCGCCTTTCTGGCATTGGATTGAGACCGTTAAGAATTCCAACCAGATTTTAAGCCCCTAAAATGCTAAAGTACTTCTTCGTTTAACCTAATGCTTCTGTCTTATAATGAATCGAAACAAAAGGGTGAAACTGTGCCGTTAAGTATTTAGAAGGACGGAAAAAACTTCCATTAAGATTATTTTACTTACTGAGATATTGTAATTCACAACATGTAGATATTATCGATAATAGTTATAAGACCCGTAGAAATGAATTGCCTCTGCCTCTACATTGCTTATATTTTCTCTAATTTAACAATAATGAAAACTGTTTTATTTATTCAAATTTAAAAATTTCTATTATTAAATATTTGATAATATTTCAGAAATTCGGAAATTTGACGACATCTATGCTGCATATCATCGGTAATGGGTTAGGAGCTCACGTAGCAGGCTACGCTGGACAAAGTATTCTACCAATGGTATCCAGAATAACAGGTATTTGGAAAGAAACATATCTCATTTTTGACAGCTGAAATACGTTACGTCCGAAGAAGCTCACCAACAGCTGATTTGAATACTAATAAGTTAATAAGAAATCATTCTCTGTAATTTGCGCTAACAATGTACTAGAACAAATGAAGAGTGAAGAACGTTGAGCATAATAGTTGCAATTTCCTCCACATTCATACATGATATATTTTCTAAGCATCAAAAGGAATGCGAAATGAAAATCGGAGATTTTCTGAGTCCTTTAATTATGTTTATTTAATAGTACCTTTTCTTGAAACTACAACTTTCGGATCAATGTTCGCAACGTCTATTACGAGTTCCTAACCAGTTATTTTAAGTTTTCTCATTATCCTTTGTTCTGCTTGCTCTAATTTTGCATGCCCGAAGAAGAAATTCGCTGACGCGAAGACGATATTAAGAATGAGTATATGTAGGCGTGAGTTACGTGCAAATTATAATTAACATTTGATTGATTTCCTGATTCATCTGCGCTAAACTCGCAATTTTTATCTTCTCTTTCATTATTGCTGAATCTAATTGAAATTTACCGCTGAAAAGATAAATGCTAGATTGAAAAGATAAATGCTAATTTTCAAGCAGCAGTCAATAATTTTTATTAATTAAATATCTGGTACTTTATTCTAGTCTGGTTGACTTCAGTGGACTAGTAACTTGATGTTTAATATTCGTGACCTGTTAGAATCAAATTATTTTTCTATTGCACTTATTCATCCTGTAATGCACAAGTGGTATATAAATAAATTTACTTTTGCTTGCTGTGCAGTTATGTGTTTGGTTAATTTAACTGCAGGTGACAATAATTATTTAGTTCATAAAACTCCAAGAACAGGCCATTAGGAACGTTAAATTAATAGATACTTTCAGTTAAGAACGGTGTGTTTTATAACAAAGGCCCATTTATTAAACTACAATATGAATGTGTAAAGCGAATATGAGTTAGCTTCCTTTAGGAATTTAGGAAGGTCTTACTCGAAGGCATTTCTATTCTTCAGGAGGTAGTTCTAATATACCGTAATCTAATAAATCTAATCTAGTCCATCTTCACATTTGTTCTCTAAGTGGGGAACAATGTATGAAAATATGGCATTCAACCCATACGCGCTATTGTGATACAACTAGTTAATACTTCAAGTTAGTCATTTGAAGATCCGCGGTTCGAATCTCAGCGAAGACTCAACTGCTTTTCTCGTTTCTCTCTCCTAAAAATCCTAGTTAACCAGTGTAACTGAACTAACTAAACTGCAGAAACCTCAAAACTCTATACTGATTGAAAATTAGAAAATAATTTATTTAATTTCAGGAGCATTAGAGTAACTTTTCAGGAACAATAGAATACCTTTTAAGAAGAATAGATAGAATACCTTTTTATTCAGAAGTTAAAGCAACAAAAATCAGCGTTATATTTTCAAAATTTTCACAGGAATAGGTTCGATTTTCACAGGACCTTTTAATGTAACAAAAGTTTCACAGGACCTTTTAATGTAACTGATAACAGATAAGTTAGCTATTCTTATATTAGAGAAGATGAAGAGAAAAAATATATACGGCGTGCACGCATTCAGCTGATCTTTACAAGGTCAAATAGAGAAACCTGTTTAACAATGTTTTTAACCGAAACAATGTATACAGGGAAGTTTTTGATTAATTTCATGATTTATTTTAACTTTACTGCTCATTATTGCGCAAGTTTGAGTAATGTTGTGAAATAAATCAATAAAGCAATTGATACAGCTTCATTTAATCTTTATTTAATACTAACCGCTACGCGGCCAGCTACCGTCTGGCTTTTAAATGTACCGGAAAAATGCCTAAAGGGAACACCAAACCTTAAATTTAAAAGCTGCACAGAATTTTACTCTGCAGAACAACTTTATCAAAATACAAACAAACAAACAAACAAAAAACATAAATTTCATTAAAAAAGTATTATATGTATAAAAAATTACAATGAAATAAGCAATATCCCTTAATACAAATATTAATTAACCTAATAAGCAAATTAACCAAATTCCCGTTGCCTCCTCTCCACAAATGTTTAGTATCCAAGAGAAACATTACATTTAAAAACTGCACAGAATTATCGCCCTCATTTTTCCACGTGGCAACAGTGATATATCAGCAACAATGGCTGCGGGTCATTGTTGCTGATATAATGAGCAAGAATTATCGGCTTAATGCGATTTCATCAAAAGACATAAAATTAAAAAAAAAAACTCATTGAAATTTTGAAAAAATAGTTTCGAGGTGCTCTGGTTCTTGTCTAGACGCACCCCTATGTACCAAATTTCGTAGCCCTGAGTCTATTAGCTTACGCGCAGCACAAACGAAAAACACACACGCACACAGACAGATTCTTTCTCTTATTTATTATTTGATTTCACTGAATCTTTGTTTAATCTTACTAACAGTTTTAAAAATGTATGGACAAATTTAAAGTTGGATGTGTTTTCTACTTTTTAATTCTCTCATTCTCATTCTCAAGCAATCCATACCGTAGCGAGTTTCACGCGTTCACTTATTAGGTTAGAGAATCGAGGCCTTACTTGTTGTTAATAAATGCAATTAGTTTTAAGTCATAGCATATTATGAAAAGACACAGAGAAGGGATACATAGTTCTTTGCATGACAAAGCATCATCACTTTGAAACAGTTTGTTATTAAATGCCCTTTCAGTTGATAATAGAATTTTATTTGTTCACAGTATAAAGTTAAGATTATGCAACTTATTTTTTTCACAGGTTTAGATCCAGCATACAAATACTTTTGCAACATGCCAATGAATGTCCGTCTTGATCCAATGGATGCTGATTTTGTTGATGTTATTCATACAGAGCTAAAGGATTATGATGCCGGTATCTCTTATATTTTATTTTATGCATGGAATGTTTTTATCTTCTTCTTAATACCAAAACTTTTATTCATTCCTTTTAATGAAAGAAGGTTTATAAACATTCAAAATCAATTTCAGTAGCAGACGTTTGCTTTCAGAGGCAACTGATTTTTGTTAGAACAACTTAAAATCTCGTAAATCCAATAGAAGCAAAGAAGTGTAGCATTTAACAAAAATTATGTCAAAGGGAAAAATAGATATTACTATAAAAGAAACATAAGAAATCTGGGAAAAGTTTTAGGAAAGTGAAATTCAGAATGCTTCAGGGGAACTAGTCAGATTAAAAAGGTTTCTTATTACATATACATCGGCAGTCTATATTGGAAAGATAAATTTTAATAAGAGGTGAAGGAAACGAATTCTGTAAAATATCGAAATACACAGCTAAAAGGGAAAAAGAAACCACTAACATCTAGCAAAATTTAAGCCACTTGAAAGGGAAAAACTAGAAAAATTGTTGAAAAAGGAATTGCTGGAAAGTATTTGATAAAAAATCCAATGAACCACGACTTAACTAATAATTCCGAAATTAATGTTTGCAATTTTTTTAAGATTCGAATTATGGGATGGGAATCATCAAAATTCAAATTAAGTTTTGGAAACACAAAGTAATTAGAATATGAATTATAGAAATTTTATCAGAAAATGTGCAGTTAAAATTATAGAACTATATCATATTTGTACAATTTAACTACAATATCTTCAAGTTTTATCATTTAAAACACCCCTTTCATTGTACATTATATGCACTGACTGTGATTACATGTGTATAAAGGGTCATCTAGATGTTCAGATATAAACTTTAGGGACAGGCCGGACATACAAAAACAAACCATTTTTATATAGGAATATATGGCTACAAACGCAATCTGATTATGCTAAATGGAGTTGATTGCCAAAAAGTGTGTTTGATAGCACGAATCATTGTTATCTGAAGCGTTGATGTTACCAGATGGAAAAACTTACTCTTCTGTCACCACATGATCTCATTGTATCCTTCCCTGATTTTTTCCTCTTTGAAAACCTTACGTGAGAAAACCTCTGATATTACATTTTTTGCTAGAAATGTTGAGAGGGCTATGCTAATTGGACATCATTGCAAGTAAAGAGAAATGGCTATGTTTTCAGAATTTTAGGCTGATAGATGAACTGATTCCATTCGAATAAATAAATAAAAAAATCCATGTACAACATGTATGAAGGATCACTCTATTAACATGATTCTGGTGAAATATGCATAACTGTAACCAGATGAACTTATAAGGTATTTGTACCGTCTTCTTAGCATGCCTTCGTGGTGTAGCGGTCAGCACACTTAGGGCAAATTCGAGACGTCCGTGGTTCGAGTCCCGGTGAGGGCATTACTGATTTTTCATGTCTCCTGCTTCAAAATAACTAATATCTCTACAAACAGTTAAGTGTTTTTTTAATATAAAAATGCATAGGCAACCAAATTTTCCAAGAGTACTCCTCCCCAGATCTCCTCTCATGTTCGAAAACTATGCAGTAAACATACAAGGAATATTCAAGCTTCCGCTGCATGCTTTCAGTACTGTGAGTGGCAGATCAGAAAATTAGGAATTTGAGTCCCTACAAGGGAATAGTTGTTTTCTTCTCCAAAATATTTACCTAATAGTTCTGTAGTGGCACTGACTAAAATTGTAGCGGATAATAATTCACCACAATCTTTCACTTGCTGCTACGTGTTTGCTCCGATGTGAAAATGATTAGTTTTTGAATGCCTGGCCAGTCCTTAAAGCTTGTCATGAACTTTTGGACCAATCTGCATGCACATCATAAGAGTAGAAATTTAAAAACTAAAGTTGACACTCTACTGCAGATTTATGAAGCATACAAATGACTTTTTTATTTCAGTAATGATGTTAATTAAGCAGCACATATAACTTTGAATAATATCATATATAAAATTCAAATTCTTCTTAACTTCGACGACAGGAAATTTAATATAACATATTTGTTATATTAACAGTTGTTATAGTAACAGTGCCTTAATATAACATATTTGATACTTTTTATTATTGGAATCTATCTCTAACAGATTTACAAATGACTAACAAGTATGTTCCTTAATATCATCAAGTTCACAGTTTTATTCCGTTCCTTTGAGGAATTTTCTTTTCTCCAACTACAAAATATGTGGTGTCTATTCGCCTTTCATTACAACATAAATGATATTCAATAGGGCACGGAGGATGTCACAAACTAGGCCACTTGGACTTCTTTCCTAATGATCAGACACCAGCAGCCCATCAACATTATGAAGGTAAGAAAAAAAAAAACTATTTTTTCCTTAGGCATGAAGCAAGAAAAGAAGAATAAAGTCAGTTCCCAAAAAATAAGGCAGGGTATTGTACCCATGCTTCGCTCTCGTTGATGCCAAACGAGATGAAAAATGGGGAAGAGTTAGATGAAGCGTTACATTTCAGAAACTTGATATATAAAGATTTTTATGATTGTTAAGGCTATCAATATAAATATATATTGATATATATAAAAATTAAAATTGAGCATATTAAAAAATCGTGTTCAGATACAGTAAAGTAAAATCCCCCAAAAATTAATAATTCGTACAAAGCCACAGCAATATCGAGAAAAGTTAAAAACATACAATTAACTAATATTATGATAATAAATTAAAATTCGAATCAGGAGATAATGTCTTGAAGAAAAGTAAAATAGTTTACTTCTTTATAAAAATAAATGTTTGTTTCTCACTCTCTCAATTTTTTGCAGTGATTGTTTATACTGTTTTGATATGTAAGTAAATGCGATGCAGTACACAAAATGTAATCCTGCGTAACTGTTAGTGTATGCATTTGCTTATACATACTTGAAATAAATTAAATATGCAGTAACTTAAGTAAAACAGCGTCAGAAAAAGTTATACATTTTAGTAGCTAATAGCAATTACCATATTTTAGCGTAAGATATTAACTTTAATAAATTCTTATTTAGTAGGGTAATTAAATTAAGGCAAAATATGTAAGAAATCTACCAAAAACGGAATAATTTCGTGAAGGATATGTTTAAAAAATGCTAATCATGTTTGCATTACAAATGGCAGAAACAAAGAAAACTCTTTGCAGTTGGACTACTTATAAGGAATAGAAGTGAGGTCAAAGTACCACTTACGAAGGCTTTAGCTATTTCATCGGAAATGATCTTTACAGTTCAAAACAAAATAAGCTAACATTTGATAATTTTTGTATTCGAGTACAAATATTAGAAACAGATTTAAATTACAATGTAATTAAGTAATATCATTACTTACTTGCAGATTTCCCTTCTTCGTGTGCATTTCTCCTTAATTTTTTCAGCATATGATTACGAAACTTCTGATTTAATGTAACAATGTATACTGTATACAAAAATAGCATAGCAAAGTATTTTGTCTGAATAAAAAGAATTTGATTGAAACTGATAAGTCCTTTGAAATACGTAATATAAAAATATTAGTGAAAAGGGGGTGGGTGGAATATGTAAGTAAATACTATAAATCAGATAACAATAATAATAATAACTGATTTAATGTAACAATATAATGCTGTATACACAAATAGAATAGCAAAGTATTTTGTTCAAGTGAAAAGAATTTTATTGAAACTAATAAGTCCTTTAAAATACGTAACATAAAAATATTAGCGAAAAGGGGTGGTGGAATATATAAGTAAATACGATAAATCAGATTGCAGTAATAACAATAATAAACAAAAAACATTCAAAACTGAAAAAAAAATTAATTTGAAAATTTTGTTACCTAATGGAAAGAAAGATAAAGAGTAGAAATGTACCTAACAGGACTTCATGGCAATACTTAATGGCATATCCCAGACATTCTTTGCTTCATTCCCTAGAGAAACATTTCAAATTAATACACTTTTCATATTTTTTATAGCAAAACATTATTAAATCAGATTATCAGAGGTGAATGCAAATCTAATTTCACTTTAATCTTGAAAACTAGTTTATTATTTTCAGTTTAATTTATGAATAATAAATAAATAAATAACAGCTTTTAGCTACTTCATTTTAGCGTTTTAATTTTTTTCCTTTGGAAAAAAATAATCATGTAAAATACTTTTAGAAAATAAACAGTATTTTAAGTATGCATTTTCCACAAACATATTTAGTATACAGTAGCGTAGCGAGGGGGGCAAGGGGGTCTATCATGCCCCGGCGCCAAATGTTCCTCAAGACAAATAAGATTTCATGCAAAATTTCAATTTTTATTTTGATCGATTTCTGGGAAATAGATTTTAAAATAATAATTATTGTAAGATAATGAATTATTTGCTTTCTTGATTTGTCTGATAAAATATGTTATGCCCCCCAACCGGGATAGTGGTTAGCAACGCTTATTGCCGTACAGAAGGGCCCGGGTTCGAATAACAGAGAAGGCATGGATGTTTGTAAATGCATAGTGTCTGTGCCTCATGGAGGCATTCCAAATATGCGACCAGCTGAAAATTCTCTTGAAATGTTGGTGGTAGGGAAAGAGAGGTGGGAGACCTTCGGACCCGTTTCGTCGGGGTGCTCTCCATCAAAATTGGGGGAGGAACTGAGCAAAGTTTTACTGTCACCTGTAAGGTGTTCAAGGTATGGTGACAACGAAAAGCGCAAACTTGCACTCCTTGCCACGATTAATTTCATGGGCTTGTTCTGATGTTATAGTCTGACACGTGAGATAAGTCACAACCAACAATAATTATGTTACAAATGATTATGCTTGCAGTAAATAAATCAAAGTTATCCGTTTGCAAAACATTCTCACTTCTTTTTTTCTGAACACTTTTGTTTTTCTTAAACTAGTGATATATATTTATTTCCTTTTTAAGTGGAATGCACGTACAGCTCATGTTTGTCATTTTAAAAGAATAACAAATAATACGCTACCCAAGTAGCACGGCAACGTCGTAACGACGTTGCAAACTGGTCGCAAGTCATGTTGAAAACACGTTACAATATGTCGTCTTTAAGACGCCCATATGTCCGCGAAACTCCACTGTTTTGCAACCGTTGCAAATATGAACCTTTGCAACCTTTGCAGATGAAGTTTCTGTCGCATAGACGTCGTTATTGCGTCTTTCGCAGGTTATATTTTGGTTGTGAAAGCATCGTATCACGACGTCTTAACGACGCCTGATACGTTCGCAAAATTCCACCTTTTTGCAACATTTATGAAAACGTTGTTATTATGTGTGTTGTGTTACATATTGATTTATGCAGAAAAATAAGCTTAATAATTAATATATTTTTCTTCTTTTTTAAAATTTTGTATTCCTTGTATCTTTCTAAAGTTTAAATATTTTATCATTTCCTGAAAACCAGAAGATAATGCAATTTTTTTTTTCTGTTTAGACTAAATATGCATAATTAATAATAGCCTTAATTATTTTCAGTACTTTAAACTATATTTTGTAAATAACTTAAAATTCTAAGTTACGATTATTTTAGATTTCATCATTTTTTTCTTAATCTTTTAGTATGTAAGTGAGAGTAATTATGAAAGTGGTTATTATAAATATATAACACTAAAAGTAGGTTTTAAGTAAATAAAACTAATCAGACATAAATAAATGTAAAGATATATATGTGGATAAAAAAAAAGATCGTTTCTGATTATAACAGCATTATCACTTTTATTTCTGTTAAATCTCAGAGACATTGAAAATTATCCTTGTCATGATAAATTAGGAAGCGGTTCTTAAGGTAACATAACCAGTATTTTACCTGAAATCAAGCATAAATTTATTCGTGTTTCATAGTAAAAAGTATAACCATTCACTTCTATATCTCCAAGATATGCAAATGAAAGACTGTATGAAGTAGTTAATAAATGTGATCAAAAATATTTCATACAAAAATATACCTAAATTTAATAACTTCTCATATTCATATCTAAAATGAAATAATAACCTAACAAACAACATACATGACAGCACTATTTAAGAAAAAACATGAACTAGTAGTGTTTGAAAGTATAAATAGCTGAAGAAAGGTAACAGAACTAAAATTTCCAATTAATAAAAATATATTTGTGTTTTTTAAATAGTAAGCAATTAAAAGTGCAATAATTATGGATTGCAGTATTTACTAGTAATGCTGATGTTTCTTAACACCATTTCTTTCGATCATATGTAAATGTATTTACTTATTTTTAGTTTCTACATTTTAGAATAGTGGTAGCTTGCAATGATTACTTTATTCACTTTTTATAATCAATAATTTTCCTTTTGTTAATGTACAGAAATAATTTAAATAATATAGTATACGATACTAAGCTAAGTACGTTAAAGTAAGCTCTTGGTTAAATAGCACACGATGAAACGTCTTGTTCCTATTTATTATGAATCTTTTTGTTATCGCAAGCACATAAAAAGTAAGCGAAGAAAATAGAATATACTTAAATTTAATAAAAAATAAAACCTTATTTCCAACATTCATTTATTGAGATAATCTAATAAATATACATAACAGCAATATTTAAAAAAAAAAAAACGCGAATTACACAGTGTTTGGAAGAATAGATACCAAACGAAAAGTAATAATGCAATTTGCAATCAATTAAAAACATTTAGTGTTTTTTAATATTACACAATTAAATATCATATAATTACAGATTACAATATTTCATAGTAATGCTAATGTTTCCTTAACACAATTTTTACGATTCTACATTTCATACACTGTTTAAAATCATTAACCTTTTCTTCATACTATACGAAAGACAACATACTATAGAATGTGCATTATTATTAATTTTAATGTATTGCATCTTGTTATTACATATATCTAATTAATGTTCAGCAGTCATATTAAGTACTGGTACCAGTCCAATAATTTCTTTGCATTTTGAAAATAATGAACATACCATAACAGCTTGAATTGTTATTGCTTCTGCACTGATTGCATTTTCAGCAAAACCACGAAGTGCCTTAAAGTTGTATGTTATTTTTGGTTTTATATAATTTAATTCTGAGAACCAACCTGTCACTATGACTACAATAATCGATTAATATGAATGATATACGATATAGCACTTAGGACGTTATAACCGAAGCACAACGCTAATCAGGGTATCCAAATATTGCACCCACAGAAGATTGGAGTTCAGCATCATATAACTTTTTAATCACCGGAAACACATAAAACACCAAAAAAGAACACTATATTTACGAATAGCATTGTAGCACGTTGCATCCGATATTTTCTAAATGATATATCCAAAATTTTGGTGTCTTCTTGTAGAGCAGATATTCACAAACAAATTAAGCACAAATTCCGTATTCTCACGATAGTTTCTCCTCATTTCAGAGGCTTTCAAACAGGAGCTCACAGCAATGCAACTTCACTCGCTGAAGGCAGTTGAAGTAAGTAGATAAGGACAGAACAATGAGAAGATTCACAGTACGTTCTTTGATTGACAGTGCATTACATTTACTTTTAACATAAGCAATATTATTTATATCAGTCATTGCTTGATTCAATTTCAAACATGAAGTCAGTCTTTTCAAATGCCTTGCAGATGGAATCTTTACCAAATTACTTGAAAGAACTGCTGGAATCTCAAGTAATTGCGCAGTTAACAACTTCGAATTTGGCAGCTAGCCAAAGCACGCAAACCTCGAGATTTTCGTTTATATAAGCATTCGATAAATAATGTACATGGAATGTCATCGGTTGAAGAGCAATGCAGTGTAACTTTCAGCGATTTATACGATTGCATTAAACCTTTCGACGGTTCTTCTGATAATTTAATAGGATCTTTTTTAAATGGCCTAGAAGAATTATTTGAACTGAATAGAATTACGAACAATGTTCACAAGATTATATTTACAAAAAATATTTATCGGGTTCTCTAAAACATTTGTAATGTCAATATCGCCAAATCCCGAGTGTACCGTATAGGATTAAATAAAGCATTTTTGAATGCATGCGTAGAGATGGACAGAAACGTAAAAGCATAACAAACAGTTCACCAGAATTTTTATAGGTAATAAATTTCGTATTTTTGTTCACAGTTTCTCTAATTTTTATGCCAACATTTATTACTAATTTATCAAATTCATTAATTTTGTCGTTTTCCATGAAATGTGTTAATATTTCTTTCTCTTTTTCCGTTCTGCTTCCCCTGACTGTCGGTGAGTTTTCCGTCATATATGTAGGACAGCCGTTAAATATGTATGGATATGCATCGTCTTTTAACATTGGAAGTTTTCTCAGAATTCTTAAAATCGCCCCACTTTTTATCCGTGAATACATCTTAACGCACAATCACATCTTCGGGAAAATTGACTTTTTGCACTGTATGCGGTAAAATGTTTCATATTATGCCACCATATTAATTCCAATAAATTCGTCCTTACTTCAAAAATAATAAATAAAGTCATATTTCAATAGTGAAATAATTGCTAACATGTGATTTGCATTGATTTCGGAAATATGATTTTTTTAAATATATAAAACGCATAATTTAATATTTTACTTTATAGATTAGTTTCATTTTTAAGTATTTTGCTATAATATTTATAAAAATATTTTAAATATTAATTATTTTAACAAAATTTTAAACAATAATTTAGCACGTATTTTTAGTGCCAATTAAATTTAATAAATCAAAAGTATTTTTAAATTATTAAATTAAAAGTATATTTATATGAAATAAAGTAATGAAACATTGCAAAGTAAATCTTATGTGGACTTCAGATTCTTGAAAGAGCAGATTTAGTCTCTTTTCATTCTAAAAGTAACGCTGATGAACTATGAAAAAAATGCTAAAACGACCACGTCTAAAAGCGGTCATATTATGACGTTTCAGCGATTTCGAAAAATTGCCAAGATACAACGGCAAATATTTTGCCTCTTTGAAAACGTTATAAAGACGTCGTAAAAGTTACCACGACCACTTTGCAACCTCTCGAACCAGTTTGCAACGTCTTTGCAACGTCGTGTGCTACTTGGGAGTCTTATATTATAAGTATTTTGTCCTTGAACTATTATTAAGTCGGCCGCCGAACTGTAAGTATAGATATCATTGATATTCATTTTATTTTTTAACATCTATTCGACGGTTTTATTTTTCAATCAACAGTGTATGAGTGAAACCCTTAACTGTGTTCAATAAAAATAACTGACGAGATAGACAATATTAAAATTTTATTACTGTATTGTTTGCAATTTACAATAAAGTAAGTTTGAAATTTACAATAAAGAAAGTGTGACTGCCAGATGTTTCTCTGCAGTAAGAAAAAAAAATTGAACCTAAAACTCCATTAGAGCTTATTTCCTTTATAATCTCATATGAGATGTTTTTCCAAATTGAGCGTCGCACTTTAAATGCTCTTAACTATTTCGGTATCAATTGCTAGCCATGAACATTCGTTCTGCAAATTAAAATTAATTTTGTCATATCAACGATGGGACAAGATCGTCTAAGTGACCTACCATTTTCAAGTTTGGAAAGAGAAAAGTTTCAAATGATCGAATTTGATGAAGTAATTGATAAATGTGCGTCATCAAAGGCAAGAAAAGTGTGTACATAGTAATTAATTGTATTAATGTATTTTAATGTATTATTATTATTATTAAATATATCTACTTTTATATAATATATATCAAACTTTTCATTGTTTAAAAACTGTATATTTTTTAAAAACAATTATAGAATTATTTAATTTATCATCGCTAAACTGCAGCAGCTATCAGAAAGTAATTTAGCAACTGATTTATTTGAATTTACTATTTTTTTTACATACATGTATAACTAAATCTATATTTAAGGAAGGTCAGGTTTTGTCAAAGAGACTTGGAAAGGGAAGACGTGCTGAAAAATTCTTTGAATTTTCAGGACAAGGTATAAAAGCAAATTGTTAACAATTGAAATGCTCATTCCTGTGTAAAGAATATTTTAAAATATTTTCCTTATTATTAAATAAATTTCTTAGAATAAGCTTAAACTCAAATTTTCTCAAACTACCTTAGCCTAACCTTCAAGCCTGATAGACAAATATTCGTTGCAGTTTCTGTTACAATTTCAGAATGTTGAATTAAAACAACAGTTAGAGGTAGAAGCTAGACCAGCACCTCTGTAGTATCCCTGGTGACAGAGGTACTGCTGAACCTAGATAACTGTTGAGCTTCTGGCCCAACTTTGGAAGAACACCCGGAAAGGAATGGCTACAGACCCAATCACATAAATAAGCTTTACAGCATTATTGTCATCCCTGGAACAACCTGCTACTAAGGGAGAATACCCCTGGGTAAAGGGCACTTCGAGGGTATCCTACGGCTTTTCCACTTCCACCGACCTTTGGTGAGGACTTTCAGCTCGACGTGTATTTGAGTGTTCCTTGCTGTACAGACACTATACGCTTTCAGACATCCATACCTTCTCCAGAATTCGGGCCCTGCTCTTTTGCACGGCAGTTAGCGTCACTAATTATTATGTCGCCTGGGCGACGAAGGAAAATAACAGTAGAATAATATAAAATAACTAAACTTTGCTGAAGACTTTAGCTCGAAGTATAGAACAAACTTAACAAATTTTCTTCAGTTTCTCACGAAAATACAGACAATATTGAATGGTAATTATTTAAAATTAAAAATTTAATAATTCTTATTCTTAGAATTCGGTTCAGTAAATTTCACGAATTATGCTTAATATGCAACTGTAAAACGGCAACACACCAGATCAGAGAATTTACGCTCGTATGGGGTACAGATAGAGGATTTGCTTTAAGTCCACTGACGAGACCAATCTTTCTTTTCTTAGCTTAAATTATTACCCTATTGAAAACATCTCTTATTTACATATTCTAGTGGAACAGACGAAACAGTAGGAGTAGAGAACAGATTTTAACATGATCAAAACGTGTTAAATAAACTTAGTAAGAATACATACCATTTCTATGCTTTAGAGGTAGGATAACAATCTGAATGCTTAGCTTTACAAATATTAGTTGCATTTAAGAGCTTTTTTGTTTGTTTTCAGATAATTTTTTGAAATCTATGCATTATGATTATCACATATATATGTACACATGTATATATAAATGTATGTTATACTGAATTATATATATATATATATATAACTGCATTTACTGATTAGTTGTTGGAGATCGCCTTAATGCAGTTGCGTTGTTCACATCGACAATTCGCAACCGGACATGTAAGATGATTGGATATTATTGCCGAAACTACAAAGCTTTCCAAAGAGGAGAATGTGGAGATTGTGGCGGTGATGGTTCAAGATGTGCCCCATTTGGCTTTCGAGCAGACCAATACGAGCCTTTTAAAGATTCGAACTTTTCTGCCATGTATTTAGTTGCTGGCCACTACCCAAGATTCTGCGGTAAGTATAATTGCTGGGGTAAAAATTCCTTCAAGATCTGAAAAGTTTGAGAACGACATAGGTATTATATCCTGCATTGACCAAGAATTTCTGGGAATTATGTTTTGTATTTAATTATTATGAAGTGAAATAATATATAGTTTTTCAAATTAATTGCATGATATATCTTGTATTACGGCTAGTAACTTCAGAGTAAGAAATTTATAAGATAAGCTTTTAGACAACGACAATTTTTATCGCTTGACAGCTTTCAATAAATATAAGCAAAAATTTACTTTTTTTACAGCCCCGTAAAAAAAAACTAGTTAGTATATTGTGTCTTATCCAACTGAAAATTATTTACGGAAAAAATATTCGGTTCCTTATCATGCAAAATTTATTTTGAAACAAATTATCAGTATAAGATTTAAATAGCTTTTTCTCACATCGAAGGGTCGGTCAATGTCGATTTTATGGGTTGTATAAAAAGTTAATTTCGCTGAGTAGGAAGCTTTGCCTTTTAATACTTATACGAATGGTAATTTGAAACCTACGCTTATATATTAATATTTCTTTGACTTAAAATTTACCTTCCTAATTTGTTTTGCAATATTTATAACAATTTTAATTTATGATATCCCCAATAATTTTGATGCAAGAAGTTTTATGTAGTTATTTATTTATGACTATTTGCGGCTAACAATTTTAGTGCTATTGCCTTCATAGTTGCTATAATTTAGATGAATCATTGAAGCTCTGGTAATTACAGAGCTACGTACAATGGTAAGTGAAGTTTTAATTTAGTTAAATTGAAAAAAACTGTGTTTTACATAAAGGATTTATAAATAAGATTTTTCCTACATTTGCGATCCGCGATTAACAGCAACAGGAGCTTCCTAATGAAAAAAGCTATTTAAGTTTTGGAATACATGCCGAATGTCAACAGGCCATAACGCAGTAAAATACAACAGCTCAAAAACACTAAGTACTGCCGTTTTAGTCTAACATTTACTACCATTTGTTCCGAATCAGTGTAACAAAAGAAAGGGATGGAAGTGATTCCCCTGGGAACTTTAACTGCATTTTCAGTGTACATGTCATTCCTCAGATTCAGAGCATTATTTCTGCCTTAAGATTGTACTTTTTTAATCGATTTCTTGAGAGAGAAGACATTATGTTTGCATAGTGTACTGCACTGTACTGCAAAATGACCATCATTTTGTCGATTAGGGTAAAATGTCAGAACTCCTAGACAGAAAGGTAAAGAGTAGATACCCATGCAAATGCCGATATCTACAACCCTGATGTATGTAGTACTCACAGCCGTTAAACATCTTGTAAGAAACAACATTGGCATTAGTCGCTTACAAGATGCCACGAAGTCCAGAGTTACCTGATTTCAAGAAAGAAGTAATGGTTGGGTCAGAAATGGCCAATCCTTAAGGGGCATAAATAGAGAGCTGACTGAAGTGGAAAGTGAGCGGCGGTTCGGGAGACAGATACCGACATGTTCTATCCTGAGAAATTCGGAAGACCCGCAAACAGCCGATAGCCTTTCTGCTCCAGGAGTTTCGAGTTTCAAGAAGCATTCGGGAGTTTATTTTGATGAATACGATCGGTAAGGAAGCACATCTACTTGATTTTCATGGTCGTGCTGCCGCCCATAAGCCTTCAAACAAAAATTTCAACCGCGCTGCTCTTTTAATGTGTTTGTAACTGTTGATCAATGAAAACGTGTTCTCTGGAGCGACGAATCAAGGTTCACCTTCTTTCGTTCGGATGGCAGGATCTGGGTCTGGCTTCTGCTAGGAGAACGACTCCTTCCAGAATGCATTGTGCTCACAGTAAAGTTTTGCAGAGGTGGGATATGGTCTAGCAGTGTTTCTCCTGGAATGGACTTTAACCCTTGGTCCAAATTCATGAAGCTCAACGCTGACTTTTACTGCAACTGTTATAGATGACAGCACTACTTCCTACGTTCAGTTTTGCGGTTTGTAACCATGTTATTGCATGACAACAACGCCAGCTGCCATGTTGCGAGGTCCACTATGGATTGGTATGGTGACAATGAGGTTAACCGAATGGACTGGCCTGCTGAAAGACCAGACCTGAACCTTATTTAGTACGAGCTGGACGAGCCTCTAGTACTTAGGAAGAGTTGAAATAAGGGGTACAACAACCTTCCGTGAAGGAACATGTCTTCTCGAAGCAACGTGGAAGAAAATACCAATAGCCGTCATACAAAGACTTGTGGAAAGCATGCCGCGGAGAGTGAGGCTGTAATTGCCCCTCATGGAGGCTCTATTGAATATATATACATGTGATGATATATATATATATATATGAGATTGAAATGAAAAGGACAGTTAAAATTAAGTTTTTTGACCAACTAGGTCTCTCAATTATTAATTTACTTCTTTCTACTTATATATATATATATATATAATGATATATATATATATATATGTGTGTGTGTGTGGGATGATATAATTTAATTTCCTGCAGTAATTTGATATGAGATGAGTGCTTTACTAAGGAAGACATTATTTTGCAGTCGCGAGTGGATTGAGATTAGAATACCACTGAAAATATCAGTTACGTAGTTGAAGATGCGGAGAACTTTTGAAGAATCACATAATCACTTGATAATCCAAATATCTCTTTATTACATATTGATCTCCCTATGGCTTGGCCTATCACAGAGGGGGGGCCAATATGCACCCCACAAGTTTCATGATGACGCATTACATTTTTAATAGGAGCAGCTAAACAAGAGATGTCTTTATGCTAGCAAGCGTCGGCAGAGAAAGTGGGAGGGGTTGTTAATCCGTGTGAACCAAATGTCGTTGCGTACTAATTAATTTATGCTCTAAAACGATGTAATAGAAAATTTTGCTCTAATCCTTTTCATTTTCTATTTGCAGTACCTAGTTTCCAAATTTCGCCACCAGGGCGCTGCTGTCTTTTGCATTAGGTTGAGCGCAGTCGCTTCGCTATACCGTTACTTCACTTGCATAGATGTAGTCCTCTCGGCTCGCAAGAATTTTCAGGTTAAAGGGATTTTCCTGTGCGCGCTATATATATGTGTGTGTGTGTGTAAATGTATATATATATATATATGTAAGATAAAAATATATGAATAAGAATTATAATATAACTATAAATATTAATTCTTCCTCTCTATTCTAAAATCGTAATAACTTATCTGCATTGCGTCATTCAAATTAATCATGCGATCTTACGTAACCGTTAATACCATATGCCTCTTGACGACCAATCACCGAATTGTAAACCGAAACTTTTCTCTTCGCGTGCTTGCATCTTTCATAACTACGTACTTCAGCTTTTGCTCTCTACTGTGCTAAGATGTAATTTCGCTGGCTTGCTTTCTATCCCAACAATATCAAAAATGTAAATCTTCTGTGGAAAGGCACGACTAGAGTGCCAAGTGATTGTGGCCACAAATATCAATTGGAAATAAAAATGGAATTAAAACTGCCTCGACTGCCAAGTTCTTTAGATGTTACCAAGTTAGCATTACTAGCATACTACGCAATCAAAATCTTCTTCAATATGGGTCTAATCACGCATCTACAGTGTTCCGTCATTTCCTTTGCTTTTATTATTACATATATATATATATATATATGTGATGTATCATCTTTAGTCGTAGCTTAAATAATCAGACGATAAGTTTAAAAAACAGGATCCATTTATTATTATTCAGGAGAAATAGCAGTTACAAAAATCAGATATCTGGAGTAAATAAAAATAATTACTAATAACTTTTTGTATGAATTTTACTGCATCATGACATTTAAGAAAAAGCCCCGATATTCCTTTTGCGAGTCTTTTTATAGCCTCTGGAAAGGCGGAGCTTCCAAGAAATGACGTCAGCCTTGTCAGCCAATCCAGTTCGCTTTAAATATCTTCAGAACATTCTATAATTGTACGTGTAGAAAAGGCGGGAAAAACAACTTGACTACGGGGCTGTGGATTTAATTCCACGTACTTTCAAATAAGAGAACGTCGCCATTAAAAATGAAAAGAACATACAGTTAGAATTTCAAGTGTATTCTTGACTATGGAATTTTATTATTACAAATATATATATATATATATATATATATATGAAAGTACAATATTTTTTCTTTATTTTTTTGTTCAGTATGTACTGTTAATATAGTGTACAGTATGGTTTACTACTACAATATTTAAAGTTAGTAATGTCTTCTAGTACATAATTTTTCAATTAAATTTCAGCGAATTTATGTATGTCACACGAATATCTTGTCGCAGATATAGCCTTCTTTATTATTCGCAGACATGTCGACAGTAAGTCTTAAAACGTATTACCGATGAAGTTGGAAGCACTGCTGTACTCCAAATATAATTACTCTGTCTGTCTGCATGACTTTACAATATACGCAGCATCCTTAACTTATATTTACGCATTTTAAACCTTTTGGTGTCCACATAAATTAATTAACATATTTTTAATTAATTTATGTGGGCACAAAATTAATTGTAGCATATTGTTAATTAGGATTCGATGCCTCTTTACATTTTATTTCAAAGTTAAGCTCAATTTAAGTAGCTGTTAGACGCAAAATATTACCGAAGACAGGTTACTGGCTGAGTAGTTATTTTAAATTAAGTGAGTAGCTTAAGCTGAGCTTTTGAACTGAGACGGGTTTTAGATGCAATGTGTATTAGTTCTACCATTAAAATTAGTTATTGGCAAGTCACTGAGCAATAATTTATATTAAATGGTAAAATATTAAAATTATATTTAAACATATAGAATAAATTCGTAACTTCACGAATCCGAAGACATTATAAGTTTTATATGAAAATCTTAAAGCTATGGATAAAGGTATCTCTATTCTGTGCAAGATTTAACAGATTTTGTGCATGTTAGTAATGAAATATAATGGAGGAGGGATTGGCAATTGACAAAGAAAGAGAAAAGGATTTTCTTTTCTTGGCAAAATTTAATTTCGAGATTTCGGTAAAACTTCGTAAATTTCTGCATGATTAGATACAATGAGAGACAGAACAGATTAAAAAAAATAAAATATAACATAGGAATTTCAAATGCTAAATAAGAGTTCTACTGTTCAAATACATCATACACGAGGGGGCTGGCTATATAAGGGAACATGCTAAGCGACGACCTTTACTTTCAAAAGCAGAAGTCTTTCTTTTATAGAATTGTGATGAGCTGCATCAGATGTTTGTTCTTACAGTTTACGAGTACCGTATTAGAATGCAGTTGGAGCATATCAATTCGAAGCCTGAGAACCATTCGAGAAGTGGGAACTTGTTACTGTTGCTGAGAGGTGAAAAAAAGCCGCTCTTCGTACATCTCAGGTTTGTTGATTTCCACTCGAAATATTTTTTCTTTACGTTATTTTTTATGATTTAAATAGCTTGTTAAAATAAGAATACTTCTAAAATAACTGAATCGAAGGCAAAACATTCAAGCCTTATCTACAAAAGAAAGTAATACACATCTTCATATATTGCTCTGTAAGGAATCTTTGATATCAGATATTTCAAATCTGGCAAAAGAAAATATGATATTACCTTGCTGATGGATGCTAGTAATCAATTGAAGTTAATTATATTGTATCATATTAAAGTTCATGTGGAACGTTTCTGAGCATTTTTAAGCAGTGAGTTATATATTATACTTATGAAAAACATTGCCTCAAACATTTCTCAAGCATCTAAAGTTAACTTAGTCCTTCTTTTTAGGATTATTCAAAAATTATTCTAGAATTAGTAAAATTATATCATTTAGCAGAAAATATTTCAAAATAACGAGCAATGCATACATAAAAAGCAGCTAGCAAAGCAGTCCGGTAAGTACCTTAATTACTGTTTAATCGATAGTATGCAAATAGTTACCTAGAAGGCATCCGCACACTAAGTTCCAAATCTTGATACCTAACTCGAGTAATTTTTGCATCAGGAGTTTCATCAGCTGCAAATTACTAAGCAGCAAGATCACACACTATTATAGCATATATCGCAAAAGTTCGCTTGAGTTACAATTACGGGAGTTCGTGTGACATGGAAAGTCGGATTGCCTTTTTGTTGTTTCTCTATTCTGTTTTGAGCTGTAGCACTCCGGATGACAATCTGTATCTAGCTGCTACGGCTACAATGTAGTATTCGATTTGAATGATAACATTGTGGTACCGATATGTTGTAATAATGAAGCTATAGTCATAGATAGCTATTTAATACTGTTCTTGCACTGTTCCACTTTCACTGTTAGTGATAATTAACAGACGGTTCTTGCCATGCTAAGAAAATGCGCGTCATATCAGAATGTTGTATATATGTTGAATTCCATCTGGTAAACAAACAAACAAAAAAAAAAAAAAAAAAAAAAAAAAAAGGCTTGATGCTTTTATAGTGTATGCGAACTAACGAAGTATTTCCTTGTTTCAGAAACAACGCGGCTGATTAAATATCAGTCGTCATGATATCCCATGCTTAATTTTCTAATCCTGAGTTTAATTACAATGGAGAACAGCAGTTTCGTTGTCTTAAATCTGTGATTTGTTTTTGATTAATTTTTGTCCTGTGGATTCTAAAATAATCTCAGTTTTTGTCTATCATGCTACTTTTTAAGCTACAGGATACTCTCTCTTTGTCTCAAAAGTCAAATAAAATATGCATGCAAAGGAAAATAAAGAAAACAGCGAATATACTGTTCACAAAGAATATTTTTATTCATACAAAGGCTATATGTAGTGCCTAAAAGTTAAACTTTGTTCATATAAAGAGTCGAAGTGGTTTTTTTTTTCCAAACCGTAAACATACATAGTAAGGTAAAATATTTGCTTATGGCTTTATTCAGACTTTTAATCTGCGGACATTCTCGCTTGATGCTCCAATAATAGTAATCCATCGTATGTACATCTCATCTACCTTGGTACCTTACATCCAATGAACTTCAAATCTTGGTGAATTACTCATCCTTCTCATCACTGATTGCACCAAGATTTTTCGGGAGGTTATTAAGATGGCTGTGAAAAAATGAGATTTGATGCTTATGCTGGAACAAAGCGTTTTGAAGCCCTCCGACAATAGCTGGACATTTTCGCTGTAGTTCTTTGCTCATGCATTCCCAGAAAATTGAACACACTGTACTTTATCTTTCAAATAACAGGTTAGGAAATGCCGAAATGAGATCTCATTTCTCATCAATGTGAAGAAAAAGTCTCCTTCACCTGATAAAGTTTTAACAAATTACTTCATGAGACCAAGTTTTATATGCAGAGGCGGAAATATAATGTTCTTTCTGTCTACAAATGGCTGATGTAAAATGTTTGGATCATTAGTTTTCAGATCAGATCTTGGCGGCCGAATCGACTGTATCCAATGTTTCTCACTCTGCTGTTTCTCCCACAAAAAACAGGGATACTTGGTATATCCACATTGCTGGCCAAGAAGAAAGCAGACCACTTCAAGCTCAACACAGATGATCCATTGGTGCATGTGATATTGCACCAAATTTATTACTCTTCATATTCTTTACACAAACAAACTAAATGGCCTATTAGGACTGCACTAAATAAATGTCCATTGTGAAGGAGAAAGCACTTCCGCTTTGAGCTATCGGCAAACAATCGCCATTGAGTTGCGTTATAAACTGACATTCCCAATACTTCAATTAAACCATATACGTTAACAGCAATATACAAATACATCGTCACTTCGAAACCACTGCACAAACGCGCTTTCTCTTGATCGAAAGTAGGATACCTTAGCTCCTTTTTCAAGCACCCTTCAAGGGCTCACTTTGTCAGTACGGGTGTAGCAATCTCGAGGTACCCTAGTCCTTCAGGGGATCATCTTCTTGGAGAGACGGGGGGTCACCATCCTGGAGTCCTAGTGATCTTTTCTCCTTTCTTTTTCATCTCTCCTTATCTGTGCTAATTTTTTTCTTCTGCTCATGTGGTTTTCCTTTTCGGAGGTTTGGGCTCAAAGTGAGATTCTAATACATCTCTTTGTTTCTAGTTTCTCACAGAGAGAAAACCGCCTACGCGTTTGCCGTGCGTTGTTACCCGTAAGGCTGGAAAGGAGGTTCTGGTAGTTGAGGGGCAAGGTACTGTTCCCAACACATTGCTTTGGCCTCTGTTTCAGACTGAAAAGGGAGGCACTTAGTTGCCCCACTAGTGTCAATCGGCTGGTCACTCGTCCTTAGGGTCAGTGGCTTGGGGATAAGCTTTCGGGATTTCCTGCTTTCCAGAAAGCTGACTGTACGGCTTCAGATTGCGTATAGACCCGGTTAACCCTAGCGCAGGTTTCTGCGTCCCCTTGTTGGGCTCCTTGGTGGGCGGGACTGTCGGGTCCGAATTTTAATTTTTCATTCAATATGGCTCAAACAAATTTAATAAATACAAATTAGTATAATTATGCATCAAAACGCGTAAAAACATATGTAAATGCAAATCCAGATAAAAATCCAGCAAGTCCACCGCAATTTCTTGTCATAAATGATATATCAGACAATCTCAAAAAGCTGTCAGTTGGGGGAACAGAAGAATATTAAACGGTTGCGCTCTGGAGGTCTTCTTGTTGAAACTTGATTAGCTACTCAGTCTGCAACATTCCTTGGATTGAATAAACTCGGACAAATCGATATTAAAGTGTCAGCACATAAAACATTCAATTTTTTTCGAGGTTTTATTTCAGAGATCGACCTCCTCTACGTTTCAGAAGAGGAAATTGCCTCTGAGTTGTCTGACCAGAATGAATGTGGTGCCAGACGGATCAAGATGCGAAAAGAAGGTCAGTTGATTAATACAAAGCATATAATTTTGACCTTCAAGTCGCCTGATCTGCCAAAAAGTATTAAGGCCGGGTACTTACACTACCCCGTAAGACCTTACAAACCGAAACCTTTGCAATGTTTCCAGTGCCAGCGCTTTGGCCATTCGAAAATGTCCTGTTATGGGAAAATAACATCTGCATACTGCTCTGTGAAAGACCATGGCAGCGAAAATTCCAATGCTGAGCCAATATACGCAAGTTGCAAATGACACCACACAGCATTCTCACGACAATTTCCGTTGTGGAAGTCAGAAAAAGAGGTGCAGACAATAAAAGTAACGAAAAAAATATCTTATGCAGAAGCAAGAAAGTTAGTAACAGATACGCAGCCCCAAAAATATTTGTCCTATGCCGGTGCATTAAAATTTTTAAATCAGTAAGCACGCAAACAGCAACAGGCTTGCCAAATAAACAGCCAATCGAGAATATACAAAAAAATCAACTCACAGAAATCAGTAACGTCAACAATTAAAGCTCAACAGAACAAAGAAACAAAGGATAACCAAATTGAAAATAATAACGGAACAAAGAAAACTTTAAAACCTCTCAGAGACCCCAGCTTGAGCTCCTTCGCGAGCATCGGCTCAGACAGCATAGATTCTGAGATGGATGTGGAAGGAAGCTAGATGTCCCAAAACACCTGCTTCCACGAAAATCTAAAAAACAGAACCGAGCAAACAAACATTAAGCATAATTGCCAACCTCATTTCATGGAATTGTCGCGGATTTAACCAAAATGTGGAAAATATTAACAATTTGATAGATTTACATCATCCTGTGTGCTTGGCAGTTCAAGAGACTTTACTAAAACCCGTTCAACAAGCTAAGCTTCGGAGGTACTGTTACACGAGGAAGATAATCTTGCAGGTGAGCATGTGAGCGGGGGTGTCGGCCTCCTAACTTCACTTGACTATCGCTCTAGACTAATATCTTTAAGCACAGGCTTCCAAGCTGTTGCCGTCCCAGTAAATATATGGAGCTTACTTTCAGTCTGTTCTGTTTATTTGCCCCCAAATCATCATATCGCTAAAAGAGAATTAGATGACCTAATAGAACAGCTGCCTAAACCCTTTATCATCATAGCTACTCATAGCTCGTTTTATTAAATGGGCATAGTCTACTCTGAGGAAGTAGAGATAGAAACCCCCGAGGCAGAGAAATTCAGCAACTGATTGAAGACCATTGCCTTTGTCTCCTCAATAACGGACAGAACACCTACTTCCACGAGCCTACAAGGACATTTCACGCTCTAGATCTGGCTATCTCTTCATCATCTCTCCTGCCCTTTTTGTACATTTAGTGCCGGAAATTACCTTCATGATAGTGATCATTTTCCCATTTTGGTATCAATAATACGAGATGGAGTAAATCCCATATCAAGATCTCCGCGTTTTATACTTACTAGGGCAGACTGAGAACTCTTCTCGTCTCTCGCACAGATTACAGAAGAGATGGTAAAAGATGTGCCAGTCGTCGAAGCTGTGAAAACAGTCACAGATGTCGTTATTCAAGCAGCTACTATCTCTATTCCAAAAACATCAACAAAGCTTCCTAAGTAAAGATCCTAAGTACACAAGACCATGGTGGAACCGTGAATGTCAAGATACACTGAAACAACAAAGGAAAGCTTGGTGAGTTTTTCACAAACACCCCACTTTGTCAAACTTTATTAACTCAAAAGAGCTAAAGCAAATGCAAGAACCGTGAGGTGTAAAAGCCAGAGGGATTCGTAGATGTCCTATGTGTCTAGAATAACAACCTCTACGTCTAGTAAACGAGTATGGGAAAGAGTTAGAAAAGCACCCGGACTGTACAAAGACCACTCACTTCTTCTGAAGAAAGATGGGCGAATAATCAGTACAATATAAGAAATTGCCACGCGAATATTGAGAATTTTGCTGCCGTTTCTAGTGGCAGCAAATACCCGCCGGCATTTCTTTCTGTTAAGCGACGCTATGAAAAAGCTCCCATTCGTTTAAACTCTCCCATCTGCAAGCCATATAGTAGCGAATTTTCCATGTTTGAGCTAAGTAGAGAATTGATGCAGACACACAGAAGCAAGCACGGGTCCAGATGGCATCAGCTATGATATACTGAAGCATGTGTCCTATAAGTCATTGGTTTCCCTTCTCACCCTTTTCAATCGAGTGTGGGAGGAGCATTCCTTTCCCAGTGCATGGCAGAGATCTGTTGTCATCCCCATAGCTAAACCTGGAAAGATCCCTAAACTCCCTCCAACTACCGACCAATCGCTCTTACAAGCTGCGTTTGCAAATTACTTGAAAAAAAAATGGTAAACCACCAAATAGTCTATTATTTAGAAAAATACAAAGTAATCTCACCATATCAGAGTGGTTTCCGTTAAGGTAGAACAACTATGGATAATATGCTCATTCTGGAAACCTCCATCCGTAAAGCCTTTGTCAAAAAGAACCATTTAATGTCAATATTTTGGATATCCAAAAAGCTTATGACAAGGCAATGGTGATATGGCATATTATGTGATTTTTATAACAGTGGATTACGTGACAACCTGCCAATTTTCATAAGGAATTTCTTGAAGGCCAGGTTTTTTTTTCAAGTAAAAATTGAGGAGGTAATTTTAACCCGCCCTTCGTATCGGTTATACTCGAGCCATGCACAATTTTTTGTTGAAGGCCGAGACTCAACCTGTGTGTTCAAACTGTAATGATTTTTTAACTGTTCGTCACTTTTTAATTGAATGCCCACATTTTAACAGAACTTCGGTTGAAATATTTTAATGACTCTGACTTGCCTCTGGACCTTGTAATTGGGAAAGAGGCCAATACAAATTTATTTGACAGTCTGAAAGAGATAGGTTTTCATAATTTAATTTGATTTTGTCATGCTGTTATATCTTAGTATTTTAATGAAATGTATTTTCAATTATTTCATGTTTTAGAATTTTACACCCATTTCATCTGAGCATTGATCATTTCATCAGTTTTGTATTTTATATTTTTCGTGTGATTTTTAACCCTGTTTGTCTATTTGTATATATGTCTCTATTATCTATCAACTGTGTTTTAAGTGTCTGACACGTGGTTCGGCGCGTATAGCCTCTAAGGTTTTGCACACACCAACCAACCTTTTTCATGCAAGTTTGTATCGTGCTGTCATGCTAACAGCTGTGGAACTTGTTTTTTGGATAGTCACAAATCTCTTGCCAAATCATTCAACTCATGGTGGTCAAATCCCTTGCGAAAGGAATTATGTTCACTTTCAAAATCTTCGAAGTTGGGGTCAATTCGACATTCACCAGAATCATATTCCTGTATTTTCAAAGAGGGTAATTCTTTGAAAACTGGCACTAGGCATTCAATTGAATGAGGCGCTGGGTGTATAGATGATAGTAGACTCGGATGCTCTATTTTGCATTTGTGTTTCTTGTTATATCACTATACGGAAGCAACAGTTACTTGAGTGATCTTTGGGCTCTTCCCAAGTCATAGATATGCCAAATAGAAATTTAGAATACGCTCCTTCCGTAAGCGTCCTTTCCATACTCGTTAATTCTCGACACACTGCTTGCACACTTTACAAGGGGCCTGTAAGTTATCTTGATCACCAATTTTGATTTTAAAATAGGGAAAATAGGCTTACCTGGGAAATGTGTTGATGTGTGTCTTTTGACTGGGAATGGTAAAAGTGCCACATCTGTAACAAAACGAATGAGAGCCGTTTAAGCACTTACGACGCGAGCTAGCAGAGACAGAAATAAGGAACGATTTTCAGTTAATATGTAAACAAAAACTAAAAGCCGCTAACCTTGTATACAAACAAGAACTCGGACTCCACGTCGGAATGTGCTTCACTATACCAGACTTACACACAACGTCTCACTATAGTATATCAGGCGTAATTGAACAGTCTAGACAAGTACGCATCTGTTGCTGGTCTTCTACGGTGTCATTCACCCGTCGCCAGTCGGAGGTTTTTATGTCAACCATTAGGAGAACAGTAACACTTCCTGTGATCCGCGCTCGATGAAGCGGTGAGTGGTCTCACTGACGTAAGGTGTAGACAAAAGCTTAACACGGTAGAAGAAAACTGAACTACAGTTTTGAAATCAGCATGCCTATTAAAAACAAACAGCTCAAAAATCGAACTTAGCAGAAATTGTTTTACAAATCGTTCCCCAGTGTTATTAATCTTATGTTTAATTTTCTAATGAAATTAGAAATTTATGAATTTCGATTATTAGTGCCATGAGAAATTCCGGATGATAAGCAACATTAGTGGTTTTTATTCGAATCATCCTTATTTCTCATAACGATGATATTTACATCATTCCTAAAAGTGGAATATTACATAAGAAACTATAAAGGTATCTAAGGGGAATAAAAACATCTTGCCATAAGAAATAAAACCTGAGGGCATTTATTGCATGCAGAAATCGTGCTTTCTAATGCTTAGCTAGCCATTAAGGAGCATATCAATCTTATTCAACTCACATGTGAATTATACGTGCTCCTTCGCAAAGGCATCCAACAAATTCCATCTTGTAATGAAATGCGTTATCATTCTTCATTTATCTCCGATGTCTTAGTTCTTGAGGATAAATAATTTTTAGGTGCTTCTTGGTCCTCGTAAACTGCTGCTTTTATCACTCATTAATTACATCAGCATTTGGGATAGCATTTTCTCTTCGAACGAATTACTTCTTGTTAGCATCAGTACTTTTCTATTAGCAGATTCTCAATATTCAGCAAATACTTTAAATGTTAAAAATCCAAAAACTGGTAAAGAGATTATCAAATGAACACGAGATCCATAACATTCGATTAGAAACATTTCCAAATCACGCACCTTCATATGAAAAAGTATGTACTTATAAAATGCAAAAATAAAAATGTCTTACTGTAATAATACATTCAAGCTAAAAATTAAGTTACTAAATTAATTTACAATTTTTACTTAAGTTGAACTAAATTTAGTTATTTTCTTAATGCAAGCGAGGAAAATTTGGAGAAATTCATCGATCTATTTATTTGCTGCAATTAAAATTTTTAGCTGAAAGGCTCTCAAAAACAAACTATTATTCACGAAATGTATCAGTTATAGAACTTTAAAATGATGAAAAATGGTGCTCACTTTCATTGCAAAAAGGGGCATTCTTCCTAATAATTATTACTTACATTAATTATTGACTATGATCATTATTTTTGTGAAATTCTGAGGGCCACCAATTTTCAAGTGGATGAACTACTGAATCTAACACTTAAGTTCTGAGCTCAATTACTATCAGAATAAAATGACTAAGGTTTATGTAATATGCACAAAAATAATAATAAAGCAATTCTTCTTAGAAAGGTCTGAACGAAATATGGTATCGTTTTACCGTTTGCATATTGATTTCTAAATTTCATTACGAAACTAAAAATAACTTTCCAAATTGAATGCTGTATTTTACCTTAATGTTTTTTTGAGTAACAAATTTGTTCTTTTCGTTGATACTTTTTATTAATTATGCTTTGCAGTAGTGTAAATAAATGGAATTTGCATTACATTGGAGGCACTTTACAGTTATTGTCATGTCGTAAAAACCTCAAACTGAAATTCATCTAATGGCAACTTTGAAACATTCAGTAAAACGATTGCAAAAATCTACGAGCAGTGTGACTTGCAATTACTGTTACGACTTCAGACATAAATGCGTGTTATTTTTTTAATAACCGTGCATAAATATTCTGAAGTTTTTTTCATGTTATACAACACTGAGTTATCAAAAAGGTTCAAACCTGAAAAATACTTTTTTTAATAACTAATGTAAGATATCATAAGCATATCAGATGGTAAATGTTGTTCCTGCAGTCCTGTAACTGTATATATGAAAAAAGGCCTAACGTTCCCAGATTATAAATTCTTATTAATGCCTGATTTAGATATAAGTAAAAGCATATGGCTATCGAACCACGGACCTCTAGAATACCAGCCCAGCGTGCAGACCACTACACCACGAAGGCACGCTAGGAAGGCGGGAGAAATACCTTATAAGTTATACGAAATGATTTGGCTACTGAATTTACGGACAAATAATAATTTTTTTCATTAAGAATTGGATAAAAACCTTTCATATGTGTGCTATATCTGTTTATGCTAGGAATTATGTTCGATTAAAATCTGCTTACAAAATTACAAAATTAAAATCTGCTTACAAATGCAATTATTAAGTTTGGTACCCTATGAAGATTAAAGTAAAACGGCTATGGGTGTCTAAAAAAAGAAATGTTTTTTAACTACATAGAAGATCAATTGATTCATATTTGACGGTCCATTTAAAAAAAAAGTAACGATGGACTTCTAAATGAAGTAATTTAATTATAACAACTTACCCTTAAGTACTTAATCATATTTTTTATTTGATGAAAAAGTCTTCGGTTGATAAATTATTCCAAACATTTATAGACTATTTCCCTCTCAGGATCAAGGAAGCGAGAAAAAGGGTTAAATACTTGCTTTTAAAGGGATTTTTCTTCACTGTCTGCAGGATTTAGTGTTGTGTTGCTTGGCACGCAGTACTAAACCTGGGGTTGAGTTCAACGTCTTTGCACCAGTTTCTTTTTGGAAGGTTGGCTCATCTTTAACTGTAGTTGCCTGTGTTTACATAGCTGGATAATCACCTTTAACTCCATACTACAACATGAATGGCCTTTGCACACAGATATTATAGCATACGCCGACGATGTAGCCCTTCTGGTGTCTGGCCGCACAAGAGATGAACTGGAACGGAATGCCACAGAAACCTGCTCGATATTCACGGACCTATGCAATAAACTTAAGTTAACCATCTCTCGGCAAAAGTCCGCAGCCATCGTAATTCCACGTCCTGGCATAAATCCCACAAGACGTCCATGTATAAAGCTACTGGGCAAGAACTTAAAAATAACGAAGACGATTAAATATCTAGGAGTCACTTGGGATCAAAGACTCACCTGGTTACCGCACCTCCAAGAAATACGTACAAAAACATCGACCATCGCAAGGAAAGCCAGGCAATTTCAAGTGAGAAATTGGGGACAAACCCCCATATCAGGAAACTATTATATCTGACAGTAGCAGAGAGAATAATTCTCTACGCAGCAGTCATATGGGCACAACCAATGAGCAGCCGAAAGACCAAGCTACTGACCACAATTCAACGGCCGTTTGCATTAAACATCTGCTGAGGTTATCGCACAACAGCGTCCAGCGCCGCCACGATACTTGCAGGCCTGCTGCCATTACACATAAAGGCAGAGGCAGAGGCTACCTATGTACGAATCACTCATCACAGACAAGAAGCCATATATGCAGGAATTACGTTCAGAACAACAGACTATGAACTCCCTGGCAGTGTGCGACACATCCACCCTGCCATCAAAGGTAGAGGGATCCATGTCAAAATCCAACATCAGTCATCGCACTCCAGACAACGCACTTCCTGTGCGATTACACAACTGTTCACTGATGGATCAAAACATGATCAGGGAGTGGGCTGCGCGTTTGCTCACTACGAACATGGCACACTAGTAAAGGAATGGAAAGGACATCTCACTAACAGCAATAGTATTTTCCAAGCAGAGGCACTAGCAATATTGAATGCACTACGACATGCCCTCAACCTTTCCCTTACCAATGCGACTTTTTACACAGATAGCATGTCAGTGCTACACGCACTCAGGGATCATCACCACACTTCACCCATCATCATAGATATACAGCAACTTTTACGCAATAATCATCAAGCCCGCTTTAACATGGTATGGGTGAAAGGACACTCCGACAACGAAGGGAATGACGTCGCAGACCGACTGGCTAATGAGGCTGCCAACAACATCCACGCTCAAACTATAAGTGCCCCTACCCCCGTCTCACACCTCAAGAAAACTCTGCGTAACATCTGTAAAGAAAAGTGGCAAGAAGAATGGAATAGTGGCGACACAGGGAGAAGGACGTATAACTTCCTACCAAAGATAGACACGGAACGTCTTATAACAATAGCCCCACTGACACAGTACATAACGGGTCATGGCCCATTTCCATCTTATTTTATGCGTCATGGCATCTCAGCATCTGACAATTGTGTCTGTGGCATGCTAGGTTCTCCCGAGCACTATCTATTTGACTGCAGTCTAACAACAAACCACCACTTACCACATCCAACGAATGATAGAACACTTTACTATCGTCTCATAATCAAACACCCGCCAGCTATAAGGAGCATCTGCGCAGTTGTACAGCAAATCAACGCCCTAGGGCAAGACATTTGCGAGCCACAGTAGCATGGTACTGCAGACAATGTACTCAACTATTAGATATTCGCAGTATGTACACATTCTGTAATACACATTCCACATTCAATTTCGAGCCTCGTGTTAACATCTGCTTTCAATAGCCACCAACTTGCAGATATAATGTTACTGACATGTTTATCAGTGTAAAGCACTGGGCACCCAATGGAATGATGTGTTATCGTAAATCGAAATATATAATATCCGTACAATGCACGAATGTAGTGTATGCAACGAAATATGTAATTCATGCAACAGAAGCCCCTAATGAAAGTATGTACATTATGTATTATGGGAACTGAGCATATTTCCGCACACCACTACTGCTTTACGCACACCTTACTATGTCTTATATGTTTCCTCTGAGTGTAATATTTGCATTTATGTGCTCTACGTGTTTCCATATGTATTTTATGTGTCATGATATGTATTTTCGTGTGTGTTTCTATGTCTTTATGTTACGTAATTAGGAGTGTGTTTTTATGCTTTTACGTTTAATTTTGTATATCTATGTGTTTCAGCTTATATGAGTGTTTTAGTGTTTTAATGCTATCCTTTATATTCTTTCTAAGTTACTTTGTGTTATTAACAACGTCCTATGTAAAAACTACCCGACATCTAGCCCCTGTATGGCCATGTAAACTCCTGGTGCAGCCTCACGGGGCTCCAGCGAGTTGCTTCTTCGAGATAGTGGAGGACGTGGGACATATGCCTGTTTACCTATGTTATACGTCAGGCGTCCCTGTCCTCCGTCACCTGTCACCTGTGTTTACATAGCAGCATTGAAGTGATCTATTTTAAGGAATAGGTTGTAGAAATCTTGGCATCGAAGTGAAATTAACTAATTTTAAAACGAAAATCAGAAACTTGGCGGCGATCTTAACGAAACATTAATGAGAAGACCACATAATATAGAACAGTTAATGCGAATACTAACCAAATATATCCACAAGAAACAGCCTGCATATTTGCTCATTATTTCATCGACGTGTCTGAACTAATTTTTAAACCAGTTAAAGCCGGTGGAATTACAAGAATTCATATCCTACAAATGCTTTGGAAATAGATTTTAAAACTGGTATAAGTTTAGGAGATTTCTCCAAAGCCAGTAATAAGACCACCAACAACTGGTTTTCATGTCAGTGTTGACTCAGATAAACAGCCCGTGCATAATTCTGTTTTCATACACTCCTCGACTCTCTGCTTTACATGATCCTAAAATGAACTCTCGGACGATGCAGATGGTTAAGCACATACGCCAAATAGGGTCAAGGTTAGTGAAAGAAGCGGAACGAAAAGAAAAGGCGATACCTTTTGTTTCGACTTGCTATTGTATGAATGCAAAGCACAGAAGATGAAGCTCCATCATGTATATTTCATTGTTTCTTTATCAATTAATATACTGTTGATTTTCAATAAATATTTATCAAAGGAAGCTGTGACTACGGGAATCTACAACAGCCATTCAAGGTCGGGATAGGATTAATGCCCGGTAAGAGTGTTTCGTAGGAACTGAACTAATTGTGAAAGAAAGCCGATTAAACAGGCTTATTGTTTAAATAAAACTAAACAATACCACAAAGATTTGAATTTCAGTTATTTTACAATTTCTTTTGAGTAAAAGTCTAAGATAAGTTCATTTCTATTATAATTCATGTATTATTTTTTAAATACAAGTGGCATGCTTCTGTGACAATTTTAAAATATTTATGAAAATGCTCTTGTTCAGAGCAATTAAATTAATTCTTACTTTCCTTGTTTTTATTGCAGTGTAGCCTTCCCACATTTTAATTTTTTTCGTGTTATGATCATGAAGATATAAAATTTAGAAACCAGTCTGTTTCTCAACGGTATCATCTTAGAAATTAGTTACAACCAAATTACTTATATTTTCTGGTTTTGTTTATGTTATTTTAAAATTTGCATCAAATATTGACATAAGTTTTAGAAAAGTTACTATTTTCTTGGTGATTCTGAAAATATAATATTGAAATATGAATTTCATATGATATTTTATTTTTCGTAATCTAAAAGCATGATTGTCATGAATATAGCAGGAATTTTCATGAATTCATAATGAGTTACTTAATGATATTTTCTAACTGAAGATAATATTCTTACAGATTTAATGAATTAAAACAGTTTTTTTTTACTTTCTCTTGTCTACATGGATATTTTGCTCTTAAAAGTTTCCTATAACGGAATTTAGAAAACTCTACCTTGAAATCTTTAAAACACATACTAAGCTCTCTTTTGCGTTTATAGCAAGCCAGTATTTTTCCCCCTCAGCTGACAACAGATCTGAATATTTTCCAAAAGCGTTTAAGAGAGTTTTATAATTAATTCAATTTTTCATTTCAGGTTCTACAGCATGCATGATGGTAAAGAATATACTTTCCTTGTCACATCTTCAGTAAACATTGGAGATGTACGAGAAGTATCTGCGAGGTGGGAAGAACCAGGAATTTACGATGAACATTTCTACTCTGGACAACCTGTCTGGAATTTCCGAGATTCAAACGTCAACATTCCAATGATGAACATAACATTATTGAATTTTGACCCATCTGGAGAGTAAGTTCCTACTCTTCATGAAGTATATTCCTAAATTATGCAAAATACCATCTTAATTTCTTGAATATTACCATGCATCTTATTTAGTTCTGATTTAAACCGGAAAGATTTTGCTACGAAATAGAAATATCCACGCATATACACAGCTGATTTTCAACAGGAAAACCTATGAAGCAGAATTACGATAACACACATAAAGGAAGGTTCAGTGTAATTAACTCTAAATTTAGTTTCACGGTTCTGCTCATACAGAAAATGCTCCGCGCGTTTTACCTAATGTAAAGCATTGAAAATTATTAAAGCATAATTTTAATTTTACGATTGTAAAGGTATTATTTAAGCCACAGAGGAGGAGCCACGGAAGACAGCTGAGGATGTTGATATAGCTTCCGAGCTCCGGTTTACATTAAAACTGGAAAGCACAATAAACTTTTAACATAAAATAATTCACATTTAACTGTTCAGTTAAATCTTAGTTTGTCTGAATGATGGGAAAAATAAAGAAAGATGCTCTGAAAATTAATCATTTCGTTTTAACGTTGACCCTAAATCCCTTTGATGATGCCATGATGGTTGCTTTTTTATTCAGGTGTGTAGCAGGAATTATTTCCGCTCTTACCAGACAAGAAATCCCAAACAAGGCCTGATAGTTAATAAAAGTTCCTGAGATGAAAAACACGTAGGAGAAAAGAAAAGGCAAAAAGAAGAAGGAAGCAGAAAAGCACAGCAGCAGGCCTAGCGATAGCATGTCACTATCTCTGGGGTGGAAAGATGGCTACTCAGCTTCGGAGAAAAAAGGCGGGCCAGAAAGGTATCTGGGCATGGTTGGTTGATGTCAAGTGATGTCCACGTTGTTTCATCACTCGTTGATTTGGAGAAATATAGTTTTTTTTGCAAATTTTTAATAGAGCGATAGCTAGCTTCAATTCCTGAATTCGCGATTTCGTCTTTTTGTATTTTTCAGCAATATGTAGTACTCTGGATATAGTTTCTTCAGTAGAAACACTCTGCGCTTGTACAGGAAGAGTTCTTTCCTGAGGTAGCTTCTTGAAATTGAGAACAATGGCAGGAAAGGAATTCATCAGCTTTGGAGTTTTTTTTTACCTTATAATTCATTTTGCAAATTTTAGAGGAAAATTTACAACCCTTAAATGAGGAGACGTGATGTAGCTTGTATCTGAGGCAGGTTGGTGTTGCGTTTTTCGGGAGCTCACAAGCGTAGGTCAAATGGTCTCCAGAACAGTTGAGGCATTTGGTTTGTTACTACAGAAAATTTGGTCGCTTCCAAATCTTTTAAATCTGTAACACTGGATCAGATTTACTTCGAACGGTATCTTCTGATGTTCACAACCAGGTCGGAAGGCTTTTCACGGCGTAGAGTTTTCTTTCTGCGTCACAGTTGCGAAAAACATAGGAAGCATCACTTCACGATCGGGAGCTTTCCTTGATAATTGTTTTAACTTTTGTACTGGGTGGCCCTTAGCACAAAGTTAATTTATTATTTCATCGTATTTGGCGTTAACAGGTAAGCCGTGAAGAACGACTTTTAACGGAATTTCCACCTTGGCTCTGAATGTACTAATTCGTGTATCATTCTTCATCAAAAGTCCAAGAGCCTCGCCGCGCTGGTCACTTGAGATGAATGTATTGAGATGGATTATCTGGTTAAAATTCCGATAAAGCCTTTTAATATATGCTGAGTAAAGCGATTTTTCAGTTCATACCAAGTGCCTTCCGGCCGATGACAGATGATTAGTGGCAGTCTTTCATTTAGCTGAAGCACAGGATTTGGATCGATTTGGCGTTTCTTCATTTCTTGTCTCATCAGCTGGCACAGGCTCCGGCTTGTCTTGGAAAATTTCTAAATTGGTTTTTAACTAAGCGAAAGATTTGAAATGGAGGCCTTCGAGCATTATACTGAAGAACGAGATTTGGCAGGTCTCATTGATGAAATCCAACCTTCGTCTTGAACTAAAAGGTCAGTTTTGATTATCTTAGTAACTGGCCTAGCGCTTTCCACTGGTCCGGAAGGCGATGCTTTCGTATTTCCTTTAACAATACTGGGTCTAGAGAGGCGTCATAATAGGTTTGTATCTTTCATCAGAGAATTTCAGTTTCCTGATAGGCAAGTTTTCCTCACGAACGACTTGTCTAAGTGTTTTATCGAGAATATAATTTCATTCGGCTTGAACATTTCGAAAGCTTAAATGAAATAAAATGTACGGCTTTTTAACGGAGATACATTATGTACAAGTTTTGAGAACTATATACTTATATACAAAGCTCAAATCCTAAAATTCTAGCTCAAACAGACATTTTTTTAATATAAAGCATAGAAACAATATATGCAATTTTTCGCCTTAAATCATTCGAATGATTAGGTACTTGTCGAAGCAGAAAATATGAAAAGTAATCTGTACTGTCGCAGGGATTCGAACTTCGGATCTCCCAGTTGCCAACTCGGCGTTCTTTCAATTACACTACGAAAGCACGCGAAAGAAAATCCAACAATTTTCTATTTATGAACAGGCACTTAACGTGATTACAAGAATATTTATTGGATGATAAATTTGTAAGAATTCCTATAGCTCAGATTTTCGAATAGCATCCCTAAGGTGCTATATGAAATTTTGAGCCTGTTTATTTTAAATTAAAATATTCTTCTATTGCTGGAGATTCCAATACAGGCTATGTTTTGCCGACTTAAGGTCGTCAGTACATGCAAAAAAAATCCTTGAATACGTTTAAACGTTGTAAGTCCTCTAAATAGCTAATCGTAAAGGAATTTTTAATAAAAAGAATCTTTAATGCAAAAAAAAAAAAAAAAAAAAAAAAAAAACATTGTCTTTTTTGATAAGTTACTCAAATACCAATCTTACTCCCCTAGGGAGAGTATAACTAACATGTACGCTTTTTAAATTCTGCCACAGTTTCTTGGAGGCTTATGATATTTTAGGAGGCAAAATAATAAAGCAAAAATATGTCTGAAAAACATTTTTAATAATATGCAACTTTGTATAAAAACAGAAAATAGCCAGTAAGAGATAAAACAAATTTATTACCATGTAAATTCACAAGAACATTTAAAGTTTAAACATTGGCAGTTGCAATTCAAAATAGTAATTATCCAGAAAAACATCAAAACATCATCTTAGATTGAATTTCTTGCCATATGCCCCAAAGCATAACATGTGTAACTTCAAGCAGTAATTTTAGAACATTGAGTGGTATTGTTGCTATGTATATTCATCTTTTGCAACGTCCAACGAGAAAGAAAAGGTCTGGTGGTATAATATTGGGCAAACATCGAAAAAATGCAGAATACACCTGTCTAACTAATCCATCTGTTTGATAAACAAGTGCTGAAGTACCACTTACTTCTTTCACGTGATGAGGAGTTCTGCTCCGTTCTCCTGGAAATGTGAATGTTCATCATGATCATGGCCCTCTAACTGCAGTTTAAGGTGTTCTTGCAGAATGTCCAGAACTACTGAAAGTCGCATTTTTAAATAAATTGTTGTAAAACAGCAATTTGGAAATTTCAAAGTTCCTCGATTGAAACTTGATTGAATTCATTACAACATGACTCTCTTTCAACTTTCGTTTTTTTTCTGAGTCGTTTCCAGTTGCGTATGGTTTTAAAAGTATTTCATATTAATAGCTCACCGGTTTATTTAAACACAAAATAAATAATAAAAAAAAACTATAAAGCGCTCATAAACTAGAAAAATAAAGACCGAGGTAAAACTTCTGTGGTGATACAAATTATTCGACTAAAAAATTAATACAAAACGAGATGTGCGTTCATTGTAATATTGCGAATTTAATTTATACTATTCTGAACAATAGAAATGAACCAGAGAAAAAAATGGTCAGTTGATAATTTTTGTATTAGATTGCTCATTTATTTTATTGAACAAATAACTAAGTGCAACTAAAATATACTGTTCGAGAAAACTAATAGGCAAGAGGTTTCATATAATAATATTCTTGAATAATCTTGAAAACTAATTTTTATTTCTTTTCAGGAATACTGGGCCTACAGAGATTTCGTTTTGTAAAAGCGGTGAAGTGAATGAACAAGGCTGGATGACGTACGTGCAGAACTGTTAGATATCAACTTGAGTCACCGAACTCTAACTGAAATTAGTGTTGAAAAAGCTTTACAGGCAGAATATGAAAATGAATATTTTGCTTCTTGTGAAAAGCTAGATTTGTTTTGCTAGCTCTATACTTGTGAAATGCAATAGTTAGGATAATTACTTAGCTAATGACAGAAAAATTCTTTTATTTACAGAGATTTTATTAATTTAAAAATGAGGATAGAGTTTATTCTTACTTCTGAATCATTAAGAGATGTTGTCTCCTGTATATAAAACTTTTATTTTAGAAGCATGAGAGAAAGCAATTTTGCATGTTTGGAGGTAGACTTAAATGTTGCTTCCTAGACCTATAGTGACTACAAAAATTTAAGATATAATTCCTTACATTCAAAGTGCAATACTTAATTTAGAAAAATTGAGAGATGATGGTCGTAATATAACCAAGCTTTATGACTATAAATAAATGCACAGATATTTGATGAAAGATATATGCTTATATCTAAAGGGTACTTAATATCTGAAAACCTAGCTCAAAGCAAAGTAGCCTGCAGAAACGTTTTGTCAGATTGCAGGATAGAGGCAAACGTTTAATTATTAGTAAAAACCATTTATCAAAGATCAAAGTTTCTGGAATTGACTGAGGAGATTAAATGCAGTTTTTTGGAACATATCAGGATCTTATTGTTTATACAAAACAAAAGCACATCACTTAATCCAAAACGTTTAATTTCAGTAGGACGATGAATGGTAGAACGGAGATGAATAGTAGTAAGCGTAGTGTTATAACTGTATTTATTGATTCTGTCAAGAACAATACTCTTCATTTAGATATACTGAAGGAAAATTTTACAGAATATGCTACAAAAAGTTTAAGCTAAATTGGTGGCAATTTCATACTACGATGGAAATTTCATATTCCAATGAGATAAGGACCTGAAATTCAATATAACGAAATTTTTCTACTCTAAACTACAATCTCCTGACCAACTCTAGCATGAAGTTTAGTGATTTTTTTTGTCTGGGTTCAAGACAAGTTTAGAAACATATAAATAAAAAGTAAAAATTCTTTGAAAGACATCCTGCAAGAATAACGGGATAAAATATTTAAAACTGCCAGGTAGAATCAGTACGATGCTGCTTAAAGGTTATTATAAGGGATAATACTTCCTTTCATTGTTTTAAAGTAATTAAACTCTTGTAATCTTAGTATTTTGAATACAAAATTAGCAATTGTTTATTAAGGTGTTTTTTTTTTCAGTTTCAAGTTATAGCTGTTAAAAAGTGAACTATATATTAGATCTATGAAATAATGTGATACAAAAATAGATCTATGAAACACCCAAATTTTGCCTTTAGTCGGAAATTATTATTAATTTTGAAAGACCGTATCAGTTTTTGGAATCACTGTTAGATTACATGCCTGTTTTCAAATCGTTTGTGTAACAGTCTGTTGTTTCAAATGATGTTTGTTGTCAACACTCTGTCGCTTTCAAACCATCTGTAAATTTTAACTGCTCATTTTTTAGTAGTATTAATAAATATTTTAAATCGGATATCTAACAATCTTTTTTTTTTTTTTTTTTTTTTTTTTTTTTAAAGTAAGAAAAACTGGCATTTTATGCAAATCATAGATTACTGAACGTTAAAAATATTCGCAGCTTTTATTTTATAAAATTTATAATGCTCTCAAAATAATGCTCAACAATGGTTAACTGGAGAAATCATGCATTTTTGCACACATGGGTGAAAATTTTAGACGGTCCTGAACATATAATATAATAATCTCTTTCAAACGTGTGAGTGCCGTAGAAATGTCTTTTAACAATTAACATAATATAAACAAAATCATAGGTATTTTAAGATTTGATTTATTACAATAAAGATGCAGTATCATCTGTAGAGTAAATGATGCAGTATCAGTATTTTGAAAACATTAGAGCGCATAATACATAAAATTCAATTTTTAAACTCTTTATATGAAAATGAGACATTTAAAAGTTAAAATGAAAGTAAACTGCTTCTGCTACTGTGGCAATTATAATTTTAAAACTGCATAATTGTTATACATTTAAAATATTAAGAACCCTTAATTCTTAAACATAGGAGTTTAATTTTAAAACATATTCAAGCAAATGAGTTTAATTTCATAGTTAAATTAACATAGATCCATTCTAAAAAGAAATTCTTTCAAAGGTTATTGTTATGGAGCTCAAAGATATAGAAATGTATTAACAGTGCAGGTATTCTGACTATGATCTAGGCGATGCATAACGTAGAATTTACTCCCCATTTTCAGTTTCATAATCCAACTTCTATGCATAAAGTGAAGTTTATGTCTCTTTTTTCCATAGCATAAATAGTAGAGGTTTTGACATTATTTTGCAAGAGTTGAGAAATTATCTTACACGCATTGTTCAGGCATTGCTCTCTGGCTGATAATGTGGATTTTTCTAGGTGATGGTTTATTAACTAAAACTGAATGCCTAATTATTCTCGTTATTTGTAAGGCTAATGAGGATCCGTGAAGTAGTGAAGTCCAAAATATAATACTCTTAAATTTGTAGAAAATATTACATATAACATTTTTACATCAGTAGGAAAAATGGACTAAAAGGAAAAAAAAAACTGCTACTTTTTTGTTATCAATAATTTTGATTTTAATCTGCATCAAAGGAAATCCATTTTTTTGCAATATGAAGCGCCTTTGATTATATGTTTAAGAAATTGGGCTTCGTTAAAAGTTAAGATTAAATTTAATATAAGTTTTTTATTTGCTTCCATGCTAAAAATGATTTGTATAAAACTGTCAGTTTTACTGTGTAGGAATAAGCAAGTTAGGTTTGCGTTTTAAACATATTATGAAATGTAGAATGAAAAAAGGATATTTAAAATTGTAAGTAGGGATGATTATATTGATGTTTCTTAGAAAAAATATGTTTGAAATTTATGAAAGCAAAAAAATTTTTTTTGTGTTAAATAAATTTTACTCACATAGCGTACTCAATTTTTCATAATAGGAATGGTTCATACTTAGTCAACAGCAGGAAGATAGCAAATGAATTAAGGTGAACTCTTAATTTCTTTTTCATTTTGTTTATTTTCATTAAAATATATTTTAATTTGAAACGTGCATTGTTATGTGTACTTTTCTTGTGTAAACTTAAATGAGGATAAAAGTGCTCTTCATACGATTTAATTTTCGATTGTTCACTTTTCAAGATAGTTCACGCTCTAATCTCTGGTCCTAAGATTATTTAATTATGCAAACATCTAAGACTAACATTACCCCATCTTTCGACAAGAGGTCGTGACAATCAGTGTTTATATGAAAATCTGTATAATAATGCTGTTATTTAACATCCGATGTGCAAAAGTGAATTAAAACAAAATATTCAGAAAGATGAAAGTTAATGACACCTGGTTAGTTGTCATGCGAATTTGAGTAAACGTTAATGCGTTTCACCCAAAAGCTGAAATAAAAATTATTTTAGCATTACAATGCGAGTTGATTAATTTCAGCGCATGGACTGGTAGTATAAGATGAAAATGTGTGAGACGATCCAACTCGTGAATTGCTGTTCCTTAACATAGAGCTCTTCAGTCGCATGGGATGATGTTCCGGCTGTTTATTTCTGCAGCAGCAATGCAACAGGCGATGACGAAATTTGCTAGACATGAAGCAATAAACCATAGGATTTAGACAGCTGTGAACGAAGGGTAGCAAATAAAAAATAAAACGGGTGGTATAAATTCCATGATTGAAAACATCCAGGCAGCATTTAAGAATGATTTCCATTATAAGTCGTGGACCCCAACACACCAGAAATAGAATAACTACAAGGATTAGCATTTTAATCACCTGAAAAAAAAAAGGAATCGAAATTAGCAAAAATTGAGGTTTAGCTACTCTTAAAAGGAAAATAATCGTAACAAAATGAGTTAGAAAATTCAAGAGAAATAGAAAATTAAAGAACGAATACTGTAAACTAATGCATGTAATAAATTAAAAAATTAACATAAACACAAATTATAAATAACTGTAAAATATTAAAGCAAATGCCCTAATACAGATGCCCTAACACGGAACACAAGGAATTAAGTGAAGTGATCCTAATAAATTTAATTTCACTAATTAGTAAACTGATTCGCCTGTTAGTGTTGAAAAGCGGAGTTTCTGAAAAATGTTATATATTTAATGCACAGACTGAAAAGCAATTCATTAAGAAGAATGAATCGTATATTTCCTATTGAAACATCGCAATAATGTTTATTATTAGCGTCTTAGCCACATTATGAGCTTAAAGTTTAAGGACATACAATCGACTTTTTAATCGACTTCTAAATATTTTCCTCACTTTTGGATATTTACACATAGTTAATGGCCTTTGATACTGTGATAGATTTTATTCTTAATGGCGATTGTTATAGCCATATTTCTGGCTCCCGACAAGTATGAAATATTTGTGTCGAACTCCCCTGTGTGATATAAATAACCTAGCCCGTCCAAAGAGTGTGTGGTTTCCGGTGAAAACGCGAATGTCATGGTCGCCGATGGCCTTCGGATATTACAAAATTACAATCTTCAATCATATATTATAAGAAATTCTTCATCAGAGTAAACTGCATAAAGTTCTCTAACAAAAACATATCATTTTAATGACATAAAACATCTCAGCTGAGGAATATTAGTAGCAGTAATTCTGTGTTCATCTTTTAAAGAAAACTAATTATTTTTGTGATACATTGATATTTTTGTCGCTAACATCGGAAAATTACGTTAATAAGTTTTGAGTCAGAATATGCAAACAAAGTTTCGATCCGTTTGTTCGGTTCAAACAAAGCTATAACTGTTAAGTTACGAATATTTTAAATTCGTAATTTATACTACTTTATCACAGTAGTATAATAAGTATCAAAATTATTCCGTGCACGTGCTTTGGAGTAAGTTCGTGTATGGTGAGAATGCTCTAGAGCAGGGGTTCTAAAGCATGTTCCGTTAAAAAATTATCTAAATCTAAATAAATGTACATGCGATTTATTAGTTTTGGAAAGGGATAGGAAGGAATTATCTTTTAGCAATGCCGAAAGGGATGTATGGGGCAAAAAAGGATGAGAACCATTGCTCTACAGATTGCCTAAATAAATGGATTGATTGCTTTGATACACACAGCAATAACATATAGTTGCATTATTTAACAAATTAAACGACTTAAAAATTAAATTGCAATTAGTTTCCGTACAAAATTCAATAAATGTTGGATTCTTGAATAATAACGATGAATTTGAATTTTTTCTCCATAAATTACCTTGGCAACTGAGAATAAAATTCTTTCCGACCTTTCGGCATGCCATAGCGATTAGACTAAAGACATGCTCATAGTCCAGAATTACATATGGCCTATATTTTCCGAGAATATCCTCCCTCAGTGCGACCCGGGACATTCCAGAGAGTGTCATACCGGTGCGTTGAAGGGAGTATGAGCGAAAAGAGCTTAGTAGCGACAATGATATGACGTATTGTTTCGATGAGGCATGGAGTACAGTAGAAAATATCACGTCCTTTGTTACCACTGAAGCGGCCTTTCTGTATTGTTTTATTGTTAATGCATTAGTTGCACCGCCTATTGAAATATGTTGGAAGTGCCAAGTCTGAAACTAATATTAAACTAAAGTTTCGGCTCATAAATGAGAAGGCTAGGTCATATTCTTTCGACGAGGCATGGAGAACAGTAGAAAATATCACGTCCTTTGTTACCATTGAAGCAGCTTTTCTATATTATTGTACTGCTAATGCAATAGTTGCACCTTCTATTGATATATGTTGGAAGCGCCAAGTCTGAAACTAATATCAAACTAAAGTTTCGACTCATAAATGAGAAGGCTAGGTCAGACGGCTACAGTAGCATAAAAGTCTGCAAAAGACGGAACTGTTAATTTAAAAGCGACTGTATTACAAGCACTTAAGTGGTTATAATTTTAAAACTTTTGAAAATCAGTTATAATAAACAGAAATTCACTAAAATAAATACAGATCATAAACATCACGCTTTAATTAAATTTATATTGATGAGATGTTCTAGCTGTTTAAGGCTTCAGTTGCTATAAAATATTTAAAAACGAAATATATACATTTTTAACTTATAAGGTATTTCTCCCACCTTCTTGGCGTGCCTTCGTGGTGTGGTGGTCTGCACACTGGGCCGGTATTCCAGAGGTCCGTGGTTCGATTCCCGGCGAAGGCGGTTGTTAATTTTTCATTTCTCCTGCTTCCAAAAAAAACCTAATGTCTTTACACTGGTGCCCGAACAAAAAGGGTGTTGGATGATGATTCTCCGCACCCAGGATTTGGCGACTGGGTCCCTCTATAAACCCCAGTCGCCTTTTAAATGGGAAAATATGTAAGGTAATTCTCTCGCCTTACTAGCATGCCTTCGTGGTGTGGTGGTCTGCACGCTGTGCCGGTATTCTAGAGGTCCGTGGTTCGATTCCCGGCGAAGGCGATTGCTAATTTTTCATCTTGCCTGCTTCCAAAAAATACCTAATGTCTCTACAAACTAAACATCGCATTTTAAAAATTTGCCTTTTGTTAAAAAAAAAAAAAGAATTTTTCCTACCCGGATTTTACATCTCGATTTTGAAATCAATGATATCTTGCAAATTTAAAAGTTCATTAGTGCAAGGAGACAGCATTATAAGATTGTTAGATATTGGTCTAAAATAAAATTACTTGCACATATATTCAAATTGAAAGTTAAATTCAAGAACAAAAATTTTGCTGAGAAAGATCATGGTACTTTGATAATTTTAACATTGTATCGACGAGGCATGGAGTACAGTTTACCTTTCAAAGAAAATTAGCAGTGAAGCAATTCTGCATGCAGGGGGATTCAACACGTTTTTGTCCAACTTTTATAGGGTAACAGAATACAACTAAAATAGCATTTCTCAGTAGACAGTGCAATGTAACTCAAGCACAGAACACAGGACCCCAATGTATTTGTTTCAAGGGCCTTGTGTAACTACGTAATTCAGTAACATATATTTTAGTAATGCCGCCTATCTAGTCCTCCCGGCTCTTGGCCATGGTGCATAGTTAGTAGATTCCCTCCTTCTGAGAACACACAGCAGCAGCTTAAGCATAATAATAGTCAGATTTTAATGCAGCTGAAGAATCCAGAGAATATGTGTGCCATACCCTAAAACCATGCAGCGATTTCAGCGGTATCTGTGCGGAATAGGCTCTTTTACAAGCAGCTTGAGAGATACAGGGCATCCAAACAATGCATCGACGACATATGTTGCAGAGAAAACTTGCTACAATTTACACCCCTACCACGCAGAAAAGGTGCAAGGTCTTCAGAGTATCAGCCTTGTGTCAGTTTTACATACTAGCTTCTTTAGAATATTTCAACACAGCGGGAGTTTACTGCAGATGTTTTATTCACTAACGCATGCACCTCTATACCAGAGGAATTTTTTTTTAATTGCCATAGTTATAATGTGTAAGCAACCACTTCTTACAGCTATGGATACCATTATTGTCTTAGCGGGGTTATTTCCTATAAATATACGACTAGAAAACGAGGCAATAACAGCGAAGCTTCTTCTTTTCTCTCAAAATGAATAATATAATAGTCATACCTATAGCCCAGATAAGAAAAAAAAAAAAAAAAAACCTGTGATCGTTTCCCTCATGTTCATTCCGCAGACAAAGACGTAGGTTTAAGAGTATATGCAAAGGAAGCAAACATTACCGCACTTTGCCCCGCTATCTGTACAGACGGCTCCAGAAGTGCTATCGGAGTAGGATGCGTCTTAGTTCATATGGACGATGTGAACAAATTTCATTTTTGAAAAAGCTACTTATTCGAGATAGTATCATAATAGTGGCTTTCCGGCAGAAGCGATGGCAGTAAAGTAAGCAATTGCCTATGCTATAGAGATGCATCATTAAGGAACCTCCATTGATACAGACAGCCTATCTATGCTGCACGCTACCTGTAATCCTCATCGTACGCTACCACTTACTACAAACATCCGGATATAACTAAGATGCAACCCAGCTCTTTGTATCAATCTCCGATGGATCACACTTGACGGTACATCCACAGGACTTCATGGCTATGAGTTAGCTGATGCACTGGCAGCTAATAACTGCAATGCATTCCAATCCAGCATTCTTATCTGAAGATACAAATTGCAATGACAGTTGTTCATAAATGCCAGAATAAATGGGACACTAGTGAGTGCAAAAGACTGCATTCCAGTCACCATGTCCCGATTCTTCTCAGCTCCGCAACTTGCTCTCTACTTCAACGGCCATGGTTCGTTTTCCTTTTTATTACCCCAGGTTTGCTATCGCAGTACAGATACATGTCTCTGCGGGCAACAGGGCCATCCAGATTACTATATCACTGCCTGCCCGCCCAGTGTCTCAATGCACATTCGACTGCCCACAACTTTTCTCAAAGCATATAAGCGTTATATCCTCTGAACTCCGGTGCTACGGTGACGGTTATACAACGTAATCAATGTTATGACGACCTTAGGGCAATACGCTGTAGTATCTGTGTGGCAACTACAGTACTAATTTCTAATGTAGGGTAAGGTTGATATCGATGGGCCATTTAAACGAAATCATCCTCAAAATCGTCAAATTTGGCAATTTTGCAGTTTTGTACATTGTTAGTGTAAATATTACCTTTCATACCGCACATATCTAGAAAGAGATGTTGCAATTATCACATATTCAGTAAATACTAGCAAAATAAGTATAAGTGCCACTGGCCTAGTGAAGGAAACCAGTCACCTTCATTGGGTCTGGAAGTTTCTATAAATGAGCCGGTAACTATTTCATTTTAATACTTACATTCAACTTAATACAAGTCAACAAAATATTTAAGACTATTTTGAGCAGGATTCGTAAATATGAAATGCTGGTTAGAAACCAACACAAACCAATGAAAATACATTGAAACATACTATTGCTAGCTTCTCATTATTCACGAGGAATCAGGAGTAGGATTTTAGTTTATTCTCTATAACCATAAAATAGGCCTAATGTGAGAATCTACGAAATAATATTGAATTTCGTTAATTAGAAAAATTATATGAAAATGAGTATTTGAGGGCAATTTATAGTTAGGTTAGTATAAAAAGAACAATAATCTTATCTTGAAAACTTCCAAATAGCGCAAAATAATTACTAGGCCTACTACTAATATTAGGCTATTTATCTTATTCAAATTACTGCATCAGTTATTCGTTCTTGATGAGTTTAGTTGCATTTTTCTCAATAATACAAAAATTTTGATCCCCTTTCTACCACCAGCACACTTCTCATGAACCCACATTTTACACGACAGAGGCTGAATTATGTCTCCCTTGCAGTAATTACAACAGACAGTACAGAACCATGAATCGTTGGAGTTAATGGGCGTATTCACTGAAGGCAATGAAAGTTTAGCCCTTATTGTCTTCTCAGGTCCAAAAGCTTGAAGTCGTCTTTTCACAGCGGTGCCTTTGTTTGGCGTTTTTTCTTAGCCTCTTCCAGGATCTACTTGGATGGGCTACTTGTTATCAGTATTGTTTTTGGGCTTTGTTTGAGCCTTTTCCAACTGAGAATTTAGAAGGAATCTGAGAAAATTCATCCTAAGAAACTAACTTTTGACACCAATGTTGATGCATCACCTGGAAGCGGTTCTGATTGTATTCCACTGGTGGTTGCAACAGATTTTCTCCCTGGAGCTAGTCTGTTTCTCCCTAGTGTTATGTGACAGTCCATTAGTAGAAGCAGTTAGGCTTGTGTCAGGAACTTCTAAAGCAGAAACGTCATCTGCTTCAAACTGCACTCCTGCTACAAAATGAGAGTCTTGAACTACACCTCTGTTCACTGGCCGAACTACTGTTTTAGCAAAGCCATTCATTGCCGTCTCTACTGTTGCTGCTTGTCCATATGCTTTACCAAACAATCTTGCTACATAGAACTGGGTGATAACTTTCGGTTTACCTTCTCTCTACCATTTCATTAAGGTAAAAACTGCTCAGTGGCTTGAAGAACGAAACGTCAAAGGGCTGCAGCTTATGGGTTGCGTGACCCAGGAGTGAGAGCACCATTTTCTCGAGTAAGTTATAATTCTTCGAGATTTCTGGTGTGAGCATGCTGTCCATCTAGAAGGAGTAAAAAATTTTTTCCTTCGAAGAGTGAACTGTTTCGACGAAATGTTTTAACCACGGTGCAAATATATCTTTATTTATGAATTCACTTTCGGGATTGTATGCAAAAATTGTTCCTGGTGTAACTCCCTCTTGTAATCCTTCTGGAAAGTGTTTCCATTTTTATAGCAGATGTGGTGGGGCATATTGTCAATCGGCAGATGCGCAGCCAACTGTAGTAAAGCCTCTTTCTGTGCTGGCAATGAATCCTACAGCCATCTTACCATTCAAAACAAGAAAGTTCCGAGGTTTCTTTTGGACTCTTGACAAGCTTGTCTCGTCCGCATTGAAAACATCGACTTTAGTCTCGTCAACAGCTGCCCTCTCTAATAAGTCAGAAAAATGGTTGAAATCCTCTTTACTGAATCCTTTAGCCCGAAAAAAGGATGTGGTCTCTGGTTGACACAAATTGAGCTCAGAATGTCTTCTCATAAAAGAATAATACCACTTCTTACCAGCTATTTTTTTGTTGAAACGGTGAGGAATTTTATTCTTTTGTGCGATTTTAAAAGCAAGGGTGCTCAACTCACAAGGTGTTATCCCAAACAAAAATTCATCTAGTTTAAGGACATCCGACACTAGTTCTTGTTCCACTTCATCCGGTAGATCAGCCGTGCTAATTATAATTTTTTATGGTGTACTGCAAAACATTTTCTTCTCTTCAAACGTCTTTGCAACGTTGCCCTTGGAATGTTATGGCAGCTTCATTCACGTCCATGTCACCATTTCGCGCTGAATCAAGTGCACGACTAACATTATCTTTCTCCCCTTTATGATACTTAATTCCTAATAGAATCTAAAAAATAAAAACAAAACAAAATAAAAAAGTGTAAGGAGAAACAAAATTTTATATGACTAACATCAGAATCAGATATGTGCGATAGAAAAGCATAAAGCTACTATCATATTGCAAAGTATGTATCGTACACCGTAAGCCTGGCTTCTGTTGGCTGCACTGTTTAAAATCTCTATCAAGCGCGTATTATTAGAAGTTCTTGCTGAGCACAACAGTAAGGAATGTGTTTCCCTAGCACTGAATTTGTTAATTTTCTGACTTAATTCCTACATCATGTTGCTTCCTTAATCTATTTATGATCCAGATACAAATTTAAAACTACAAATAGGCATAAATTACGCAAGAAATAATGAAAATCATTACGATAGTTTCAGTAAAATATTCATTTGACATACGAATTAGGGGTACTCCGATTTAGATTAAATTTAGATTAATAGCTAATAATTATTTTTATAACAAAGAAAATGAGATCAATATCTAAGTGCAGATTAAATTAGACCTGATAGCTGCTGCTGATAGTGGTTTAGGAAATTAGATAGAGTTACATTTTATTCTTCAATTTTAAAAAGTTGCAAAATATTAACCTCAGTATGGTTTCCTTGGTTGGGCCACAAGCCCATTCGTAACAATTCAGGCTGGCTCTTTGCAGGCAACTAACAGTCGGTATGTAATACGTCCGTGACTTCGGTTATAACAACAACCATTGTTAATATAGACAAATAACGATGATTCAACACAGTTTTAAATACTACCAGTAACAACTAAAATACTATTCATGTCTCATTGATATCCATATTTTGTTTAGATTGATAAATTAAAAGAAAAGTAATAAAATCAGCTCACAGTCAAGATGGTGGTTTTCGAGCATCGTGTAGTACACTAAACAGTTAACAGGCAGCGCATATAGCTTCAAAATAGCTTCCAATAGCTTCAAAATAATGGAGGTAGCTCAACGAAAGAACCGGCCCATTGACAGCAACCTTACCCTACAATTAATATTCATCCTGACTATAATTCGACTACCTGCAGCAAAAGATCAATTTTGTCTTTTCCTAGCTTATGTGTATATACGTGCCCATTTCTTTTATTCTATGTGTATTATATACGCCACTTACTTTTATCCTCTCCTATAGTGCTCTGTCTCGTTAAGTGGCATGCGTATTTTTGTGCGTTGCGTGTAAAGTACCAGTTCGCGCCACAGCATTTTTTTAACTGCATGCTTTATGCATTTCCTATTCTAATACCTAATATGATTTCACCTTTTCGCATTCATTTTGCCTCCATATTGTGCTGTCTCTCAAATTACTAATATCTGCGTCAAACAGCATTTTTAACATTTACCTGCATCATAATTTAGTTTAAGTCAAAATTTCCCTAAGTTTGCCATGTTTTATGTAGCTATGAATGTGTTCCTATGTGATAGTTCACTGCACCTTACCTGTATGAACAAATTTGAAAGAACAAGTTGATCCTGTATTTGTCGACATACATGATGCACTGCATTTGGTTCTAGAATCCCCAAGTATGAATGTTCAAAGATCAAAATTAATTTCACAAGTATTATCAGAAAATATGTTGTTTAAATTAGTACAAACGGTTCGAGGAAGATATTTTATTTTTCCATTTATGGAACGTATATTTTCTAAAAAAATGCGCTACTATATCTTTAAATTGATTTTATTTGTGATAATATGTAAAATGTTCTCAAGTCTATGATTATTGTATCAGATTATGGTATTGTGGTATGTGGCTTACACTGTATTAATTATTGTAATGTATGATATGATACATTCTCTCTGATGAGACCTCTTCTGACTGGGGTGAAGATCGGATATTCTGTTTTTATGTTTACGTACCTGTATGAAATACCGCCAGCATTATGACGTAAATATTATGCCCCGTGTTTTGAATTGCGCTGCTCATATGTATTTTATAGGTCCACAAGTAGACATTGGACCCACTTATAAACACCTAATATGATTTATGTGCTTATAAGTGTTTTATGTACTTTATATAAGTGATTAAATAATTGCATTCCTTTATACGCGTTTTATGGCCCTAAATGTGATTTATGTATTTTATATTTACTTTATGTATTCATGAGTGTTGAGTATATATATATATATATATATTTATACATAATTCAAATATCACGTTAGCATCATCAGGATGTTCTCCGAATCAACAAATATAATTAAATTAACAGCCCTAGTTTGGAAATGTGAAAATATTTACAATCATCTCCCATTGAGACGTGTCATGGTCTCGAGGGAGATACAATAGTAGCGGGCGCTGGAAAATAACTGCTTGCCAGTGTTAGCTACGAGGCACATCCATCCTCTGTCACCTGTCACCTTTGCAGGCAACAAGTAATCCGCATACTCCATGTCTACATTCGCTCCAAAGGAGTTTCCCAATAGATGTTTGGGCTGGAATCATCCCCGACCATTTGACTGGCCCAGATTTCCTGTTAGTCCGAGTGGACAGAACAATGTACTTAGCGTTTTTTACAAGACGTTCTACAAGAATTACTGAGCCTATTTCTAGCAAAATTAAAATACGTATGTGATTCCAGTACGATGGAGCACCCAGTTCAGCGTTGATATGAGGAATACCTTAGATGCGACATTTCCATAATGATGGATCAGTTCAAGTGGCCTCCATCAGTCGGCCGGTACGGTCACCGGATCTCCAAAATTTGGAGTTTTTCTATGGAGCTACATGAAAAGCCTTCTCTATGGCTGTTCCATCGATTACAATGAGAATATTATTGCTGCTCCTGCTTCTAGAAAAATACTTGTTTTTTTCATAAATGTATGCTGATCACTATATCTCAGATGTAAAGCCTGCATTGTTTTGGGGGTAGCTCTTTTAAGTAATTTCCGGAAGTTGCTCAGCAAACTTCGTTCTCTAATTTATTCAGTTTTCCCATTCCTCCGCTTGTTACTGCTAACTCCTTCCGTTACATAACTTGCGTTTCGCCCAAGTGCTCAAGGTTTTTATCACTCCATAATGTTTGGCTCAAGAATTTTAAATCATCCTGCATACAGGAAAAAGAAACTGAAACCGGGTAAACTGAAAGCAGAATAAGAGCAAAACGCTTCTCAAGTGAGAGACCAAAAATGAAAATAAAAGTAAAACAACGTGTAGTCAAGAGAAGAACGTGAAAATAAAATAGTACCTACTAGATGAGAAGACCTAGGACTGCAAGGAGAAAACATTTAATGAAGAGTGAACCTGGGAATGAAAGAGCATTCGATAATTTTATTGCGGCACGTACGCTAGTACATAGAGATTATCTGCCTATGAGAAGAGAAGCCTGTATTGAGGAAACCTAGTCGTTATTCATATTATACATCCTAAATCCACGAAAATGCCCATGCAGACAGCTTGATTAGCAGGATTCAGGCCCAGGTTCAGTTACTAACGTTTAGCAGTCTTATCCACTAGGCCACTGGATGGGTGACAGAAGAAGAAAGAAATACCTGTTTAATGGGAAAACATCTTTAGCAGTGATGTTAAATGGAGGAGAACATTTGAAACTACTTCACATAAAATGCCGTGGAAAGTTGAAAAAAAAATTTAAAAAATTAATAAAAAGTACTTTTTTTTCGGTTAGAAAGAAAACTTGCTGCAGTTACAAGTATGGAGATATACTTTTAGATGGAATAAACAGAATCAAAATAGGACAGCTAAATAAATTGTAAGAACCAAACAAACTTTACAACTCTGAGACTTAAAATACTATAACAACAGTGGAAAATGAACAAACGAACAACTGAATTTTTACGTTCCCATACATACTGACGACACACATTAATATATCGTCAACATGTATGTGAACACGAGAAGAAGAAATGAAAAACATGAGGAAACTTTCAAGTCATTTATATACAAACAACAATAATATATCTTTACTTGCGAACGATACTTCATACTTCTAATACTATATTTCATACTTCTAATACTATATTTCATACTTCTAATACTATATTTCATACTTCTAATACTATATTTCATACTTCTAATACTATATTTCATACTTCTAATACTATATTTCATACTTCTAATACTATATTTCATACTTCTAATACTATATTTCATACTTCTAATACTATATTTCTAAGTGGCCGCACACGTGCTGACTAAGGAATTCGTCGAAAAACACAGCCCAGGAAATCGATCATTTAGACATTTTATAGCCGACAATGTTGCCCAAGAAACACGACCGTAGAATACATCATTACACTCGCAAGAAAGGGGAAGACAATACAATAAAACAATTAATTACACGTAAAGCAAATCCATACTCTTGGCTTAAGGTTAGCAGTCTTTCTCCGCTGTCTAATACCGCAAATGTTATTGGTAAAACATATATATAACTAAAGTTATACTAAACAAAATAAAATTCTACTTTTGCGTAATTCTGTCAAATACTGTGAATGCAACTCTTTTTGCTGGGGATGAAGTGGGGAAAAAGTTTTTTTTATTTTAATTTTTTTAAAGTAAAAACTCCATTTAGCTTAGCAAATCATGCATAAAAATAACGTGTTCAAAGTATTTTGGATAATTTTCTGAAGACAATGAATCTGAAAAAAGAAATAAATAAATAAAAAATAAATAAAATATTTTAATTCAGTAATCTACCCGTGAGTAATTCGATTTTTTGTTAGAGGCAGATTTCTATGTAATTTAGAAAATTTAATGACATGAGCCACAAAATTTAATGAAATGCACAACATTTCAATGAGCAGCTAACTCATTCTCTTCAACAGATGAACTGAGAATTTAAACTTTTGCATGGTCTCATTACTTATCTTAGACACTCATCTGTTTATTACACTACGGGCTCTTTTCAAATGCTTAAAATGGTATATAAGACAGCACAATTTTATCCCGAAAAACAGCACAAAAAGTAAGCCGAAGAAATAAATATGAGATTGATTAAGAAAAGACTTATAATGTATTTCTCCCTCTTTCCAGCATGCCTTCGTGGTGTAATGGTAGCACACTCGGTGCATATTCGAGAGGTCCAGGCTCAAGTCCTGGCTAGGGTATTGCTCATTTTTCATATCTCCTGTTTTAAAAAAGGAATCTAATGACTCTACAGCGGCGCCCGAACTAAAAGGTGCTTGTCGATAACTTGTCGCCATCAGGATCTGGCGATTGTTTCTCCTAAAGCATACTGGCCGCGTATTCGAGAGGTCAAGGTTCCACTCCCGGAGAGGGGACGTCTCCTGCTTCAAGAAAACCTAATGACTCCTGCTTCAAGAAAACCTAATGACTCCTGCTTCAAGAAAACCTAATGACTCTATAAGATATTTCTCCCGCCTTCCTAGCATGCCCTTGTAGTGTAATGGTCAACACCCTGGGCGCGTATTCCGGAGGTCCTTATCTCGATTCCCGGCGAAAGCGTTGCTCACTTTTCGTCTCTTCTGCTTTGAAATAACCCTAATGTTTCTACAGTGGCGCTCGATTTAAAAGGTTGTTGGATGATGATTGTCCATCCCCAGGATTTGGCGATCGGGTCCACTAAACACCAGTCGCCCTTTAAGAGGAGGAGTATATGAAGTATTTCTCCCGCCTTGCTAGCATGCCTTCGTAGCAGGCTGGGCGCACTGGGCGAGTATTCCAGAAGTCCGTGGTTCGATTCCCGGCGAAGGCGTAGCTCATTTTTCATCACTCCTGCTTCCAAAAAATCCTAATGTCTCTATAATTTATTTAGTAATAAATTGGAGAGAATTGTCATTATTATCTGAATATATTTGAACAATCTATGTGAATTTCTATGTGAATTATTTGCGGAGGGTATTTTTTGATTTTCAGAATCAATGGCTTGCTGTAGAAATTTCCTCAGTACATCAGGGGAAATTTTATGATATCTTTAAACTTCTCTAAATCTGATTTCTACCGCTTCTGTTCAATTCCACTAGGAGAAATAAAACAAGAATGGATAGACAGCTACATAGAAATGTTGCTGTCGTCTATTTTTCTTTACCGAATGCTTTGTTTTATTGTGTATTATTGCTAAGTTTTTTACTGCCATAGTCTCCGATATTTTTTTTAATAATATACTATTTACGTTACATAAAACCTTTTGCTATATGTCTGCTGAAAACATTAATTTATGTAAGAAAAGCTGGAAAAATACTTATTTTACGAAAAGCACGTGGAACTTTAGGAAATTCCGTTTCCGTTAAAAGAATCATTCAGAAAAATTTTGATAATTTTCAGTTTTCAGGTAGCAACCAAAGATGAATTTGATTGACTCTTCACCTATAAGAATTGCATTTAATAACCTATTAATCATATTATAAATTTGTCAGAACTCTAGACATGATTGGTTTTTATATCACAAATTAATTAAATGCAAAATGCTTGAGAACTGTTTTGTTAATGTGCGATACTTTATTGTTACTACATTTTACTTCGAATACCTTAATATATGTTATGTCATGAAAATATTAGATGATTTGAATGTTTCTGTTAAAAGGGTTTTTATTGTGGTTAGAATGTAAAAATTTAAATTCGAATCCAGCCCATTTTCTCGGAGAGTAAATGCAAAACCCGGAGTTGTGAATCTGAAAGATTAAATTCGAAATTCCGCGTTAATATAGTAGATACTTAAATAATAAATTCAAATCTAATTATAGATCGTAAAGAATGATTATATGAAAGAAATTTGTTACCATTAACTCTTAAACTGTTTTCTCACCTGCTGTCTGGTTGACTTGACGTTACCTCGGCATGAAACTCTCTGACCATTCCATGTAACGTGAGAGTCATGGCTGATGCTGTCATGGGAACTGGTTCGTGACATATTACTGCAAATATTATTTGGATTATCACTGAAACAAAATTAAATGAAATACATTCTACAAATAGCAAATTTTGATTTGTAAAATACTCGTATTTACTATATTTTTCAGGCTAAATTTTAAATATCTCTCAATTTAAAATACTATAGGAACTTATTTCAGAATTTTCACTTCAAAAATATACGTGCCTGTTAGCAATTATCACGAAATTAAGCAAACTGCAGGAAATTAAAAGGCACTTGAGCTATAATTATGACATATTTTCAATGAGCAGCAATTTTGTTTCAGTAAAGGCGCTGCAAGTGACATATTTGGTCATCCTTAGGCACATAATCCTTGGCAAGTTAAGTTCCAAATGTTGGTTCAAGTCCACTAGATAAAACTTTAATATCTTTTAAAAAATCTTGAAATATTTAAGAATTATGTATTAGAAATTTTCCAGTAAGCACTCTTTCACCTTAAATCTGCATTTCTTTTCATATCCAAGACGTGGAAAAAATAAAAGAAATATATGTGAAACCATTACCACTAAAACTGCTACCATTTTTTTAAGTCAGGAATTATTACATGTTTGGCAGCAAGAACTTATTTACACTTTGATTTATTACACGTAATCTCTTACTAATTCCTGTATGCATCACAATGCGTGCATGAGACAAATATACAGCATTTAATACTGCTTGCTTTGAGAGCTATTTTGTGTTTTAAGAAGAATTATCCCCTTCAGTTTCATTTGCCTTATTTTTTAACTTATTCTAGTTTCTTTTAATTAGATAGGGTTATTTGGTAGTGCAAAACATATGAAAACTATCTTCTTACTTGTAGCGATGTCTTCGGGAAAGTTCAGAAAAATATCAGCATTCTGGGATTTTTGCCATTCGGTAAGTGATCGACAGAACCGGATTGAAAAGCTGGAAAATGATAGTCCATACTTGGTAAATTTATCAATGCGACAGCTTTCGCCTCGAGACAGAACGTCTTTTTAAACAATAAACTCGGTAGACCCCCTTGAATTGTTTTATTTTGGACTTTGGAAGTTAAATAGGATGCAGAACTTTTCTGCTTAAAATGTAAATGATACTTTATATATTTAACGCATTAGAAAACCTTCGTGTGCGAAGTTCTATTCAATTCTTTCAACATAAAAAGCTACTTTTCAGGAATAATGCTCAAAATATTTCTTTATCGCAAACGAGGATGCAATATGATCTGTTGTTTTGGTTAAGCCTTCCTGTATGATGCACTGATCAGTTTTACACTTGGTCAGTTTTGGACTACATCAGTTTATACCAGCGATTCTCAACCTGTGATACGCAAGAGAAAAATAGGTGGTACGTAAAGAAACAAAGTATTTTTAACTATAAAATAAAAAAATTATTCCATTTTTTCCACAAATAATCTTTCAGCCACAAAAGTGAAAAAAAAAAAAAAAAAAAAAAAAAAAAAAGACTTAAATGATGGGATGTTGTATTTAACAGGAAATAAAAATAAGTTCCTATAAAAGGATAATAGCTAAACAAGATGTCAAAAACATTATGGCTTACGGGACTGCATTTGTTACACTGTTAAGAGTAGATGCAGCTAATTGCCTTCAATAGAGGGCACTCTCATGCAACCATTGAATAAATGCAAACCATTGAATAATATCGTGCTGGACAACGATATCCTTTATTTTGTAGTCCTCTAACTAGATAACTTTCTGTGCTGATAGAGGGTTGTAGGACGCTTATGGCCATATTCAGGTTCTGTCGTGAAGTTAGACCATATTACTTTCGAACATCGTGGCTATTTTGAAATTATGGAGTTGCACTGGCAGCTGCCTCTGACTTAGGAGAGCCTTTAATCTTCTTGTGATCCTGCTAGGCGTAAGGCCCTTCATATGGCTTTTTGCGATATATTTATTGACTATATATCTTTCTTTATGACTCGAAAGTAATAACCTTGCATTTAATGTAAAACGCGTTTTGAAACTCACAGGCACTGTCTACCTGAACTGGCTGAAAGAAGTACTACAGGTTTTCCTAATAGCCAAACTTGTGAGGGATTAACACTCAGCCAACCAATAATGATCTTACCTTTTTGCTTTCATATATGGATAACAGCAAATTCCTTAATATACGAACAGGTCTGCATAACCAAAGAAAATGATTTCGTGGCATGCTTTTTCAACTTGTTTCATTACGTTTCCATGATCACAAAAGTTGGAAAAAAAACTTTGAATAAGATGCAAGTTGAGAAAACATAACATTACACAACGGAAAATGCAAAGAACCTTTTGAGCGAGATGGAGTACCTCATTATGGAAAAAGTCAAGATAACAGCAACTATTTCAAGATACAACATCCGAAGTCATACCCAGTTACATTAAATCTTTTGATTTCGGAGCTATTAACGTTAATAGCAACATAAGTCCTCTCAAAATATTTATTAACGTCCTCTTATAAAAGAATCAGCAGTTTCTAGTGCTAGGCTGAGTTATTTTTATCGATACTTTTCTATAAACAACTGTCAGTAAAATGTACGAGTAATATGTTTCAATTGAAATCTCTAGGGGGGGAAACAATGCTATTGACTAGAATCTCATATTGCAGCAGCTGCAAGTCTACCTGGCAGCTACGCCTACTTTCTACCTTTTACTCGTTTAGTATTTCTTGCCTTACATGACAACTGGTAGTAATAGCCTGCGAAAATAAATAATCCTGCAATTCTGAAACCCGCTCTTATTCGATTTTCAATGCAAATTATCTTAATGTTGCCACTTCCTGTGATTCATGCCAGATTTATGAAACGGTTAAAGAGCTGAAGAAAGAGTAAGGCAGATATCTTGTGAGTTTAAGGAGTGTCGTACAATATATTCGAGATAAAGATGTAGGCGATCTAGTTTACAGATGAATGCAAAAATTCGAGAAAAATTGTTTCTTTTCAAACCGTATTCTTGCCACAAAATATTTTCAGAAAATCCACCAAGTGAACGAATGGCAAGAAATATCATTAAAAAAGCAGCTACTATAAATTATGGCCACTTTAGGAATCGAACATTTTAGTTAGCAAGAAGGAAAAGAACAGAAGGGCAACTCTAAGTGCGTTTCTGAAAGAGGGAGAAGAAGATGCATGTTCTTTCCATACCGTGATTGGCAATGAAACATCGATTTCTAAATTCACTTTTGAGGCAAAAAATATCTACCGTATATACCCGCGTATAATTCGAGATATTTTGGGCAAAAAAAAAGACTGCAAAGTGGGGGGGGCGACTTATACGCGGGGCCATAAAAAATTAAAAGAATTGGAAGTTCAAAAATTTCTTTGTATAATGCAGTTGTTTTCTTCTCGCACTCGAATTGGACGACTTATCAAATAAGTCACTTACTTGAAGTAATTTCATGACTTAAATTATGTGACGAACTTTAGTGGTGGCCAAAATTGTGGACACTTTTGGAAATTTTTATGTTTTTGCCCCTGAAAAATGCGAATGCCTGCGAAATACCCTCTGAATGATTATAAAATCATTTAAAAAATGTTGTATTAGCAACGAACTAGACGGCACGGAAGATGATACTGTTTTTGAAAGTGAAAATAACGACGAAGGCTGTAGTAGTGATTGTAACAATACAGAGTTCGAGACTGAAAATATGTATGATGACGAGCCAATGACGACAGAAGACTTCTATGAAATGTTTGGCGAATCTGACCATGAATCAGACGTTGAAGGATTTTGATTTTGTTTATTTACCAAGGTATTTTTTATCGTATATTTACTTTTTTTCTCAGATGATTTTGAATAAATGTAGTACTTAAAAAATTTTTTTCGAAGTTTCTCGATCGATTTTGGAAGTGGGGGATCGACTTATACGCGGGTTTCTTATTTTCTACGAATTTTTTATGTCGAAGTGGGGGGTCGACTTATACGCGGTATCGACTTATACGCGAGTATATACGGTATTCAGAAGCGTCATTCATACCCTCAAAAATAAATCAAACACACATATCATGAAAACATTTGGCCAGTTTTCCAGATAAAAGGATTGTATCGTTTTGATGGATTTCATATAAATTCATGATCAACTATAACATTAGTCTAATACGAAATGTTTTCAGAACTGAAGCATGTTATTCAGAGTGATAATTTGGAAAGCCAACATCAGAAAGTGTTCGTTAGAAAACATGCGCCCAGAATATTTAGCAGTTCTAATAAAAGATTTTTGATCATTACCTTTGGTCCAATAGCTTCTACGCCTTACTTCATCTAAGGATTTGGTTCTCAAAATTTCAAAAAAAAAAAAAAAAAAAAAAAAAATGTGGCACGTAGTGGTTGGACTCGTTGAACTCCTTTGAGGTGAATATTTAGGGACAAAGTGGAGAAAGACTTATTTGTCGCTAGTAAAACTATTTAACAAGAATGGTGGTAGCGGAGATGTCCTGATTATTAACTAAAACCTTTTTTTTTGTTTATTTTTTAATGATCAAACGACGCTTAGTTTTTAAAAGTACCCCATTCATTTGTTGTACACTTATGTGAGAATAAAAGAGGTCTAGAAATCTTTAGCAGTAGAATAAAAAGAATACGAAACTTTTGGATTACTTTCAGTAGGGTACTTTCGATCAAATTTGCTATGGAATTTAAATAGATAGCCCTCATGAACCTTGAGAATTAAATAGTCTAAGAATCCAAATATTGAAAGATAATTTTTTTAATCGCAGTTTCATAATACAATAGTCTCTTATCATTATGAGTCTCGAATTGGAAGGAAGCTTCGAAGAATTTTCAATGATTGTTTGCAATTGATCCACATGGGACCACAAGTTTGATGCAGCCTAGCAATTCCCTAATATAGCCTATTTATATCCACCGGGCTCTGCAGAGAAATTTAAGATCGTATATCTTGTCTGTGCAAAAAAGTTTCAGATCATAAATTGTATGAATTATTTTTTTGTATCAAAAGTTGCCACATATACAAATCTCGAATTATAACACATAAAAAATTATTACTGTATTGACCGTAAATATGAGGAAACGACAATTCACTATAGTATGTAATCGCACTATTAATGCAAAGTTTCGATTATTTACGATAATTTACGGATTTTCGATAATTTACGGAGGCTGTTTACACATTTTTTAGACGATTTTACTTTGCTACAAAAAATTTTCTGCATGGAAATTTTTTTAACTGCAGATATATTTCTGAAAATATTAATTACCCTCTGATACTTGACTACTTTGTTTTCATGAAAAATGGCGCTTTTAAAGAAGCAATGGGTGGTAGGCTATCTTTGTGCTCTTTCCAAAATTATTCGTATCTAGCTACTAAAAAACGCTGTGAAAGCATGGGTTAAGTTATCTAAAGATAGGATAAGTAATATTGTCAACAAGAAAGGGGAAAAGTGTCGGAGTTTGGCTTGAAGTGGAAAATTTGTTCCGGAATGTTTCGAATGTTGCAAAGGTAAGATCTTTAATTTTAAAAGGAAATCCGATAGGTAAAAGAACAGTTGCAAAATTAGTCATTAAAATAATAAATTGTTAACTGTAAACAAAGTTATTAATGCTGATTTGAATCTTAAAAAGGGGAAAAAAACCTAATGTGCATCGTCTTTCTCCACGAAATATCACCGAAGGCAGAAAGCGTTGCAGAATTCATTATGAGAAATATTTATCGGGACAAAAATGTAAAATTTTGTCACAATACATGAATTCCGGGTATATTTAAATGACTGAAAAGAGATCCATTCATTATCATCAAAGAGAAGAAAAAAGTCTTAAACATGGTTTAAAGAATCTAAAGAAAGATTTTCAAATGGATTTATGATTGTTCCTTATTTTGCATATAATGGCAAATAAAAAATAAAGAGAGGGGAGAAAATGTTAAGATCAACTCCACATATTATCAGGAACATATCTTATACCATTTTTTAAATATCAAATACCTTCCCTTTACCCCACAGTGCCATCAATCAGTAGAACTGCATCTAGATAAAGCAAGTAGCCACACGTCAAAATCCACTGTGAATTTGCTGAAAAAAAAATGGAACAAGAAACGAGAATCAAGACCATATCTTTCACTCGCATCCCTACTAAATCTTCTGATGTATCACTCATGGACGTTTGCGCTTTTGGACTTGTAAAAAGCTGATTGTCTAGACGCTGACCTGCAGCCCTCTTTAGATTTTTAAAACTGTTCAAGAGGAATGGGATAAAATACCTATTCCGATGCTACAAAAGGCTTTAATGTCTTCAAAATTACGGTGCAGAAACATAGCAAAGAGTTAGGGTTATCAAACAGAACTTTTAAAATAGAAAACTTTTAGGTAAAATATTTCTATAAATACAATGAAAGTCGTCTAAAATGTGCGAATAGCTCTTCATTTTTAGAATCTTCATTTTAGAAGAATCCATAGCTCCTTAAAATAGTAGATTCTTTAAGTTAATTATTGTGTCCTTTCGTGAATTTTTTCGAAACCTGAAAAAGTGATTTAAAACTTGACTTTTAGAATTACAAGTATTGTATCTTTTTATATTATTTAGACGAAAACTATTTATTACCAACAATTAAAATTTTCAAAAATCTCTCATTAAATTATTTTGCTACATAAAAAAACAAATAAAAGTTTCTTACTTGAAATTAGTAAGCTCATCCATTGTCCTTGTACTGATCCATAGCTCAGCAATGACCCATGAATAGCAGATAATCATAAGCAGAAAGGGTAGAGCAAAAAGTGTTATAAATCGGTAAACAGCTACAGCTAAACCGCTCCAGTTGTGAGAGTCTTTGCAAGAGAAAATGGTCACAGAGACTTCATAGTTCGTGAACGTAGTCTTAAGAGTTCCCTAAAAATTCCAAATCAATTGTAGCAAAAAGCTCAAGGAGAAATAAAGAAATAATCAAGACTTAGGTTAATTAGTTTGAAAAAAAATTGTGTAGAGGTGTGGATTTGAAAATTTTATTCATTTAATAATTTTATATTACAATGAATCTAAAAACAACGTCTATAGCTGTAAACGTCTATATCTAACAACGTCTATAGCTGAAACAATACATTGTTTGCTATATATAATTTGTAATGTAATTTATGGTGAAGAATTTAAAATTGATATTTCAGTATTTCAATATGTTCAACATTTATTTGCATTCCTTAATTAATTTTTTTTTTGCAGGAATTCTTAAAACACCTGATAGGATATTTATTTACAATAGTTTGTTAACATGATTGCGTGAAGATTTAAGAAGATCACTTTTATATAATACGTACCATTATTAAGATATCGTTCTTAAAAAAATGCGTCAGAGGGAAGGATGAAGGAAATAACTCTGGGAAAAAAATAGCCACTTTTATATTTTTGATGATTATGCTGACTTTTCTTATGCCATTAAAGGTAGTTTCTACGTAAAGATTAAATCGCATTGCAAGGTTTAAGTTTAAATAACACTTCAAGTTTCAGTAATCTCCTTTTTGTGTTTTTGTTTCATCGACACCTACAAGATGCTACTTTGTTCACTATCTAAGCAGTAGGAAGAAATGGTTAGGTACCAGATTAGCAATTGCACTCAGTTTGTAAATAATTTAGCGATAGTTTTTCCAGAATCCGCTACCATTAAAGAAGTGAGTTTTAAATGTTTATATGAGTAAGTATGAGTTTTTAAAGGTTCCTACTGGTGAGAATTATTAACCCATTACTTGATGTTCAAGTTAAATCTTCAGTTATTTGTGATGTGAATGTTAAAAATTAGTTTAATTTGACTCAACAAACTGAAAGGGACCCTGTAATTTTGTTTATGTTGCAACGTAGCGGCTCTCCCAACACACATATACACGAAAAAAAGACAGTCAAAAACAATCATTAAAAATGAAATAAATTAAAATATATAAAGTTACAAATATCAAATTAAAGTTATAGTACTATTCTTTTACCATTTATACAACTCATCAACTTCTTTGCAAATTAAAATTTTTCTTGTAGAGTGTTTGTGCAATAGAATTCTTTATGTTGCCATGTTTTTCCCTAACATGACGCAAAAAATAAACAGTCTTCTGCGAAATGTCGTTAATTGTCTTTAGCATTACAAATATTATAAAAGTTTATTACAAGGATTATTTTGAGAATTAAATCTTTTCAGGTACGCTGCGAAGTGCCCATGCCCAGTAATTATTTGATTGTAATCAATATCGCATATCATTCTCGTATTTTTAGAAACTTCAAAAATTTAAAATATAAATTTTCTTTTTTTTTCCGAAATGTTTCATTGCTCCCTCCAGCAGCCATAATAAAAATCCTTGATTTTACCAATAACAATTCTTTTGATGCTTGAATATCGAACGGCATTAATAAAAGCAGCTTCTCTGGCCAGCATGACGGTCCTCTCAGTTGCCTATAACACCAACATGAGTTTTCACCAAGTTCATTTTAATTTTGCAAATTTTTTCAACTTTTACAAAGAGATCTTTTATTTAAAAGACCAAAATATTATTATTATCAGCATCTGCTAGTGCTTCCAAACTAGAATGAGAGTCTGTATATAACTTCTGTATATACAGGATATTTCAGAGATCTTGGGACAAACTTGGAGGGTGGTGGAGCGTACTAAAACATGCATTTTTTGTATAGGAATGTAGAGTCTAAAGTGACGGGTTAATGCAGGAAAGCAGAAAAAACGACACGAGAGGAAAATGTGTTTATGTACAAAATCAACGCAGAGTGCTTCTTCGCAGCAATACAGTATTCACAATAAATGTTCAAAAAAGGGAACAGTAATAGGAACTACAGCTGTGATTGGCTGGCAATGCAGCGGTACAGGGCGATAGTGAGCCGGACAAACCACGATCCTATGCCTCAGAGGATCATTCGCAACTCAGATATCGAGCGTGATTGGTGAGTTTATGCATAGGGAAAAAGCTGACATGCATCTCATGTATGGAGCTGCTAATGGGAACAGCAGAGTAGCGCTACGTTTGTACAAGGAACGGTTTCCGAACAGGCGCATGTCGAAGCACACAAATTTCGAGAGGTTGCATCGGTCTCTGTGCGAAAACGGGTCATTTGAAGCCACCTCTGACACTAGGAGTGGAAGAAGTGCACGACCACCTCGCATTGAAAGAACCCATCTTAAACACTGTGCATGAATCACCTCAGACAAATGCAAGAGCTATTGCACGTCGTCTGCAACCGAGTCATCTATCTCTATTCATCCCACCAGAGCTTGCTCTTGGCACTTATTTTTTAAGATTTCAGAGCCTCTGCACATAACTATGAAGTTCCTTAACTACAGTCAATAATCCATTAAAGAATCAACTGTTTTTTCCAAGTGATTCGTTTCCAAGTTATTGTTTTTCACTATTAAGTCTTTTTGAAGTATTACTTTCATCTTTGTTACTATTAATGTTACATTCATCCACTACTACCTGAGTAATTTCACCAAGTTTAGAACTCATTTATGCATTATTAACCACTTATATCACAAAATAAAACTATTTCACAACGGCAAGGTTTTGACAACAAAATCTAGCACATGATCTTTTAAAAACACATACAAATCAATAAAATATAAGTAATTATACAGATACGAAAATACAAAGTTCATTGCTCACGAGAAGTATATAATAATTCAAGTGTAAAAAATTCAAGTCTACATTTAATTTTAACATATTTTACAGAACTTCGACCAGCTGGCAGAAATATTCTTAAATAATCTACCATTCAAAAAGGTCCCTTCAGAAAAAAAGTCGAAATGCACGGTGTAAATTCAATGGCTAAATTCACTTTCATTTTAAGTTACTTAAATGTAAGTACTATCCTCCTCCTTAAGCCTAACTACAGTTAAATGCAAACCGGAGCACCTCAAACCGTACAACAAATGCATTTAAAGTATATAACAGAGCCCATATTCGGAAATATAAGTTGCTCAAGTGTAAACACTTTCCTCCTCGTTAATCACAGTTCACCATAAAAACACTCATACACTCATACATTAAAAAATAGTATAGACAAATCCCAAACACTGATAAAAATGGAAACAGGAGCACTAAAGTAATAAGAAAAATGAATTTAAAACATATAACACGCAAAAATGTAAGACAGAATAATATGAGCTCATAGATTTGCAAATACACTACTCTAGACCTGCACCCGAAACTCATTGTCTTCCTTTGGTTGTATATTAAAGACAATTATTATGTGTCCCTACTTCCAACAATATTATACAGGCCTCAGTACTGCATTGCAACTATTTTGTATGGTAATCAACGAAGGAAGGGGGTACGTTACAAAGCAAGTGGGCAGAATAGTATTACCGCTTCGAGCCATTTTCTCCTTTCTCGAGTGCCTTTGTTGTGTTATTGGAAGCACATTCGACTAACATCGGAGAGCCAAGCTTTTGAATTCCGGAAAGTGTAAGGCTGATTTTTCTCACTTTTCCTGATCCAAAATATTTTTAGAATGCCTCAACAAGTGGCCCGCCCCTGTGCCAAAAATGTGAGAGACGATAATATATCACTGCTTAGATTTGGCGACTTCCTTCCTCCACACTCATCCTTTAAATGCAAGAAGAAGGTAAGGTGCTTTTTTCTATCCTTACCGCGTGCCTTCGAGGTGTAATTGGAAGCACATCCGTATAGCACTCGGGAGGTCCGAAATTCGAATCCGGCGAGAGGGTTGTTTATTTTCATGCTTCCTGTACCGAAATAAACCTAATACTCCACAAATGAAGTATTTTAGCTGTAGTTTAAATATGTATTTTTATTTCACCAATACCTATTTTTCTTGGTAAGCAACAGTTTGAATCTTTTAGAAAAGCTTTAAAGACTTAAATTTGAAAGGCGGTTTGGCTAGATCCAAAAAATATAATATTCAAGAGCAAAAGTAAAATTTTTCAAAAATATCTTAAAATGTGTTCACATTTAACAATATTCCACGTAAAAGTGACATATCATGCTTCGGTTTTTATTGATGGAATATACACGATTATTAATTTTTATAAATATACGTATACACAGAGAAGGCCACACATTTTTGTAAATGGCAGCCCTATTCTTCTCAAGAACAACACAAAGAGAAAGGGTTATTCAGGCGGTGGCTAGCGATACACCAGGTCTAGGAATTTTAGCCACCATGAAATTTTCATAAGAGAACAACTTTTTCAAGAATAACCATTCTTATGTAGCTACATGGCGCCTTTGTCGGTTAAATTACGATATACATTTAATTAACGAGCACCCTAGAGTTAATTTAATTAAACTATTTGTCAGGAAACCAGAATAAATTAGTTCCACCATAAATGTGAAACAAACAGGATAACCGCAATATCGGTGAAGCGAAGAATATGTACGTTAGACGTTAGAGATGAAAAAATTTGAAGGCTATTTCAAGAGGACTTTAATGTCGCACGGCTTCGGGGATTCACGGATGCATCAGGATAATGTCGTATACCTCAAGTGTGTCCATAGCCGTGTTTATAGAAATGTTTTCCAATAAATTGTTTTTCGTAGAGGTGACATCTCTTGGCATCCAAGGAGTCCATATCTTTTCTCGCCGCTTTTATTTATTTATTGATTTTTTGTAGGAGTGTCTCAAATGTCATACATACAAAAATAAACTGTCAACAGTAACCCAACTGAAATGAAATAGTGACAATTCTGTGCGCTAAACTTTAGCGTTCTTTTAAAAAACTATGCATATGCTCAAGTGCAGAAGGTCAAAGACATGAATGTGAACATTTCGAAAGTAATTATTTTTAAAACGTAAACTCCTGGATACGTTTAATCTATGAAATGGAATCACGATAAGGTACTTTAATCCCATTTTTTTTTTAATTTTTTATTTCCCCAAATGCAAAAGTGTGTGGCTCTTTCTCTATAATAATTGGTTAAGACATTTTAATCAAAGGTTTACTGAGAGAGCTGCATAAACCAAAAGCAATAAATGAAATATGCAAAGGAAATAATTTTTACTGTGACAATGTGAAACTGCAATGAATGATTAAACTTTGCAAAAACATAGAGAAAAAATGCCCGAAATAGCCAATTTAATAATTAAATAATAAAATGCTCTCGGGTAGGAATGAATTAAAAGTAATACAGTAGATAGAGGTAACGAACAGAAAGAAAAAAAAGTGGAACAAAATAATTCCTTTTTTTGTTGCTTACGAAAACAGATCGTTTCTTGGTTTTAATAATAATTAATAATAATCATTAAATAACTTCTATTTTTTAATGAGATGAGTTTATCTAGGCATATTTTCTTCTAATATTTTTCAAAAGATTTATCTTAGGCTAATATTTTATACAGCTATCTTTGCGTATTTAAAAATGTTTTCTTCCTTTCCAACGATATACTTTCATTTCGTTGAGATATTTATGATTTTCTTTTTTTAATTTGTTGCTGTGTAATATTATTGCAAATATTTTAAACCAATTTTATTCGATTTCTTTTTATGTGTAATGTTCATATAACTACATTTTACATAAACCACCGAAACTTATGAGATAAAATATGTAATAAATATGCTCAACATAGTATAAACAAAACTTTGTCAAATATTACAAATTAATAAAAATTTAAAATAATAAACTTAATAATATTTTAAATAAAATTATCTCCCTTACCCAAATTCCAGATTATATTAAACTTACAACTACTCTAATAATGTGAGAGATTTTTTTCGATAAAAAAGGTAATAATTAAACAACGTCCATAAAGAAAATTAAGATTTGGTCAACAGTGAAGTTAGGTTTACCAAAAATGCGGCATTTTTAAAATTTGATAAACTTAATCCCGCTGCCGACAGGACCATTGTTTTTAGCTATCTTGTAGAGTCATTAGGTTAATTGAAAGCAGAAAAGATGAAAAATATGCAACCGCCTTCGCCGGGAATCGAACTACGGACCGCTGGAATACCGGCCCAGCGTGCTACCGTTACACCACGAAGGCACGCTAGGGAAGTGGGAGAAATACCTTATATACTTCTCTTTTTAAAGGGCGACTAGGGTTTTAGGGGACCTAGTCGCCAAATTCTGGGGGCGGAGTATCATCATCCACAACCCTTTCAGTTCGAGCGCCACTTGTAGAGTCATTAGGTTAATTGGAAGCAGAAAAGATGAAAAATATGCAACCGCCTTCGCCGGGAATCGAACCACGGACCTCTGGAATACCGGCTCAGAGTGCTACCGTTACACCACGAAGGCACGCTAGGGGAGTGGGATAAATACCTTATAATCTTAATGTTTATTTTTTAAAACTATTTTAATAGAACGCTTTAGATATATTTAATTAATTTTATTTCACTTTTGTTTTCGTCACATAAGTTTCAGTAATCTTTGTGTAAAATGTAATTAGCATAGCAGACTTTCTTGTGTATTGCTGTCTGGGGGCCACAATTTGAATGCATTATTCGTAATATTAATTTCATTTTCTTTATTCTAATTAATCTATAGTTATATAAATAAACATATGTAATACAATAAAGGGTTTTTGTATTTTTTTTCAATGTTATAACTACTGTTTTTTCATTTAATTTGCATTCCTATATTTCCCATATTCATGCCTCATTTTTTCTGCTCAGTTTTCGTACCTCGTTTCTAATCAGCCCGCGATTACTTGCTGTTTCATTGGTCACTTACTACTGTATTGAATGTGGGAATCATCACCAACCAATGCTGAATTAGAATACCAGGATTATGACGTCATCAGCATAGCCCAGCGCAGTAAGAATCATCCCAGACAGCAGGAGACAGCCGGCGGGCGTGGACGTGAGCAGACGGCTCTGTCCTCTTCAAGAGTTTTGCTGTTATGCCTTTAGCTGTGATGACTTTAGATGATAATACTATTTAAAACTAGCTGGAAACGCTTATTTTATCAACGCCGGAGGAACTCTGTGTGAAAGGACTAGGACTGTCTGTAAATCATTATATTAATCCTGCATACCGTTAACTTCATCTTTACTTAATTTACTTTTTCTTATTTTTATTTCTTTCTATTCAAACAAAGCCTATTTAATTCCTTCGTGCTCTCATGATCTAAGTTAGGTCGAATTCTACGTGAATAAACATCAAGAAACAAACAACGTGTCTTCGTTAACACTTTGTCATTTTCTCAAAAATGCTGGTTGGATTGGATGGCATCATATTGCAAAGGAGCGAAACTTCAATCCAATCTCTTTTATTGATTGTCTTTCAGAAACAAATCGCAGCAGATCAGTAGGGCTGTTTCTTTGCAATGGAAACGTAAGATAGCTTAGAGTTTCAAATTTATTGCCCTACAGAAATTCCTTTTTTTCTAACTTTCAGTCGCAAAACTGTAAAACTTTAAGCTCCTTATCTTTAATCTTAAATGGACGCATCTTATCCTTTAAGGTGCTTACTGCTGCATATACTGTGACAGTTATTCAACGACTACCTTATTTTCATTCTTTGCAGCAGAAACAAGTATTAAATCAACATTTTAAAAATTAACGAAATGCAATAAAAGGCATACACACATTCATGCATACATGTATAATGCAAGCAGACACACACACACACACACACACATGCGTATCTTCATATTAATGCCCTTAAAAGCAGAGCTTTTAATACTTTTCGCCTGGAGGCGATACAAATGTGCTTTCTGACTTCAAATGAAGAGGTTCGGGCAGTGCGTTACGTTACCTATTTTCAATTAATGTTCTCACATATTAGCTGTTAATTAAATAAAGAACTCTGTATAATACTAGATAACTGTTTATGCGAGTTGTTTCCTTATTTATATTTATTTTTACTTTTGTACGGGGTTTAGGAAATACCTATAAATAAATTAACAACTATTCTTTTTAACGCTGAGATTCTTCTTCAACTAAACTCTAATAAAGTTTGAGCTATTTCTTCGCAACAGGAATCAAAATCGAGCTTTCAGCAGACAGCCCTCCAAATGTTTTGCCTTCATTGATTAACCTTATACTTGAGCCCGATTAAGTCACTAATTTTACTCTGATTAATTTATGTCTGCACTGTAGAGCGATTTTTAACTATCGATGTAAATATACTGGTAAGAAAAGTGAAACGATAACTTAATTTATCATATCCTAATATCCAAATTTCTTATCTTATTACGTTATCATTTAATTAGAGACGGGGCGAATCCAAAATTCTCTTATGTAGAAATCCGAATCCAAATCCTAAAATGCTCTCGAAACCCTTCATATAAGAATAGTAAAATAAAGCATAAATGAAAAAAAAAACTGTCTTATTATTAAACAGTCTTAACTAAAACAAAATTTAAAATCCAAGTTTAATGAAAATCCAGTTTGAGAACTCATTTTTAAGTACACCTTATTTTATTAAAAAAGAGTAAATCAAATTTAGTTAAAGAGTCTGTAATTAAAAGTCTCAAATCCCGAAGTTTGTCTCCTCAAAATGATTTAACGAAAAAGGCTTAATACGAAGGCTTAAACCTGTCTTATTATTAAACAGTCTTAACTAAAACAAAATTTAAAATCCGAGTTTAATGAAAATCCAGTTTGAAATAATCCAGTTTGAGAACTCATTTTTAAGTACACCTTATTTTATTAAAAAAGAGTAAATAAAATTTAGTTAAAGAGTCTGTAATTAAAAGTCTCAAATTCTGAAGTTTGTCTCCTCAAAATGATTTAACGAAAAAGGCTTAATGCGGAAAAGGCAATATATCATACTGTTTGCATATTTCCAGAATCTTCAAATAAGATCAAGAGTATAGGGAAGAAGGTTATTTCAAAACAAGAAACATGGAATTTTTAATTCTTCCTATAAAATTAATAATCTGCCTGTCAGGATCGCTGCGAGATGGTGCGGCTAATCGAGCTTGTTGAAAAAATTACGATTTTTTTAATTAAGGTTATTACTGGACGACAGTAAAATTAATCTTTCCGAAGTTTTTAGATAAAAAGGAGATAACAAGATCAGATATTTGAGTTTTCGAGTGTTAAATCTTTTTCAAGGCAAGTGGGATTCGAAAAGCCGAATGCTCAAGCTTAATTTTATTTAAAACACTCAGGATTCGGGGGTCTCTAGGATACAGATGTCATGTCTCTAACTTTGATCGCTTTTATTTGTAGTTATAACTGTTATATTCATAATAGAATTATATTAGTATATATTTCCATTCAGGTGTGTTTCAGAGGTTTGTTGCCAAAAAAAAAAATTATATAAAACCCTAAAAGTAAAATTAAACAAAGAATAAATACTTAATAAAAATTTAAAGGATTCAAAGAATGGAATTATGTTTTTAAGAATGAAGAAAACGTATTTGCTTTTTAAGCCGAAACGGGTGTTAAAAATCATTTTGTATGAATGCAGACAGGCTTTTATTGCAAATACGCATAGATGTATTCTGAACAGAACCATATTCCCATTTTTAAAGTATACCCATTATTTGAGAAATAACTCACATTATTGTAATCCATAGGCTCTAGTTAATTAAAATTTTAAATTAATATTTTAATGTATTTTTACATAAATTTAAGGCCACTGCCTTAGTAACATCAAGTGAAGAAAATACTGTCCGCTACACTCATTCGCGTTTAAGGATGCTATCCATCAGTTGAAGAATATTTTGTACCGGATGCAAAAATGGTGTGTGATGACACTAACAAATTAAACTGAATGTCTTGAAAATGTTTTGATGTGTCTTGAGAAAAAAAAGTCTCCCTCAGTGTCCTGAAGTTGGTCTTTTATGTCAATATAAAATGGAGGATGAAAATTCTTTGTCTAGCAAACTTTAAAAACTTCTAGAAAATGAATCAAATAAATTTCGTATTTAGTTAAGCCAAACTTAGTAAGGCATAAGAATTTTAAGCAACAATTATCCTTCTCGAAAGCAATTATCTGCCAATCCCTTTAGACACTGTGTTACACATGTCAAATTTGTCAGCTAGTTTTAAACCAGCTCTTATTAAACCACGTAGAATACTCGCATAAAACTGTCCTGTTATCATATGAATTAGGAAAAAAAAAAAGGGGAGGGATTAATTAGGTAATGTAGTTGGGGTAAATTTTATTTAGCGAGAAGAAGTTTAAATTAGAAGTTCTAAAGTTTCCAGTATACGGTATGAGGACACAACAAAAGATGAAATCAAAATGTCATTTCGGTGGAGATTCAGTGGTGACTGGAGTAGCTTCTTTTTTAAAGAGACTAAAAATAAATCCGAAAGTTGAGAATTGAAAAATTGAGAAATGCTAGTAAAACTTTCCGAGAGAGGTGATACAAGATCTCCACATCATCATAATTATGGTAGTAGGAAAATGCAGTCCTTATGTTCTGTTTCTTCTAAAATCTGTTTTCAGTCACATAATATTAGTATGATGATATAGACTGACACGTAGCCCAGATGGGAAACATATGGTAAGTATCTGAAGGTGATTTCTTAGTATTGGTACATGCTCTGAATAAGCGGTACAACTCCATAAAAGACCAAAAATAGTTGTCGTTTTTTTATTGTTCTTCGTACAAATTAATCACTTTAATTTTTGTAGCGTATCGAATGTAAGCTAAATAGAATAACTGAAGTAAATTTTCTGAGTACATCACACATACTTTGACGCATTTAAGTTAATATGCTAGAATATGGAAACGGTAAATTTATCAAAAAATCAATTTAGACGATTATTTAGGTAGGTAGTTTATTAAGAAATGTAAGATTTCAGAAACGATAAACACTTGGAAATAAAATTATAAGGTATATATTATTTTTACTAATAGTTATTTTAACCTGTTAGCCTCTTCTGTCACTTCTTGTGTTTCTCGCGTTTCCTCGCCAGGACTTAAATGAGCTAGAGTGAACGAGATTGTATTTAAAATGAAATAGCGAATAGTTAGTCAGAGCGTGGTTTCGCTATTGAGTGCACACGATGTTATTTCTACCAGCTATTTCAATTCGGAAGTTTATTTCACATTCTTGCCGCCGAAATTAATATCAGCCGGTGTAGGTATCTGAGTCAGCTTTCGAGTTTAAATTAATTTGTGTATACTTGAATTAATAGCTTACCTTTAAATTTAGTTTGTTCCCATTATCTTGAAGTTCCTCACCACAAGTGGATGGTGAAATTGTAAGCACGTAAGACTGTGTCATCTGTAAATAACTTGAGTTCAATGAAAGGGTCTTTTACACCCTTCACTTTTTGTATTCATCTTGTAGTCTTAGCGAGAAGTGGTTAAACTAGTGGCTCTCAACCTTTTGACTAACGCGTATCATCTAAACAAAAATTCAAAACCTTTAGTACCTCCACTATAAAGTACTAATACCACTACCACTTTTCAAAGCTCAGATCGCATAAATTTACGAGCGTTAGAGAAAAATCTCAATGAGGATATTGGGGATTAATTTTTGAATTTAATAGTTAAAAATACTTTGCTTCTTTGCGTACCACTTAATTTCCTCTTGCGTACCACCAGTGGTACCCAGACTTTCAAGTAAGTCTAGAAGAAGTTTATGCTGGTAAAGAGGACAAGATCTTACAAATGTGCTGTTTGTCTGGAGTTGAGCACAGGATCTTCAGTGTGTCGGAGTGATATGCTAACATTTGCACACCGCAAAAATAGTTTCAATTCCTTACAAGCTAAAACCTTGCATTTTCTTTTCTTACATTTTGCTTGGCCCTGTGAGTCAGTTACCGATCTGGCTTGAATCTATACCTTGGCAATCTCGGCACCGGGAGATGAAAACTTGGGAAGCCTTGCGCTTCCCAAGGACCTGTGGGAGAGAGGCCACTATCCCAACTCTTCACAAGTCTAAAGCCCCCAAACTTGAATATCAGTAGCGGAAAAGCGTCCAGTTCTAGTGGCTGGTACTGTTGTCCTCTGTATTCTGCGTAAACTCTGGAAGCCGGGCCCCCCGCGTTTTACCAGGCAGTGTTTTTAACTATCAGGCATATCTTCATACAAAAATCTTCACCCAGCTGTGGTCTCTGGTCGATGGAAGTGGTGACTCCGGTTGACCAATTCAGCGATGGATTTAGGAGGATTTTTATGAAGTCCGTTGATCCTGGGAATGTGTGACATTGGACCTCGGCAAATATGATCATTCTGTCACCATGGTGGCTTTTGATAGACTTGCCCACCCCTTTCCTCATATTGGGGCTGTTCAGTTGAGACTCCGCGTCGTAGCTTTCATTAGCCGGGAACAAGTACTTAATTTACTTATTTATTCACATTTTTCTTATGGCCATTCGTAAAGATAATCTTGGAAAATTAACAACCGCATGACTGCTTTGGTTTATTTTAATTACGGCAAAGCCCTCGAAGGCTATCTATCTAAGGGAAGGGATACCTTCGTGGAAAAATTTATAAGGGAAGCTATCTCGTATACACGTAACACATGGAAGATAATCAGCGCTAAAACAGTGATTTTTGGAAGTCTCCAAATAAAACACTGAAAATATAAACACTGAAAATATAAAGACATCAATCATAAAAAACAGTGACGGGAAGAGGGCGAAATAAATAAAATTAACATAAAATAAAAGAACTAATAGTAGGAAACCCAAGTGGAAAATCCTAAAATTATATTATAGAAAAAGTGATTACAAAATTTACAAAGAAAATATTATACTAAACTGTAGTAAATTTAAAAATTAGGAAGGAGATCCAAAGCATATTTTCCTAACTTTGACGATCCTACCATATCAAAAATAAACCTATTTGAAAAAAAAAATAATTTGTGCGTACATCAGCACGTTGCATACATAAGAGATACAACTAGAAAAAAGCTTATCACACGAAAATACAAGTGCTTATTATTAATCACACTTTAAATAACAGAGCATTTAAAAGCAATAAGATCTTTTATCGTAAAATTAAACAATGCGCCTCTCTCAGCGAAGCAAATTCATTAAATGAAAGCCTTAATAAAATAAAATATGAAGTTCTTATTTTTAAGGGTGCACTCTTGAGACATTTATGATTGTAAAATAAACCTTTTATTTTTTTAAAAAAAGTATTTAAAGCATTTTTTCTGTGTTTTTGCCCGTTTGCTTTTTATTTTATTTGAATCTTACAGAAGGGCGCAAAAATATTATAATTTTTTATTTCTTTACATTAAGCCCTATGTTTAAAGAGTCGTTAATTAGCAGAATTTATTTACTTGCTTTGAATATTTATGATTTTTCTTGCTTTGAAAAGTCATTTAATATTACTCAACACTTTTTTTTCTAACTGCTTTGGTATGACAGCAAGTGCATTTTAGTGGCACAGAGAAATTTATTTCCTTTGCTAGAAGATCAAGGAGCCTCAGAGGGAATAAGTATTTAAAAATCAATTGGTAGGCAAAAAGTATCTTCTGTTAAAAGAGTTTTGAAATGAAATATATGTGTAATATAGTTACGCGTGTCACACTGAATAGCAGCTGAGTTATAAAAATGACCAAATGTTCACAAGGAAACAATCATTTCGTTACATCTATTATTAACTCTAGTAACCCATTTCCGTACAAATTAGTCATCGAAATATGTTGAAATAATTTACTAAGACAAGTTATACTGCATTATGTAATTTGGTAATTAATTGCTTGTACTGATATAAAGTCCGTGTGTCCATAGGTATCGATGAACACCAATAACAAATGCATACAGATCTGAATAATGATTCCCATAATTAAGATAAAATAACATCAGAACAAGCATTAATTTACTAATTAATTAATTATTTAATTAGTACTTATCTAATTACTATATCTTATCTCATTCATTTGCGCTTTGGCAGCTGAAGATGATGGTGCGGTAAAACCATCGAAACGAGTCCTGTGAAAATTTGCAAATATAACTCTGATTTTTGTTGTTTTGACTTCTAAGTTAATGATTCCCATGTTTAATTTCTTTATAAAAAGCACATGGATGTAGTAATTTTAAGTCAAAATCATAAACTGAAAATTTAAGACTTAACTCCCACATTGAAAATAATGATAATTTCTACAAGAAACTAATTGCAGTTCGTTATTAGACTTGTAGACATATAAGTAAACGTATAATAAGCATATGGAGCAGGTGCCTAGAAGTACATCTACTTTAAGATGATGTTAAAAATTTTACAGATTATAAACGAATGGTATAAAAATTTTATAAAAATATCAAAAAATACAAATTTAAAAAATAAATAAAAAATATGCGAATTATATTTGGATTAAGTCTAAATTTTGAATTCTGGAAAAAGGAATCAAGTAAGTTTAATATTATATATTAAATTATGACAATTATATCTCTTATATATTATGGAAGAAGGAATCAAGTATGTTTAATAAAAAAGAGATTATCTATTCAATTAACATTGAGGAGCTAAAACTTTGAGAGTTAAGTTTTTAAAAACTACTCTTGCAATTTTTGCAAAACTTGGCAGTTTGTCATAATTTGAGTCGTAGAATCGAAATATTGAAAAAACTTGCCATGCCATTTCAGAAAAAGTCTGATTTTGTGTAAAAATACCTATCTTAGAACAATGCTACATATAGGTCTAATAAATATCGCATGTCGCGCTATCGAGACACGGAAACGCAAGTTGAGTTTCGTCAATCGGCCAAGTAGAACGGGAGAAATAGAACTGTCCCGTTTTTTGTTTTTCGCAGTGTAGGTGTCTTCAAAATGATTGGGTTATTCAATTATGGCAAAGCACACGAGGTCTATCTGCCTAAAGGGAGGGATGCCTTCGTGGAGGACTTTCTAAGGGAAACTGGCTCGTATACACGTTACACATGGGGAAAACCACGAAAACGCTCATGCAGCCAGCCCGTTCGCGGGATTCGAACCTCGGACCGAACTTGCCAGTGTTCATTGTCTTTACCGCTCGGCCGCTGGTGGGCGTCTTCAAAATGAATGCACCCTTCCATCTCTTACATATTGAAATGAGGAACATCAATGAAACATACCTTTACAAAACGGGACAGCAACAGCTTAAACTGTTCGATTATCCTAACACCCTACAGCTAACGATAAAGTAAAAAAAATATGCCTGAAACTTATCAATAAATAAAAATCATGCAGTGTCAATGAGTATTCTCTCTTCCTAAACAGAAAAACTGGAAAACTATTGTCTCGCTTCCTGTGATTGCTGATGAAATGTGGAAAGTGTCAATATAGTATTATCCATCTTTCTACATTGAGCTTTTCAAGCCAAGAAGCAGAGAAAGCATTTAGTAATGAATGAGCTTTCTAACCTGGTAGGTGAACGTGTTTTGTAACTTTTAAAGGGCTAGTGTTCTTTACGTTGCCATGAATGACTTTGAAACCACTAGTATCTTGTGTTTGCTTTCTAGGCGCTAATAAAATAGGCCATTTCACTGTGATAGCTCAGAATTTTAAAGTTATGCTTTAGATTAGTTCTGATTTAGTACTTTAATTCTCTTTCTGCAATGACTTCTGATATTTACAATTTTAAGTTTCAGTAACAATTAATTTTATGTTCATTTCTTTCCTTTATGCTTTGTTTTATCATACACTTGTTTAGATCATATATTTATTCAAACTATACGACCGCTGAGGGAAGTTAAATCTAAGAGAAAATCGAGATTCTGAGTAGAATTTTCGCTTTGGTTTAGCTGCTTACGTCGAAAGCCGGCGGTCATAATAGAAGGTTTAAAAATCCCAGACGTTAGCCACATTCGGTAGCAGGTTAGTTATGTGTTTCCGTACAAATCGAAAGTAACTATTTTAGCTTCGCTTAGGGCTTCGTTGGAATTCTAAACTAATCAAAATATTGTATGTTAGCAAAGAGTTACTATTGACACTAATTCAAAATATTTGTTTTATTACTATTTTTAGCTGTAATAACACAAGCCGTGAAAACAAAAAAGAAGTTTTATGTTAGATTTTACATTTTGAGTTGTATCTTGAGCTCGCAATAAATATTAGGAGAGGCGATAAGTCGTCTATCGGTAGAGTTATAAGGTATTTCTCCCATTTTCTTAGCATGACTTCGTGGTGTAATCGTCAGCACGCTCGGCGCTTATTTGAGAGGACCGTGGTTAGAGTTCTGGCGAGGGCATTGCTCATTTTTCATCTCTCCAGCATTGAAATATCCCAATGTCTCTACAGAGTTAACTTCTAGCTGTTAGGTGAGTAGACGTATTTTGGTTAATAGGCGTCTTTAGATGTTACGAACTATGTAATGAAATATAGCTGAACTTAATTTCGATATAAATTCCAAATTCAAACAAATTTTGAACGAAGTCATTTAATGGAATGATATTATGGGCTTTGGATTCTATCAGACTTTAAGAGATTACCATCAAAGAATTCAAATTCCTGATTCAAACTAACATGCTAACGTTTTGGAAGATCTAAATAACATATATTTCTTAATATTTAGAGTTAGAAGTTGACTTCTTTACGCTATAAACTATACTATTATGTAAAAATCGCTTTCAGTTGTAAATTAATAAAAATGACTTTTGCCGAACAAAATAAGAACTGTTTCTTGGAGCATCAGTGAAGTGATCCACCTAACACCAAAACATGCAAAAGCAACAAAAGTTTCAAATTTTTTCTCTTAAAGGCATTAAATATTTTTGATGCTTAAGTTTTTAGTGTAGTGATCTATTGCATTAACATATCAGTCAACAACGTAATTATAAATCTTATAAACTTTGAATCCATCTTATACCGTTCAATTTTCATAAGTTAATTATAAAATTATAAACTAATAATATTTAATTTTATTGTTTTACATTATTTTATGCAGCTATTCAAAATTTCATTTAAAATGTATCAAGAACCACTTTCACTGAAAGGCTTCAGTGAAATCAGCAAACGTTAAGTCAAAAGACTAAGATATGTTTCTAATACAGCATGACAACAAAATCCTAAAATCTTAGCCTTGCTTCTTCTGTAAATGTTTGTGTGATTTCAAAATAAAATGGGATGGTTGCGATAAAGTTTTGCAATAGCGTAAAGATTATAATCATTTCTCTCTCTGAATAGTATTATATATATATGTCAGCATACTCTCAACAGCCAAAACACTGGCACTCTATACTAATATTTCGTAGATCGATCCTTAAAAAGCACAAACGTATCTAAAAAATAGACTCACGAACATGAGAGATTACTTTAGAGGAAATAAACGTCACACATCCTGCAGAATTGTGAATGATGTTTCTGTATTCAGAGATATGGTCTTTGTATGTTCAACATTATAGTGCAGGGAATCCAAGATGTGTTTCGTTAATGATAAGATCTAGTGGCTACGTGGTCATGATAAGACTCCGAACATTGAATAGTGTTTCTTTAAGCCCAATTTGGCATCTCTAAGCTTGTGTAGCCACACATTGTGATGATTTAAGCAGCCAAACGTTTGAGAGTGAATGAATAGCATGAAACAGTTTAACACATCAGGGAGAACATGCACATAACTTTTACCTACCAGAGACTTTTGTAGATTACCAAAGATCTCACTGAATACCAGCTAAACAACCCTCATACTATTATTGAACCGCCACACAATGAACAGTGTAATCTTCTATTGAAATATAGATTGCACGAAATCGTGGGATTTCGCCAATGGATAAATCCTTCAATCTGCACGAAACAATTATTAATAATGTTCATTGAAAGCTTATTACGATCGCATACAAATCGTAGGTTTAAAAAAAGTTGCCGGAATTACTAGAGCTATGATCGTATGTGGAAATCCTAACTTTGCCTCTCCCTCTAAACTTCTACGACACATGTTACGGGCATTATCTATTAAAAAGCATTAAAATAGCTTAAATCGTAAAAGCTTGCCGTTTTTAAACATCTAGGCCATAAGGGCTATAGAAATTTCCACAAACATGTATCTATCATTCTCTAGTTAGACGCAATAACATACATATGTGATATAACAATGCATGCATTCTGCGTAGGCTTATTTCTACTAACTTGTTTCGATATATAAGCAGGTTTGTTATAATTAAAGTGACTCTACACAGACCAATGTAGAGCTCGTTCTGGTTGCCGTATTTCAATGAAACTTGGTATATTATATGGTTCACGTGGAAAAGAAAACTACAAGAAAATTTAATAGTTCAAATTTCAAACTCTAGATGACGTTATTTGACGTGGAAAGGATGTTATGTAAATCAGGAACGCTTTAAAATGCCTGCTGCCAGTGCCGTAAAATCGATCTTCACCATATCTTTAGAGACGAAATATCGAGCTTTACTCTTCAAGTTGTTTTATCAGAATTGCTGTCAGATTTTAGCTGCATTGGAGAATATCGCTGCCTGAAAGACTTGCGAAAAGAACCTATATCGATAAATGGTTTTAAAATTATGATTACTAAAATTTGAAGAGACTGAACAATTGGGTGTGCTACTAGGAAAAAGAACGGTAACATATCTCAAATGAAACTATGGAAGAGAGCTGTTGCTTCGCCTGACAAAGTATCCTTTTACAGATATATTTCGACAAGTGCTCAAGCAGCGTGACATGATTTTTCTATCCTTCGGTCTACGATACGGAAGGTTCTGCACTTTTAGAATGGTTTGCATTCAAGCTCCACATGCTGTAAAAGCTGCACTCTCAAGACCCTCATCAAAGCAATGATTTTGCTTATGGGTTTTTGGGAAGTATGGCCGTTGACGGTATATAGTTTTTGAACATTTTGTAATTGAGACAATAATCATTTTGATCTAGACTAAGCAGTTAGTACTAAAAGCTTCCGCATTTGGACTGCATGAACCCAGAACTCAGAATACTCAGAACGTCTGCATATGCATGAACAGTTTCATCATTCTGATTACATGACTTCTTGACCCCCCCCTTTTTCTTTGGATAGCACTCATGGAGACTTTAAATTTCCCATCACAAGTACATGTTGCAGCAGGAAGGCCCTACTACCTTACAGACGAGAATATTTAAACACGGCAGTTTTCATAAAAGTTGGTACAACACCTTTATATTTTCCGATAAGTCAAGGGATTGCTGACTGCTTTGTTCTCACTTTGGAGGTGACTGAGAAATTCTGAGAAGAGTTCCGAATGCTTGGCCTCCTTAATCTTCGGCCATCAATCTTTGTGACTTCTGGTAGTATGGATTTCTGAAGGATCATGTCTGTGCAGAAGCATGAGGACTCGACCTGAAAGCAAGCATAGCACGCACGGCATGTTTCTGCAATTCCTCAAAAACCTATGCTCTATAAATGTATGATCCATTGAACCAATGTTATAATTAATTAATATTTTATGTTTCCGTTTGTGTTTTTTGTTCTTTATGTGTCACCTTTTCATCTGGTGATCAAAATTTAGATTATTATGTTCTATTGTGGTTTCCTTTTCCCCTCAATATTCAAATGTTCCCTCAAATAGTCAACCGAACCAGCCAGCTATACATAGCACTGAGAAAAATCTGTTTCTCTCTCTCACCCTATATAGAGAGAATGCATGTTTGTAAGCGTGTCTGTGCGGCAAAGATATGTTCAAAATATATGGTGAGACGAAATTATCTGATAGTTGGTATGTAAACAGAAGTGGGAGACCCTTGTGCCCGAGGTTTAAGCTCTGGAATTTCCTAATTGGAGCGGTTGTTTAACAGTTAGCTAGGCACAGCGAAACCTCAATCATCTGTAGCCCTGTTTCCTGCTAACCTGTTTTCATATTCTCATTCTTTAAAATAAATTCATTCTTTTAAAATAAATTATGTGAATAGAGATCCGAGGAGGTTCCCTGCCAGATTTGCCAGATTACTGAAAATATGCTTTTTAGGTTTTTAATAAAAAGGCAAAATATCTTTAATTAGTATAAATGGTCATGAAATGATCTTAGTTTTTCTATTTTTTGTCGTTTTGTGGAATTAATTGCAAGTAAAGTTTAAGAAATTTATTAAAAGAAGACCTAAACAAAGTATATTTTTTAGTTAAAAATAACTTTCTGAATAATTTTGAAAGAAGAAACTAAAGAAGCGAAATTAAATTTGGAGGCTACAGGGAATAAATCCTTTTAATTTCGAAATTCATCTCGAGCACGTAAACAGAGATCTTCAGAGACCGCGAATTTTAAAATTTTTTTAACTACTTTTTTAGTGACTCTGTTTTTATCTGTTAAAGAAAATGTTTTTCTTTACTATTGATGTCCCCAAAACGCTTTTACTTTTTATATATTTATTGTGACATTATTTGAAAGTACATTTTTCAAACATTTGCTTAAAAAAAAAAACCTGCTGAACAAAAAAAAAAAAAAAAAAAAAAAAAAAAAAAAAAAAAACTGAAATAAAGGTAATTTTTCGAAGGCATTTTAAATAAAAGCTTCCAACGCTAAAAGACTACAAAGCTTCAGGGACGTTAATCCTTTTGTTTTCAAACATCATCTCGAACACGCAAAATTGAAATCCCCGTAGGTTTGTAGGTTTGGATAGGTTTTTAAAATCTTTCAAATAATTATTTTGTTTCTATTTCTGTGTTATAAGTGAATGATATTGTTAGTGCTGATGATCATAAAATGTGTTGATTGTGAAATTTATTGTAGGCAATATTTTACTGCTAAAAAATGCAAGAAAAAATTTGAAATTTTTTGTCGAAGAAATGTGAAAGAAAAGCGTACAAGCCTGGGAAGTCCCGGGGGGGGCATTAATCCTTTTGTTTCTCGAAACGCATCTAGAGCGCATAAATCGAAATACGTGGGGTCACTAGTTTCGACGCTGTGAGCAGGCTTTTGAAACACTAGAAATAATTATTTTTTTCCCTAATATATTTTTCTATCCTATCCAGAAAAGCTTTTTTCTTTAATATGACCTCCCGGTTGATCATAAAATACTTTTATTTTTCTTTACCTAATTAATATTGCTTCGTAAAATTAATTGTAAATTGCTGCGAAGCATCTATTAAAAATTAATAAACAAAGTAATTTGAAATAACAATTAATCTTTCGACCCTTTAATTTTTTTACAGGTTACACACTTTTTCTAGTCTATTCGTACGACATTAGTGTCTTTCATCCTAGATTCTGCTCGTAATGTTTTTTTTTAAATATTCTTTTACTGTTTTTTTATTTATTTAAATGAAGGAATATTAAAGAAATTGAAAAAAAAAAAGCTTATTGTACTGTATAAAGGAAAGCTCCAGGGGCACTGATCCTTTTCTTTTTCGAAGCTCAACTCGAACCTATAAATCGAGATTCCTGGAGACTGCCAGGTTCGCCATCGCACATATTCTTTTCTTTAAATCTTTGAAAAAAATTATTTTTTTCTGTTGATTTTCTTCTCTTGGGTAAATAAAAAGATTTTCATTAATAATTATAATCATAAAGAAGCATTTTACAAATTTCATAATGTTTTGTGAAATTAATTGATAAAACTCTAAATGCAACTAATTTTTTTAAAGTCTTGGTAAAAATTTATTAGTTAGTAGGCTTGCCTTAGTATAAATTTTATTTAGCACATTTTTCTCAAGCTTACGTAACAAAAACTGATAAGCAAACAACTTTTAGAGGAAAGTTATCTTTTTGATAATTTAAAAATATGTATATTTTTTGCACATGAGATAATATATCTCACATTCTTTACAAGTATAACTGTACGCCCCTCTACTCCATTTATATCTTTTAAAATAAATTCTAGTTTAAAAAAATCTTTTTTTTTTTAAGTTCTGCAAATCTTCAAGGGCATTTCGAATTAATTTCCGAAACCCTTTGTGTGTTCTTGCGAAATTTTAATTCCGGAAATTTACTTATACTTTTTTAATGTTACACTGTTCAAACGTTATTTAAAGTTCATAAATTTCCAAAGCTGGCAGCAATGTTTGAACTAAGCAAAAGACAGTTATTTAGTTGGGGATAGCTACTTAGTTGATATTAGCTACAAGTGGGTATTTTCGAAGGGTTTGATAAAGATAATACTAAGCGTCATTTTTTAAATACTACTACAAAAAATACTTTTATTGAAGACAGCAGTTACTTGAAATAGTAGTTATTTAGGAATGCTAGAACACTTCCAAAAAAGTGATTAATTAGTGGAGTATTTAGTTATAGTACATCGATTCGGTAGCTCTTTGTAAATCTGATACATATGTAAACATTTAAGTTATATCAAGGGAAAATATTCGAGAACTCTTAGTAAAATTTCTATCTTCAAAAACTTTCTGAAAGAACTTTACACATAGCAGAGCTACGTTACTGGCAAACTCGCGTGCCATAACATGCAGATCCGAGTTCCATTGTCACTATATACCACAATTTGTCACTTATAACACATATACCACATTAAATGCATATCTCTAATTAATTAATTGTCATTGTCACTATATACCACATTAAATGCATATCTCTTACATTTTATGATTATCGGTGGAATAGGTAGAACATTCCTTTAACAAGACGCTTTCATAATGCCCTGTGCTCTGGCCGTTATTTACTTAAGATAAAATTTCCTTCAGTTTTGATGGTTAGTAAGCGATCGAGACGAAGTGGACGAGGTCTATTTGCCTAAGGACTTGCTAAAAGACATTACCTCATATTTACAATACAAGAGGAGAGGATTCAGCCTTTACATTGGCGTGTATGAACAACACACACACACACACACATATATATATATATATATGTACACCGTGTCCTTTATTTTCAAAACCGTTGGTAAAAGACATATACTTTCAGACATAAAAATGCTTTAAATGACGTAAATATTCGCATTCTGGCCTTTTTAAATTCAAATAACAAATTTTGCAACTATTAGGAAATATAAATTTTTATATTCCTCGGTCTCCAAAGTCTCATTTAGGAAAATGTCATACTAAATACAAAAAGTGCAATGAAAAAAGGATGACTTCGGTGCGAAAAAAATTGACCAAAATGTTTAATTTCAATATTGGACTTCATATTCAGGGATTGTATACAAGTTGGAAAAAAATCAACCTTGAATTTCCCTTATTTATTTATTTATTAATCGAGCCGTCAATCTAAACTGAAAATGACATCAGAAATGGAAAGTTTTGGATTTAAATATCTCGGTCAATTCTGGTCATACAAGAGTCAAACTTTTTACGTTTTATTTTTGATAAGGAGTATAACAGTTTCCCAAATATAAGTATAACGACACGAAGGACGTAAGCTTCGTAATTTTCATAAAATTGATTTTTTAAATGCAAATATGCAAAATTCTGACTATTTGCATCGTTTAAAAAATTGTTATGAGTAGAACCATATGCATACAACAAACGGTTGCAAAGATAATGGCTAGGTAAAGATTTTTGTGAACACGGTATATGTATAAAGGGTATTCCTATAAGAATTATATGATTTTAAAATGAAAGAAAATAATAAAGTGTTTTAGACCCAATCAGTATTTTTACTTTAATTTTAAGTACAATTTATGGTACTAATATATTTTGAATAAAACAGCATTTAAGTGTTCAACTCGACGCATCGATTATTGATATCGAATGACCCCTCAAAATATAATCCCAGAAACAAACAGTTGCATTTTGGGGAAATTATCCTTTCACCAAAACGTTTTTGGTAAAACGTCGATAGTGGGCTAGCAGTGTGACATGTGGCACTGTCTTGTTGGAACCACACGTCCCCCAAATCAATATCCTCCAAATCTGGCCACCAAAACTTTGTTATCATTAATTGGTATCGCTGACCAGTCACTGTAACTGCATCTCCACCCGCATTTTAGAATTAAAAAATGGTCCGATGATGCCTGTTTACCATAAACCACATCACACAACGACTTTTCTGAATGCAGGGGTTTCTTGTGAATCTCTTACGGATTGTTTACACATCAAAATTGACAGTTTGTTTTGTTAACATACCCAATCAATCAGAAATCAGCTTCATCAGAGAAGACAAAGCTTTGCCCCAAATTAACGTTCTTGAAGCATGTATTTAGCCATGATGAATTGCCAGAGCATACAAAGCACAAATAAAAATTAGTGATAGTGATAACATTTTAAACACTGTTGCTCTTTCGCTTAAAAATCATGCTATTATTAACAGAATACCCTTTATATATAAGTAAATTATTTGAAGGAAAAAAGGTGCATTATAAATTCGTTGAGCTGGAGAAATACAGAAAAAAATTAATACGTTGGTAAAAGTTTTAACTTGTCCATCACTTAAAATGAATTTCTTTACTGAACACATATGTAGAGACTTTAGGAATTTTTTGAAAGCAGAGGAGATGAAAAATGAGCAACGCCCCCTCCGGGACTCGAACCGCGGACCTCTTTAATACGCACCGAGCGTGCTGACCACTACACCAAGAAGGCATGCTCACAAGGCCGGAGAAATATCTTACACATTCATTAAAGTTGCATAGCAGCTAATAGTAATTATGTTAGAACTCATTCAACTTAAGAAATTAGCAAAAATATTTTCTCATCTCGCACCTGATGCTCTGAACCTTGTAAGATGGTAACAGAACAATTTGGAAAAACTTAAAAATAAAAATGGCATAAAGGAAGAATGAATTAAAGAACATCAGCTACAAGTCTACATCCTACATTCCCTCTTTTTCCTTGATAATGATCCAATTATTCATTTGTCTTTTACAGTGCACAAAACTGCTGAACTTTGAAGAAATTTTATCTCGCCTACGGGCACCCATCTAATGAAATTTCTCATCTAATGAAATCTCTCACTCAGTCTGCAAATTTATTCAAATTTCGGTGCAAATATAGCTGTAGTTGATGGATTCTGCAATATCAGTTTTTCGGATACCACTGTCAGCAGTTAACTGTTTACTGTAATCAGGGATAAGGGGTTTTAATATTTTTTTCAGTAATCTGACATTATTTTACTTACATAAATTTACTATGATGTTTTCTTTATTTTTTTAACTATGATTTGCTTTATTTAATTTTGATTTGCTTTAAATTATTCTAATTTGTTACTTTATTGCTTTTAAATTTTTTTAAACAGTGAATATAGAACACAAAAGGCAAATTATGAAACGTAAGTAAAATTTTCACTCGCCAAATCGCATAAATCTGCAGAAGAATTAAGCAGATAGTACATATTTGAACTTACGTAAAACAAATTGAAATCTCTCTTTATAAATATATATAGAGAGAGAGATAAGTAAACATTATAATTAATCTTAATAAATTGCCTAATACTTGCCCAAAAGCTGCAAAGTAATAAAATAATAAGTTACTTACTAATGTATTATTTAGTATACCTGCATTTATCAAAGGAGATAATATACTCTAAAGGAGATAATATCTAACTACCTTCATCAAAGGAGATAATATACTAAATCATACATTAGTTAATATATATATATATATATATATATATATATATATATTACAGTGTAAAAAAATAAACAAAACTATCAGAATCATTTTTCCGCGCAATATGCAGCTGAAAAATTAAACAGTTATATACAAAAAGTAAGAAATTTAGAACCAAATCCAGAAAGACCCAAAAGAAATGTAATTCAGAACTAAGTTTTAAAACTCTCAAAAAACATTTAAATAAATCAACCAAAGGTCCGAAAAATTAAAGAAATATGAAAAACGAAAACCCACAAAAAATGCAAAATCATAGGAAGAGGAATTCAATTAAATCTGATTCAACGTTTTCAAGAGAAGGTAGATCAGAGATGGGTAAAATCTAATCTACCTCCTTTTGAAAACATTGAATCAGATTTAATTGAATTCTCTTCCTATGTTTCTTTTCTTTTTTTTTTTTTTTTTTTTTTTTTTTTTTTTTTGGTTTGGTTTCCACATTTCTTTAATTCTTCTGACCTTTGGTTGATTTATTTAAATATTGTTTGGGAATTTTAAAATTTACTGTTCTATGTGAATTTGGTTCTAAATTTCTTACTTTTCAACTATAACTGTGACTATATATATATATATATATATGATAATTTATTTATTAAATAATATTAATTATATTATCTCCTAAGATTAATTATAGTAGAATTATCTGAAAAGAGTGAATCCATATTTAGTAAGTTCTATTTCGAAAGATGTTGTGAAGTAACTTGAATGTAAATTGTTAAAAATGTTTAACGGGGACTTGAATTAAATTATGAATAACAAAATTTCAATTGCAAAAGGAATAAATTAAAAGCAAGTAATTAAATTAAATGCAAGTAATCATTGCCATTGATCGGAAATTAGTTGACTTTTCAAGGGGAACAAACCAACTCCCGTTCAATGAACAATAATTAAGAAATAAATACGAAGGTGTTTCGTCATTTACTCGAGCAATAAGGCGATGCCAAACCGGCAATTCAAGCTAGTCCAAACATTACCGTGAATAGAAGGTATTAAGAACCAATGTAGAGAACCAAAGAACTCATTCCGATTAAGCATTTTAGCTAATTCAATTTTGAGTGTAAAGCAATTTCTGCAGTAAAATTGATATCGCTCGAGTAACCGTCCCCCGACACCCTCGTGTTTATGCATTTTAGTACAATATTATTTGTAAAAGTTAAACATTGGAAATTGTCATTATGAAATAGAATACAAAGTAGTTGAAATAAACATTAGAAAATTATATTGCAAAAATTTATGGTGTTTAACTAGAATAAAAGGAGTGCATTTAAAGGAATATCAAACATGCGAATTTGATGTACTAAAGGCATATTACAGTAACAATAGTTAGATGATCTAAATAAAGTACAATGAAATAAAATTAAGTATATATGTTTTCTGTTACAGTAAGTTTTAAGGAATAAATGATAAATTATCTTATTTTATTTTTAAGTGTTAGGCTAGCCTCGCAAGACGGATATAAATTTCAGGACATTTTATGACAAAACATCATCAGTAATGTATGAGTGGGTTATCCAGATTTTTAAATTTCTATAGACCACATGGTAATTTATGTCATGAGCATAAGTTTGGAGATGAATATTCTAAATGGAAGAAAAAAAAATCTTCTTTCTTCAATACACATATTAAAGGAAAAAATTTTTTCAAACTTTTAATCCCTCCATAAAAGTGTATAACGTAAATGTGTATATGTAATATATATATAAATATACTTATTATTCATACATACTCAGAAGAAGAAAGGAAGCCAAACTTTGGCGTTTGATAGAGAAATGGAGATTTTAAGTTTCTGTAAGAAAGTTATTTCAGGAAAGAAACATTCAGAGAGAAATCATAATTCTTAAAAACCTTCTCGTTGTTGATCGATGTTCCTCAAAGGAAATATTTCTGGCAGCTTGAGCCATGAAATTAATTTCTGCAATATTTGATCCATGTTATAAACACTTTTCGTTCATTTAAATTCTAAAATAATTTCCATATTTTATCGAATTCAGTCTTTTCCTAAAGTACTTTACAGAATTCTGTTCTTTATTTTTTGCAAATACGAAGTTTTGTTAAATAAAGGTCATCAATTCTCAAATTTATTAAGTAACATAAGGGAGTAAAATTCATCATTTAGTGTGTCATTTCATTGAGGAATAGTTTCCGTTTCTCCCTTTCTGAAAGAAAATTGCAGTACTAAATTTTTTGTGTTTCGAATTCTACCGTTCTGTATTAGCTTTATTAGATACGTTCTGTTTTTGTTTGAAAGGTAATCAAAGTATTGAATTATGACAGGAAAATAAATTTAGTAACGGATTACTTTAACTTTTTTAAAATAGGAAAATTCGATCGGAATTAATTATAGTAAAATGTTGTGTTGCATGTCTTTAAAATTAAGCGGTGCACTTCCCTTTAAACATCCCTTTAAACGGTGCACTTCTCTTGCATGTATTATTATGTTGTTGTTAATCGTTGTGATAAGTAGAAATCATATTTAATACCAGATTTAAGAAAGAAGAACAAACTACATATTTACTTTATAAACCTTTAAGTATATTTTCATTATACATGAATTCAAACTTTGATTATTATTAAATGACCATGCACGTGTAGAGGAAACTCAGTTATCGATATGGGAACTTGGAATGCATTCAATCTGATTTGATAGTTGGTTTTCTGGTTGTTGTATAAAATTTAAATATTTGAGCCATGCGGTAACTCTGTGCAACATTTCCTGTTCCAGGGTCCATAGACTGCTTTCTTTCTTTGAACAAAAAAAATCGATGCGTAGAACATTAGGTATTTTTGAAGCAGGAGATATGAAAAATGAACAATGCCCTTGCCGGGAATCGAACCACGGACCTCTCAAATACGCGCCGAGCGTGCAGACCACTACACCACGAAGAACACGCTAAGAAGGCGAGAGAACTGCCTTATATATGCGCTTGCTTTGTAGAAGATTCAAAACCAATCACAAATAGGACAACTTTAGAATTATATGTAATAAAGTGATTTTCTAAATGACAAAATGTGTGTTACCTTTATTTTCTTAGCTTCTGTCTCTTTTTTGTAAGAAATACCGACTAACCTTTTAAGATGAGATGCAATGGAAGAAATAAAATAATTATAGTTTATATTTCTGGCATATTTTTTGTCTGGGTGTTTGCAAAGCGAAACATAAACGTGTTTACTTATATATAAAATACTTTTGATTTTTAATATATTCAGCCTTGTAAATGTTGCCATAAACTTTGTACGGCGATATTCCTCTCTTTGAACGGATAAAACGTATCCAGAGTGCCATTGCATCTGTGATGGACACTTTCCAATGAAATATGAACAACAATTATTGGTGCATAGAATACTGAGTTTATTTTCCCACACTCTGTATTTCGGTAATCCTTTTACTTCATGTTCAAACAAGTTAGAGCTCAAAATAACTGTTTAAAAGCAAAACCAATGCCCATACTCAATAGATTCAAGATGACATCTTTTTAAAACAGTCAAGCGAAAGCTGAAAATCTGCATGAAATGAATGCACATATCGTAAATCATATACCATTTTTAACGTTAATATTTTTGCAATCTTACTGTTAATGTTAAATATATAGTTTATGTTTATAGCTCTAGTATTTACAATGTTTAAAAGAAACGTTATTTTCTTTGAATTTGATGTGGCATCATAATTTTTAACTCATGTTGTTCTTTAAAACATGGCTTGTAAATGTTATAAGGTATTTCTCCCGCCTTCTTAGCATACCTTTGTAGTGTAGTGGTCAGCTCGCTGAGCGCGTATTCCAGAGGCCCGTGGTTCGATTCCTGGCGAAGGCGCTGCTCATTTTCCATCATTCCTGCTTCCAAAAAATACCTAATGTCTCTACAGTAGCGCCCGAACTAAAAGGGTGGTAGATGATGTTTCTCCACACTCAGGATTTGGCGACTGGGTCCCATAAAAACCCCAGTCGACCTTTAAAAGGGGGAGTATATAAGGTATTTCTACCGCCTCCTTAGCATACCTTCGTAGTGTAGTGGTCAGCACGCTGGGCGCGTTTTCCAGAGGTCCGTGGTTCGATTCCCGGCGAAGGCATTGCTCATTTTCCATTACTCCTACTTCAAAAAAATACCTATTGTCTCTCCCAGGTGTACTTAGCTAAGAACTTACTATTTACTCGAATGTCGCTATGATGAGTTTATGCAGTATTGGCTGACATTGTATGTTAGTGATGGCGAGCCTATGGCACGCGTGCCACAGTCGGCACGCGGAGCCTCATCAGCTGGCATGAGACTAAAATATTACGTCCTTAATCAACAATCACAATAAAATGACACTATGTAATTAAAAAAAGTGTTTTAGTCTGTTCTTGAATGTTTTACTTACATACTTATCGCATAATGCTACTAGCATAGGGCTTAAGCCTAGATATAAGATTTTCATATATCGTATTTCATGATGTTATCTCTTTTTAGCGTATGATCGATTTATATTTAATGCTTCATTTTTAAATTTCGTGCTTTTCTATACTCATTTGTTAGGCATATACTCATTTGTGAGGGAGTTGAACCCTCACAAATGACTCCAGCAGAAAAGGCAAAAAGAATCTTAAAGACAGATTTCTACAGTTCGGTCAGATGGAAACAACCATGTGTTTTCTTACATCTCTAGATAAATCTAACTTTGAAGAATTTGATCTTTCTTGCTTACAATGGTTGGATCTTGAAAACCTGAAATGGATCTATTGGAGTTTCAAGAAAGCTGTAAGTGGAAAAGAAAATTCTCTGATTTGCGTGCAACACTTAAGATGGAATGTAAAGAAATCACACAGGACAGCACAATTTATAGCTGAGTGATTAGCTGAGTGCTATAATGAAATCCTTAAAGAGTGGGATTTTCTGCTAAATAACTTTAAATCAGTGAAGACACTTGGGGGTGCTATTCTTACTTTGTTTGGATTATCTTATGCGTGTGAACAACTGTTTTCAGCTTTGAATTATATCAAATGCGACACAAGAAACAGACTGACAGATAACCTGAGTGCTGCATGTGTTGCGCTCAAATGAACGAAGTATGAGCCAAGGTTTGACGAATTATCAGTATGAATATAACAGCAAAATTTCCCATTAATTAAGTAAAACCAATCCATTTCCTGTAATAAAAAGTTTTTTGTATAGTTGAAAACTCTCTTCTTGTTTTTTCTCTTTAAATCTTAAGATAAGTGTGTGTTGTTTTGCTAAGCCTGTAGAGACATTAAGTATTTTTTTGGAAGCAGGCAAGATGAAAAATGAGCAATCGCCTTCGCCTGGAATCGAACCATGGACCTCCAGAATATCGGTCCAACGTGCAGAACCACTACACCACGAAGGCACTCTAGGAAGGTGGGAGAAATATCTTATAAGCCAAACCCCACTTTCAGGTTCAATTAGAGTGTTTGCACTTTGCTATAAATAAGCGGGTTTCGGTTGAATTCTGGGCACCCATCCCCAAAAAGGGTCGCCACCACTGGTTTAGTTATAAAAATAAAAATTCATATGAATACCATATAAAGGAAAAAACCATTTCTTAACTTTTTTGAATCAAAAATCATAGTCACAAGTCAAGAAAGAAACGATATATTTCCCCCAAAAGAAATATGTATCGAAAAACAGGAAATCAGTTACTTATATTATGAACCTGTAATACTTGTATGTCAAAAACAAATTAAGCGGAAAGTTTGATTCTAATAGTAAGTGCTAATTTGCGAACTTTCTTGAAAGCAGAGAAATTTCTTTCTTCTAGTTCCAATTAATCCGAAATTTTATTAAATGCGTTTAACACTAGCCCTTCGAATTATTTGAATTGAATGTTCTCTATTTTTCAGTTGAGACTGATAATATTACTTGTACGTAAATTTATACTGTAAATACCAGCAGTAATTGTAACATGATAAGTGAAATTTAAAAAATAGAGTCGTTAATTTTGCCGATTATATAACTGTACCAGTGTGGTATTAACTGTACCAGTGCTTAACTTTTATCTGGAATTAGGATGAATTTAATAATCGATTAATATAACTTATTTACTGATTATATTTGGTTTATTTACTGATTATATTGACTGGAAATATGTTACTGTGCGATAGAGATCAATCAAGCAAAATTGAATTATGACTTCAGAATATAAACTGTTTGCAAACTTTATCTGAATTTCCTTTTAGCGTTTCAGACCTTAACTCTGATGAATTAAAAATTTTTATTATGTTCATTTCATTATTTTACATGCAATATTTAGCAGTATATATTCAAACACTACAGCCGACTTTCAAATGCATGTAACTTTAATTTCCATCATTCATATAATTTTTGAGAAATTTGGGACTCAGCAGCATGCTTTTCATTAAAATTCAGGATAAGCCTCAATTTATATGGTTTGCAAGCTAAGGAAGTTCTGAAATCAAATTACTACCGGAGGTTCAATAGTAATATCCTACACACCATATTTACGTCATGCAAATACTACATGACAATAGTAATTTAATAATTTAAATTTGACATAACCCCTTACGTCTTCTTTTTAATTTGGTTATTTCCCCTATTTGTTCTATAAATTGTAATCTACTTATAATTACTCTTTCTGAAGCGCGTACTTTCAAGAATATTTCATTTTCTATGTTCTTATAAGCCGTCTGCGATACCAAAGGGCCCTGGTTCGATGCTCGTTTTACAAAGCAAATGATGCATGTATTCCCATGACGGCAAAAATGAAAGTAAAATGTCTCTTTTCTAACGACTGCTTTCAAGTAAGTGTGTAGTTTTCCAGCTTCAAAAATGAACCTAACAAGCGTGCATGCTAGATGCGATATTACAGGTTTATGGTTTACCATGATACAAATGAATGCATACTCATCGAAAACATTCTCGTATCTTTATGTACTAGCATTATTTTCAGGCCAGAATGAATCTTATGTTATGTTTAAAATAAAGCCAATGTTTTAAGAAAGTATACTAGCTTATTATGAAAAGAAAATATGTCAGAGTACCGATTTTCATCTCCTATCTTCGTCATTTACACATCAAAATTATTATTACATGCATATTCGCATTTCTGGGGCATTTTTCTCCGCGAGTTCTCCTAGTCATGTAAAAGTATTCCATAAAATTTACTGTTCTCTTCTAGTTTAACAGAATTATAAAACCACAATGGATTACACAGTTATTTAATCTTTCTAAGTTTACGTACAAGTTGTTTAAATTTAAATAAAATTATAATTTAATTCTAAGTTTACTTTTAAGCTTATCATTCTGAGAGCTATTCTTAAAAATGTTGCTTAAAATGAATTAGCGTTTTTGAAAGCTATTAGTCTTACTTTTCTGTTACATGTGCTTATAATATATATTTAAATTATTTTATAGCTTCGCAAATCTAGTATCCTAAATCCTGAATTAGCGAGCGAAACATGAATTACTGGTTAACAGATCAACATGCATGTAAATAAGTGAACTGAAGTGGATAACTAAACGAAACAGCCATTGCGAAAAAGTTAAGAAAAAAATATTATCACTGCATAGAATGTTAAAAGTTAAATTAAATAAATAAGAATATTGTTCAAAATTTGATTTTAAGAGTAGGAACATTAATTAAATAAACAGATTTGGGTGATTCATTTATTCAATCGCCCTATTCTTCAACTTTGCAAATAAAAAGGAAACTGTCGGAATAATCTCTGGACCTTTTATTAGCTTTGAAAGCTATTTTAATTTAATTTTGAAGCCAGTACCTTGTCTGGGCATAAATATAACCTTACGGGAACTTTAGTTAAGTATCTACCTGGAAATATCATGTTACTAAACTTATCATATAATTTTTTTGAAAGCTTCAAAATATCTCAGCTACTCATTTTATATATTAAGCCGTTTTATTTGTCCATGTTCAAAAGGACAGTAATTTTTCTACACGAATTTGAAACTGTATGCTTATTTCATTTTATTTTCCTTCTGATTAAAGCTATTTAGTTTCCAAAACGTATCTGCTGGACAAGTATCTACTACAAGGTGTGATACAATGTTGTCGATAAGGAGAGGGAGTACAATGATATGTCTGTTAGTTATATGTTAATTTCAAAAATTAAATAATTGAGAAAAGCTATAGAATAAAGTGAAAAATATTCTTCAGTGAAGATAAGATAAAATTGGTTGTTGGATATTATGGCGCGAGGAAAGTTTGTGATCATTTTGCAGCAGACATAAAATTTTGCACTTATACTTTAAAATCTGATGAGTGCATTCTGTATAATCTATGCAATTAATATTATCAACTACTGCAAAATGAATGACTATGCAAAATATTAAAATCAAAATCTGAAAGAAAAATATAAATTAGTGTAGCCATGGTGAAACATGAAAGCAGGGTTACACATAAACATTTAAAAACAAAAATATAAAAACTTAATTTAAAAAAAAAAGAGTTAAAAATTGTACCTCGAGGTCATATAATGAGATACTTACTTCTCCACTATTTTTTAACGTTTTTTTATGCCATCCTTTCCATGTATGTGCTTTGTTATAACTGTATATCATACTCAACGCACCCCATCTTCCTGGAGCAGTCACATTTGTTTATGCGTTGCGTTGCGTTTCGTTTTAAATGTTTGTTTTTTTAAACCTTATTTATAAATTGTAAGGTTTATCCTTGTCCCACTTGCCTATCTCTCCTAATTTCAGCTTACAATTTCTTAACAGAATGAGGTTTTAGAATCGCGTTAAATGCAAATTAGTAGTAGAGAGTATTTAAGTTTCACTGACTTCGAAAGAAAGAGAATTAGATTTCCTGAATAGCGCGCGTTTGGCTTTTGGCTACGCCTCTCTAAGCTGTTACTATGCTTGGCCGTATTACGCGCTCTTGATAGCTTCGCTAGCTAATTTAATATTAGGGCCAACTAGTTAGAAACTGTGTTAGCTTCGGCTAAATCTCTTTAGTTAGTCATTAGTTAAGTCTTATTTCTTACATTTTTGAGTTTAAGCCCAAGTGGAGGCTTTGTTGTACGTCCTGAGAAAGGGACCGTCTGTACATACATTGTGAGCAATAAAAGTTAATTGACCCTTCTTGAGTTTTACGTTTCTGTTTCTGGACTTAAGCGATTATTCGTTTAGTAATTCACTAGGTTCCTCCCTACTTAGTTAATAGATAAAAGGGAGGATCCCTACAAAGTGTTTGAGTTATTAGTCTAAAGTTTTAAGTTTCTATTTTTTAAATACATCTGAACAATTCTTTATTTTAATACATTTTATTGATATACAGCTTTCCCTAGTTATGATTAAAAGTGTAGTAATTGACATCAGAAAATTTGTTAAGCGAGGGATTTCAATATACCTTTTCAATTACTTTATGAGTCCTGGTACATAGATTTTGAATAGGATTTTATAGTATATTTTGTTTGCTGAGCAGCATTTTATAGCCTATCAAAAGGCTATCCCAAATCATTAATATGGTAACTCATAAGCAGGGTGGAATAAATATATATGGCCCTTACACTGTTTAACTCGCATTTCACTTTTAACTTATATAATTTAACACAGAGATGGAAAACTGCTTTATTCGCAAAGCATTTTTAAGCCTCTATTTTAATTTTTATTTATTTTATTTTTAATAAACGAAAAAGCCATACTCCAGTTTAACCTTGAATGAAATGAATTTTATTATGGCTGGAATGCAAGGTAGGTTTACAAAAGAGGGTTTCAAACTATTGAAAAGCCCTATAAAGAGCTCATCGATTGCAAAGAGTTAATTCTTAGAATACCATTATGTGTACAAAGCAAAAATTATTATTAATTCATTTTTCAAAGGTACTGAAATTTAAAAGGAAACTTACTTTCGTCGCTACAACTGGAAGAGCCAGAATAAGGGACACTATCCAAACAGCCAGCACAAGTTTTTTGCAGTTGCTCATGGTGCACAAGGATCTTGACCGTATAGGAAAAACAATCACGACAAATCTAAAATGAATTTATGACCTTTTGTTTAGGTACGGTAAAAAAGAAACTGTGCAAAATTAGATTTTTAGTATTACTGTCAAATACCCTGTAAATTAAATTAATATTCATACATGTTAAGTAATTTTGAAATTATTCTGCTTAAATCAAATTAGCTTCAAATATAATTAAAATTGAGTCATTACGTTGCTTGAATTTTATCCAGTTATGGCAGCACTGTATTAATCAAATTCTTTTACAGCTTACAAAAATTAACTCAAACTAATAATCCTCAAGGATTCGATTCATATAACTGCAGCAACATATGTTTGAATTTTAATGTAGTTAAATTAGAAATGTGAAGAAAAAGGTCGCTCAAGAACTCATTCCTTCAAATCCGACAGTTTTCAACTGCTTTACCGTAAACGGCCATAATCAAACAATCTGAATTATCATTTAAAATTGGAAATATTTCAAAGAATTTCTCAATTCCCTACTATTTTTATTAATAAGCCGCCATAGAAATATGTCAAAATAAAGTTTTATTTAATTATGACAAAATCCGCTAGGGCTGTTTGTTTAAGGGGAGGGATGTCTTTAAGCAGAAAAAGGAAAAAAGATTTCTTCTCATGAAGGGTTCCACTCATAAAGACCGTCTGAGGGTAATTGGCTTTGTTTTCCGTTATATATAAGTAAAATGACTAGAAAAAGGGCCACTCGGCTAAGCCGTTCCCGGGCCAATCCAAATGAAACTAGTGGCGTGTTCTGAGGTCTTTCTTAGTCACTCGACTGTTCTGATATGAATAAATTAAAGTAACGGTATTCAGATCGGATCGAATTACCATTATTTTGTGGACTTACCTTCCGGTAAGTCAGAAAAAATAAATTGTATATTTTGCATGCACATTCATTTCTAGAAGATATCAGCGCATACATTGATCTGTTATTTAACTTACTATCAATATGTATTAATAGTTTCATCCTTTTTTATCATTACTTGAATCGCTTTTTTGAGTGCTGAAGTCAAGCTCTCTATATTATAAATACAGGTGGAAGGAGATATTGTGATGCACAAATGTGACAGACTGAGGATTTTTTCCTGACGACACAACCTAGAGTTCACCTTAAAAATAAATAACTAAATGAGCTATTTCTTCTCTTCCTTATACATTTAAATTTAATTGGATGCATTTTTATTATGAAGGAAATACCAAAATCAGCTTTTCTACTAACAATAAGTAATACGAAAATGATGCAAACCTGAAGAATAATTTCTAAATTTAAAGAAATACATCGGTGATCTCTAAACAGCAGACAAAGTGCTTTTTTTCCTCTCCAAGGTGGACACTAACTACTACAGATGTTGACCGATGTCACTTTATTTTGGCACAAGCGATGGTCACTTTATTTTGGAGGCACCGTATAAGTGGGCCACCATTTCTTTCTATGAAGAGAGAAGTGATATCCATGCCTTCTTTGGGATTTGAGCCTGAATACTTAGGTAAAACAGTCAGAATAGCTGACAAAGTAGCCTTACGAATTTTTTAGAAGCTATTCTTAAATGTTATTTAAACAATTTTAAATTTCTCAGAAACTATTCTTAAATGTTATTTAGTCAACGGTCAATTTTTGAGCAGTATTGTTAAAGATTTATTAGATCAGGAAGCTAAAATCAGGCTGAAAATTTATAAATATTTCAACTGTTTTAAAGCTGAATGAATCTGTAGGTTTAGCAAGCACTTCATTTTAAACTTACATTAACCAAATATCTAGAACTTAAGGGTTTTATGCCAGCTTCATGTTCCCGTAATTTACGCCAACTAAATTGAAAGTAACTACTCAAAATTAAATAACGTAATGTTTATTTAAGGCTATTGAATATAGATTAAAAAATAGAAAATAAAAAATTGAAAGGCTACTTGCAAACAATAAAAGCTGTATCACTTCCAACCAAGCAATCTCAAAATTTATTAAAGGGATTTAACAACTACTTAATCTCTAACTTACCTTTACCAACAGCTAAACCCTAAAGGTTTTATGTCGGATTCATGTTCTCGTAATTTAGGCTAACTAAACTGAAAATAGCTCCTCAAAATTTATTGATGTAATTTTTATTTAAAACTATTAAATATATATTAGAAGAAGAAAATAAAAAACTGACACGCTACTTGCAAAAAATAAAACCTATCTCGCTTCCACACAAGCAGTCTCAAAAGTTGTCAAAGGTTCAAAATAATACTGTCACCAAAATCTAAAACGTAAGGCTAACAAAATGACACTTCCAATTTACCACTTCTGTTTCTACCAGGCATAAAAAAAGAACTGTTGCAACTAAACAAAGTCTAAATTAAATTAAAATCCTAGGGTTGTGGATAAGCAGTGCTTAGAAATAAGCACAGCGCTGCACAATTGCGATATCCTAACCTGCTCCTAAGATTTTCATGTTTTGTAAGTTCTTATGTTTCGCCTTCGAGTTCAGATGTAGCTTAAAAAAGATGAAACAGAAATACTTTAAACCGAAATCATTAGAAGCCAAGCATGTATAAATTAACCTTGCATATGTTTTCACAGATAAAAATGGATGGTTTTGAAATGCACCTGATTGACTTTTAAAATTGCTCAAATTGGAAGTACAGAAATTTGTTGACATTGCACTTGATTTGAAAATATTCAAAAATAGCAGTTACACAAGATTAGCATTTTTTAAATCATGAAAAACCACAAAGGGCACAACAGAAAAATCCTTTTTGTAAGTACCTTTTTAGTATAAGAAACTAGAGCATATTCACGTCACCTGTTGGGAAAAACACGGAAATGTTCATGCAGCCAGCCAAATCCATTTGCGGGATTTTTAGAGCGATTACACAACGTCGTAACAGAAAGAAGCGCGATAAAGGATGTATTAAGACTTGGAATGGCTGTTTCAGAAAGATTTACGTCTGAAAACTCTTGCAACAAAAACCATGACATATATGATAATAATCATAATCATATAAATACATTATACATAATCATAACTTACATCTAAAAAGGATATATATCTGTTATCTATGAGAGAAAACTTATCCCATCTAAAATATAATCAACACATGATTAATGAATGGGTGGATTAATCGGATTGAGGATTTACTGAGCCGTGTTTAAGAGAAAGTTAAGTTTAGGTAAGTAGAAATTATGAAATTTGCTACCAGAACGCATTAGCGTAAAAGCAAAAGTATCTATAGAAATTTATAAAGACGGAAAGGGGGAATTCGTGAGCTAACACGAGTAATAGCAAATGATGTCATAATATTTGGGAGTTGCTTCTAAAGAAAAGTATATTATCCGTTTACGCTTCATTTTCCATGCAGACATCATTTAAAATATTTTGTCAAAAATAAAATATATGATATTAAAAGTCAAAATAGATTACGATAGTTTTAAGTTGTCATGTAAATATTGTTTTCGATGTTATTTATAACTTTGTTCTTAATTTCTAGTTTTGTTTATTCTAACCTTTATTTATACTCTGCTCTGCCTGATATGAATACTGAAATATTTTACGTACCCGAAGTGATTTATTTTCCAGATTAAATTGTTTGTAAATACTAGTAAATTGATCCGGCGACCTTGCTGGCCAAGGTAATGTTCGGCAAGCACTAGGGCAAGCAGTAGAAGCATATGTAGTGTGGGGGCGGGCATTATCTTGCTAAAACGTAAGCCCAAGGTGGCGTGACATGAAAAGCAACACAACGGGCCTTAGAACTTCGTCTATGTACCGCTGTGCTGTAAGGTTTCGACGGATGACAACCAAAGGGGTCCTACTATGAAATGAAATGGCACCCCAGACTATCACTTCTGGATGTCGGACTGTCTGCCGGAAAGCAGTCAGGTTGGTATCACACCACTGCATCTCTCCAGACTCCAGACCATCTCCAGACTCGCCTTCGCTGGTCATCGGGGCTCAGTTCAAAGTGGGACTTATTACTGAAGGACTAATCTACTCCAGTCAGCGACATTCCAGTGCGAATAAGCCCGAAACCACTGCAAACGGGCTTGACGTTGTACAGAGGTCAATGGTAGTCGGCGGAAGGGGCGCCGTGGCCTCAGCCCCCTTTCTGTGAGCCGTCTATGAATTGTCCTTGCGGTCACTGAAGAACTAGTTGCACGTACAATCGATAATAATGATGCATCTTGGACTGTGAGTGTCGCTCTGACGATTGTTCGGTCTTCACGTTCTGTCGTTTCTGTAGGCCTACCACTTCCTTCTTGACGCTGTGTGCGGCCATGGTTCACCCATTTCAGCCAACATCGTCTAATAGTGGCATCGCTCCTGCTCAAATGTCGAGCTATCCGTCGACCAACCGGCTTCTTTGATCCCAACTACACGACCTCTCTCAAATTCTGACATCTGTCTCATATCGTTCGCGCACCTGTATGCGAGACATAGTTGCTGTCTACCAGAGTACGCAGACTGAAATTTGTGAAGGATTTATGACTTGGAATCGTAATTTTTCCTCTTAAATATCCTACCAGTTGCGCAGATCAGATGCGCTGTAGCACCTATATGCATATCAATTTGTGTCTAATTTGCTTTATATCTTCTCGGTGCGTCGTGGTGCATTTTTTTTTTTTTTTTTTTTTTTTGTTTAAGAGTGTATGTTGTCATTTGCGACTACAAAATTTCCCACAAACTTTGTCATGTAATCAGCTTTATGGCTTGTATTTTTCACTAAAGGATTGAAATGATCCATACGAATAATAGCAAATGTCTTTTACCAGATTTTACAGGACGTATCAATCCTTGGGCTTAGCCACCTATCACTTTATTCATGGACACTCAAAGTACGCTAACATGTATCTTCTCGCATATCGTTTCATGCCTGGAAACCAATAAAATTACTTAATTTTGCTAACTGTTCTTTGCACAGACAAGCGACCAAATAGATCCTGCAATTTTACAACATAACTTTTCCTCGTGGTTTTAAGGATAACATAGAGCAATCCGCCTTTCCCATACAAAGCAGCCCACTTCTTTTGAACACGTATTTTCTAATTATTTGTTTCTTACTGCAGTTCGCTCCTCTTGTTTCTTCTTGAAAATATGGATAATTCCCTTCTGTTCTCTATTAGCATGTTGTATCATAAGTATTTGCTCTTCTTCAGTTAGTGTCTGACAAAGTTCAAAATTTTAAGCTAGACTCCTCATCGTGACATGAGCGTTCGATACTGGAACTCTACGTAAAGCGTACACATAAGACAGTTGTTTTCCTGGTCTATGTTGCTATTGCTAGATTTACTAAAAGAAAAAACGATATCGCAAGCAAACGACACTCAAACCTTTTTAAAGAAATAAACTTACCCATGTGATGAAAATCAAAACAGAGAAAAAATATTTTGCTTTAAAAGCTTTCATATATTAGAAGTTTTCATAAAATTTTAAAAAAATATTATTTTTTTGCTTTTGGAACACTTAACATTATTTTCATTCATGAAACATTTATTACACTCATGAAAATTTCACATTAAATACTTCCTTAAAACGGCAATAGACCTACAGATAATCAGTGTGAGGGCAAAAAAAATACTACTCAATTTATTGCATGATAAAATACTCAATAATTTTCTACAAAGCAAAAACTATTTTAAGAAGTAGATAAGAAGCTCGAAAATTTCAGAATTGTATAATAGTAACTTATAGTAGTTATATAATAGTAACTAAAATTAGATAAATTAAATTATATAAACAATAAACTTTAATTCTAATTATATTAACGAATTAATATTTTGCATTTTGCATTAAAGTGTTTGAAGAAAACATATTAAGTATTTTAGCTTATTTTAAACAAAAATAGTGAATGACTTTACCTTTCTACGGTCACAGCCAATAGGTTGAGAACAGATGCGAAGGCAGAAACTGACTCCGCGTAAGCTGCCAATTTGCAGATAGTTCCCTCGCTATCCCACTGCAAAACAAAATAGTGGGCTACATCTAAAGGTGCGCAGATAACCAAAAGTAATAAATCAGCAATAGCTAAACTGACAAGGAACACGCTGGTCATATTTCGAGATGCCTTATCGCCTACAATTGCAGCAATAACTGTCATATTGCCAGACACGCCTAGCACAAAAGTTATGATGTAAGTGACCACTATAAAAATGAAATACTCATTCATTTTCCAAGGAATTAACACTTCATTAGGATCCCTGAAATAGATCGCGTCTTCAGAAATATTTCGTATTGAGTAAGTAAAGTTGTAACTGCCTTCGCTTTTCACTTTATAAGAACTATTGTAAGCGTCAAATACTTCCTGGGTCTTCATCTTGTTTCTTTATTTCCAACTTTTTTTCTCGCTCCTAAATTATGACAAATATCCTTCAAGTGGTTTACCTTTTCATTTCATGTTCATGGTATGTTTATTTAACAGTGATAATTATTTTAGTGTCAAATACCATTTTATTTTTAACACATTTCCTGAAAAGGTATGTACACAGAATTTGTCATTACAAATGAAGAATTAAATGTAAAAAGCACATTCAATTGCGTTAGAACTACGCATTTGGATTGAGCAGCTGTCTGCTGTTGTCCTTCATTAGGAATTCTGACTGAAAAATGCGACGGCTTTCTTCGTTCGTTTAATTAAGAGATCAGGGTATCTTCCGAATTATTTTTTCAATCTGCTGAAATTCTTTTGCATTGAATTTTGCTGTATGTTGAAAATGACATGAAATTCACACATTCCAGGATACGAAGAGCATGAGTTATCTTCTGAACCTATAAAAATAACAATATGTAATAAATAAGCTTTAGTAATATATTTCCATGATTTGTTTTACTTAAGGAAAACATTAGCTTTGAAAGTATGGGGGAAAAAGAAATCTTATACCTGGTAAAAGTTTTCCAATAAAATTTAAATTACTAATAAAAAATATCTTTGGAACTACGTATATCACACTAGTAAACAAACAAATTAGTCACCATTACGCAATTTACATATTTTAAAATGCGAAAAGGTGGAGATATGTTTATTTAGGAAATTCTGTAAATATTTTACATATTTTAGATTTCTTATCTTATCATTTATTTTTAATTGTGCTTTTATTTATGAACTCTAATTTAAGTTATTTATTGAACACAAAATTTCCTTTATAAGCTTGCCCTTCTTAGAAAATTTCTTTAAAAGAAGTAATATCTGGGCATGAAAGTATGAAGGCAAATTTTTTCCTTAAAGCAGAAAGTTCGACTTTTTCGGCATTGCTACTAGAGTTTCGTTATAAGGCGTTGCTTGTGCTTTTATTTGACTCACAGAAATCCGGTTTCTGTACACATAGACGAAAAAAATGCAGCTTACGTTTCATACATAAAAGCATTCCAGTTTCATTTCAAACAATTTTAGTTTCTGCCTACATATCCAGAAATGATTAGAAGCAAAGCAAAAGTATTTCTCGGTTTCAATTATATTGCACAAAAGAAAGACTAATGTTGTGTTCAGTTTATCTACACACATCCTGTTTCAAGGAACAGACAGTTCAGAGCATATTTATCTACTTTTAGCTTTGGGCGATTACGTAGATGCACACGAGGATACGATAGCAATGTTTCCTTAGAGGATTTTCTAAGGAAACTTTGCTATCATTTACGTTTCATATGGAAAAATTACGGAAAATGTTCATGCAACCAGTCCGTTTGCCGAGATCCGAACACGGATCGAACGGAAAGCCTTCGTAATGGTGTCGAGGTATAAGGAAGTGTGCACAAACTGAAGATGTTTTGTTGCTCGAAACTGATAGTCTGTACCCTTGTGTTAATCCGACGTTTTTGATAAGGGTGAGCTCCCCTTATTGCAAGTAGGCTTTTCCTTTAAATTACTGAAAAATTCATTTAGCAGAAGATAAACAAATTTTCGACACTTTAATGAAAAACGCCGGATTGTCACAAGGGTGTCAAGCGTTTTGTAAATAACAATAAATTTTCCGGTTGTACTTCCCGGAAGTCTCGGGTATTTCAATAAATTAAACTTTTATTTTCAGCGTTATGTTAAGTTTTCATAAGCATAACGGGTGAAAAGGTAGATACCGTTTTATCTTTGTAAGGATCCTAAGTTTTACTAACGTTTATTTTATTTTAAAACTGTACTATCACTTCTTATTTTCTACTTCCGGCCAGAATTAAACGCTTTAACTTGTTTATGCAAATTGTCTTGCTAACGCCCAAGTACTTAAGTTGTGGCTTTTTGCCAAGCAAGAGAGAGGAAGGAGTTATTGGAAGCAAGCCGCTTGCCATTGTAGTTTTACGAGTTTTCACTCGGTTGCTGGTTGCCTTCAAGGCCAGAGGTTTAGTCCTCTTGATAATTGCAAACGTATCGTAGTTTTAGCAGGTCGGCGTACTACATACTGACCTTTGTTAAAATAAAGGCCAATCTTAATGCTAGGCACTTGTATACTAATTCAAAGTTAGTTTTAATTAGAGTTTTAGTTAGTAGTTTTAATATTCTTACTTTCAGACCACAAGTGGTTGGTCTCTGTATTCCGTAGTTCCGGAAATACCTGTAAAGATAGAAAAATAAAGGGTTTTGTATACCCTTCCTGCTTGTGTTGTCTATTTCACACCTTCCTGAACATAGCTTGAGTAAGCTCCCTGTTCTTATTCAGGACCAGTCATGTTTCCAAAGCAAGTCAAGAGGAATACAAGTCCTGATAGGCGTACTACATATGTACCTTTCTTTAAATAAAGGCCAATCTTAGTGCTAGGCATTTGTATAGTAATTCAAAGTTAGTTTTTAGTTAGAGTTTTAGTTAGTAGTTTTTATATTCTTACGTTCAGACCACGAGTGGTTGGTCTCTGTATCCCGAAGTTCGGGAATACCTGTAAAGTATTGAAAATAAAGGGTTTCGTATAATCTTCCTGCTTGTGTTGTCTATTCCACACCTTCTTGAACATAGCTTGAGTAAGCTCCCTGTTCCTATTCAGGACCATTCATGTTTCCAACGAAAATCAAGAGAAATACAAGTCCTGATATCTTAAGCCTACTCTTTACCTTTTGTTGGATCCAGAATAATTATAAACAGTAAATTTAATAAAAATATCTTATAATAAATCTTCAATACTGAATTTAATACTCAAATCATTCTGTAAAATACTCAATTTTTCATATCTTCTATCTAATAGTTTAAATAACCCATCAGATGTTTCTTTCGGTAATCTATGTACATGTCTATTTCCTTCGAATTAATGAAAGTAGCTTTCATATTGAATTCAAAATTAAAAAAATAGTTATTAATGAAATATATATATACGTATTCACCCTTTATGTGTGTAGTAGTTTGTCATTTCGTTGGAAATGGAGTTTAGTTTATTGAAATGCCTGAGTCCTTTACCGAGAAATACAATCTGAAAAATTGTCCTTATGAAAACTAAGCATCTTCCTGAAGATCCGGAAATTTCATAAAGGTGCCGAAGATTTATTTCTTCACCTGCTTAGTTATTAATCAGTAATTGAAACGAAAATCTGACTTGAGAAAGAGTATACTCACTTTTATGAAAAACGTCGGGCCTGCATAAAGATGCAGGCAATCAGTTTCAAGAGAGAAAGTGATCTTCAGTTTGCTCCCATTTCTTTATATCGAGACACGGTTATGAAGATTTCTACCTTTTCAGAAAGCAGCCGACTTGCACAGATGTGCTGCACCGTTATGCCGGGGTACCGTTATGAAGCGTTATGACGTTCATTATCTGTGTAATATGAACCCATTTTGCTATTTATTGAAATTTTTCTTTACTATTTAGGAAAAAATGCTTTTGATGATTTCACTAACCAGTTTATGGATACAATTGCTTGTTAGCGTTCATCTTCGAAATATCAGCCTTAAATTCTAAGCATATTTCTTAGTTTCGATGTTGCATGATGGATAAATGCGTACTTTCATAAGCATTGAAAGTAAATGGAAAAATATTAAGAGCTTTTCGAGACGGATATGTCTAACTGCTGTTCAACAGTTTCATAAATTATGAAATAATTTGTGACCACCTAAGAGAGCAGCGAGACTATTGATAGTCTAGAAGTTCGAGAAAGGCAATAAATAATTAAACTATCTTCTTGATAACCCCTTATAGATGTAAAATGCGTACAGAGTATTTTCACCTGTGTCGTTATGAGCAACGAAGTTCATACAGAATCACGAGTACTTTTATATAACTGCTAAATTAAGTATATATTTTACATGCTTGGAAAAATAGGAAAGGGAAAACAAGCAGTGTTTTAAGTATTTTAGCAATAAGACTTACTTATGAATGCATGAATACTAGAACTATAGGTTTCAGTGACATTTATATATGTTTATATAAATGTAAACTCAAAATGAATATACTCTACATAAATGATAAATATTTTCTCTACAGATGTATCTTACTTTCCGCTAAATATAATTCTAACAAAATAACATAATTGTTTAAGTTGCATTGTCTATTGAAACAGCCAATTTTGTTTTCAGGGTCCGCAGTAAGTAGTTGGTTATAGTAGGAGGATTTGGACTTAACGCTCAGATATTTTCAGGAGCAATCGCTGCAAGGTTTGTGGTCACAGATGATAATGTTTTCTTTCGCGATTTATTTCATCCAATAAACCGATGTATAAAAATAAAAATTATTCGAAGTAACTGATCAGCATGGATCCTCAGCTTATGGAATGTTTTAGGAGAAAAACTACAGCGCTTAATCTTAAACTGAAAAAAGTTTTACGATCATTGAGGATATTATCATAATAGCATAGCTTTTCTTTGGATCCCATTTGGAACATTTTACACAAGATCAGTTTCTGTAAGGCAATAAATTTTACAAGTGATTTAAAAAATTCTCTAAAGCAAGACCTTTTACAAGTTCTCCAAAGCAGTTGCAAGTGATAAAAAGTCTCTGAAATAATCAAAATTCCCTTAATTTAAAGGTAGCTTCGAGAAGCTTGAGCACTCAGAGTTAGAGAACTGTTTCCTGCTTTTGATATCTAGAATTTGGCATTTATTATGTGTTGCCTTGAAGATAACTTGGAATTCCTTCAGCCCATCAGCAGCATCCCGAAATGGCAAAAAGCCAGCAGAAAAAAAAAAAAAAAAAAAAAAACACTTTTGTTTTACATTTGATTTATATTTGTAGAATCAGTTTTCAAATAGATTCCACAACCTATGATTATAATCCGCAATCGTTTTGAAAATACTTTTTAAATATTTTTATTAGTACTTGAAACGACTTCTAAGTTTTATAAAGGACGTTTTCCATTTTAAATTTATAGAGTGCCAGTCGACGTTAATGAACAATGGCTGTGCATTTTATAATTTGCAGTTAAATTGATTAGAGATAATCCTCCGGGAACATACCTAATTAATCATTATCGAGGCTACTTTGAGGTTAATTAATTTTACGGTACAGGAGTATTAAGAACAGTCTGCAATCCTTTCTATTTATGTATCAAGCAGAGTTCTGATATTACGACAGACTAAGCAACTTTCTTAGGATTATCAACACTGTAATTTTCATGTTCCTTCACGATGCAGCCTAGATCATTTGCATCAATTATTCAGTACGTTTAATTTAACACAAGGGGCAAAATATATTTATTGATAGGAAGGGCATATATAATGTGTTCTAAGAAAACGGATATAGATTATTCTCTTAAATTGCTATTAAATACATACTTCCAGTTACGGAGTTTTTCAGAATAAATGATTTTATGAAAACAGTTGCATCCCAGAGATTTAGAGTTCTGTCAATTTCAAATCTACATTTTTATTTGTTCCTTTTAGTGCAAGAATTTAAATTAGAAAACTATTAAAATACTTTGAAAAGTTATGTACCAAACGTTTCATACCTTTGTGTACAAAATTCGAACTAATATTCTGAAATGAATTTAATGTTTTAGATCACATTGTAAAGCCTGCATGCGATTGAATTTCACAATTTTTTCGCGAAATTTAAATAGCAACTATGATGTCAATGTTGCTCGTTCTGTATAAGGTAATGCAGCTTTCTTCATTAAATTTATAGCTGGCTCCTTGAAAATATTTTTATACTTATCTGTGTAGATTTTGTATGGAAAATTTTATGTTTGCATTATCATATTATATTAAATCAGTTAGAAGTTTTGTCCTCTGGCGATTATATAAGAAATTAAATTTAATAATTTCAGAACCCTCCCATTTCTTAATAATGAAAATATTTTCATAAGATTCTTCTCTTTATTTTGGGCAAATTTGTCATTGGAATGATATCTAAATCTTACTTATTCTCTTAAGATTTTTAAAGCTGTAATCCTCTCTTATTTCCCGACTTAGCCTACAAACAATCAACTACATGAATAGCTGTTTCTCATAGTTAACTAAGTGCCTGCTTCACCATAATTTCACTGACTAGACTTAAAGTTCCAAACTAAAAGTCAAATACAATAATATTTATTTGACTCCAATATTCGCACAGGTACAGATATCAAAACTCAAAGTTTCGCATGCAGCTTAAGAATACGACGCAAATAGAAGTAACTTTGAGATCTGTATACTAAAAAAGCAAACAATAAAGTTTATCTTAAGTAAACTCTCGCCGGAGAATATTTTCTTAGCCAATACAGACTTATATGTTTACAGGCGCAGTAACATTTTACATTAAGCGCATTTTTTCCTTCTATTTATAGTCAGCAACAAAGCTACCAAACGTGTTGCAGGATTTCCCCAACAGTAAGGTGCATTTCACTAAGAACTATGAAAAAATATATCTCATTTCTCGTGATACAAAAAGTTTAACGTGTACAGTTAGCAACGAAAAGAACCCCTAGATCGAATTCCAGTGAAGGTACATTTCATTTTTCATTTTACCTGGTTCCAAATCTAGCGATATTTACAGTGATTCTCGAACTAAACTGTGGTGAACGATAAATATTCGTTGTCTCCCCATTTGCCTTTTAAGTTGGAAACATGCAATGTATCATCCTAACCTTCATCACGTGTGTCAGCATGCAAGTTTGTGTCAGCATATGTAAATCTGTGTCAGCGTGTTTAGCTAATAACTGAAAGAACCAATCCCGTGAAGGACCACTAGGTATTTTCATATTCCTAGGTCGGAAGTAATAGTTTCTAGAACTTCGACCTAGATGCCACATGCGTCTTCTTAACCACGCAATAAATTTACATTTTGGGGACAAGGTTGGATTTAATAAATAAAAACAAGAAAATCTTAAGCGATAAGTCATCAGATAAACCTTACAAGTACAGCATTTTACACTTATAACAAACTATATACCAAACACAAACATATACAAAACCATTTAGAAAACAAAAGTCTACTTAAGTAATTAATAGTTAGTATTTGCAACTAGATAAATAATTGTTGAAAAAAATGTGTTTGACAAATCAAACACATTTTTTTCCTTCAGTATCAAGATGGCAGTACATAACAGTAGGGTTAAGCGCATAAACAATCCGAAATGTTTAAAAAGCTGAAGTAAACGTAGTAATAGTTTCATATCAGGAAACGACGTTTTAGAGATGTTCAAGTAATAAAATGTTTTTAAATGTGTTTTCAGGAAAACAAAATTAGGATTTTCTTGTCTTTCTTTGTTTTAATGGTCCTGTTTCAATGTTCATTCTACTGTTGCCAATCGTATTTAAAGCAAACGGCGCCTGTAAATAATATTTAAATTCCACTAATTGCGCCATGAAAAGAGGCGATGCGTTAATCATGGAAAGCTGTTAACCCTTTTAAGCCTGGAAGAGAGTCTAAGTCGGCAGCCATACTATTCAGAGTAAAATTTTTTCAAACATGTTTTCACCTAATCAATGAAACCAGTGTACATACCCATTATTTGTTCATAATGACACAATATTTTGCGTTCTCTAAAATGTATCCTTTGCTGTACTTTTCTACTATATTAAAGTAACTCCTATTTTATTATTTGTTTACTCGAAAGCATACGCTATTTTCCTAAAGTAAAGGGATGCCTCCATGGAGGGATATTTATGGCTAGTTGTTTCATATTCACGTTATACATGGGAAAAATTACGAAAACAAGATGATTCGTAAAAATCAATTAAATCAATACGGAAAGAATATTGCATTGTTACTCACATATATTTTATAAATAGTTAACTGGAGCATAGTCATGTAAAATTGTTGTCATGTTGTCATGTAAAATATATGCTTTTTTTGCATTTTTTAACTTATTTTAATACTCTTATTTGGATCAAAAAGATGACGAAACGTAGGTGATTAAAAAAGGCAAAATATACGCAGAAATGCACTAAGTAATGACGGATATTTTGTAATTTAGATAAGGAATGCTTTTATTCAATGAATATTTATAAAAATAGATGAATTATAGAGCAAATGCATTTTCAAGCGAAAATAATTAAATGTATTTGCAAAATAGGATGCTTCGTCTTTGCACAGGTAATTGTTTCAAATATCTCATTAGGAAATTTTGAAAAGCAGTAATAAGAAATTCCATGAAATTGTAAAAAGGGCTCAATAAAGTTGTTTCATTGTTATTTTTTCAAATTTGAAGCCTAAGTTCTTTAAATAACACCAAAAAATATTAACTTAAATATAAAAGTTAAAAATAAATTAGGGAAGATGATTGGCATTGGATAAAAAGATTTGGACTACGAAAGAATGAAATGTTAAATAAATAGTATAATATATAGTTAAAAGCACCTGATATATTACGCCTTTCTTACAGTTTGTACCTTTTTTTAAGTATTCAAACGTGAAGGTCTGTTATATTCTGCTAACCTATCATGTGTCTAATAAATAAAAGTTTTAAAAAAGTATTTTATTAGTTTTGTAATTTTATAAGAACAATTTAAAGATTAATTCCAATCTGTTGAAAACGTCCAGTAAATTTTGAGCAGGTGATTGCACAGCCAGAAAGTCGATGAACAAGAGTAATAAGTCTGGCGTAATAATGAAGAAATCTCGAATATTTAAAACCTCTAGACGTATTTTTTCAGCTCGTATAAATTCTGTTTATTGTACATATTAAACGCTTTAGAGAAAATTAATGTGCTTTAATTTTTCAGTGCTCCCTTGAGTATATACATCATGCACGTGATTAAATATGCGTAAGGCTAAGTATGGAATGTTCGGATGCAATAATAATTGCCCTGACAAAGGCCTTTTTTTTAATATGAAAAAACAGCAAAGGTATGTTTTTTACTCAAAAACAAGATGGATTTAATGTTAAACTTACAATGTTAAAAGTTATAGAAAAATACCTCTAAAACAAGGGGGATTTAATGTTAAACATACAATGTTAAAAGTTATAGAAAAATACCTCTAAACTGCTTATGTGAAAACTGTATCTGAATTTTCTAAATGTTCTACGGTTATTTTATCCTATTTATCTGATACCTAACTAAGAACATTAAACTGTGTTATAAAATTAGATGTACATCCATTTCTAATCATAATATAGAATAATTAACTAGGAACCTTCATCAAGACAGGGACGAAAAGTCTTAATAGTAGAACTATGAGGATTGAGCATGTAGGCTTAGTTTCAACATATTTGAAATCTGGCACTTTGGTTAGGTGATAGCTCTACTGTCAAGACAGCAAAAAAGTTTGCAAGTGATCTGAAAGCTAATATAAAGTATTAATATGATAACTCCGTAGAACTTCAAAAAATAAACATATCAAATAGCCTTACCAAATTTCGAATGCAAATCGTTTTCAAAAATTAATTTAGAATGAGTTCTGACCAGAAAAGTAAATTATTCAAGTTTACTTAAAATGCTCATTTAAGTGGAACAATGTGGTGGTTGCATTTCATATCGTAGCTACACTTTTAAGATGAGTGCTTCTAGAATAGATTGCAATATATTCCACAATTTTATTCGCTGGCAATATTTGACAGTAGGAAGATTTATTGCTCAAAAAGCTGTTGATATTAGCTTCTTTTCAGCAGAAGTCAAATTCGTTTATTCTATCCTCTTGAGGGATGCATATAACTTAAGAGATTTCACTCTTTGGAAAACTCTTTTGTTTACCTTGGGCTGTTGTTTGTAGCTTGCCAGTTTGCTTACCACAGGAGTAGTAGATGTATGCTCTTTAAGAAACAAAATAGCAAAGCAGTCCCTGAAGAAACATTTTCGCAATATTTACGTACAACTTGATTTAAAACAATGGTTTTTGCAGACTCTAATTGATATTTGTTGAGAAATATTTCTTTTCCTACGTTCTTTTCGTGACAGTAGTTTTAGTAGAGGATAATCAGTTGCTTTTCGAGAGCTAATACAAACTATTTTGTTGGAGAATTTAATCATTTAATTTTGTTATAGAATTTTTTTGGAACAAGAATGTAAAAGAGAAAAGCTTTAAGAAGTAAAGCAAGCTTAAAAGCATAAGAACAAGTTTATATAAGAAATAACCAAGGTTTAATTTCTAAAATTAGAAGCGCTAAATGCTTAGGCCATTAGGAAAAGTGAAAAAAAAATAATGAAATAATAAATTATTAAAATTAAATAAGATATCAATAAATAAATAAAAATAATAAAATAAATTCAAATGGTTAATGACAAATGGTTAAATAATAAATTAAATAGCCAATCTCGTTTTATTTGGTACTTTTACTGGAATTATAAGTCCATTTAAAAACTGCGAAAAAACGTACCCGGGTTCCGACTCAATTTAAATTTTGGGAATAAAGCATTGCAAATGCGCATAACCGTAAAGCATTTAGGCCTCAGTTTATCGAATTTTCCATGTAAACAGTATTTTTAAACTCAGTTTTAGTTCACAACACAGATGTTTGCTTCATACATGCTAAAGCCCCGAAAAATTTTATTATATTCTGACAGAAAAGTAAGTAATTCTTGGAGATAGGTAAAACACGTATACATGAAATTTACGATTTAAATAAGAGAATGGAATGCCAGAGCTACGTTTTTAAAATTACATTAATTCGAAAGGAATCTTCCTTTCGATTCTTACGAAGAGCAATAAATCACATATTTGTTTTAAATCTTGAACATGACCCGAAGTTCCAGGCTCAAATCTAATATCGAAGTTATATTAATTGTACGAATCAATCACTAGAGCCTAGAAATACACTAGGCAATTACAGTTTCATTCGTTAAATGAAAATCTATCGTGTGAAAGACTAGGTAGAATTGATTGCCAGGGCTTTAATCAAAGTCATTGAATATTGATGATCTAGCACTCAAGAGGAAACATTTTCAACCTATAAGCTTATAAAAGAATTTTTCACTTCTCTCTTTGTCCTTTATTTAGTTGTCATTAAACAGCAGCGGCTTTCGAAAGCTTGTCCATACACTGAGGTTTCGATTTAATTCTAAAATTTATTTCTTAATGAAAGTTCTCTCTTCGTGATAATGGCTAAGAAACTTTATGCTGTGACAAAATTGTTTACAGTGATTGATTTCACAAAGTTTCAGAAAACGCTGAATCTCCATTGCATAAAGTTTTTTATATCTAAATCAGTTTTAATGACCTATTTTCGGAGAAGATACTAAGAATTAAGTTTCAGATCTGCTAAAAGAAACATTTTACTAAAATTAAAAAATAGCTACTAAAGTGATCTATTTGCTTATGCCTGCATAATACTAAATTCGTCTCAAATAATTCGCAATAATTAACAAATGTCAAAGACCGACTACGTACTTTTACACATTTCTATCGGATGATAAACAGAAAAAAAATAAGTGAAACCTCTAAATAAAATGCCAGAAACGCAACAAATATAAACAAGCAAAGCTATTAATTACAAAAGAAATCAAACAGGTAAAATTTTGGTCGAGAAAAAGACATGAATTAAGCGTTCCCATTACTCCCTGAAATCGATGGGGAAACGAATATCAAAACAAACGCAAACACCTAAACGAGCTGTTGGGATTTTAGTGGGCTCGAACTTGCGAGACATCAATCATATGAGTAACGTAATCTAGCTGAGGGGTGGAATAAAAGATATTCTTTATTCTATCTTCTTGACAAGTGTTGCTCTAATGATTTAAAATTAAATGTTGCTAAATCTAAGTTTTGATAGCAACCTTAAGTAGCAGTGAGGAGTATTTCAAGCAATTCGAAAACAAAACAGTTAAAACTTGTTTTGGATTTTTCATGAAATTTTTTCAGTATCCCATAAATGCACAGATATGAATGTTTATATAAATGCACAGATATGAATGCACAGACATAAATGCACAGATATGAGTTTCTTTTAGTGAATAAATAAAAATTGTTAGCTGCAGAATCGCTGTCATTATAACCATGAGTTTCTCAGAATCTGTTATTTGGGCTTTCAGAGAAAAGAAGCCCATGAAATAGAATGTATTTAAATATTTATAGGTCTTCATCTTTTAGAGACCTCAGAAAGTACGTAAAAAGTATTATTATTTGAACTTTATAAGGATGTTAACTTGACATATTTTGTGAACTTTCAGTTTCGTTAAAAAAAAACACTTTATCTACTCATACCTAGCTACTAAGGTTGACTACATGAAGTTTTGTCGGCTTTCCTTGAGTTTTGTGCATCCTTTTTTGTTTCCTTGGAAATCGCTTTACAAAAATATTCCTACGACATAATCCCGGAAAACGGGCTGGCTGAATGATTATTTTTTTGTGGGTTTTTCTCGATGATTATGTTGTGGCTTTTGCGAGGAGCTTAAGTTTCTCTTTGCCCAGGATATTGTGCGTCCGTCAAAGTGTACTTGGGCAAGCTCTTTTCGTTAGAATACGAACTGCGCGAAATTTAATTGAGGACCCCCTTCTTATCTAATCAGAAGACCCCCTTCTTAGTGACAACGAACAATAGCCAGCTTTTCTATCCCGCATCTTATATACGAAGGCTAAAATACAGCAAAGAAAACCCACGAACTGCACGATCTCACTTTTCCTCCAAGAAGATGGGTGGTAGTAATCGTTATCATTGAGATATTTCATTGAGACTACAACCCTCTATTTTCATTTCTCAAATGTAAAAATTGCGCATATAAAAATGTTAAATTAAAAATCTGCTATATGCTGAAGTAAAAATGAATTTCTTTTGTAATCATATTATAGTTTTATAATGCTTAAAAGAATAATGAGAAAAATCTTTTTTATTCGTCACAGGAATTCAAAAGTTTCCAAGTAGTAGATTTTAGCTGCTGATATATATATATCAGTTTTGACCTACATAAAACTGATAGATTTATGACATACAAAAAACTGTTTATGTGTATATATATATATATATATATATATAAATCTATCAAATATCTGATTTGTAGTGCACCTTAAATTAGTTTTCTTGCCTAGATAAATATTAACAAATCTTTTTAGACAGTATAGAATGGTTTCAACTTCAAATTTACCATTTTAGATAAATAGTTGTAATTTAATTTTAAAAATTCTCTTCATTAAATATAAAAATTTAAATAATTAAATCTAAGTTTGTTTAACGGTTCTAAATTCATACCAATATTATTGCAATATATGCATTATTAAGCTTTCCATTTTTAATCATTGAAGTTATTTAGCTTCCTTACAAATTCCATATTTTAATATTACAAACGTTTAAATATTTATTCTGTTTTCCAATTACTCTAATCGTACTTTACTCTTCTTTGCTTTGACATAAATTTTATTTACAATACACATTTAATTAATAATAGGTGATAAATATGAGCATCTGCGGAATTTTCATGATTCATAAAAAAAATTTCGAACTTCCTTATATGCATATCTTAGGATTTCAACTTCCTCTTCATCCATTTCTTTTTCATATATTGTTGTATTGTATTAAATTTTCATATATCTAGAATTTGTATATTGTTGTATTGTATTTATGCCAATTTATATTTAAATGATAATTTTCATAACCTCTTGCATCATAATTCCAGTTAACAAGAGATATTTCTAACGCCTTTATACAGATTGATCTTCAATCTTCAATATGCAGCTTATTTTTCAATCTAGTTTCAAGTTTAATTGTTCGTAAAATTAATTATTTGAAATTATTTGTAAAGGAAGATGGTCGCTAAAGCACGCTTATATTTCTAACCGTTGTAATTTATGATGCAAAACGTTCATGCGAATTATAATATAGTATTTATAATTTTATAAAATTTTCTTGCAGTATTGGAATTAACAGCAGATACATCTGATGCTAAACATTTAGATTACGACGATTTAAATTGCCATTTCCTTCTTTACTGATGGTGATGTTACATTCCTAATATTTCATAATGGCATACAGATTTACCAAACATGTAAGTCTAAAATTCAGTATACTTTTATGTTTAAGAATACTGTATCTTCCCTTTTCTTTAATATATATTTTTCAACGTATAGCATCTGATCAGCCGAATTTCAAGATGGCTTACGACTAGGCGGTAAAGTGACTATACATTGGCAGTTCGATCGGAATTTCAAATCCCAGTGATACCCCAGCTCTTTCTCTCTCTGTACATATTTAATATAGAAAGAATGCATTGTAAAAGCTTCGGTTTATGAAGTAAAAGTATTTTTAAAATTTAATCTTTAAAAATACTGCAAAGTTTTATTCATTGGAAGTTTTACTTTTATCTTAGCATATCTCTGCAAATCCCATTAATAACAAAATACAAGTAAAGAAATAAATTCCATTTCTATGATTGGTACCTTGGTGTAAATTATACGTATGTTGTTCCATACGTTATTCGGATATCAATAATTATGGATTATTTCTCCATCTAATTTGCTTAACATGTTTATTCCCGAATTTTCCTGAAAGTACTGAGTACTATCCTTTAACATGTTTATTCTGGAACTATACTTTAGTACCGAATAATCATTCGAACCCCAGTTAACTATATTAAATTTTCCAGTCTAGTTTAAACACCATGACTTTTATTATCAAAGAAAGATATTAAATCAACAGTAACATTAACAGATATAATTTATAAGAAATATAATTCGAATGTTTTGTATTTATCTAAATTATAATACTATCATAACAATATTTGCTCTAGGTGCTTCTAATGCTAACATGCGTGTTTAATAATACCTTTTATTTTCTCTTGGTAGCTCTTGCATTTATTACTATTACTCAAGTAATTAGCCTGCTTATTAGATATTCTTTACTTGTTCTTGTGATATACGAGTATAATCCTATTTCTCTATTATTATTTTCCTGTTGGCTGCTTTGGCTTTGAAAAGTAAAACTATACAGGGTGTTTCATAAATCATAGGACAAACTTGGAGGGGTGGTGGAGCGTACTAAAACATGCATTTTTATAGGAATGTAGGGTCTAAAGTGACTGGTTAAGGCAGGAACGAAAAAAAAAAAAAAAAAAAAAAAAAAAAAAAAAAGGACACGAGAGGAAAATGTGTTTATGTACAAAATCAATGCAAAGTGCTTCTTTGTAGCAATACAGTATTGACAATAAATGTTCAAATTGCAACCACCAGCAGTAATACACGGTTAGTAACGTCGCAGAAGGGATTGACGAACATTTTGAAAAACGACAGGCATTTCGCACACGCTTGCAGCCGCAATGGATAGTCGTGCATCGGGGTCCTCCAGTGAGTCAAAGGGAGTCTCGTAAATGATGCTCTTCAGATAACCCCATAAAAAAACTCCAAGCTGGATAAATCTGGCGGACGGGGTGGTCATCGAACGGGTCCACCACGGCCAATCCATCGGCCCGGAAATGTCCCATCCAAGTAATTGCGGACCCGCACGTGGTTATGGGCTGGTGCACCATCATGTTGGAACCACATGCGATCACGAACGACAGCCGGAACATCCTGCAGCAATTCCGGTAGCACCTCTTGCAGAAAAATATGATAACATAAGCCACTTGTACGTGCAGGTAAGAGGTATGGGCCTATGAGGTAGAAATTCACAATACCCGCTCACACATTTACGGAGAAACAGGTTTGGAATGCATGTGGACGTGTGCCGTGTGGATTATGAGTTGCCCACACGTACATGTTGTGGCTATTGAAGATGCCGTCCTGTGAGAAAGTTGCCACGTCCGTGGATAGCATATCCGATGGGAAATCCACACTGCTGCAAGAACCAATGACAGAAATGAACTCGAAGAGGGTAATCTGTCTCTTGCAAGGCTTGGACTCTCTGCAAATAGTATGGGTGCAAATCGTTTTCATGCAATACTCTCCAAACGGTGAAATGAATCAGCTGCAGACGACGTGCAATAGCTCTTGTACTTGTCTGAGATAATTAATGCACAATGTTCAAGATGGATTCTTCAATGTGAGATTGTCGTGCACTTCTTCTTCAACTCCTAGTGACAGAGGTGGCTTCAAAAGACCCGTTTTCACACAGAGACCGATGCAACCTTTCGATTCTGTGCTTCGGCATACGCTTGTTCGGAAACCGTTCCTGGTACAACCGTAGCGCTGCTCTGCCGTTCCCATTTGCAGCACCATACATGAGATGCATGTCAGTTTTTTCCCTGTGCGTTAACTCACCCATCACGCTCGACATCAGAGTTGCGAGTGATCCTCTGATGCATCGGATCGTGGTTTGTCCGGCTCACTACCGCCCTCTACCGCTGCATTGCCAGCCAATCGCAGCTGTAGTTCCTATTACTGTTAATATTTCCTTTTTTGAACATTTATTGTGAATAATGTACTGCTGCACCTCTGACCATACCAGCACCTCCCTCCTATCTTAAGGGCCAACTTACCCGTATGGCAATCCGTAAATGGCAGACAGAATGGGATGCTGCAGATACTGGAAGAAGAACATACAAATATCTTCCTAAAGTAACCACAAATCGGCTTATAGCCATCCCACCACTAGTTAATTTTATCATAGAGCATGGACCGTTCCCGTCATATTTCCACCTTCACCGTATCACAAACGCGGATATATGTGTCTGTGGTGAAGACGGGACACCGGATCACTACATTTTTACCTGCCCGCTTCAAGTCAATCACCATCTGCCCATATCTGTAAGCAATTCCGAGCCATATCATCGGTTCATAATACAACACAAGCCTTCCATCAATAAGATCTGCAAAGTTATAGATCAAATAACGGCATTGGGTCAAGACATATGTCAGGCCACTTAATAGATAAGTACTTACTTATCTCCTTCGTACCAAATCTTATGTACTCAACTAAAAGTATTTCTTCACATTAGCAATCTATGGATCATCTGTGTACCAAATTGCAAATCTCTATGCATCTGCAACATATGTGATTCAAATGTATATCGAATTTGTAATACATGCAATAGTACAAATATACATATCCTATATGCCAATCACTATCTGAGCTACAAAGTGAGCGTATTACTTCTATAACAATCTGTATTAGGTATTATATATATAATCTCCAATCAGTAATATGTATTACGTACCAGAACTATGCGTAATTCAAGTGCCTGTAATGTATTATGTATAATCTGCAAACTGTATTATGTATAATCTGTATTATGTACAACAATCTGCATTACGTGTCGTGTATAATCAGCAACCTGCACTACATATTACGTACATGTATTATGTACCAGTACGCTTTATATACATGTATTATGTACTTGAAATCCGTATTATGTATTTTGCACCAATTGCGTCTCATACTGCAAATCTCTTTGCAACTGCAACATATGTGACTCAAATGTACAATCTGAAGTACATGCATTAGATGAAATACACATATCATATGTGTCAACTACTATCTACATTTCAAATTAAGCAAATTAATTCCATCACAAACTGTATTATGTATTATGTATAATCTCCAATTTGTATTATGTACCTGTACTATATGTAATTCAGTTGCCTATAATGTATTGTGTATAATCTGCAAACTATATTAAGTATTATGTCTAACTGTAATATGTACGACAATCTGCATTATGTACAGTGTATAATCTGCAACCTGCATTATGTATTATGTATCTGTACTATGTACCAGTAAGTACCTGTATTATGTACTTGCAATCTGTATTTTATATACTATATTTTATGCAATCTATATTATGTAATATGTACTGTATTGTGTGTAATTCAAATGCCCGTAATGTATTGTGTATAATCTGCAATTTGCATTATGTTCTATGTATAATCTGTACTATGTACCTGTATTCATTACGTACTAGTATTATGTACTTGCAATCTGTATTTTATGTACTATATTTTATGTATAATCTGCAATCTATATTATGTTATATGTACCCGTATGCATTATGTACTTGCAATCTGTATTTTATGTATAATCTGCAATCTATATTACGTAATATGTACCTGTACTATGTGTGTGATTCAGGTGCCTGTAATGTATTGTGTATAATCTGTACTCTGGTTTATGTATAATCTGTGCTACGTTCTTGTATGCATTTTGTACCTGTATTATGTACTTGCAATCTGTATTATGTATAATGTACCAATTGCGTATCAAGTTGCAACTGCAACATATGCGACCCAAACGTATATCCAATTTATAGTACATGCAATTGATCCGGTATACATACCATATAAGTTTCTATAACAATAATTCTATAACAATCTGTATTATGTAACGCGCATAACCCGCAACTTGTATTATGAAGTATGTACCTGTATCACACACAGTGTAGGTGACTATAATGTATCTGCGATCTGTATCATGTATTATGTAAGATCTGTATTATGTTTATCAATCTGCATTATGTACTGTGCATAATTTATGTCAATCACTATCTGCATATCAAATTAAGCGTAATATCTCCATAACAATCAGTATTGTGTATGGTATATTAATCAGTATTAAATAATTCTAAGTATTATGTACCAGTATTGTCCTACTCACAGTGCACTATGTATCCTGTATGTATGTAGTTTATTTGTATTGCGCATTATGCACCTCCATAAGATATGTATCATGTATATTATATTAATTAGTTTTAAGTAATCCCACGTATCATGTAACAGTATTGTCCTACGCACAAAGTACTATGTATTCTGTATGTATGTTGTTTATCTGTATTATCTACATTATGTACTTTCAATCTGTATTATGTACACCATGTACTCTGCATGTATTTAATTTTCTCTTTTGTACTATGCATTTCGCATAAACTATGTACTTGCATACTGCACAACCTTTAGCATAAGTAACCCGTACTATATGCATATCAATTTGTTACATATCACTTAAACGCATTACCGTATTGCATTATGCACAGCGCATTATATTGAATTTTTAATGGTCTTTGTTTATATGTGATAATATGTTTTTTTTCTCTCTTTGTGTTTATTTATTTTTTTTGTGTGTGTAATTTGTGCATTATGTGTTCCATGTCATATTTTTAATTAATTTTAATGTGTATATTAATGTGTTTTATGTAACTGCTGTTTGTAATTTTTATATATGACATATATACTACGTTCCCACACAATGTCTTACATCAGTTATAGCCCCTGTATGGCCATGTAACGAATTTATTTAAGATCCAAATGAACTCCCGGTGCAGCCTCCTGGGGCTCCAGGGAGTTGTTGTTTCTAGATAGTGGAGGGCGTGGGACATACGCCTGTTTACCTATGTTAAACACCAGGCGTCCCCGTCCTCCGCAACCTGTAACCTGTACTGCAGCAAAGAAGCCCTTTGCGTTGATTTTGTACATAAACACATTTTCCTCTCGTGTCGTTTTTTTGCGTTTCTGCCTTAACCCGTCACTTTAGACTCTACATTCCTATACAAGAAATGCATGTTTTAGTACACTCCACAACCCCTTCAAGTTTGTCCCATAATCTATGAAACACCCTGTATAGTAACCCTCAGCTTTTTGAAAGGGAGGGTTCTTCTTCGTAATGAGGTCGTTAAATTCCCCGTCAGGCAAATGGAAAAGACTTTATTCGCGCAGTTGGGTTGCGGGTAGAAAGGGGGGACCGGGTAGAAAGCGGGTAGAAAGGGGATTCGCGAAATTGGGTTATACCCAAGTTTTTTTAAAGGAAAAAAGTGCTTACGGCAATACATTTAGCTCGCGTGTATGACCAGATCTATGTTAATCCAAGTGGCATTGAAAAAAACTGCTGTAACAAATCCATTCGTTTTATTTGAATTTCTGTTTACTCCATTTGGCCTCCGTAATGCAGAACAGATTTGTCAGAGGTACGTACATCAGGTGTTAGATGGCCTAAATTTTTGAATACTCTATTTGGATGATATTCTAATTACGTCATCAAATGAGCAGGAAGACGAGAGCTATCTTAAGCTAGTTTTAGATCGTCTGAGACAACATGGGTTGAAACTAAAACCAGCTAAGTGCGTTCTAAAAAATTCCTCTGTGGTTTTTCTGAGGTGACTTATAACACCTGATGTAAACCTGTTGCCCGGAAAATCTCAAGTAAAAGCTAAATTTCTAAAGCTCTTATAGAATTTCTAAACTGTTATAGAATTTGGATGTTTTTTGGCAATGTTTAATTTCCATTCTCGTTCCTGTTGCTTCCAATCTCACTTACCTGACAGTGGTAAGCACAAGCCTACGACATTCTTTGTGACAAGACGTCAAATGCCCCTGTCGCTGGCATGAGCCTAAAGCACCATATAGGTAACAGCTCGACTTAAGCTCAGTTCTGCCCCCAATTTTGAGGGGAAACTCCCCGGATGCGTAAGGGCAAACCGCACATTAAGTTGATCAATGTTAAACGAATGTCGCTTACTGCGCATGCACAGAAGAAAAATTGGCTCAATTATTATGTTGGTGCAATTTTAAAAGAAGATAATGGTATATGGTAGATGTACCGCCATCTGAGTGTTAACAATTGCTGCATTTAAATCTTTGCATAGAACATCTGAAGAATAAAATAACTGCTGTGTTAAAATCTGATTTTTTTCCTGATAGAAATGTCTGCATTGTTATTGCTTCGACAACTGGAAAGTCCATGGCGTATTCATGATACGATCAAGTATAGATTCGGCTGAAGAGTGCAAACATCGAGTGAAAGAAGTCAAAGTAAATACAAATACCCAAGTGGATAGCGCAGAGCTATAAACGAAATTCTGCTGCAAGATTGCTTTCGAGTATGTATATATTTTTACATTTCAGTAAATTTGAAATTGTATAAGTGCACATATGTTTATATATGCCATAGTATCGTTCTCCGGACATGAGCATACATACATACATACAAAATACACATGCACAGCTTTACAGTATAAACTGATTTTTAACATTTTTCTAAATTTGCACATAATGTAAAATTAAGAAAAAAGGTTTAAAAAAGGATTTGTTTCTTTACTGTTCTAATTTTTTCGAAAGGAACACATCATTTTCAAAAGGCCTTTAAGAAGTAAACGAAGTATTCACAGCTTAATTATATTACAAATAAAATGGATGCAATGTATGTGTAACTTGCATCATTTTACCTTACTAATTTTTCTGAAAGTGACCATATTTTTTATATCACAGTGTAATGCAATGTGTTGGTAATGTCATGAATCATATTTATGTAATGAATTTCTAAATATGAAATATAACTGGCTCAAATTTAATTAATTTCTTATATTATATACGGAATGGAAAAAGCTGATGAAAGAACAAATGCAACAAGTTCAATTTTTAAAAGGCATATGATTGTAGAATATGCAGAAATTGATGATAATTTTTAATAATCCTAAACTATAATTAAAGTCAACAATATATTATATCTGATCTATCTAATTTTTTGTGAATGATACATAACATTGCACTTTAATATTATAAACTGTGCTCAGATTGTTCTCATATATGTTGTATATTATTGCAAATTAGTTCTTCATAAAACTGCATATTTTTCCAAAGAAATCTAGGTGTGTCAACATGCAAATTATAGAAAAAGTGCACATGTAGCAGGAAGACAAGATAAAAATTATGTCTGTCAAGCCTCACTGCTTTTTTTCGGGAACCGTAACAAAAGTTCTGATAACACCTGCAGAAGGAAAAAAAAAGCGTAAACAGTATTGTAAATCAGCCAGTTCTATTCACAATTGTAACGTCACTGGTCAGTGGCATATGGGTAAAGTGAAGGAAGAGTGTGACCGTCTCAAAGAGTTTAAAAAATTAGTCCTTTGTGTTTCCTTTACACCCTCCCCCTCTTTCTAAAGGCAACTCTGCGAAACAGCGTTGTATGTGAACGGGACTATTCTCTGTTGATGTGGTTGTTTGAGTTTATGCAATAAACACTAGCAGCTAATAAATATGAACGGGACACCGGAATTTCACCATTGAGAGTACAGATACAGCTTCCACCGCCCTAACTGTGCAGTCCCTCCCCAGTTTTAATGCAGAACACTCCAGAGGACAGTCTGAGTGCCTCCCACTACTTTTCCCATGCCACCAAACCCCTTGGGGGGACTTCCGACTTGTCATTATTTTAAGTGGCCCCCATACCGCAGAAACACTGCACATATAAAAACGTCCATGTCTCCCACGGGATTCGAACCCGGGCACATCGTTATCGTAACCACCATCGCTAACCAATCTGTAACAGCAATAAATCAATAAATGCACTAAAGGACACATACGATTTTGAAAAAAAATTTCCTCTGACACATTAATGTTGAATGTAAGAGTCGCTCACACGTATACACACACACATAGACAAACACTGCTGGATGAAACCTTTAAACCTGATACAAATTTAAAATATACACATTCTCACCGCAACAGACGTCTCGATATAGTCAGCCATTTAGCTACACAGGCACTGGAAAAAACTAAAAACTTTATACGTATATGTATAATGGCATGCTAAACTTGATTGGGCGAGAATTTCCAAACTTTTGCATATCCAGAATAAATAGAATGAATCAATATGTTACTGCAGATTTAAGTACATATTCGCATTTCAGTAAATTTAAGATTGTAAATATTACATGCAAATTTATGAAGTTACCTGTGACAGTACACATCCTCGTTATACATCCACAATATGCATATAACCACACACACGCACAACTTTCCTGAAGTATAGTTAAATTTCTTTAAATAACTTTCTGAACTTGTGCAAGGCTTAAAAAATTTAGAAGAATGATTCACTTCTTTCAATAAGGAATTAATTTTTAATCTAGCAAGCATCAATTGGGAAACATATCTAATTGTATAAAAAGTAAAAATAATTTTCGAAATACTTAGGCAGAAAACTCGAGAGTACTTGCAACTAAATTGCATATAGGAAAAATACAATTGACGCATTGGATAAAGAAATTAATGACTCTCACCAGCGGCCGAGCGGTAAATATCGCTGAACACCGGTACATCGACTGGATCGAATCCCGGGGGAACGGGCTAGGTGCATGGTTGGTTTTCATGGTTTTTCCCATGCGTAACGTGGATACGAGCCAGTTTCCCTTATAAAGTCCTCCACGAAGGCATCCCTCTTAATGACAGATAGCCCTCGAGTTGTTTAGCCTTAATTTAACCTAATTTAATCTAAAGAAATTAATGGAAGGTACGGTTCAAAATTATTTTTCGTTGATTGCTCTAAGTCATATTTATCTAAGAAAAGAAGTTCTAATTCATAACTCGCACAAACCTTTCTCCTTAAAACATAAAGGGAAACGTAAGTACAGTAATCCGATTTTCGAAATTATATTTGGAAATTTAAAGCCTAAATAGTCAAATTTGCATAGTTTTTAGATTTCTGTCCACAGAAGTATGAAAAAATAAAATTAAAATAAAAATTGTGACGGAAAATATGCTTCTTATGTAAATTAAACTGCATTTTGAATTTAGTCAGGAACTGCAATTTCTTCCATAAGAAAATGAATTAATATTTTAGTTGATAGGTATTCAAAGATATTTTGAATTTTCTGGACATATAGAAAACTCTACTTTTAAGAGAAGTGAGTTGAAAATATTTTATATCAACAGAAAATTTACATTAATATTTTAGATTAATTTTACGTTTATTAAAATTAATTCACGAAAAAATAAATACTTTAACAAAATCCAAAAGTACTCATAAGATACAGATTTCAAGAGCACGCTTGATGATAGATAATGTTTCACATTTGCTCAAGTAGAATGTTTTTCTTTAGTCCAAAAATATATTAATTCTCCTACCGAACAGATCAACACTTTCAATTTTGAAAGGTGCATCGTACATAACCACTTGCAGTTACTTAGGTTAAATCGCAAAACTTATAAAAATAATAAGCCTTCAAACATTATTCTGAGTTTCCCTGAAGTCGTCAAACGTTAAAGAAACTTTTCATGTAGCTCTTTACATGTGAAAATGTTTTCAACGAGCATCAGCAACGTATCAACGAGCATCAGCAATAAGAAAACAGTCAGATCAGATCATCATATCAAGGTTAAGAACGGGATTTGAATTTGCCTTACATAAAAATAATTCGTGTTTAGATGTGTAGATTTTATTAATTTACCTAAGGGCTACCTGAAGGTCTGACCAAATACAACTTAGAAGCTGGAATCCAAAGTCTCATCACCGCTCTTTCCTCACAACGAGCCTCTGAAAAGCATTTCGTAGGAGTGCAAGGAATAAAAAACACTCCTCGTTAAATGTCCTTGTGCTATAGCAGTTTACACATCTAACTAGCAACTAGAAAATACGTAATACGTAGTTAGATTCCTGGTTAGACACAGTTAATTTTCTGTGTTCCCCCTGTGAAAGAACTTAATAATCTCCCACAGAATATAAAGAACTGTATATCAACTAAATGCGATGAACTAATGCGTCAGTCAAAAATCAATTAATTAGGGTGATCATGAATTAATTATCACGAATATAATATATCAGTAGCTTTATAAGGCGCTCCACAATCGATAATAATTTCCTCAGTCTTTGCAGGAAAGTTGTTTCCGTATTTAAATAAATATATGCCCCGAATCCATTCTAGAAGCAATATAAAATGAGAGAGAATCTATTCCTGGTATGTGAACTTCATTCCGAATATGCAAAGAAAAGAAAATAACGGGGCTGTTTAATAATTCTGTCGGAAATTTTATCTTTAGAGTTTCATTTAATGAAAGGATGTCATGCATGGAAAGGGAAATAAGAACTCATGAATGTTTGGGATTATTCATACCCATAAGAGTGCATTTATTCACTTCTTCCCAGACAATTTTTTTTTTAGTTTTTCGTCACATTCACTGTCGACTTACGTTGACTTACGTACTTGTTTTGAGATAAAATATTAACAGTGTGAAATTTGTTTTCAGGAAATGAAAACATTGTTTTCGTAGTAACAATCAAATTAAGTTTCCTGATGCTAAGTTTTACTGCGAATACTAAATGTCTTTATACTGTTGATTCTTTAATCAAAATTTATTTGTCACAAAGTAAAGCATTTTCTTCTTGTCAAATTGAAAGAAGGTATCAACTGAAATTTGTGAATCTGATTACAAGTTTTCGTTTGATAATCATTCCTATACGTAAATTAAGCTGAAAAAAAGCTACAGTTAAGAACTTTAGTTAAAAATTAGCTAAAAAAGAGCATTACTTGTTTTGTGAGAGCTTTTTTTTACCAAAAACACACTTTGGAAATTGAGGGAACGGTGGCATTCAAATAGTATCCATCTCAGCTGATAAGCACTTTGAGCATTCATGGTCTTTCGAGCAAAAATATTTTAATCAATAAAAAGAAGCATGTTTGCATCTGGGAATTTTGATATTAGTTTTTGTATTCGCAAAGAAACAAATGTGAAAAAAATTTTATTCTGAAACAAATAATCAACATTTTAAAACATTCCGATAAAAAATGCTTCTTTAATTTTTAAACTGAAAATTTAGAAAACGAGTGTTCAAAACACTAATCTAAATCAAGAAAAATAAGAGAATAATTTGTACTTAAAAATATAGTAAATTTACAACTTTTCTTCATAATTTTGAAAACTTACACTTCTCAAAATATCTACCTTCTATCTATCTATCTGTCTATTTGTATTTAGCTCTATCTATCTATCTATCTGTACCCATATTTATATATCTATATTTATTTACGTATCTATCTATATCTATATCTCTATATCTATATCTATATTTATATATCTATCTTCTATATCTATATCTCTATACAGATGTACACAGATATATAGAGAGATATCTACATCTATATATAATCTATCTATATCTATATCTATCTATATCTATCTATCAATTTATATATATATATATATATATACATACATATATATACATATATATATATATATATATAGTTTAATAGAAAATATATAAATGAAAATAATAAATAAAATAAATGCAATTTTTAATCTTTGCAGTGAAAGTCCGAAAATATTTCCTTAGATAAGGAAAAGTTTACATGTACTGTATCTGATCCTACTAAGGACTTTTGAGAAATGGCTAATGGCGTTTGAAAAACGGTATATTGCAAAAAGTATTTCTCAAAAAGTTAAATTAATTGTATTCCCAGACATTTTAAAAGGCGAAGCCTTATCATTTTATATCCGCGAATGTATCAATAATTTTTATGCCGTAAATATGTATTTTATGCTGTAAATTATCATTTAAGTTATTTGCTGCTGTCTTTAACTTGTTTTCATTTGTTTAAATTGCTGTTGAATTTAACTAATCATGAGAAATATATTATATTAATATTTGAATCGTCAAATGTAATTATCACGAACGCAACTCTGCAACTGTGACTGTCATGGACTTATTTCGTTTTCGAATTGCAGCCACGTAGAATTTTTGAGTGCATAGTATATTTTGTAAAACCCTTTAAAATACGCTTGTAACTTTAATGTTTTATTAAATGTGATCAAAGTATTAGATCATTTCTGAATTCTGATGAATTTTAGATTTAAGTAAAGAAGATATTCGCAATCTGCAGACTCGTTTAGAGAAATGGTAGAAGAAACCTTCAGGTGAGTATTTACCGTTTCTTTATTACACATTTTGGAGTATTAACTTCAGAATTCCATGTAGATTTTAGACCCTACACGGCATGATCTAAAGATAATAATGGAATTAAAAATCAACTAGAAGCATTATTACATGCACGTACCTAAATGTATAACCTACTTCTTCAGCTGTAGAAATGCAAATGAAGATTTTAATTCATTATCATTGGTATTTCAAATTAGTTCAATACCTGTTATATATTTCATTGTGCATAGGAAAGAGAATTCGAGAATTTCATTTCTCCTGTATCGAAATCGGTGAGTTTATTTCCTTTACTCAACTTTGTCTGAAACAAACGCATTTTATTTCCCAAAATTAGTATTACAGGAAACTGAGGAGTAAGCCATGGGAAGCTCTCTTAATCTTATCTTTTCTGATAACATTTTCATCATTGTGAATCCAAATTAATTGAAATTTTAAAATTCCTTGTGTGGCTCCGCTGTGTTGACGATATTTTTACCCTGTTTGACGGAAATAACGATGTTTTAAATATGTTGCTCTTTCAATAATCAATCCTACTGATCCTGCCATTCAGTTCACTTTTGAACTTGAGGCATCCAATTCTCTTTCGCTTCTTGACATCTTGGTCGCACGAGACATATCCAACCTCACTACTATTGTTTGCCGTAAGCCTTCCTCTGTTTGCCTTCCACCACACTTCAAATCACGTCATTTGACTTGCTTGCTTCTCCAAATAGGCTCTTGATCGAAAACTAAATTACTTAAAAGCAGTTTCTATTGACAGAGGCTTTACTCCTAACATTATTGACCAAGCGGTTAAAAACTTCTCATCTCAATACATTAAAAAGTACCCTCTTGTTTCAGGAGATTGTGGAATTCTGTTTTCATTTCTTTCTTTCCATTGATTAACTATGAAATTGCACGTATTTTACAGAAATTTAATTTTCGGGCCGTTTTCTCTTCTATAAATGAAATTCGTAGTTCCGTACCTAAGGACTCCATTCCAGACATAAACTCCTGGGGTATATGCAGGATTCTTTGCCAATCTGGCTTGATTTACATTGGTCAACTAGGAGAGTCTTAAAATTTCACGCTAATGAACATGAGGCATACGTTAAGAAAAAAGAAAAACAAAAATCCTCTGTTGCCCCAAAGCAGTTCTTCAGAAATCACACTTTCCATTTTTTTTGAAGCCAAAATTATTCAAAAATCAACCGTCGGGGAATTAGATTTTTCTACAGGCGTTTCACATTTATAAAAATCCTTCAGTTCTAGTTTACGATTCCATTTGCAATCAGTCTTTACCCTCAGCTTTTAAGGAAATGCTTTTAAAATAGTTTTAATTTTTCATCCACAGATGGCGCCAGTAGCTTGACCTCCGGCCTCTCATTGTTATCGTTTTATCACTGGTCTTTATTTCGTTATCTGCATTTCTGCAGCTGAAGAAGGAGGTTCTATATCTAAAGCTTTGAAACTAGTGATGCAAATTTATGAATATTACGCTGATTCGTGTTTCTTAATATCTAATATGTTTTCTAATATGTTTCTCTGTATCTAATATGTTTTTTAATGTGTTTCTCTGTATCCAATAACTAGATTATGTATTGATTACAGAGAACTTAATGCAATTAGTAAAACAAATTCCTAACCCATAACTAGAATAGATGCAGTAGACCAATTAACAAATGCCAAAGTTTTTTCGACATTAGATCTACCATCTGGTTATTGACATATCAAATTAAATGAAAAAGGGAATGAAAATTAATTATTTACAACAAATTTTGGTCTTTATGAATTCACCATGATTTCTTTTGGTTGGAAAAATTCTCCAGTCATTTTTCAAAGAGCTCTTAGACAAATTTAAATAAATATCATATTCAGTTTGCTCTAAATTATTTTGATGATATAGTATTAGTATTCTGGAAGACTTTTTAAGAAAATTTATAACATCTTAAAGTAATATTTAATATATGTAAAAAAGAAAATATAAAATTAAAACTGTCAAAGTACCACTTTGCTACGGAAAAAATAAATTTTCCAGGATATGAAGTTCAAGGTGAAAAATGTCAAACCATCAATGCGAATACTGAAGTTTTACAAAATTACAGTTTCTAAAAATGTTAAAGAATTACGAAGACTTAATATTAATGAAAGTATTAATGAGTATCATAAATTTATTCCAAATTATGCAAAATTTAGATTCCTTCTGATAAATTTAGTTAAAAAAGGTACTCCATATAAATGAGCAACTGAATGTCAAGTAGCCTTTCTTTCATTTCCAAACCCATTATTTAATTCAAAATATCCCTGTCACGTATTTGTAGATGTATCGAAAGAACCTTTTGGCGCAGCTTTAAAATAAGAGTACCCAGATGGTAATTTGCACCCTAAAGCGTTCCATTCTCGAAAATTAAGATCTTATGAAGGAAATTATGCAGTTACTGAATTAGAATATCCAGTGATTGCAAATAAATTTTATTACTATTTGCATGGAAGTTATTTTACTGCACATACTGATCACGCTACTTTAGTTTGGCTTAATAAAATATAATGCATCCTACAGGTAGATTATTTTGATGGTCTTTAAAATTATCTAAGTATAATTTTGATTTAAAATCTAAGAAAGGCTGTACTAATATTGAAGGTGATATGTTACTAAGGGATGCCATTTGCCAATATTTATATGCACAAATTAGTTTATTATCATTAAAAGAAACTGAAGATCATCAAAATTTGGATAATATTTGTAACCCTAACTATGAGAAAATAAACAATATTTTAACTATAAAGAAACAAGAGCTTTTTAAAACTGTAATACTAATATCTCTTCTCACTAAATTACTTGAAAAAAACTTATAAAGAATTTGACCGTATCGTTGTATCTTCAATGCTAAATTTGTTCTCTCCTCAATAGACAGGAATATAACAATATATGAGAAATTCTTGTATACATTGTGAAGTATGTCAATTTAGGAAGAAAAGTACAGAAAAGAAATTTACTTTAATGCAAGCATTTGATAGTTTAAATTATTATAGTTCTAAAATATATATTAGCATTATTACAGATCATGTTACTTGTTATATATGAATATTTTCTTCTGAAAGCGTAACTAATGTTACTTATGTTAATTGCTTAAGACAAATTTTTCAGATTCAGGTCCCAAAGAAAATTTTAAGTGATAGAAATGCCTCGTTTAAGTCGTCAAAATTTAATACACAATTTTAACAATTTCTAATACACCAGAAACTAATGAGAAAGTGTTAATCAATGTAGGTAGAGCTAATTAATAATACACATTTTGTAATAAAATTCCCACCATCTTAATTAATGTATGGAAAATTATGATATAATCCATTAATCGAAAATCAAGATTTATATCCTCTAATTGAAGAAGCTATAAAAATGCTCAGACAAAGTCTGATGATTTCTATAATATAAACAAGAAAAGACATGGCACCCATTTTTAGAGAAAGTAAATTTCAGCCTGGTGATTTAGTAATGCATGAGAAATTTTAATATCCTAACACCAGAAAACATTCTCCTCCTTTTTCAAGACCTTACACAATTTTGAAATTTAAAATTAATAAACCAAATTCTCTTCCTATTTTGCATTCTTCTAGGCTCAGAACTTTTAATCCAGCAAACGAATTTTAATTAACTATTAGAATTAGTAAAATACCTATTGCTACTAAAAAGTAACTCATTTTTATTTTCCAAAATTATTCATTAAAGCTGCTTTAAATCTTTCAAAAATATTTGCAACCCGGATATTATTTTTAACTCGATAAAGACTCTAAACCTAACAGTGACAAATTATTCTCGAATTCGATTCCCACTCAGTTTGGTTCTTTTCCTGTCTCTCTCTTTCCATCTTCTCACAGTTTTTCGTTCGAAATTTGTTGTATAAGTTCCACAAAGTTCAGAGATGAGGAGGAAAAAAACTCTAAGCCAGTATACCAGATTTTTTTTTTTTTTTTTTAGTTAGACGAATGTTTATTTTACTGTACTTCGACTCGGTGATTCGCACTGTATATATTACCCGCACTATTTTTCTCTTCCTAACGAGAGGATGCAAGCAGTGATAGCACACGATGATGAGTAAATAACTATTTTTAATGGAAAATTATAAGGTATTTTTCCCGCCTTCTTGGCATGCCTTCGTGGTGTGGTGGTCTGCATGCTCAGCGCGTAATTTAGAGGTCCGTGGTTCGATTCCCGGCGAAGGCGGTTTCTAATTTTGCATCACTCTTGCTTTAAAAATAACCTAATGTCTGTACAAAATAATAGAACGAAAAAATATTACTAAGCACCTATCTGAATCGCGCTAATATAATATTGCATAGCAGAGCAAGATAACGCATTGCTTTCCTTTACACCAATATCAAACCTCGGTGAGTAATAGTTAGTTATCCGTTCAGTGTCGTTACTGCTGCTTGGTACCGCTCAACCAGTGAGTTCAACTGCTGTACCCAAGGACTCGGGTTTGAATCTCGGAGAAGACATGGATGCTTGTAAATGTATACCGTCTCTGCATCATGGAGCACTCTAAATATGCTGCGAGCCGAAAGTCCTCTCGGTTGTTGATGGTAGGAGTAAAGGGGTGGAAGATCCTCGGGACCCGTCTCCTCCGGGGTACCTTCTCTAAAAACTGTGGGCGGAGCTGAGCTAAAGTCGGGCTGTCACCTATATGTTTCTAAAGGCTCATGCCAATGACTGGCGCGTATGACTTCTTGCCACGATGAATGCCGTTGGCTTGTGCTGACTTTTATCAGACAAGTGAGTTTGGTAACAACAACAACACTAATGTTGCTTGGTGAAAAGCCGTATATATCAGTATTATAAGTAGAATATTAACTTTCTGTACCATATGCGATCTAAATTATTAATTGGAAAAATTCAACTGCGGATTCAGCAACAGACATTTTATCGGGAGTGCATTTATAAGGAGAATCTCCAATGTGCAAAATAAAGAAAATTATTTAAAATACGAATTTCTAGTATAAGGAAAGAAACTGTTATTGATTAACAGTGGTAAGAGAATGATGCGCAAAATTTAATGCCTCCACTTTAAAAAAAAATAATTGATCTTGCCTTAAAAACGGTAATTAGACAATCCACGCCAGTTTCAATTTGGGATATTATTTGACTTAATTTTATTAATTTTTTTGTTAATAAGCACCGAGAAAAGAAAGCCTTAGTACAGGAAGTAATATTTTTAGCGATTTCAGTACATTTTTCATGGAGGCTCCAACTTTGTGGTTCGAGTATTCTCGAGCAATATAGAATTTAATGAAATGAGATTTTCATTTTGTAAGTAATCGCAAAAAAAATTAAGCATTTACTTTGATATTTAATGCATGCGTGTGTATATACTTAATTATGATTAATTTTATTGAAAGGCTTTTAAATTACAAAATATGAAATATAAAGTTCTATTTTTATAACTAAAATGTACAGATTAACTAATATATCGTTTCATTTGTACTTTAAGATATTTATTTTGTTTTCTTTTTCTCAGTTACTTCGGGAAGTAAAATTAAAATTTTCAATATTTTTTAAAAAGGAAAGTAAACTTTTTAAAATGATTTCAGCCATCATTAAACTTTTCTTAACTCTTTGACTACGGATTTTTAAAAAACTTGTTTATCCCGTTTTCTATCCAAGTGAACAAAATATGTCATAAATAAGATAAATTTAGCATTTGGGATTTTTTCGACAAACGGTTTTCAAGCCAAAGGCTGGGATACATATATCTTAGCCGTAGTTAATGGTCGGATACGTATGTCGTATACGTAGCGATCGACTTATTATACGCGCACCTATTAGTCTGGAACACTTTATTATATGAAATTGATTTTACATCGTATGGTACAGGATAAAGTTTTCTTTGCTTAACCCAACATTATACACTGGGAAACTCATATTTATTCTTTTCTCTATGTTCATTCGTGTACAACGAGTATAGCGGCGTCTTGATTTTCCAACTGTTGGAAGATGATTCCCAACACTCAGGAGATTCTAAGTACTTTTTAATCCAGCAGTAAATTTGTACACCTTTAGTGGAACATATATGTCCCGTTAGTAGTCAAAGGATTAATCCTCAACTCTACAGCACAATCAAATAAAATATCACGAGCAAGAATATTCTAAATAATGGAACGAATATCCTGAGTAATGTTAAGTGCAGCAGCTTTATTTCAATTTTCAGAAGTTTACAATTTGGTCGTAGCATGTGTTACTGAAAAAAAGCAACAGTTCTTAGAAACGGTTTTGAATGATAATTGATTCGGTTTGAATGCTAATTGCTACATATTCTAATGTAATTCAATAAATTACATTTGTGGTGTTGAAAAAGTAAAAAAAAATTGCGTAAGCTGCTTAAAACGATTAATCACAACATATGCATAGAGTCATAGAACCTGTTTTAAAAGCATTTCTCAGAATACTATTAAAAAAAGATCGGATTTACTTTTCAGTTTTATTGCAAATTTTTGTCATATTCTCAGTAAAAGGATTTTCTTTCAACATTTTACTGTCAACAATAAGCGTAAGAAATTAATTTGATATTATTGCCTATTTTGTTATTCTTGAGAAAATTCTGTGTGAGAGGGAAAACACATATTGCCTAGTTTAAATCTTTCAACTCGCTGACTTGAAGAAAGTTTTTGAAACGCTACTTTTGTCTGTTTTCAGCATATGAAAAAGGAATAGCCTGCTTTTTTATAAACTAAATTGTACTGTTAACAAATTATTTGTATTTTCAAGGAGTTTAATTGGGAGAATAAGTTCATTGGGCGGAGTGAATTAAAACAGTATTGGAAACAAAACGAACACATTGTAAATAATGGAAAGAATAAACATCATTAGAAAATAAGCAATTAAGGTTATTGATAGCATAAAGGAAAAATATTATCGAGAGGACTTGGACAACGTCGTTAATGTCAAACTTTCGGGAAATAATTAATTAGAACATTTTGCATTTTATTGTACAGTATTTATACATTCCGCATAACGTACCTACTATATTATGTACTGCCATGATTGAAAACAACTCTAAAATTTTATGATATAGTCTGATATTACTCTGTTATCCCACGAACTTTTTTTTCTCTTCTGCAGACAGTTTTGTTTTCCTCTGAGGATTTGCAGTCCTGATCTTTTCATGATTCTGCAGTAAAGATTCTTAAATTTTTTAAAGCCGGTTATTTACCACTTTCCCGGTTGATCGAGGGTTTACTATAAATGCTTTCCTTCTCCGTGTAGAAATATAACCCCTTACTCTTAACATCTTCTCAGATACAAATACATGAGCTATATAAAGTAATTACGATTATTCATGTATTTATACTATATATGTTATTACTTTCTTTTCATTAAAATAAAGCATTAATTAAAAGGCATTTTGCTACGGCAAATTAAAGCTCCTGATATTATGATGAAAAATTCCTATTTGCTTTTGAAGAAAAGTTGTGTTTAATTTTACATAATAGCTCCTTAGATTTTCGAACCTCTTTCAATTATAAATCATTCACCTTCGAAGTATTAATGTAAAAGTTTAAACTGCAACTTATTTCATCAGTTCTGTAAAATATTAAGAGAACTACCAATAATGATTCAATAAAACTTGATGGCCAAGTAAAAAAATGTATCAACAGTTGGAGAACTTACTTGCAGTGTTGCTGGGTAAGCAGCGATCAGGAGGCGAATGACAGTGCTCGTGGCTGGCCAATGAGGGAGTGCGCCACCAGCGCTCCTTTTCCTAGGAGATGGTGAACGGGGGAGGGGCTTTATTTCAGCGCCCCGTCAAAGAGCTTCGTTTAGATAAATGTGAAGCCTTATTTGATTACGTGATACATCCCTAAACATTAATCGCTATTTTTTACGACAGTGCAACGAAACGAATTACAAATCGATAAGAATATTTAAGCAAATTTAAATAATACTATATTCATTGCGCGAAAATTTGAATTCATGTAACAAAGTAAATTCAAATTCAATTCTGAAGGTAGTAGTAATTGCTATGCTTATCATTTGTTGTTAATTTTTAATTTAAATGATTCATCTTTTAATTAAATTTTATAAGTTTTTAATACACTATTCTAGGAAAATGAATTTTTAATCAACGAAACATTGTCTAGGGTAATAAAATAGTTTTTTTTTATTACATCAATTAGATTGTTAAAAATGACAGAATTTCAGCTTCAAGTTTAATGTAACACGTAAATTATTAATGCTATGTTAACTAAGTTAATTAATTACTGAGTTAATTATTAATGTTGTATTAACTTTGTAAGGAATTATCGCACTCCCCAAGGCGTACTGTCGTGTAAGTAGTCAGCTCGTATCAGAAGATCAGTGGTCTAAATAATGCCGGAGAAAGAGAAGATAATTTCTCTGATTCCTGGCCTTTAAAAAAAAAAGAAAGATAACTATTCTCTATAAAGGTCTCTGAACTGAAATATGGCAGACGATAATTCGTTCCCCCAGCTGGATATGATCGAGTTGGTCCAATGGTCCCATGCCTCTCCTAAGTCTCCCTTTAAGTGTACGAGAATGTAAAATATTATCGCTTTTACAGTGCGTGCTCCTTTAATGCAAGTGGTTGGTTCGTCCATTTGGCAATGGAAGATCAGTGGTTCGAATCTCGGTAAGGGTAGAGTTGATTTTTCACGTTTCGTGGTCCAAACTGTCTAATAGACTCTACAACTCTGCTTCCCCTTGAAAATATTTGTGAAAACGATAGTTTGAAAAAATTTTAAACCTAGAATTCTTTACCTCTAGGATTGGATTTAGATGTATTCCGTTATGACAAAGCACAATAGACTTCACAAGTATAATAGCATCCCTTCCAGAAGAGAAAGAAGGACTTCGTAGAAGAATTTCTAAGGCAAACCTGAATCGTATTCACGCTGAATATGGGTAAACAGCGAAACGATCATGCAACCAACCTGATTCCCCCGATTTGAACCCGCGACAAATTACTAATGGTTAGAGGCCTTGTCTACCCTGCCGTTGGTGACAGTTGCTAATTAAGAAGTTATCCCTGCCATGCCGAATGGCCTGGTTTCGAATCCTGGAGAAGGCATGGATGTTTGTAGTGTCCGTGCGGCACTCTAAATATGAGGCGAGCAGAAAGACCTCTCGAGAGGTTGATGGTAGGGGAAGAGGAATGAAAGACCCTCGGACCCAACCGCCCCCGGGGTGCTTTCCATCAAAATTGGGTCGAAACTGAGCTTAATCGCACTGTCCTTCGTTAAAGTGCTCACGGCTGTTGCCAACGGCAGGCTGACTAAGGTCTGCAAAACAACAACAACAAGTTATCCAATTAAATCACACGATTTCTGAAAAACGTCACGATACTCGATGATTTATCTGTATAAAAAGTTTCCAAATTAGTTGTATCTGTGGCAGTACAAAATACGCTTGAAATTACCATACATTTCTTGAAGGAAGCTACGATGAAAATAGCTGCACCGTCTTTCAAACGTTATGAGACAAAGTTTCCTTGCATTATAATTAAATAAAAATCTTGTATTATGACTAAGTAAAGGTATATAATCTAGCTTACATAAATAATAATAACGCACTTAACTATAAATAAAAGCTATCATCGATTTTCGTAACAAGTACTGAAGAATTATTTGCTTTGTTTAAAGATTATTGACTGTTGATTATGCACAAAGAAATCTTTTACTCGTTTCATTAAAATAGAAAAATACTGAACCAGAATCTTTGTAGTCTGATGGTGTAAAACAGGTAAATATCAGGTTTCTTATCGTCTACTGGCTTTGCAATCACGGTTAACTGTAGAAAGACATATTTAGGGCTTATACAAGACCTGTACCCTACCACAAACAATCTAGTTAAGTTAAATTCTCTGAAGCAGGTGTCAGTGACGATCAATATGATCTTGCTTATAAGTTCATATTCACTGTACATGATACTTGTATCATGATCTGAATAAACGAAGAGCCATACGCAGTCATTCCGATGCTCTTGAAAAGAAGCAAAGAAGCAATAAAATAGGTACCGTTTTGAATTGATAGTTCATATATTTAGAAGTAGTAACGGATGGCGACTAAAATGCTAAGTAGCGATAAGAAATTATACAGCTTATGTCATGTTCTAAAAACAGGTTTTATTTTTGAAGGCACCTCTTGCCTGAATAAAAAGCTGATTCCGCCATTGAACTGCCAATATCCCAACATCAGAAACTATTTAATGAAATAAAGAGGTGATAATGTTTTAAGTTGTGGTTTTTCAGTGTTTAACTTTTGCGCTCACTATTGTAAAAACAGTATTTGATAATAATTTCGGATAAAACTGTCTCTAGTTGTTTAAAACTAAGACCATGAATTAGACAAGTATATTTGTGAGGTCATACGAATCTCTATATATTTTTTTATATATCTATTATTTTATAGATCTCTGTGTATCTGTTATTTTATAGAGCTTAAAGAGATTTAAATGCTTAGAGATATCAGGACGAAATCCCTGATCAATGTATCAAATAATACACGGGCATAATCGGTAATCAGCTTCTTCAGAGCATTAATGTCTGATCTCACTGAGTAGCTCTAACAATATAATTCCTTAGGACTAAGGTAATAGAATGAATGGATTAATTACCTCGTCATTGAACTTTGATTCTATCAAACAGTTATGGAATATCTAGGATACAATGATAACCTCCATACTCCTACAAATTTTAAACTATTTAGTAAAGGTTTGTGGATTTAATGGCCCTCGTTTCCTATAGTGGAGTCTGATAACTTAATTCACATTTGAGCCGATGATACCAAATTAATAATCAAACCAAGGAGCACATACGCCCCACTGTAAAGGCTCGAGAGTGGCAGAGAGGATAAGACCACTAAACACTGGGTTTCGACTTCGACTCGAACCCCAGCGGAGTGGCTGCATAGGAGCTTTCATGGTTTCCCCAAGTGTAACGCAAATAGAGTTATGAGGTATTTTCTTCCACCCTTCAGCATGTTTCCGTGGTGTGACTGTACTACACTCGGTTCGAATTCAAGAGGTCTATGATCGAGTCTTGGCGAGGGCATTGCACATTATGCTTCAAATTGCACACACTCCTGCTTCAAAATAACCTAATAACTCTACAGAATCAGTTTCTCTTAAAAAGTCCTCCTTTGACATTGCTTTCGTTTGGCAGATAACCCTTGTGTTCTTCTGATCCTTATGTGCTTCTGATCCATTCTTATATTTATTTCTTAATTTTTTAAGTTATATAATTATTGATGATGTATAATGGAACAACAAAACTATAAACATATTGCTCAAGATTTCGAGTGCTTTACTTTAATTCAGTAAACGTTACATATGAGAAAAAAGGCATGGATGTAAAATATTAGAAATTTTTTTTTCCAATAAAATACAATATATTACTGTCGAAATTGTAGTAGAATAAAACGCGAAAAAAAGAGGTGTAAATGAATTTAAAAATATCTAACAGCATATATTAATTACATTCATTCTCTATTATACCAGATAAAGGTGTATAACATTCTGATTAAGCAATTTTTGATAGATTATAGTATTTTTGCCTTTCAGAAATTTACCCCGTTTGAAAAAACATTTAACAATTTGTAGTCAATATCTTTTAGAGTGGAATATTTTTTTCATTCAATATTTCAAATTGAAGCAATATTTCATAGTTTTTAAATTTCTTCATGAGTTAGCACAAATTTATAACCGCTTTGCATAATTTAATCCGAATGTAGTTTTCATGCTTGATTTAAATATAAGGTCTATAAGGTGTTTTATGCTTTCTTCTAGCGTGCCTTCATGGGGTAATGGTAGCACACTCGGCGCGTATCCGAGACCCGGCGAGTGCATTGCACATTTTTGACGTCTCCTGCTTCAAAAATCCTAATGGCTCGTCTTTAGCAAAGCGAAATTCACATAGTATAGAGCAAAAATGGAGGTGAATTATTTCTCGCCATATCGTATGTAATTAATTTGAATTAAGAACTGCATCCATTTACGCTAGAAGTCCTTTGAGAAAACTTTTCTCTTCGACACAAAGCTCTCTCATGCTTTACAGTTTCCTTCTAAACTTTGTACAGTCATTAGATTTTTTGCAGCGGGAAATCCTGAAAAATCAACCTCGCCCTCAGAGGAAATCGAGAGCTCGAGTTTCCACTTGCTAGCTTGATGTGCTTGACCGCTACATGGCAAAAAGATATGGAACGAATATTTCAATGAATTACAATTTCAATGGCATATGATGGATTTATATCTTTGTTAGTGTCTGAAGTTTTTGTGATAAGAATGCAAGGATGACTTAATTTTTCTGTCGGTGATAGAAAGGTATATGATACTTTGACTAAAATACCTGATTGGTTAATTATCTTCAGATCATTAAAACTAAATGGATTTAAAACTAAAAAATAGGGAAAACATACGAAAAATTCTATTGGTTTAATTTTCAAAACTTTATGATCAGTATACGGAAAAACTTTAAGACTGTAAAATTTTATGCACAACATATTGGCTCTAAAGCTTCAAGTTATATTTCATTAAACTCTACATTTTATATTTTTTATTTCACTTCATTAACTATATTTAATTTTAGACCATTACGCAGCATTAGGTACTGTATTTATTGAATTTATAGATCACACATATGACTTAGTTTCTCAGTGTAGCGAACAATTTGCAGTTAAGACTCAGTATGCACGTTTCTAACACTTTTTTAAAAGAATTTCAGAGTTATTGATTATGGAATAAATGAAACATATTGCGCTCTAAGCATTTCATAACTTTTAAAAATTAACTGTTTTCAATAAATGAATAATACGAAGTATGGTAAACATATGTATGCCTTTTAGGTCTAATTGGTAAATAACTTAAGATTTAGATAATTTTTAAGTAATATAATCTTATTAACTTAATCTTATTTCTTTGGAATTTATTTTAACTGCAAGTTATTGATCATTATACGAGAGCACTAAATAAATTTTAATTTGCTTCTAACATCTTTATCCCCTAGAGCAATAAATCAATTTGATATTGCTAAAAAACTTCAAACTGCTGCAGATGGCCTTTCTCCTCTACTTACTAGTTGCTCGAGTATTGATTGGTTTTATCACAATTGCACTAAGATTGCTATTTTTAACTTACTTAAAAGTAGGTATTATGAAGTTAGCAGATCTTTAATGCACAGATAAACATTTTTATAACTTATTTTCGATAACATTATGCTCTAAAAATTGTTTTTTGTAATTCTAAAACTCATTAATTACAAAGAAAATGTCTAACTATATCCTTACCAATCTTTCACATTTGGCTAATGACCGTTGATTGAAAGAATCTGCTTTGTTGCAGTTGTGCTATACTGAGTAGGTAATCAAATCAAATAAAAAGTAGTGACCCCATGCCTTAATTTTGCAGTCCAATATGTGCTTTAAGGGCCCTGACTGAGCAAAATGGATAGTAAAAAAGACTCAGTTACAACTCATGGATTATGAAATACAAGGTGAAATTTCCTAAATGGCTGCTAAAACGGATTCTATTATTTCAGTACTTTCAAATCTATTTAAATTCTCACAGTGCTCCATAACTGCATGCAAAATGTTTTATGTAAATATCCACAGTGGGGCCCGAACAGAAACATTATATTTTGTTTTTGAATCAGGAAATTGAAGAAATGTTCAAAGCCCTCGCCGGGACTCGAACCATGGACTCCTCGAATACGCGCCGAGTGTGCTGACCATTACACCACGAAGGCATGCTAAGAAGGCGGGAGAAATACCTTATACCGTGACAACCTTTGCTCTAAAAAAGGGGTGCTTTGGTGGCTTTTCATTCTGTTGAACTCAGGAAATCGGTAGGTGCTCTCAGGAAAGATGACTCTATTGAAAGATCTATAAAAAACCTCAATCAATATAGGCATAAAGGCATTAGTGTCATGGGAAAGGACAGTTATAGTGATTTCACGTACGACTTGGCCATGGTAGTGAGCCCAAAGCAACACTTCTTTACTTAAGCGTGTTGACAAGTTGCTTTTTAAAACAAGATTTGATGCCTCGATTAACGATTGAGTGACTTTTTCTACTTTAAACTTAAAGAACAGTAAACAGAATTTGTAAACAGAATTGGCGCAATAAACCAATGACTATTGAACTTCTCCATCTATTTAAAATACAGTATTTCAGGAAACAATAGGAAAAAGAACAAAAAAAATTTGATATTTAACGAAGACCAAATGATAAAAACAAACACTAATTAAAATTGTATTAGATGTAAAGTTCTTTTTTATAAGATAAAGTTAAAGAGATTTAAGGCAACAATGCAAAAATATGAATCTTTTAATAAAGCTATCTTCTGTTGAATGATTCCAGAAAAGACAAATGCAAAACCAGAAGAAACGCTTTGAAAACTTCTCTTTCTCATGGTAATAGATATGAAGGATATTAATAATGCTTTTTACGTTTGAGTTCTTCGTTTCAAAGTATTAATAAAAGAAGTAATATGCCTTGAAGCCATAAGTACTTTTACTGGCCCTCTCTAGATTCGGTTCTAGAATCGCACTAAACTAAACAAGCGAAAGAGAAGAATTCCCGCTAGCTGAAATAATAGGAAGAGCAAAAAATAATTTTTTAAATAAGAAATTCCTAACCAATAAGAATATTAAATTCGGTAGCACTTTAATAAAGCTAAATTATTTATTTTCTTGGTTTGCTATTCCTTAGCCTGATAATGGGAAGCGAAAAATATTAAATATTTAGTCTTAAAACCAGTATACTCGAAATTATGAAATTTGTCCAACTATTTTATTTAATTATTATACCTGATTTGGAACTTTTTTGCATTATTTGGTGAGCTCAAAAGATATTTTATATAATTCTCTAATCATAACATTAAGTGACTTCAAGCTCTGTTTGATTATTCAGTTTAATTATATGGCATTATTATTATAATTATGATTAAATCTGGTTATTCAATTTAATATCTTTATTTATCTTTATTTATTTATTCAATTTATTTTTATCTTTATTACTCGCTCATGAGTAGATAAATAGCATTTATTTCTTTTGTACTATTCTTAAGCTGTTAACATCTATGTGTCTCTCTTGCCCTTGAGCATATTTCCATACCAAAGTTCAGCCTGAGAGTTTTCCCTTTTCTTTTCCAACTCTTGTTTGGGAAAACGTTCCAAAAATTATTTGTCAAAATACATTTCTTCCGTATTTAACACAAAGTTGATTTTTCTAAATTGGATACACTATGAAATATTTGACTAAATTAAAATGCATGGCCTGATATGTGCAATATTAGAGTACTAAGAAATTATCACTTAACACTAAACTAGGCTACGTATGCACAAGAAAGGAATTATTAAATGCTGCTTCCATCCGTACTTCTAAACACATGGTTACAATGTGAATATAACGTTTATTTTATTTCTAAACGTGATGTGGGTATGAATATTCCATAAGGGGTGATAACCAGCGGACCCACTGGATCTATAGTTCCATTACACAGCCTTTATAGTCCTATGACTTTCGGGGCTGTGCATGTGGATACAAGCAAGAAAGCGTTAGACCCTGATTTTAAGCACTAGACAGCATCCGCTCTTCATTTCTATACTTTTGCTCGGTATAGTGGTTAGCGATGCTAGCTTATCGTTTCGTTGGGTTCGGGTTCGATTTCGGAGATGGCGTGGATGTTTGTAAGTATATACAATGTTTGTGCGGCATGGGGGGTATAAAACACTAGAGAGCCGAAATTTCCTCTCAAGTGGTAGCCCACCAACGGCCGAGCGGTAAAGTCGCTGAACACTGGTAGTTCGGTCTGAGGTTCGAATCCCGCGAACGGGCTGGCTGCATGGGTGTTTTCGTGGTTTTCCCCATGTGTAACGTGTATACGAGCCAGTTTCCCTTAGAAAGTCCTCCACAAAGGCATCCCTCCCCTTAGGAAGATAGCCTTCGAGGCTTTGCCGTAATTAAATAACCTAACCTAACCATCCTCTCAAGTGATTTGGTGAAAGAAGAAAAGGCGTGGGACGTTTTCGAATCCGTCGCCTGGGGTATTCTTTTATAGCCAGCCTGTTCGTTGGTACCAGTGCGACTCGGTTAACTAAGACTCTTATTAAATATTTTGGGACGCCAAAGGTTAATGCAGCTTCTCCATTTTTGTCTCGTGGTGACAAACCATAAGCGGCAACAGAATGCTAAATAGCTCCCACGAGGAAAATTCGGGTTTATATGTATGTTCATCCTGCTTGAATGAAGAGGATTATGATTTTGAAAATCTCAATGTTAATAATTGCTTGTTCAAAAATGTGCATCTACAACTGTTCACAATGTAATAAAAATGATGTGAGCCTTTAGTTAATTCGTAAAACAGGCAGAAAAGCTGTCATCTGTTTTACAAGGCGGCTGTTCCAGACAGTTATACGTATGATAATGAATAAACAGATCTGCTTTGTAGGGTTTTCCTTAGTTTGCATAACAAATTACTTTAAGTTTTGTATCTTTTTTGAACCTCTCAATTTCCCCTCGCATTTCCTCCCCAGGATGCAAATTTAAAGCATAAAAATGGACGAAACTAGTAGTTTATTCAGAGTGGGATTTCGCTAGCCAGCTCACATTACTATTTTGTCCTTGCTGCTGTTACGCTGAGTCGTTGATACGCCTTTTAGCCATTTAATAAGTATATCGCTGAGTAAGTTGTTGAGTCAGCCTACTTAGCCTTAAACTAAATTGCTAGTCCAGCACTACTATATACATATCTTTGAATTCATTGTTAAATTATTCTTCAGTTTCACCGCAAGTCGTCCGTTTTATTGTGAGCACGAAGTACGTGCATTTGTGTTAAGAGTTAACGAATAATAAAGGGCTTTATTTTAACCTTCTTCTGTACTAGTATTATTCACGCCTATGCCAGAAATCACCAGGTTTCCTCGTAAGATCATGTTAACTTTATGATAGCAAAGAAAGTTAGATCTGCCTTTCCTCGTGAAAGTAGTACACTGACCATACTCGATAGTTAGCAGAGAACCCCAGTTGTCTGTCCTTCAAAGACTAGAAAAGTTTTAGTTTTAAAAGAAATAATGTGATTTGTAAGTCATCTTTTCCTCACAGACAGAATACATCTTTGAAAAAAGTGCTACATCGCTTTTAATTCACATCTGGTTTTTATTCAGAGCCAAACGAAATAAACTAGTTTACTGATGCAGTTGTGCAAAGAACCAGACATTCAAAATTTAAATAGGGGAAAACTTAGAAGCTCTTATAAGTAATCTCTTTGCATGAACTCTTAAGATAATTTAGGAAACAGGTAGTTCAGTAATCTTTAATATTTCTATGAAAACTCGTTGATTATTTTTTGTGGCAGCTTGAAAATCAGAAGGTGAGTAGATAAGGCCACTGAAACCTAGTTTACGACAACTAGTTAACGAGCTAGCTTTAGATGATTTTTATTGATTTCCCTACGTAAAATGGTAATAAGAGTCAGTTTAACTTCAGAGAAAACTTACTAGTGCTCGAGTGTTATGACTGCTTAACACAGGTAGTTCGATCCGGGCGAAGGTCCTGGCGAACAGGCTGACAGCATATGTATGGTGAGTACGAGTCAATTTCTCAAAGAAAGTTCTCTTAAACAGATAACTCTCTTCTGCTTTGCAGTAATTTATTACTTCAGAAAGGCTTTATTCAAAACCGAATTTGAGGCAAATAATTCTAACTGCTTTCTCACTGAAATAATGGGACCTAACTTAATTTCATTCTTAGATTCTTTCTAATCTGCTAGGCAACTCAGTTTGGAGTAACAAACACCTGAAATTTACTGTTCACAAGTAAGGAATTCAAGAATTGAGAAATATTCTCGAGAGTACAATATAAAGCAAAACACCTCGATCAAAGCGTAGCCTCTTTAAAAGAATTTTTAAAAATAAATAAGAAAAGAATACGTGTTGCTTTTCTTATTGTTATTTTACTTCGGTGACTCCATCTCATTTTTTGCAGACTAAATTAGTTTCCTTATCTTTCTTCCCAGCTTCTATATACCCTTTCTTTTTCAATTTAACCAATCAACTAATCTGAATTATACAGCCAGCAAATACATTTTTTTTCACACTATCACAGTTGAACTGTCACAGCTGAATTGAAAGAAACTGTCACAGCGTATGTAGCTGCAGTTGAATCTTAGCGATGAAAGAGACGTCTTTGTGATCTGATGTCGTAACAAATTATGTATGGAAACTAATTTATTTAAGTACTTAATCGCTAGAGTCATGTTCATTACCATTTTTAATTCTGTAGATGATATGTAATTTGCTCTGTCTGTGATGTGCCATCATTATTTTTTCCTTTATCACATTTAATTGCTACGCTTTTCTAATGCTTCCTCCGTTTAAAAAGAAAAATAATAGCAGTTTTTCATTGGTGCCATCCGTATAGTTTCACTTATTTTATATGGTCATTAGAGCATTTGGCTGCCATAAATAACGAAATCTTCACCCTTTGTCAGTCGAACCAGACATTGCTCTTAAAAGGCTTAAAATCACCACAGATCACTGTCTGACTTGATGAGATAATTGAAACTACTTCATGAAAGGGATCGATATAAAAAATTACATAAAACTATATTCATTAGGTAAACAGAAGCAAAGTATAATGCATTTGCAAGTAAGGGTTTAATTTTGAATTAGAACCTTAGGGTATGAAAAATTTTACAGTGCATCTGAGGAAAAGACTTTCGAATCTTCACCGTTAAAGGATAAGACGTGCGAGACAATTTCCTGAAGAAAAATAATGTTCTGAAGTTTTCTAGTAATTACCACTAAATTAAATATGTTATTTGTATATCTTATAATGTATTCTTGTTTTTTAAAATAAGTAAAGCATTCAATAAATGAAAGCATGTTTCAAACCAAGTATGGAGGCCCACCAGCGGCCGAGAGGTAAAGTCGCTGAACACTAGTAGTTCGGTTCGAGGCTCGAATCCCGCGAACGGGCTGGCTGCATGGGTGTTTTCGTGGTTTTCCCCATGTTTAACGTGTATACGAGACAGTTTCCCTTAGAAAGTCCTCCACGAAGGCATCCCTCCCCTTAGGCAGATAGCCCTAGTGTGCTTTGCCTTAATTAAATACACCACCACTAAACCAAGTATGGTATTCAGTAACAATCTTTTTATCATTTTATTTTAATCTTTGTTTACTGAAGGAACTTACCTAAGAGAAATATTTCGTATGTTTAGAAAACTTAAAAACTTTTACAACAGTCGAATTGCTCACCACCATCCGAGCACGGAAATTACTACATACTGTTAGATCCATCTAGGCTCAAATCCCAACGAAAGAGCGAGCTGTACGGGAATTTTCGTGTTTTATCCATATGTTACATGAAATCGTGATATATCCGTGGTTATACAGGAATAACGTCAAAAGCATGTTTCAGTAAACTTGAATGTTGACAAAGTCTGATAAGATTTAACGCGGACACAGTCCGTTTTCTTCAAAAGTCCACTATCTTGCTTAGGCACATAGCCACCTACGCGTTGCCGTAATCCCCCCCCCCGAAAAAAGAAAAAAAATCTGCTGATCCATAGTCGAAGTGGATTGATGACAAAGGCATGTTTTCAAGCTGAAAATATCAAATTGGCACGTATTTTTTCACGTGTTTAGCAAATGTTTTAGTATGTGTTACTCTATAATGGAAAAGATCTGAAAACTCGAATTTTAAAACAGATTGAAATGCTTTCATTTGTATGTTCTGATACGAGGCAAAACTAAACATGTTACAATTAAATATCCTTTGTGTCTGGCAATGATTAAAAAAAGTAAGTAAAAAAAATTAATGTAACACTTTATAAACTAAAATTAATTAAAAAAAGTACAAAGCCTTTTCAGAAAACGTAAGGCCTACTTTGAAAGCTACATAGAATAGCAGCATCCCCAAATTTCCCAATATATGCAGCTTTAAAAATTAACTATAATGTGATTATTTAATTAATAATAACTATTTTCATATAACCTTCGATTTTTAAACGGAGAGTTTACTAATTTGGTCTCCAGAATTTAGCAAGTGGACTCCGTCATGGGAAGTGCTTGATAAACACTGGTAGTTTATCGTAATATTTACAGGTTCCAAAACTGTTTCAGCCTTTCTGGTTTATTGGTAAATCGCTGAACACCTGTAATTAGAGCCGAGTTCAAACCCCGGCGAACGGGCTGGTTGCAGGAACGTTTCCATAGTTTTTCTCATCTATAACGTAAATGAGAGCCAGGTCCCTTAAAAACTCTTCTATGAAGACATTACTTCCTTTAAGCAATAGCCTTGATGTGATTTGCCATAATCTAAATAATCCAATCCAGCCCCATTCTAGTTTACGAAACTTTCTTGATTCCCACGTTTCTTTGAACACAATAAAGCACACCAGGGCTGTCAGCTGGAGGAAAAGCATATCGTCATGAAGGACCTTCTAAGAAATATTGGTTCGTATAAGCGCTACATAGAAAGGAAATCGTACACAGTTGGGAAGAAGACTAACATAGAAAATAAAATTTGCAAAGTTAATTATTACTTTAATTAACCAGTTATTTATAATTTCAGCTTTACTATCACTTTTCCTTTCCGTTTCCTCACAAAAATGCAAATCAGTTTCAGAGTATTTAAGTCGAGGCTTTTGGATTGTAAGACAGAGCTTGTTTCTGCTGCTTGAGGACACATTATTAGAGTCTCAGTTCTGATAAGATTATAATTCTTCGGCTTTGCGGTTTGGCTGCCGACATTTAAATTGGTAGTCCCCCTCCGGTTTCCAGCCAACATAGCCTCTATTGTTATTTCAGATCAAGCGACTATTCGCTCCAGGTCTGTTAGGAGTTTGATACTACTTCATGCTACCAAAGAAATGTCGGTACTTTTCCGTTTGGCCGGCGCAAACGATAAAGTCGCCAATAATGGTACAACTAATGCCAAACGGAATATCTTCGCTGGTAACCTTTTACGCTTCATTTTCAAAACAAGTCGCAGCCATTTCTTATCAGTCTGATTATTTCTTTCAATACTGGCATACAATTACATAGAATTTTTACAAAAGATAGCTAAATTTTATACCCTAAGACCATTTGCGGTAATTAAGTCAATTAGGATGCAAACATACCGCTTATCCGAAAATATAGGAAAGGCAAAATTAAGGGTTAAATTCACCAATTCTAATGAGAATGCACTAGCGAAATAAAGCACTGCGGTTTTACAAAATTTCTGAGTAAGCTATTCGTACGAATTGAAATAATTCTTGCTTTTGAACTTGTATTCCAAATTAAGATTTAAAATTGAAATTAATGTAGATAATTACTGCGAGATTTATATTTTTGTAGGGCAGTTTACGTATGATGAGATCACTTTAGGTCACGTGATACGAACCGGCGAATCAGGATGTTGAACCATTAAAGCATAGTAAATTCTTAAATTAATGTTTTTTTTCAAATTTAGTGTCTTTATTGGCTTTTTACAAAATTTCAAATCATATTAATATGTTTATGCCTTCAAAATAAAAAATTCTTAGAACTAAAATTTTTTATGTGTATACTGTATGTTGTCGCCAGCAAAGTCTGCTTGGCGAGATTTGCGTCGGCGAAACGGAAAAGTACCGAAAAGCTCTATAAATTGTACCAGCCTATCGATTAGAAAACTTCACCTCCTAATCTAAATATTGTTAGCAGTCAGACCTGCCCAGGAGTTCGGGCCTGTACTTTGGTATGAACTACAGACAATTAATTGAAAAATACAGAATTAAGGATTTAGTTTTCCGAAACCTGGTACAAAAGCTTTATGCATTAAATCTAGTTCTTTTAAATTTAACTGCAAAATTTAAACTTTTGAAGGAAATCTCGTTAAAATAATCTCAGTCGTGTCTCATTTAAAATTTGACAGAAAACGAGATCTCGCATGATTCCCTTCATTCTTCTTGAATCAGTGCTAAAACGATCAGGGTAGATTAAAATAATACATCTAATTTTAAAGAAAAGGTATGAAAATTGCTAAATTTTCAGTGAAACACGTAGTGACATTTTGATGTATATGCAAATGCTTGGAATAAACCTAGATAGTATGGAAATGGAAATCAAATTACAAAAAAGCCGTCACTTTACGGAATTAAATGTTTATTTGAAAAGCGCCGAAGGAATTTTATATCCTTCGGTTCAATTTAAACTTCATTTATACCATTGTAATCCCTCAAACATTTCATAGTTACAGGAAAACGTGAATTAATAAACTTCTAAAATGTTATAAAAAGTATTTAATGGACCTTTTTTCAAAACACAAATATGTCAAAATTTTAATGTTGGTAATGATGAAATTTGAATTAGGAAAAAAAAGTAATGAATTATTTTCGCTACCTTTTTTGAAGTTGGAAACCAGTTACAGTTTTCTTGTTTTAGTATTTTATTTGCAAATCTGATTTTGTTCAAAGAATAGAGTGTATAAGAATAAACCACTTATCAGCTTGAAGTATGTCGTGATTGATTGCACCAAAGCTTGTCTCGAATAGGATAAAACCATCGTGCATTTTTAATGCATCAGGCGTTACAATTGTACATTTGATTTATTTTTAGATACAATGTGAATAAACCTATCCTTGGAATAAAGACTAGAATACGAGATATCTAGAGTAATTTTAACCCTTAATAATAGGTTGCGTGAACTTTTGGTATACAAAGGTGTTTGTCGTTTCTGAGATTGCTACTTCTAAAACTCTTTAAAGAATTAATATTAATAAAATTTATTACAATTGGCCACAAACTAGACATGAAATTTGGCCTATGTTTGGTTTCCTTTTAAAATTCTCAACAGCACTCCAGATCTGTCCATTAGAAAACGAATGCTTTCGCAGAAGACTTATGTGAGAAAATCTGGAAAATTAAACATATGAAAAATTAAAAAAAAAAAAAAAATCCCCGAACAGTCACTTCCTTAGAGACGAATTACCCATGTTTCTGGAGGCCTATTTATGGTCAACAGAGTAAAAGAAAAAAAAATTCCGCGAGCAATCGCAATCACTTCCTTAGCTGTCACTAGAAGAGACGAATTACTCATGTTAATGAAGGTCCACTCCTGGTAGAGAAAAAACACAAATTCCGCAAGCAGTCACTTCATTCGTCAGCAGAACAGACGAGTTACCCATGTTCCTAGGAGGCCCACTCCTGGTCGAGCGAGTAAAGATCACTAAATATTGGTAGTTTGGGGCGGATTAAAAACCCTAATAATGGTCTGGCTGCATGGGTGTTGTCCTGATTTTTGCTAAGTAAAACAAGGCAATACATACTGAATTAGAAATAATTACATCATTTTGCATGGAAACATGTCTTTTATATAAAAATTGTAAGAATAGTTGCATGGAATTTTCGTGGTTTCCCTCGTGTGTTGCATGAATACAAAATTGTTTTTCAAATCATTTGCCTTACCAGTGGCCGAGTGATAAAAGCCGTTGTAATACTTCTTTGGCAAATGAAGCAACTCCAATGATGGAACACAGAAAAAACTATATTTAGCACTCAAATGGCGACATACTAAACAAGAAGAAAAAAGAATTCTAATATTTTTACAATAAATTACATTCTTCGTGCGAGAGTCGCACGTGGCACTCGAGCCTGGTTTCAAATATTTCCATTCACAAATACCTTAATATTCATCTATTTAAATTATTTAAACTACAAGATTTTAATAATATTTAAAGCTGTTACAACCTCTTCCCCAACGGAGAGACTTTTACCGAAGGGAAAAGTTCTGTAAAATTCGTCAGTTTGATAAGCTCAGCTTGCTCATTTGCTTAAAGAGAAAAGGTAACTTCTCTCATAAGTTTCCAAATTTCAGTCCATAAATTTTAAGTTTTAAACAAATATTTTTACACCACATTTAAATAGAAAAAATGGAGAATGTTCAAATACATCAGTTGAGCATACATTAAATAATAAAATAAATTCTGAACGTGGTTACATACACTAAGAGTTATTACATTACTTAATTCTACTCAGAACATCTACGTTCTTGTGCAAAGATCCTTTGCGACGAATGACCTTAAAATTATTGAGTGCCCAGCGCATCAATCTAGAGTTACATTTGGCGTTGGATTGTAGCCAGACCAAAGGGTTATGATCAGTTTGAATCAAGAATTCTTGCTGACCATACAGATAAAAATGCAGTTTCTTGATGGCGTAGATGATAACAGCGCACTCCTTTTCAGTAGTACAATAATTCTTTTCAAACTTAGTAAATTTTTTGCTTATATACAAGATAGGATATTAACGTTGTTCATCATCGAATTGGCATAGTACTCGTACTATACTATGCCATTGTCTGAGGCATCAGTTTGTATAATAAACGTTTTATCAAAGTCGGGAGCATACAGAATTGGTTTCTTGCATAGCAACCCTTTTAAATTTTTAAAAGCTTTGTCACATATTTCAGACCATTGCATATTTCCTTTTTTTGTTACCCCCTTTAAAGCGTCCGTGAGGGGTGAAGCGATTTCCGAAAATCTCGGTATGTACTGGCGATAATACTCTACTAGTCCTAAGAAAGCACGTACTTCTGTTTTGGTTTTAGGTGTAGGATACTCCTTTACAGCCAGGATCTTTACTTCATCCGGGGTTCCTTGTCCTTGTCACACAACATGGCCTAGGTATCTCACCTGATCTTGAGCAAATTTACATTTTGATGGTTTTAGTCGTAAGTCTGTTTTCTGTATTCTCTCTAGAACAAGATTTTAATAATATTTAAAGTTGTTACACCATTGAACACTTGTAGTTCGGTCTCTCATTCTAGTCTTGGCGAACGGGCGGGCTGAATGGGCGTCTTAGTGGCTTTGCCCCTGTGTAACGTGGGTACGAGCCAGTTTCCCTTAGAAAGACCTCCACGGGACATCCGTGTAGTACCTGAGGACGGAGCACGTAATAAGTTAAAAAAATAAACAAATAAATCCTTTGCTCTGAACATGGCCGTCACAAAAGCAAATAATAATTTACAAATAATCTCAAAGTGATAAGATGATTTCTTTAGAAAATCCTCTTCGCAGGTATCTTTGTTTTACTCTGAAGCAGGTATCCTTCGTCTACTTTATCTTAATCAATTAACTGACTACTAGTTTTCAATGGTGTAAGTTACACTGCCATTGTTGAGCCATACTGATAACCAAAACATGCTAATATTAACGAAAACTTAAATGAAAAGCCCATTTAAATCTCCAGTATTTTTCTCTTTCAGCAGAGAAAATAATCTTCCCTTATTGTTGTACAGAAAGTTTTGAAAATATTGCATTCTAATATACTTACTTCTCTTCCCAACGGAAAATGAAGAAAAATGAAAATGAAAGAAATAAGAAAGGAGGAAAAGTGGTCTTAAAACTTCTTAAATCTGTACAATGAATAAACTAGTAATTATTAAATAAATGTTTATATTATAAATTTTAAAAATCAAATTTTAGTTTGCAAGAACTTTAGAAAGCAAGAGTCTCAGAAATGTAAATACTTTTGTAATTTTGTTTCCATAAGGCAAAGTTAATTGGTAAAAAGAATGTGAAAATTACCTGTTTAGTGTGGAAGGGGTAACTTGGCGGAGGAAGTTTTAGTTGGCCTCGCATCTGCGTTACACACCCGCCGAAACCACAGAAACTTCTATGCAGCCAATCTCTTTGGTGGGATCTGAGCGGGGTTGAAATACCGGTGTTCAGCGGTATTATCCTCTCGGTAAATGGAAAAACCTTAAGATAATGTACCATGAAAGTAAATATAGATAGTTTCTTTGAAGGAAAAATACTTTTCGGTAACTATGAACATATATTCGATAGCGAGCAATGTAATAGGAAATTTAATATTTTGATAAATTGGCATGATATGAAAGATGAATTTAATTTCATATAATAATCAGACACCCACGGGAATAATTCAACCTGAAGCTTAATAATATTAATGCAATGAAGCTCTCCAGTTCACAGCTATCACGGCATGTTCTAAGAAAGATTTCCTAATACGTGTTTCAAATATTTGCAATTATTTTGCACTATTTCTTCTGCAGCGTCATTAAAGTAATGTGTTGGTACGGGGCAATTTGCTCGGGCATGTAGCTGGTGCTCCGTCTCAGTCCAAAACTGGTCAAATGTTGTTGACAGCAGACATTTGGACCCACAAACTAAAATTCATTCATTCCTATTTCTCTAGACCACTGTCCATGTGTAGCGTGTATACGAGCCAGTTTCCCTTAGAAAGTCCTATACAAAGGTATACATTCCCTTAGGCAGATAGCCTCGATTACTTTGCCGTAATCGCATAAACCATCCCCAGATTACTCAGTTATAGTAATCGATTTATGAACGGAATTCGTTTGATTACCCTAGCTCTCTGTGGAGTCACTTATGTCTCTACGATGATGTCTTTCATGCAAGTTTTCCTGTACAATAGATGCTAAATTATTTGTAAAATTCACCAGAGACTGAATTCTAAAGTTTTGCTGACCTTTCTAAATATTAAAGAATTGTGAAAAGATATAACTGAAATCACGAAAAAGGTTTTCTTCGCTAAACCGCTTTTCTAACTCTCGACTGGCTAGACTCTTTGATTTGACTAGATATCTTTTGTATCCTTCTCTTGTTAATCTGTTGACAAAATCCACCCAAGCAGATAAATAACACCCAACATTTTTAACAAAAATCAAAAACGTAATTTTAATAGAAAATAAATCAAATAAATAAATCAAATAAATCAAAAATGTAATGTTACTAGAAAATCTAAATCACGTAGCCTTAACAGATTACGCACAAATACATGAATGGGGTATTGGAAATACAAACAAATATTGTGCTTGATAATGTGAAAGCAGAAGCAATCCTTAACACTCTTATCACTTTCTCCCTATGTAATTAATGACTACTAACCAATCAAGAAGAATCTCTTTTTTTCTTTCTTTTCAGTAAGAGACAGTGACCATTGTATTTGTGGCAGTACTGGTGACCCACATCACTACCTATATGTTTGCCGCAAACAGCGAATTTGCATTTAATAAGCCCCGCTGTATTCAATATGCCGGCATGGATGAGGAATACAAATAAGAATATGCTCAGCCGCATTAGAGACTGTACTAAGAGTACTACTGACCACCTGGAGTAACTTCTGTATTACTTTCTCCAACACCGTGTCATCAACAGCTCGACTCTGTATATATATTTATTTATTTAATGTTTTTTATGTATAATAATTATCTGATTTAATAATGTTTACTATTATGATTAATACAGCTTGTATTGTGCTTAATAGCTACTCACAGTTTAATTTTATTATCTATGTCTAATTATTCAATTTTGTACTGAGCGTGTGCCTTATTTGGTTCAATTTGCACGTACTATAATTTTGCTTTGAGCACAATATGTACATAAACTTTTATTAATTTTTGCCGTACCAAGGAGCACTGTACCTTAAATATATACAAATAGGTATATGTGTAATAATGTATGTTCCGTAAATCAGTCTGCACACATATTTTATCGTATTTATTTAATATCTAACATGGCGTTATCTATGTCAATGCAATGCTCTAAGTTCAGCACTTATTTAATGTATTTATAATTACTATTAGTGCATAATATGGATATATGAGTTTGCAATATTGGCGGTATAACCTGCCATTAGTGTTTTCATAATGTAAATGGAACATGTAGACATGCACAGTTCTATTAACCTAATTTGTAATTTGTTTTGCTTCATGATTTGTAATGTATAAGTATTTGTATAGATTTTGTCTTTATATCTCTCCCTGTATCTATACCCTGTCCTTATTATATTTGTATGCCTAACAAATACCGTAATAGTGAAAAGTAGCTATAATATGCATAGAATTAGCAGAAGTATGTAACATATTACCAGTTTGCAAAGCTCTTGGCTCTTGGTAGCATCTACAGCATCAATTTTGTTTTAAAAATTTAATTTTATAACTGTCAGTACGCATTACAAATATGAGCACATTGTACTCGACAATGCCATTATCTCCTTGCAAGCAACAGAAACTTTGCAGTGCTCCAGATAAGTGGTCATCAGCATTTTCACCTTAGTTCCAATAGTTCCCACCATACATTATCCGCTTAGACCCCACCATGCACTTTCTTTCCATATTCTGGTCCTTCTTTCAGTGTTCCTCACTTTGAGTAGTCAATTCAATAGTATCAAGCTGTAGTTTTTTTCATTATTTTATTTTTTATTTTTATTATTCTATCAACGGGATCCAACAGGTTGAAGAGCACCTGATCCAGTGGACCAGCTCTTCTATCGATGGCGAAAAGGAAAAAAAAGCATTTTATTCATATGCTGAGGGCAAACAGCATTTTCAACAAAGATCGATACAGCAATATTACAATGTTCACAGCAATTGCCTGCCAGGTGTCGAGCAATAAGATTGCTCAACATTGCTGTTTTGTTTCGGACTCACATGCTGACTAACGACTGAAGAAGTACGAAGCGCAGTCAACCAAATTCAGTTTCTGAAGGACCATCGCCAACCGCATTTTTATGTCGGGTGTCACTATGTAAAACTGTTAAGTTTTCAAGGGCTAGGAATTTTCCTTTCTGAAATTTGAACTTAGATTTTCAAGTTGTTAGTTGGATCTGCTTATTACTTGCACCATAAGAGCATGCACGATAGAATGCAATTATTCTTTGCATTCTCCCGCCCTTTTGAGCTTAAAGATTGACTATAAAGTTGTGCAAGTCTCAGTCGATCAAATCCAAGTGGTGATGAGTTATCTTCCAAAAAATTTTTAATTTCGTTGTCACTCTAGGACTGTACAAATATTGCTTGCTTTCTATTAAATAATGCAATTTTTAACTCTATCTACTTTGTTTAAAATTTTGTTTAAAATGCGTAGTATTTTATTGTCTTTATGAATTTAATATTCTATGTGTACTGCAGTGTACTACTACTGCATTCTTTTTCTCACCATTATCTTACGGCATCTTTTGATCCAACTGTGAAAAGTTTCTTTTCTGTCAGTGTGTGTCTGTTGTCAGGGTGGCATTTAATGTTATATGAACCAATAGTCAGAGAATTATTGTGCAAGGTAGGACGTATATTTTGTACAAGCAAAGTTTGATACAAGTAATTAAAAAATAGAGAGTATAACTAAAACAATATGTAATATAAAAGGGTAACATTACAGCAAAAGTATTTAGAAAATGTAGTATAAATATTTCTTGTGGTATTTATTCATATGTACAAAGTTTGCACACGCATTATAATGCAGTTACAAAATGTTGTGTATCATTATATAGATCATGTTATGACTTATTGCACAGAATAGGAATATTTTATCTTCTGTAATGAATAATCTGATAATTCAATAAGCAGTTTATATAAATAGAATGCAAGCTGCTAAAATACCAAGCAAGATAAAGTGTCATTCTCTTGGTATCATGAACTAATGAGCTCTAAAGAATTGCATGAGGAAGGTATTAATGATAACAGAAAAATCGAAAGAAGGGTCTAAAGAATCCTTTATTCACTTAATGTAATTGGGTACATTAATTAAATACACACAAATAGCCCCAACTGGCTTACACAAACAGGTAACGTTAAATTTAATCTAAAATGTATTAAATTTAGCCCAAATACTCACAGGATAATTTAATGCACAGGAAGGTTTCGACATTTAGAAGCCGGCGGAAACAAGCGCAATGGCTAGAACCACTCAACGCCACAGAATCAAATCGCCAAAGTCAAACAAGTCTAATACGCTCTAAAAATCACCTTCCAAGAATTGCCATTAAATAGCACTTTTTTCTACCTCATTTGAATACACGCGCTCTAGCTTATCAGCATTCTGGCAGGAAAGCGTGGATGGAAACGAGACTGAAAGGTGTGGTGTGGTGTATTTAATTATGGCAAAGCACACGAGGGCCATCTGCCTAAAGGGAGGGATGCCTTTCGTGGAGGACTTTCTAAGGGAAACTGGCTCGTATACACGTTACACATGGGGAAAACCACGAAAACGCCCATGCAGCCAGCCCGTTCGCGGGATTCGAACCTCAGACCGAACTACCAGTGTTCAGCGTCTTTACCGCTCGGCCGCTGGTGGGCACGAGACTGAAAGGAAAGTTGCTTTAATTTTAAAATTAGATATTAGTAAAACTAAAAAAATCTCCACAGAGTAAAGAAAAATTCACAAGGAAACATAGCAAATAAGTACATTAAAAATTTGTAATATTGTTGTATGTAAAATATAGAATTCTTACATGCAAAAGTTTTGTGCTTGGGAACATGAAATATTTCACACAGAAGAATAAAGCGAGTATTAAACACGAAGGTAAACGCTGGAAAGGTCCGACACTGAAGAGGAAATTTTTTGAGCCACCTGTATTTTCAGTAACACACTTGTGTTTCGAAGAAATTTTGCTAGACTTTGATTGGCATTGTGCTCGGGTACTCGAATTACGGGTACAGGCTTCGTAAAATTATATTGAACTTTGAGGGGGCTACAAATAACTATTTTACTGCCGTGTTTGAGTTGCAAAGCGAGGATTGAGAGTGATGCACTGTTGAAAATAAGGTACCTTGTGCAGAAATTTTCAGAATAAAATCATAAGCTCTTCTGTCAATGTCCACCGAGCACCATTTTTTTTTATCTTTTAGTAAGTAAAGTGATATGTTAAAGTTCTTACACATAAAATTCAAAAGTTATTTCTTAAATAATAATCTCTAGAATTTCTTGGATATAATCTCAACGATTTCTTCGATACAATTGGACAGTAATTTGTTTGCAATGTTAGTATCAATGATTATTTGTTTGATTTTGGTATCCTCTGTATCGTTGTCCATAATATCAGTGTGGGCATATACCCAAAGCAAGTGTGACTTGTTATCAGGACTTCAGTGAGAAAAACCTTGAATGTCTCTAACTAAATGACTTTTGAAATGTTTCCGTTCGCTAATAGACTGGCTAGAAGAAAATTCAGAATCATAATTAACAAACTAGTGAACATTTTAATGCCCTTAAAAATATCACGCAGAGTGATATGTGTAAATTGAAAGATAAGGTTTTGCAAGCTGGGAATTGGGAGATCATTTGTTAGACTTTGTCATGTTATGCGAGACACTGAAACAACCTGTATCTGCGTCGCTTTTGAGTTATCGAAATTATGAAAGTCATAGTCACTTTTAGTTATATTGAACAGATCCTCCGGAGAAAACTGAACTCTACAGAGCAGCGTCAGAATGTACAAGAGCTAAGTTCGTAACGCAAGTGCACGGATATGTAATTCAAAGCGAAATGATATTTTGCAAACCAAGCGATGAATGTAATATTGTAAAGAACAACTAGTTTAGTCTCCACTGGCAGGGCTGCTTGTCAGCGTCTGAGCGTATAACTAACCAGCAGTGGATTCTTCTAAATACAAAAGCCTAGGGCAAAAGCCAATATGGCAGATCAGCAGCTATAAGAGTTGCCTATTGATGAGTCCAGTAAACTAATATTACCCAATAAGCATATCTGCACAGGTCAAGACATAATACTATTCTCAGATTCAGAATAAATTATCTAGTAACAATTAATTTACATATGAGCATAATTTAATAGAGCACAATAAAATAAAATGTATAACAAGAAAATATGTTAAACAATGTGTCCTGAAACAAGTACCATAACGGAAATACGCAGAAGACTAATCAAATCTACAATACAGAATGTAACAGAAGAAGTGCTAATACATTATAATATTGAAGTAAATGACAGTTACAAGCGTATTATACTTGTTGCTAAACATTGTGTAATGTAAGTAGGAAAACAAATACTTCAAAAAAAAACAAATCCTCTTCTTCTATAATATTGATGCAGGAAGTCAATCAATAAGCAATGCTGTATGCTGCTTACAGCTCTAAATGTACTATACAGATATAAATTATATGGAACATTTGTTATGAATGCTAATAAATACAGGTGAGCTATGCATATTAAAAGGAGTGAGTATGGATACTAGTGCAATTCATAGCAAGCGGTAAGAAAGTTCCATATGTATATTTTTGCGCTTTTGTTGCCTAATGTACTAGCAGTCCATGCTGGCCAGTTGACAGCCGTTGGTTTGGTCAGGTGGCACCTTGATTCATTCAGATGCGTAGTGATCTGCGTCCCCTACCTTTCGACACTAATCTGCATAGGTAACTAGGAAATGGTCCGTAATTAGTTAAGATGTCAGCTAGAGTCAAGTTGACTACTTTCAATTTTGTACTAACCTTCAGGATCAGGTGATCGGCGTAGTGATCTGCGTCCCCTACCTTTCAACACTAATCTGCATAGGTAACTAGGAAATGGTCCGTAATCAGTTAAGATGTCAGCTAGAGTCGAGTTGACTACTTTCAACTTTGTACTAACCTTCGGGATCAGGTGAAAATTTCTCTTTTTTGTATTCGCTAGCTATCATTTATTTAATAGCTTGCGTCCTATAATTATTTTAAACCTAGATATAGAAAGCGGCATTGTGGCACTGCACTTCCTGTTGTTTTGAGCATTGGCTGCTTGTTTGGCTAGAATACGAGCCTGTTTATTGCCCACAATTCTTATGTGGGCTGGAATCCAGTACAGGACGCGCATTCTGTGGTAACCTGTGGCATTCTGTGGTTCTTTGAACCTGTCGAACTAATGGGCTCCGGCAACGGTTGCCACCTATTGCTGCTAAACTGGAGGCTGAGTCAGAATGGATGAAAACTGGCTTTGGTAGCGAAGTAATATATTTAACAGCTGTCTCAGCTGTGAGCTCTGCCTGAAAGACCGAGTTCAACGAATACAGTTTGCATTCCCAGTCTTGTGCAGACTGTCCAATTGTTAGGTGACACAACGCATTGCCTGTGCCGCTACTCATCTTGGAACCATTTGCAAAAATAATCCCCTCTCCATTCAGGCTTCAGAGGTCAAGCATGATGTAATTGGCTATGTTGAAATAAGCAATATGACAGGTTGGGAGGTGAATCTCTGTTCATAATAAGTGTGGATATATACATGATCCCATAGCGTAACCGTATGTGATAAAGGATACACTGGGAATAGTAGCCTCTCTTTGTATTGCCGAATTTAGTGGTGGTAGGCCGAAAGCACTTCTACGGCCTATGGTTGTGTCGTACGATATGGGCGGAAAAGTTTGAGGATTAAAGGCCTCTGCATTATGCTTAGGGCCCATACTATATGAGCAGAGCATTTAGGTTTTCTCCCAAAATAGACGCCCCGTATGATATGACCCTTGTGATATCGTCATATTAAATTCGCAGAATCTACGAAAACACCTCAGATTGAAGATGTTATCCGCTACATAGTGTTTGAGAGTAATGTGACTCGTTCATTGACTTGTCTGATGTGAGGCAGCCATGAGAGACGACAAAGAACAAGCCACATGGTTTAAACATGTTTTCGTGTTTTTCTTTCCCTACCACTAATTTTCTGAAAGGTTTGGTTTCTCGAATTATGGTAAAGCATGCATAAGCTATCTGCCTAAACAGAGCTATCTGCCTTCGTGTAAGACGTTTTAGAGGAAACTGGCTCGTATACAACGTTACACATGGGAAAACCACGAAAACACCCACGCAGCCAGTCCGTTCCTCTGGAGTCGAACCCAAGTCAGAACTACTAGTATTCAGCGACCTTATCCCTAGGCGGCTGGCGGGCTTTCCTGAAAGGACCTGTTTATCGACAGGTATTAAATGACACCATTCCGCAAAGACAGTATCATCAGAAATATTCATACCTTACACGGAATTATGATAATTAGCCTCCGATAAGCGCTACACAATTGGGTGAAAATTTTATGTATGAAAAGCATTATAAAATGTTTTTCGTTTTGAAATAAAAATTAATGCTTGCATGGTTAGCCATTCATGAGTACTTGCATGACACCATTCATGTGATTGCACTTAATCAATCGTTGATCATTGATGACTGCACTTAATATAATCAAAATAACCAAAAGTTACTTATTTCATAGATTTGTAACGCTCATTTCATACACAATATGTAAACAGTTCATTGTTTTTGAAATAAAATGACCTTTTAATATTTTTTACCCTTTTTTACATTCTAGGAGTTAATACTGAAACGCCCGATGCTTTTGAAACAGTTTAAATAAAAATTCAAATAAGTATGAATGATATGACATATTTTCAGTTCAAATGTGCATTTTGTGTGCAAAGATTTATGTCGTTAAATTAGCTTTACATTTAATCAAAATTTGCAGATCGTGAAATTCAGGAAGCGCATGAACAATGTGTGAGGCATTTCGAAGAATAAAAATTGTTTTCATACATTTATCCCTCCATTACTTTATCTGAATACCTAATCAGTCTTTTATAGCCCGTAGAAATAAAGAAGCTGAGAACGAAAACATGAACGAAGAGGTTGATAGTTAACGGAATTCAAATAATGATTCATTTAAGATAAACTACCCCAGGAGATTTACTTAATGAGTAATTTGAGTTTTAATGTAGCTAAAGAATGTGCAGACAATTGATTTCATTCATCTCTTCAGACTTCACAAGCAAAGCAGTGACGACTAATTTTGAATGTCCTTCTTCCTAAATAACCAAGAAAGTTTTGTAAACACGCAGTTTAATTTTATCCTCATCTATATCTTTTAGCAGTATTGTGATCCTGGTAAAGTTTATTCCTTCATAAATCTTTTTTGTCTCATCTTTTGAGATCGAAAACAAGTAGACACGTGGATACTTTTCTTTATGATATTTGGACTTGAGAATTCGTAGAATTTTAGTTATTCATTCACACTGCGTATGGAACTATTGTATTTAGATTCCTTTTTTTTTCTTTAATTAAACTGAATACGTAAATTGGATATATAAATTTTCGTTGAATTTTAGTTTACTTATGTAGCTCATGAAAATTTATAGTGTGTCATACATATATACGTTTATTTAATAATTTAATATAACGTATATTTATACCATTTCGACATGTTACAGCCTGAGAATTTACTCTCTTTTTTCTAATGACATAATTCGAATTTTAATTTCTGTTCTAATGTTATTTACTTTTAATTAGATTCGCTTTGAAAATTAACTTTATTAGTTAGACTAATTATGTACATAATTGTCAAATCAGAGCAGTAAAAACAAAACCTAAACTTGATGACAATGTGCAATGATTATGTATGAAATACGGTATATAATTAGCTAGGAAATTAATCCATTAGCTCTAATTTTAAACTATTTCTGTTTCTTTCGAATTAAGTGAGATATGACTGAATTGTTCGATTATGGAGAAGCGTAATGATTCTAACATTTTTTTCTCATCGGCGAAGAACTGACGTAAACAAAACAAAGCATTTACTTGTTATTGGAAACCATGGAACTAAAAAAGAAATGGCTAAGGATTTGCTTGCCAACTACAAACATTTTCCCGTCATTCTACACTTATCTTTACACTGCAACTAACTGACTTTTCTTCACTTACCCGTGTCAATGTCTCCCTTTTTTAGGCTATCGAAGTTGACTGTCGGCCAGATGAACCTGAATTACTCGAAATAAGGCGAAAGGAAATTTCTGCAGATCTTATGAAGTTACAACGAGTCCCTTAGCAGAAAGTGAACTGACGAGATTGCAAATTTCTATAACTAAGCAAAGTTCGATAATTAACCCGGGTTATATGGGGTAACTACCTACGGACAAGGATATCTTTGCGGGAGACTTTCAAATAAAAACTGACTCATTTTTTCTCTATACGGCCGTTATTTATGTAAATATGAAATCCTCATTCAGTCAGTTCATTTAGGGGACAAGAGAATAGAGTTCGAGGCGAACTATCAAAGTTTCTAGGCACACGTCGGCCTCTGGTTTCTTCGATTTGCTCGAACTTAATCTACTTAGGACCGAGCTGCCGTCCAGGCTGTATAGTGGTTAGAGGAGCTTTCTGCGGTACCGAAGGCCAGGGTTCAAATCTCGGAAAGGCATGGATGTTTGTAAATGTATAGTGCCCGTGCGGCAAGAGTCACTCTAAATATGCGGCAAGCCGAAAGTCCTCTCAAGAGGTTGATGGTATGGGAGGAGGGAGGGAGACCTCGGACCCGTTCCCCCGGGGTGCTGTCCCTCGAAACTGGGGAAGGAACTGAGCAGAAGTCGTTCTGTCACCTGTATGGTGCTCAAAGATCTTACCAACGACAGAGCAATCTTGTACTTCCTTGCCAGGATGAACTTCTTGGGCTTCTCCCCGAGCAGAACATGGCGTAGCAAAGACGTTGCAAACTAGTCCGAGAGGTTGCAAAATGGTCGTGGTAGCTTTTACAACGTCTTTGCAACGCAGCGAAGACGAAAAATGTTTGCTGTTGCATCTTGGCAATTTGTCGACGTCGCTGAAACAACATGATATGACCGCTTGTAGACGTGGACATTTTAGCATCTTTTTCATAGTTCATCAGCGGTACATTTAGAATGAAAAGAGACTAAATCTGCCCTTTCAAGAATATGAAGTCTGCATAAGATTTATTTTGCAAAGTTTCATTACTTTATTTGATCTAAATATATTAATATAAGGTAGCTTCATCTAATGAAATATAAATTTAATATAAATACTTGAATTATTAAATTTAATTAGTACTAAAAATACTTGCTAAATTACTGTTTAAAATTTTTTAAAATAATTAATACTTAAAATATTTTTTATAAATATTATAGCAAAATATTTAAAATGAAACTAATCCATAAAATAAGTTATTAAGTTATGCATTTTATATATTTTAAAAAATCATATTTCCGAAATCAATGCAAATCACATGTTAGCAATTATTTCACTGCTGAAATATGATTTTATTTATTATTTTTGAAGTAAGGACGAATTTATTTGAATTAATATGCTGACATACTATAACATTTTACCGCATACAGTGCCAAAACTACAATTTTCGCCAAGATATGTTTGTGCTTGAAGATGTATTCACGGATAAAAATGGGGCGAATTTAAGAATTCCGAGAAAACGTCCAATTTTAAAAGACGATATATATCCATGCATATTCAACGGCTCTCCAATATATATGACCGAAAACTCACCGACAGTCAGGAGAAGCAGTCAGAAAAAGTAATGGAAAAGGAGAAAGGAATATTAACACTTTTCATGGAAAACGACAAAATTAATGGATTTGATAAATTACTAATAAATGCTGACATCAAAATTAGAGGAACTGTGAAGAAAATGCGAAATTCATTACCTATAATAATTCTGATAAACTGTTTGTTATGTTTTACGTTTTTGTCCATCTCCATGCATTCAAAAATACTTGATTTAATCCTAGTATACGGTACACTCGGGATTTAGCGACATTGACATTACAAATGTTTTAGCAAGCCCGATAAATATTTTTTTGTAAATATAATCTTTTGAACATTGTTCGTAATTCTATTCAGTTGAAATAATTCTTCTATGCCATTTAAAAAGGATTCTATTAAATTATCAGAATGACCGTCAAAAGGTTTAATGCAATCGTAGGAATCACTGAAAGTTACACTGCATTGCTGTTCGACCGATAACTTACTGGATGCTTATATAAGCGGACATCTCGAGGTCTGCGCGCTATGGCTAGCTGCCAAATTCGAACAAGTTGCTAATTGCGCAATTTAGTTGAGACTCCATTTTATTTTCGTGAATTTTTCCTTCACGGTTTTCTAATTCACCGTCTGAATTAAATACTGGAGAGCTTCAATACAGAAAGAGGACGATGTAAGGATGATGGCCAGTTTATTTTAAATTGAGGAGAAATCACCGTGCGTAATTTGTGGTTATTTGGTTTGTGAATATCTGCTGCACAAGACGACACTAAAATTTTGAATTTCGGATACATCGTTTACAAAATATCGGATGCAACGTGCTACAATAGTGAAATAGTGTTTTGCTTTGGTGTTTTATGTGTTTCCGGTGATTAAAATTATATGGTGGTGTTCTCCAATCTTCAGTGGTTCTAGCGGTGCAATATTTGAATACACGGATTAGCGTTGTGCTTCGGTTATAACGTTCTGAGTGCTATATCGTATATCATTCCTATTAATCGATTATTGTGTTCATAGTGAAAGGTTAGTGCTCAGAATTAATTCATATACAACAGAAAGTAACATATAACGAAAGGTAAGGCACTTTCTGGTTTTGCTGAAAATGAAATCAGTGCTGAAGCAACAAGAATTCAATTAAAAAAATTATGACATGCTATTTAAAGAAGAACCTGTTTTAATGCACATTCTATAGTATGTTGTCTTTTGTATAGTTTGCAAAAAAGGTTAATAATTTTAAACAATGTATAAAATGATTATGCTAATCTGCTATTATCCTAAAATGCAGAAACTAAAAATGTGTATATACGACCGCATATGATAGAAAAAATAGTGTTAAGGAAACATTAGCATTACTATGAAATATTGTAATCTATAATTACGTGATATATAATTGTGTAATATAAAAAACACTAAATATTTTTTTATTGAAAAGCAAATTGCAGTTTTATTACATTTCGTTTGGTATCTTTTCTTCCAAACACTGTGAAATTCGCGTTTTTTTAAATATTGCCGTTATGTATGTTCATTAGATTATCTCAATAAATGAATGTTGGAAATAAGGTTTTATATATTTTTTAAATTTCAGTAAATTCTATTTTCTTCGCTTACTTCTTATGTGCTTGTGATAACAAAGAAATTCATAATAAATAGAAACAAAAACCTTTCAACGTGTGCTATTTAAGGAAGAGCTTACTTTAATGTACTTAGCTTACTATCGTATACTATATTATTTAAATTATTTCTGTACAATATCAAAAGAAAAATTATTGATTATTAAAAGTACATGAAATAATCATTGTAATCTACCTTTATTCTAAAATGTAGAAATTAAAAATAAGTAAATACATTTACATATGATCGAAAGAAATGGTACTGAGAAACAGCAGCATTACTAGTAAATTTTGCAATCCATAATTACTACACTTTTAATTGCTTACGATTTAAAAAACACAAACATTTTTTTATTAATTGGAAATTTTAGTTCTGTTACCTTCCGTCTGCTATTTATACTTTCAAACACTGCTGGTTCATGTTTTTTTCTTAAATGGTGCCATCATGTATGTTGTTTGTTAGGTTATAATTTCCTTTTATATATGAATATGGGAAGTTTTTTTTTAGTTATTGGATTTAGGTTTATATTTGTTTGAAATATTTATAATCACATTTGTTAACTACTTTATACAGTAGTTAACAAATTTGCATATCTTGGAGATATAGAAGTTAATGGTTATATTTTTTACTATGAAACGCAAATAAATTTATATTTGAGTTCAGGTAAAATACTGATTATGTTACCTTAAGAACCGCTTCCTAATTTATCATGACAGGAGCAATTTTGAATGTCTCTGAGATTTAACAGAAATAAGTGTGATAATGTTGTTATAATTAGAAACGCTCTTTTTTACGGACATATATAGCTTTACCTTTATTTATGTCTGATTGAGTTTTATTTACTTAAAACTTACTATTATTGTTATATATTTATAGTAACCAATTTCATAATTACTCTCACTTACATACTAAAGGATTAAGGGAAAAAAAATGATGAAATCCTAAATAATCGTAACTTAGAATTTAAGTTATTAAAAAAATACAGTTTAAAGTACTGAAAATAATTAAGACTATTATTAATTATGCATATTTAGTCTAAAGAGAAAAAAGTGCGTTATCTCCTGCTTTTCTGGAAATAATAAAATATTTAAACTTTAGAAAAATACAAGGAATACAAAATTTTAAGAAAGAAGAAAAATACATTAATTATTAAGCTTATTTTTCTGCATAAATCAATATGTAACACAAGGACATAATAACGACGTTTTCACAACTGTTGCAAAAAGGTCGAATTCTGCGAACATTTAGGCGTCGTTAAGACATCGTGATACAATGCTTTCACAACCAAAATATAACCTGAGAAAGACGCAATAACGACGTCTATGCGACAGAAACGGCATCTGCAAAGACGTAATATAGACATCTTTGCAGCGGTTGCAAAACAGTGGAGTTTCGCGGACATTTGGGCGTCTTAAATACGACATATTGCAACGTTTTTGCAATATGACCCGCGACGCGTTTGCATCGTCATTATGACGTTGCCGTACTCCTTGGGTTCTGATGCTACTGCCAGTAAGCTGAGATAAGTCACATGAACATACAACATAGGATCGAGCGTTAAAAACGCTGAAATCGGATAATTCGATCGACTTTCAAATCTCAGTAAACAGACTGGCTACACTGGAGTTATCGTTGTTTTTCCCATGTGTAACTTGAATATGAGATTTCCTTTAAACGTTCTTCATGAAGTCATCCTTTCCCTTAGACAAATAGCTCTCGAGTGATTTGCAATAATCTGAATTTTGTTCAAGCTTATTTCACTCACACATTACAGTATAATTTTCGCAAGGGTTTAGATATTAGATTGTAGAGACAATAGGTTAATTGAGAAAGGCAAAAAGATGAAAAACTAACAACGCCTTCGCCGGGAATCGAACCACGGATCTCTGAAATACCGGCCCAGGGTACAGAACCACTACACCACGAAGAAACGCTAGGAAGGCGGGAGAAATACCTTATAAGATTAACTTTCTTATCACTATTTTCTGAGCAAATTGTTGAAAATTAATTTCTAAATGAGAAATTTATACAGTCAAAAATAAAACTAACAATAATTTATAAAATATCGAATCTAATTATGTCTGGGAAATTATGAATGGATATTTTACAATAAACAAGAAACTTGTCTTTGCCCTTCATGCAGGCTTAGCTCTGCTCCTTGTGCCATGTTTCTGATATTTCATTGAAGCTTTGCGTTGTCTTATCAATACCATTTGTTTCGGTGGTAATATTCTATCTCAAAACCTACACTGCACATTTAAGGACACTAGATGACACATTTTGAGACAATATCAGTTTTTTTTTTTTTTTTTTTTTAAAGAAAGTACCTTAACGAAAGTTCTGAAGTATGTAATAGCATAACAGAGAAACACGTCTTAAAAAATTCACCGTAAAGACAATTTTTTTCCTTTTCTTTTAAAGCAATTTTCCTTCGGATGAAGAGAGATATGTGCTATTCGCTGTCGAACTGATTAAGTTTTATTTAAAACTGTAGGCCAGCCTAAGTTTTTTTTCTCGCTTATTTTTTATGGAACTATAGGTTCAATTGTGCCTTCAAGAAGAGAAAGGACATATTCAACATTTGTTGTAAAGGTTATTGTCGCTCATAGGTTCTTCGTAATCTTTCGTGTGAACATTGCCCCAAAACTTAGAGAATGATAAACTGTGGATATCTTTATTTTTTTTCCAAATGAACAAATAATAAATTTAAAAAAATAATAAAAAATCTCAAAGGTTTTCAAATTATAAATTACGTCCAAAGAGGCATTTTTTTAACTTTTTCTGTGTTACCTTTATTTATTTATTATCATGCTCTTTGCACTTAAACCATAAAATTCATTTCAACAGCAATATCGCAAAATAATTTTAAAATGAGCATATCTTTAGAATTTCCCATACACAGTTCCGCGTGCTCGTATTAAAAAGGTTCCCCCTCCCTCACGTAGCATGTTGCCATTGCTCGCTTTTAAATCGTTGAGTTTGTTAATCAAAATTTCGTTAAAGTTTTACAAAATATGAAACCGATAATAAAACAAATTTCAAATTTGGTCTTCCAGATGCCCATATTCGCAGTAGGATTACGTCATTAAAAATTGGATGGATCTAGGTACCGTTGTTTTATCCCAATGCAAGAAACATGCATATATTTATGCAGATTCTTCATTATTTAATTTCTTCAAATATAATGCAGGACTCTAACATTTAGTGGCAACAGTTTGAAAAGTGAAACAGACATTCAGAGTGATTCAACGCAAAATCGCAAAACGAAAACAAATCTCCTTCAGAGGCAAAACCCCTTTGGACTAAAAACATTAATTTTATATAAATTACCGATAATTTACATAAAGTAACTTCCCATACTAAAAAAGGTAAATGTTTCAGTAATGATTTAAAAACAGCCGGCTCTTACTCACGTTACAGATGGGAAAGAACATGTTTGCTCACAGTAATTCAAACCCGGGTCGAACTATCATCATTCAGCGTTTTAACTGCTCGACCTCTGGTAAGCCGAAAGTATAAACGGAAGTTATGATCAAAAATAGCATAAAGAACTTCTGTATTTTTGCATAGAATTTCGCTTACAGAATTCAAATTCTAAAAGTTAGAAGTTATAATCTAAAAATTTATAAGTAGATAACTAATTAAAATTGTATTTTAAGTATTTGTTTATTCCTTAAATTTACTATGAAAAATTTAAATTAGTGAAATTCTGAATTTAACCAAAAAAATGTTTTTTAATCTTTTCCTTTTTCATTTCAGTGGAAACTTCTTTCGCAAGCTACTAAGCGATACGAGTTTAATATCAATTGTAACTGAAATAACGTGCACAATTCGCTAGTCTTTAAGCAGTGATACAGCCTCGAAAACATGAATTGTTACTCTCGCTTTAAAGCAAAATGCATGTTACAAGTATAAGAAGCTATTTTCTTTCTTATGCAGTTAAGGTTTTCGCGTTCGTATAGTTTCCATTCAAGTTTCAGTATCTTTCAGTGCATAATTTCGTTGCATCAGTTATATAGCATTACAAAATTATCTGATCATTAGACCAAAATGTATCAAGAAACAAAATGCAGAAAATCCTGCTTGAATGGGTAGACTACGTGGTAATTACATAGTGAATTTTCTATTACCTCCTCATATTACTGAATATTCTTCTACATTTATGTGCATAATAAATACACTACGCTCAAGAGCAACAATCGCTCATGATTTTCCTTACAATATTTCTTACCTTCTTCAACTATTTTTTCACAGTTTAGTTTCAAGTTAAAAATGCTTTTTACAAATTCCTGACCAATTATTTGTTAAACTTTTACTTTGTCTTGCCCATTCTTATTTCGGAAGCACGAAAGCTCATGTTAAAATACGCAAATCAGACAACACGGAGAAGTGACTCTCTATAAATTCTACGCATTAATTGCAATAGATAATTGAGCAAATGAGCTCCTGTTGAAGTGAAATGTTGCAGAGTAAAATTCTATTCTGCGCTGTTGCTGCGGATTAATTTTGAGTGGCTATTAGTTGCAAGTTTGAGCGACGTATAATTTGAAGCAAGTATAAGCTGATGTATGATAACTGCTGAATGTTTACTGTTTAGAATATAGATAGGTTTACTGAAGTTTAAGGTGCTCACTTCGAATAATATTTATTTATTTGCCAATTTAATCTGAGTATCTGTTATTTGTAGGTTTGTGTAATGTATAACTTGACACTGTTAAAATTTCAGTTCAATATTGCACCATTTAATGGTTAAAAGTAAGAAGTGGCGTTGAAACATGGGTTCACTTGGTTTTAGTCAAATCACTCAAATTTTCACCTTTCTTATGTAATAAATTGCAGCCAATCAACGCAAAGCGTTCAACGCAAGCCTGATTTTCCCATGTTTTGAAAGTGTAATTGCGGCTGTTTGCGTGTGTTTTCAGTGTGCGGCGGCTGTTTTCATGTCAAAAGTTTATTAGATAATTACAAGGGACGTATATTTTTTTTATTTACCTTCCATAACTCTGTTTTGATTTATGTATGTGTTTTAATGAAATGTAACATACAAAATGACTGCTAAAACCTATTTGCAGTAATTTTTAATGATTTTGTTGGAGTGAACTGCGTTAGGGCTAAAGCACATTTTCACCATTTTGTTGGTATTACTATAATTAACGCAGTTGAACTCTGAAAAGAGATCCCCGAGTAATCCTAGATAAAAACATTGTTCATAACATAATATGTATTTCTGTAAATATAAATAATATACTGGTTGCATTCGGAAAGGAAAACATTTAGGATGCTTTTTCTACATGGATATAATACTCCGACAATATACAAATGAATTAATGAAGAATCTGCATTTATGTATGCTCCTCGAGTTGTGAGAAAACGACTGTACCTAAAGCCATCCAATTTTGTATAACGTAGTTCTCCACCCGAACATATGCTCTTGGAAGCCCGAATTTTGAATTTTGTATTTCATATTTTGTAATACTTTAATGAATGTTTTGATTAACAAACATAAGGACCTGAAAGCGAGCAGGAGCAGCACTGCACGGAACGAACACTTTTATCTCGAGCACGCGACTGTCTGTCAAAAATTCGAAAATAAAGCTGTTTTTAACTATTTTGTTATGTTGTTGTTGAACCAGGAATTTTAAACATAAGCTGCTGTGCTGCTTTTAAAATTTTTTAATTTTGCTGTTGAATAGTATATGGCGTAAGTGCAAAAAAAATGATGCTTAATAATAAAGCTGAAAAGATCAAAATAAATGAATTAGCAGGAATGAATGCAACAGCAGATTAGTAGACTGCAAATTCAGCGAGAGTGTAAAACACCTTAACATATCCTTTTGGCCAATCGTTAAAATCTTAAAACTTGTGGAATTTTATTTTTTACGTAACCTAAAAATTATTTTTTATTTGAATAATTCTAACCAGTTCATTTAATTTTACTTTCGAGACATCCATTCTTTAATTCAAATAATATGCAGCGAGCTATATGTTCTATACCGTTTACGGAATTATTTTAGGCAATCTTTAAGTGGCTATACGTCAAAAAAACAAAAAATTGAATTAAATATTTATCTTTACTGTTATTTCAATATAAAAGATAACAGTAACAAAGCTAAAGATAATTTTCAGTTTAAGTTCTCAAAATATCATTTTTTGGTTTGTATTAATAAATGCGTATGCAGCTGCTCAACTTTTCTTTTTATTATTTCAAATTGCTGCAATATGCAAAGCATATTCTTCTTCCAGGCTGTTATATTTTTGAAAATTTGCTACTTCATTTACATTGCGAATAGTGCTTTTTGCGCAATGACCTCACTTTATCAAGAGCTCCCAATGTGATCGGTACTGAACTCCTGGGAGTCGTTGAAATTTAATTGGGGACCAATAATTAACTGATCATCCAAAACCAAATATGCAGTGGCAATTAATCAGCATAGTCAAGATTTCATTAATTATAAAAACGTACATGTGTGCTAAGTTTTAGATTTTAAAAGTCATACGAGAGAAATATCCCGAAATAAATGTTGCTACCGAACTAAAGTTGCCTTTTCCCTCTTCTAGTATAAGTAAGTTTGAGTCAAGTCAGTAATTTACTATGAAATTTTACCGCAGTTTCTTCCATTCCTGGCAAATTTCACAAGCTCGTGTTTTAAAATTAAGTTTAAGGCAAAAAATATCACGATTTGTTAAAAAAAAATTGTTGCAACTTGGAATACAACAAAAAAGAACGCATACAAAAATGGCAGCGTTGCTTGATTAAAAGATTATGAGCATGGTTGCCAGAAGAATGGTTATGCGCATGGTTGCCTATTTGCACATTATTTGGCACATTCTGAATATTTGGCGATTTCTACTAAGGTGATTGCGTTAATACGTAAACACCTATATGAGTAGCTTCATGTTGTTAAATTTATTAAGCAGAATGTAAGTGACATAACTTATTAATATATCCTTACATGTATGTCTCTGCAACATTCAGTATAAAATATTTTAAGTGTTTAATTTTCTTATGTAGCAGTTATAAAAAAAATTGTCTATGTTGATATAAATGTATTCTTCATTAAAGTTTTGCGTTCATAATTTTAGCCTTATGTTTTTCCACTAACTTATTTTATACTAAATGTTTACGTTTCTACATAACATGTTACCAAGGCATATACTTAGAAGGCAGAAAAATGTAATTTGCTTTTGAAAAAAATAGATCGATTGGATTAGCTTTGCAAAACTTCCTTTTTTCCATAAGTACATACAGCTTGCATTCTGTCATGCTTCATTGTAGGGAATCCTCCCTTTTATCTATTAACTAAGCGTGGAGGAACCTAGTGAACTACTAAGCGAATAATCACTTAAGTCCAGAAACAGAAACGTAAAACTTTATTGCTCACAATAAAGATGTACAGATGATCCCTTTCTCAGAACCTACAGCAAAGCCTCCACTTGGGCTTAAACTCAAAAATGTAAAAAAGAAGAACTTAATTAATGACTAACTAAGGAGATTTAGCCGAAGCTAACAGAATTTCTAGCTAGTTGGCCCCTAATATTAAGTTAGCTAGCGAATCTATCAAGGTCACGTAATACGGCCAAGCGTAGTAACACCTTAGAGAGACGTAGCCAAAAGGCAAACTTGCGCTATTCAGGAAACCTAATTTTCTCTCCCGAAGTCAGTGGAACTTCGACTTAAATACTATCTACTACTCATTTGCATGTAACTCAATTCTAAAAGCTCATTCTGGTAAGGAACTGTAAGCTGAAATTAGAAGAGATAGAAAGGTGTGACAAACTTCAAATAACTGTTACAAACTTAGATAAACCTTACGTCATAATGTATTTTAACTTACCATAAATGAAAAATTACCATGTATAAAATTTTAAAATATCTTGATGGTTTAGTATTTTGTGCTAAAAATACTTTTGAGTAAAACTTGTTTTTGTATGGGGAGGGAATAAGTGAAACTACACAAATCTTGGCAAACACTTCTACAAAATCTCCAAATTTTAACAGGTTATAAGGGTAAGTATTGTGGAAAGCGAATAAAAATAAGAACTATGCATGAAATATTTTTTTATATTTAATTGTAATCAGCTAAATATTCGTTAATTACACTGTAGAGTTCCTTACTGTGGAATTCTAAGTTACTGTTGGAAGTGAAGAATCTTAAGAACTGATAAGCGAATAATCGCTTGAGTTCTTGTGACAGGAAACAACAAGATAGAAGGGTAACATAACCCTTTATTAGTCCAACTAAAGTTTAACAAAACTCCGTCTTGGAGTGTACAATAAAGCCGACACTTAGGCTTGAATTTAAGAGACTAAGAATTAAATTAAACTAATCTTTTTAACTAGAGAGGTATAGTCGAAGCTATCAAAATTCTAACAGAGTTGGCCCCTGAACGTTAATAGACTGCGAAGCTATCAAGGGCCTAAAGTACGACCGAGCGTGATAATAGCTTACGAGACAGTAGCCTAAAAAGGCGGACGCGTGCATCCAAAATACCTGGTATCTCTCTCACTAAGACCAAAGAACTTCGCGGTTAAATACCGCTCTTCCTCATTACGTATTCAAACGTGATTCTAAAACTACCTTCTGGCCGGAAGTGGTTAAGTTGAACTTAAGAATCGATTGGAAAGGAAATTTAACTAAAAATTTAACTGTTAATAAAATTAACATAATCCTTACAATACATTAGGAACAGTGTATAATTTCACTTTTACGGTGGGAGCAATTTCCCTCTTGTGTTTAAATATGGAGAGCTTAACTCTTTTCTTGCAGCTGTGTATATATACATAGAACAGCAAATCGATATAGGTAAAAGCTATGATTTACTTGTACTGTTTAAAGAATGTTGCCCCCCCCAAAGTCCTGCTATGCTGCCTCAACGTGGCGGGGGGTATCACTGGGCGGAACGAGCGAAGTACGTCGGGAGCATAGCTCCTGGTGGGGCCACCCTAGGCGTGAAGGCCGTTCCAACATGCCCAGCTAAAGCATAGCAGGTGAAGAACCCTCAGGGGATTGCCGTCTTAGTGATCGGGTGTCACACTCCCGGGGCCCCAGTGACCTTTCCCCCTCTTTCTTTCCTCTCCTCTTGTCTAGCTCTCTCTCTCACCTATTTCTCTCCCTTGTGGTTTCCTCTACTGGAGGTTGGGGCTCACTGTGAGATGCAGCTACTACTCTGGTTTCTGTTTCACCATAGTGAGAATACCGCCTATGCGTTTGCCGTGCATGGTGATCCGTAGGGTGGCAAAGGAGGATCCTGGCAGTTGAGGGGCGAGGTACTGTCCCCAACACGCTGCTTTGGCCTCTGCTTCTACTTAAAAGGGGAGGCACTTAGCTGTCCTCGCTAGTGTCAATCGGCTGGTCACTAGTGCTATTGGTCAGTGGCTAGGGGATAAGCTCTCGGAAGTCTCCGCTTTCGGGAAAGCCGACTGTGGGGCTTCAGTTTGCGTATAGGCCCGGCTAGCCCTAACACAGGGATCTGTGTTCCCTTGTTGGGCTCCATGGTGGGTGGGGCGGTCGGGCTCGAAACTTTCTCTCTTTTCAATATGAAAACTTTAACTTTTTCTCCTAACCATATGGATACGAAAAATTCTGGAGCTGCTAAAAGAATTTGCACTTCGACCTTAGTTAGCACAAGCAAATGTCCAAAGTTCTTAGTTATTACTGGTCAGCTAGAAAATTTATCACCATTCTTCATCCATAAGCATATTGTGGCCTCAGCAGGCGAGGCAAAACATATAAAAAAGCTCCGTTCAGGATCTCTGCTCATCGAGACTACATCTGATGCACAATCTTCCTCTCTCCTAAAAATGACCAAAATGGGGGAACATTCTATTACTGTATCCCCACATAAGTCTTTGAACACGTCAAGAGGTGTCATTTCGGAAATAGACTTGATATCAGTCTCTGAGGATGAACTTTCAAAAGAACTCGCCGAGCAAAATGTGTGTGGGGTCCGCCGAATAAAAGTCTGTAGAGACGGGCAACTCGTCAACACAAAACATCTTATTCTGACTTTTTCATCTCCAGAGCTACCGAAAGCCATTAAGGCAGGTTACCTGAATTGCCCCATCAGACCTTACGTGCCGAACCCACTGCGCTACTTCAAGTATCAACGGTTTGGCCATGCGAAGGCCGCATGCCGGGGAAACCTGGCATGTGCTCGCTGTTCTGCAGGTGGTCACGAAAGTCAGGAATGTGTAGCTGATCCAAAATATGCAAACTGTCATGCCGATCATCCAGCATACTCACGAAACTGCCCTAAGTGGAAAGAAATACAGCATATTAAGACTACAAGAAAAATCTCCTATCCTGAAGCTAAGAAACTTTTTAGCACGGGTCAGTCAAAAGCAAATGTCTCCTATGCACAAGCCACTAAATCATATCGGTCAGCAAGTACACAAACATCACATAGCACACAGAAGAAGACACCTGAACCAAAAACAAATGACAAAGGAAAAGTTTTTCCTCTACCTCCTCCCAAACAGACAATAGAAAGTCGAGAAATAAAAACACAAGAAACAGAGAGTTCAAAAAAGAAAATCAAAAGCTCAAAAAAGAGAAGCTCAAGCCGAAGCTCTATTGAAGGGATCTTTTCAGACTTTATCGAATCTGAGATGGAAAGAGATGGAGGCAGAGATCTGTCGAAAAATGTTCTACCTCACAAAACAAAGAAACAGCATCGAAGCAATAAACATTCCTAATGGCTACTCTCATTTCGTGGAACTGCCGGGGCTTCTATCAGGGTATTGACGGCATTAAGCAATTTATTAATAAATATCGACCTATTTGTATAGCTATACAAGAGACATTCTTCAAACCTGGTAATTTTGCAAAGCTACGTAGATACTCGATGATAAGAAAGGATAAGACATTCAGTGAACGCGCAAGTGGTGGTGTCTGTCTACTTACCTCAATTAATTGCCCCTCAAGTGCCCTCCCTTTGGATACTCCTCTCCAAGCAATTGCAGTACAGTTGAGCATTCGAACACTGACTACTGTTTGCAGTATTTACATCCCGCCTAATGAGAACGTTAATTTAAGAGATATAGAGGATCTAATTGCCCAACTACCAGCTCCGTTTATTCTAGTCGGTGATTTCAATGGACACAATCCCTTGAGGGGTAGTAAAGACACAAACCCACGATGGAAGCAAATTGAACAGCTACTCCACGACCACTGTCTCTGTATCCTCAACAACGCAGAAAGCACTTATTTTCATCAGCCAACAAGGACCTTCCATTCCATTGACCGTGCTATTGTTTCTCCACAGCTTTTGCCATTTTGTTTCTTTAATGTCGAGAATTATCTATATAATAGCGATCATTTTCCTATTATCATAAGCATTACAGGAAATAGGAGTGTTTTTATACCTAGAACACCACGCTTTTTGCTTTTGAGCCGACTGGGACTCTTTCATACATTATGCTCTTTTCACTGAAGAAATAGTAAAGAATGTGCACATTGATCAGGCTGTGAAGATCATTACAGATAAAATTATTCAAGCAGCTGATATATGTATAGCAAAAACGTCGGTAAAACAGCCAAAATACCCAAAGCCCTGGTGGAATCCTGAATGTCAGGATGCCATCAGAAAACAAAGGAAAGCTTGGAGCATTTTTCGGCGATATCCTTCAGAATCAAATCTCATAATATTCAAAAGGGCTAAAGCAAAAGCTCGGCAGGTGCGAAGGAAAAGTCAGAAGAATTCTTGGATCTCGTATTATCTTCGATTAGCTCTTCAACTTCGAGTAAGAAGGTCTGGGAGAGAGTCCGGAAAGCGTCCGGTATCTACAGCGTCCGGTATCTACAAAGAGCACACACTTTCCATTTTAAAGACAAGTGGTGAAGCAGTTACTAGTAGGGAAGGAATTGCCAACGCTATTGGACAGAGTTTCTCAGCCGTCTCACACAGTAGTAACTACCCTCTTGAATTTCTTTCCGCAAAAAAATGCATTGAAAAGCAATTAATTAATTTCAAATCTCCCAATACTGAACCATATAATCAGGATTTTACTGTGCTTGAACTGAAAAGAGCTCTGTTGCAGACAAAAAAATTCATGTCCTGGTCCAGATGATATTGCCTATCCTATGCTGAAACATCTTCCTTCCAAGTCATTGGCAGCCATCCTCTTTCGCTTTAATAGAGTATGGAAGGAACAAGTCTTTCCAAATGCCTGGAAAACAGCTTTGGTCATCCCCATTGTTAAACCGGGAAAAGACCCTACTAATCCGTCAAATTACCGCCCCATCGCTCTAACTAGCTGCCTCTACAAACTCTTTGAAAAGATGTTCAACACTCGTCTGGTCTATTATTTAGAGACAAATAATTGTATCTCCCCTTATCAGAACGATTTTAGAAAAGGAAGAGCAACTGTCGATAATATCCTACTCTTAGAAACAGGTATCCGTACAGCGCAATCATTATGTTTCCATTTTCTTTGATATAGAGAAAGCCTATGATACCACCTGGAGATACGGTATCCTTCGTGACCTATATAGCAATGGTTTACGAGGAAACATGCCGATATTCATCAGACATTTCCTACAGGATGAGAAGTTTCATGTGAAGATAGGCGATACACTTTCTGACATGTTCCATCAAGAAGAGGACATTCCGCAAGGAAGTGTATTAAGTGTTACATTATTTAGTATAAAAATTAACTCTATTTTGAAACAACTGCTTCCAGCAGTCCAGGGCATGCTCTACGTCGATGACCTGCAAATCAGTTGCCAGGGAGAAGACCTGAAAGACATAGAGTGTAAACTGCAGACATCTCTCAATAGAATTCTTAAATGGTCGCAGGAAAATGGTTTTAGATTCTCTACTCAAAAGACTGTGTGTGTAAATTTTTGTCGAAAGAAAATTCCTCACCCTGACCCCTAACTTTATCTGCAAGATGTGCTGATTCCTGTAGAAAAGGAAATAAAATTCCTAGGAATGATATTTGACCATAAGCTTACGTTCCTTCCCCATATTACCTATCTAAAAAAGAAATGTTTAAAAACTATGAATATTCTGAAAGTACTGTCAAATGCTTCTTGGGGTGCTGATCGAGGCTCAATGCTTCTTTTATATAGAGCTCTCATTCGTTCGAAACTAGATTATGGATCAATCATTTATGGGTCGGCAAGGCCTTCAGTATTAGCCAAACTTGATCCGATACATCACCAAGCACTTCGGATATGCACTGGCGCCTTTAGAACTTCTCCAGTGGAAAGCTTTTATGTGGAAAGTAACGAGACCTCCCTGCGGTTAAGACGTGAAAATCTTTGTTTTAAGCATTATTTCAAAGTCTTATCACAAACCGAAAATTCTACACGGTCAAAATTGCTTAATGACCAATACTCCCGTTTATATCAGGCACGACCATCATGTGTCCCATCTTTCTGCTTGCGGATGAGTGCTTTGGTGGAGGAGTATAATTTGTCTAATATATATATACAGGTGGAGGATTTTTTTTTGGAATTCCTCCCTGGGAGGATTGGAGAATCCATTCTCTGGATACTTTTCGACACTGGAGTAAATCACAAACTAACGAAATCATCTACAAGCAGATTTTTTTTAACATAGAAACAAATATAGGAATTATATCCCTCTATATACAGACGGATCAAAATCCCAGGATCATGTTGGCGCCGCTTTCGTCACAGAGAAAACAATAATAGGGGTTCGATTACATACAGTTTGCTCTGTGCTTACTTCCGAGCTTACTGCAATCCATCTGGTTTTGACTTGCCTTTCAAAACAAAAGTACATAAAGTTTATTATCTACACAGATTGCATGAGTGCCTTAATGTCGTTGGAAAATCACGCTCAATGTACTCATCCAGTTGCAACCAGAATCCTGAAGTTGAATCATTCTTTAAAAATTCGGGGATACCAGATTCTTTATTCGTGGATCCCTGGACACGTTGCCATTAAGGGGAATGAATTGGCGGATATTGCAGCTAAAACTGCAACCACAATGTACAATCTTCAGATTCCACTAGCAGATATCAAAGGGTTTGTGAAATTCTCAGCAAATGGCAGAAGCAATGGGATGACAAAGTATATAACAAGCTGAGAAATGTAAAAACCACCATTGGATACTGGCCATGTATGGCTAATAGAAGGGAGGATGTCCTCTTGACTCGACTGAGAATTGGCCATTGTCGCCTGACCCATGAGTATCTTCTGAAGGGAGAAGAGAATCCCAGCTGCCCAAACTGCAATGCAGATCTGACAGTCCATCATATCTTGGTGGAATGCCAGAGTTTTAACTATTTTCACCAAAAACATTTTAATTGTTGTTTTTAATTGAAAAAATACATCATCGTAATTTGTTTCTGTTTTTAAAAGATATTGGCTTTTATAATAGACTTTAACCTGTTTTTTAAAAGATATCAGCTTTTGTCATAGATTGTAATCTGTCTCTTTTTACCTTTTTTTTTTACAAATTAAAGTTGAAAGTTGGAAGTTTTTACAAATGACTAATTGCATTGTTACCATATGTCTGGCGCAGATAACCTTGACAGGTTTTGTGCCAAATTACAATAATCCAATTCAATCCAAAGAATGTTGCCAAGAAAAACTGTAATAAATTATTTGAGTTCAGTTATATAACATGATAAAATTATATGACACTCAAATTAACAATTATATAACATATAAACAAGAAAGTTGATTGTTTACACATTTTCACATGAGGATGTAAAATAAACTAAGAAACTTGCATGAGAATGATTTAAGAACGTTGCATGAATATGCTATATCTGCTTTTTCTAATGCAAGCAGGATATATTTGGCGTTATTAAATAACAAAGGTAGTAATAATAATTGATGCGATTTAATTTAGAAGTGAAGGTACTGTAACGTCGTGCATTCTTTGCTAACAAAAAATGCACGCGACGTTGAAAGACTGTTTATGAATTATTAATAAGTATTTTAAAGTATTACAAAATCAGAACAAGTGTATAGAGAACCCTTTATTAACCCAAATAAAGTTTAATAGTCAGCACCAACTCGCGCTTACAGAAACCAATATTTTTGACTTAAATCAAAAGGTAATGAATGAATTCAAAATTGATGAAGTTGAAGTATAGCCTAGCGGCTTCACATTTTAACTATGGCGCAAGCTGACTCTGACCGGCGTCGGCGTAAACAAGCCTAATAGGAAGAGTAACTCAAAGCCGCAGAATTCTAATCGCTAGAGAAGGAAATTCAGCAACGTGGTCTTCAAGCAGGCAGAAAGCGCTTTGATTTCCCCCTCCAAAACCTTCCTTTATATATTTTCTTTTCACTTAATTTGAATATCGCGCGTGCTGAAAATTTGCATTCTGGAAGGAAAATGAAATGGGCTTGATAGGAAAGCCGTTTAACTTAAAATAACTGGTTAGAAAATTAAAAGCTACTCTACAGTACATATATATCAAACACGAATTTTTATTGAAATTCAGCTGTTGAAATGGGCAGTTATATTTAAGATTACTTGTACTGATGCGTGAGGCATTCAATATTGTAAAAATATGTTTTATGTATATGTTAATATATTGGAAGAATGTAATTTAATGATACTGTTGAGTCCGTACGGGTTCGTAATAAACTGAATACACAAGTCCGATGAAAAGTGAATAAAATCACAACAAATAAAACAAAATGCTTACATTTCCTCAGATATTTGTGCAGTATTGAAAATTCTCACAGTGGTTACTACTAGTTAGTTAAATTGAGTAGTTAAACTACTCAAACGTTCAACAGAGCTTAATTCAAAACAGAGAAAGCTAATACGATTTCACCGCGAATTCGCTACAGTAAACAACAACTGTTTTCTAACCAAAACTCGAATTAAAAGGTTTTGATTCCGCTTTTACAAGCTTTTTAATCAGCACGAGCATAATCTGGTATTTTCTCGATTCCTCCCGAAAAGCAAAAGTGTACAATTACGAGATATCTATTTTTTAAATGCGCGTGTTCCTCTATTTTTAATTTTTCCGACGTAGCTTTCTCTTCAAATAAGTCGCGTGCACTGGGAAATGAAACAATAATTTAATAACAATTCTATTAAAATGGCAAACTAAATAAATCAATACAAAAACCGTGACAATACATATAATATGCTTTCATTCTCTCGTAACTGAGTCATAATCTTATGCTAATTAACCAAATTGCTGTGGTAGCTAAATTGTCAATAATTATTGTTAAAGGTATTTAGAAGTTGCAAACTGTTTACCCATAGCTTTAATGAAAAAAGAAAAAATACCGCAAAAAGAATTCATACCCATAACAGTAAATTAATAAAAAAATACCAGAAAAACGAGCAGCAGAAAATTGCTAATATGAAATTTTACACTCTAAGTTCTCAAATAATATCCTATACTTTACAGTTAATGGCAAATGTAATTATAATTAATGGTCTAATGTATTCTCAATTCGTGGTGTAAAAGAGTCCCAATTCATGGTTAAATATCTCTCCAAATTTATGGTTCAACATATTCCTAACTCATGGTTCAACATTCCCCATTCATGGTTCAACGTATTGCCAATTCATGGCTCAATATAACCAAGTAATGGTTCAACCGAGGCACCAAATAATGGAAGAATGATTCATTATTTCTCGATTGAAATTTTCGTACTGTGATTTCATAAAATTTTTAAGGTGATACGTACTTTATTGCTGAATTTATGCTGTTTAACAGTCAGGTTTATTGCGGCTTAAAGAGGTTCACACTGAACAACATCTACTTTTTGCGTTAGAAATTTTAAGTTCTACTTTTCACCAGTGAGGATTAATATAAATTTAGCAACTACTAGTAGTTTAAATTTAGCAACCTAAGTTATGATGCAAACATGTTAAATTCGGCTATTACTTCTTAAGTCGTGTTGTATCACAAGCATACATGAAAAGAATCGATGACCGGATGTCATGCGTTTTTTATGGTATAGTGTCATGCTTTTTTATGGTTAGATTGCCATGCTTTCTTCTAGTACAGCACAAAACACGTGTAGCTATTTAGTAGAAGATGAGAGTTCGATTCCCGGATAGGCCTCTATTGAATTTTCATAACATCTGTCAAAAACATTTACGGCCACATAACAACATCGGAGATAAAATATGACGGATGATTATTCGTCCCTAGCCTTACAAGAAATCCCGAGTGTGTCCTTGTGGTGTAATGGGTGGCTCCTAACAGGAACTGAAAGTTACGTGGTTTGATTTCATGGAAGGGAATCACTGGTTTTTCATGTTTCGTGCACCGAATAAAAAAATTATTATAGTCTCTGCCGTGGTGTTCAGAGATGTGATGGACGATAATTCGTCACCACTAAAGTTTGGCCGAATAGTTCTTTTCCCACTTCTCTAGCCGCTCTTTAAAGGGGGGAGGCCTATAAGGAGCTGCTCCCTTGCGTATCTTTATGCTGTAGTTGTTAGCAAACCTAGCAATAATCTGTTATTTTAAAATAGACACTTCAATGCTATTGCAAGCTTTCCCCCTCCGAATTGCGATTGTAACCCGTGTCGTCATAATCCCACAACATTCATTTTTCACGTCATTTGAGACAGCACTTGAAGTCAGTCTTCATTCTCGTGCCTCTCGTGAAAGAAACACCCTAAACGCGAATGAAGTGGGGGGGGAGTTAAACGAGTCGCCCTTTCTTTCTGTAGCTGCTGTTAATATAATTACGACTCAAATCGGGCGGTGGAAAATAGCCTTGAAGTTCCTATTTAAAGTAACAGCCTTTAGCAGCTGGAAGATCCATGATTTAATTTTCAGAGAAGACACACCTGATTTTAAACGTTTTCCCGCTTCAAGGGAAAAGGCTTAACATATTCTATAATTTGATTTTCTTGATTTTGTGTGGCCTTTTCTTCCCGTCGCTAGTTAATAGAAAATAATTAAGAAATTAACGGCATTCCTCCCATGTGTCTTTGTCATGTAGTGATCAGAATTTCCATTTAGCAGCTGAAAAGCCTCGAATTCGATTACCAGCAAGGGACTATTAATTTTTCAGATATGTGTTCACACAGAAAAAAAAAAAGTCCTCTAATGCATCTAAAGTGTTTTACTTCATTCAGTTACTAGGATAACTCATCGGAACTTAACGCCTAGCCTCATTTACTAGAGGCCAAGTAAAATTATTTAGCAAAGGAGTGTAAGTTAGAAACCTGAAGATTCTGAAGCCGCCCAGACGAGATAGTGATGACACTTAATGACGCACTGAAGGGCCCGGGTTCGAATTTCGAAAAAAATGTGGATGTTTGTAGGCATATACTGTCCCTGCGGCATGAGGGCACTCAAAATGCAAGGCGAGCCGAAATACTCTGGAGAGGTTGATTGATAAGGGATGAGGGAGTGGAAGACCCTAGGCTCACACCACAGGGCATTCTTCCTCGGAATTCCTGAAACAAGACCTGCTGATATTTAATGTGCTTACTTGAGTGCACAGGTGCCTCCTTTACTTCAACCTGCACTGTATGGTTAGGAAGGGTAACTGATGCATCCTTAGGATAAGGTTAGTTCAAAAAACCGTTTACTAAAAACTCAGTTACATAGTCAAGAGGGTCTTTTTAATCCTGACATGAATATACGCTAATCATACTAAGAGTAATGCGAATTAATGTGCTTATTCCTTACTATGAGAATTGTTTCTTCACAAGCAGGTCCATATTAATGTTCCCATCTTCGGGAACTTCAACGAAGAACTTCATTTAACGCAAGATATTTAATTATTTCATTCTTCGACTTAGAGCATTTATTAAAACGTATTTTATGAAAGTCATCAGAGGAGGATTTTCTAAGCACGCTTGCTTCTGCAACTATGTCAGAACTGTGTACTCTTTTCCTAGAAAAAGCTCAAATTGAATTCGCCTGCTCTATGTGTGGCTAACAAAATGAATGGTAAAGGAACTACTGATTGTTTCATCCAGGTTGAGAAGAGCAGATATTACAGTTTATTGACCTACAGTCCATTTCTAGAAAACGCGAAATGGTGCTTAAGTGGTGCTTGCACCCATCTGTAATATTAGCTTTGTTCTGAACCGCTTTATTGACATGCTAAAATGCAGAAATCTACAATAAGAACAGACTTAAAAAAATCGAAGTTGTCTATTAAAAACAATTACGTAAATTAATAATTATATAAATTTCCGAAGCATTTTTCCATTTCTATATGACTTAAATAAAACCTTTTAAACTTCTGTTTATTTGAGAATTTATTTGAAGAGTTAAATTTCAGTGAACCATTCAGGCCGGTTTAAATAATTTTGGAGTTCTTTTAAAATTAAATTCTCTCTATGGCATATTCAGAATATCATATAAGTTACTATCAGTAATACTTTTATTTGGAAATTAAAAGTACTCACTTACGTGATATATTTTGTATATTAAAAATTTTCAAAATTATGAAATTTTTCATAACCAGATAGAATATAAGCGTAGGAAAAAAACTTTGATGTAACACTTTCTTCCCTAAACTGCCTTGTCCTTTCTCCAACATAAAATTTCTTTTTTAAATTTCTACGTTTGGTATCAGCGAATCGAACAACATCCCTTAAACATGTGACGAATTTTTTTTTATAGTTTGTTTTAAATCCATTTACTTGGACGCTTCAGTAGCATACAGCGTTTCATTTATAAAGAAAATTTAAATACTGTGGTTTCTTCCGCTTACTTATGTTATTGAAATATAGTGGAAATACCTGTTTAGTTGATGTTGCTAAACTTCAGTGAGCCCGCTGTGATATAATTGCTTTCAACAAGTCATAAGATTCCTTTTGATTTCTATAATGTCTTAGATTGTACTTAGAGCATTTCTGTCTTTCTTCTTTAGTATCGAAAACATTTTCATAATTTACAAGTAACGAAAATAAGCAGTAGCTTTGATCATGACAGTTAAATTCTATGGAAATACACGGTTAGCATAAAAGATGTAGACGCTTTCAAAGTTTTATAAAAATTGGAGTTTTAATAATACGGCTGAAACACTTACACGGTTAAGAATATGTCTTGAAGTTTATAATGATAAATGTTCTTAGCGTGATTTTTTACTAAAACACAAATACAAATTTAGTTGTCATGTTCTTTCCAGACATGTTTCAACACGTCTATTATCAACAGTTGCAGCAGCTATTGTGGTGCGTTGTTTGAAATCATCCGAGTTCGTATGAACGGAAAAAACAAAATCTTGATCCTCGATGGCATCCTCCCATCAAGCAGTCATAAGGTGTTAATTCGGTACTTATTTGGGGCCTACATGCCACAGCCAGGTTCTGGTTTTCGAGCTGCCACTTCAGTGTCAAAGCAAATTCTTTTCCTTATCGTGTACAACAATAAAGAAATTTGGTTGTGCTTACTGGTTAAAGCACCCAGAAAGCTTTACTGCCTGTTTTTTGGCAACATTGCTCGACTGAGGTCAAAAGCGCTCAACTTCAAGGACTTGAGGTCTGTAAAATCAAAACAGAAGGTCATAAACCTGAATACTTCGTTTGTAAAAGAGAACTCAATGATAAAATCAAATGCTTTTAGATTTATAAGCATTTCACCTTTTTCTTTGAGGCTATCCATATGTTGCAACTCTCGTAGATGCTTTTTCTTCAAGTGCTGATACAATTAAAATGATAATAAAAATATTTCAAACTAAATAAGATAAATATTTAAGATATATTTAGTTTAAGAACAATTAATTTAACCAAAAATATCATTTTTTGATTTTATAGCAATGTGATAATGGGCTCTTTTTTACAAACCTATTTTACATTTGTCTTCCTGTTGTAGAGACATTAGGTTTTTTGGAAGTAGGAGACGTGAAAAATGTACAATGCCCTAGCCGATAGTCGAACCTGGACACCTCGAATACGCGCTGAGTGTGCTACTGTTACACCTCGAAGGAAGGAAGAAAAGAGGGGAAAATACCTTACATACTCCCCCTTTTAAACGGCGACTGAGGATTAAGGGACCCAGTCGCCAAATCTTGGTGGTGAAGAACCATCATCCACCACCTTTTAGTTCGGGCGCACTGTAGAGACATGAGCAATACCCTCACCGGGACTCGAAACTGGATCCCTCGAATACGCGCTGAGTGTGCTACCGTTACACCACGAAGTCATGTAGAAAGAAGGAAGAAAACACCTTGTACTGTAATTACAGCAAGAGGTGTAAAGGTACTCGTATTTAAGGAATCACATAAAGTCCCTTTGATTTTACATTATATGTAAATAATATGTAGCTTCTTGGGTTCTGAAAGTAGATTTCTATCAGATGAGCTGTGTGTCATACTGCTTTATAGCCAAAAATTAGTTAATCTTTCTCTTTGATCATTTCTTGATATTGACAGGTGTATGTTTGAACGAATATCTCTTCACTCAGCCGAATTATTTGTAACTTTAAATGTTAACTAATAGTCAAAATTTAAAATAGCATTTCAAAAGAAGATTTATTAAAATTCCTCTAATGATGAGCCTAACAGTGGCCAAGTCATAAGAGAAACGCTGATATTTTTACCCGGCTTCAAATCCCGGCGAAGAGGCTGGCGTAATGGGGATTTTCTGTATGTGTAACTTTAAATATGATCCAGTTTGCCTTAGAATGTCCTCCACAAAGTTATTTATCTCCTTTAGCAGATGGCTTTCGAGTGTTTTAGTACATTCTATTCCAGTTCAATCCTTTCGAGCTGAATTTATAATGATTTATTATTTATCTAATTAGTTTGTGAGATTTTATTATTTTGTCTGATGAGGAGAATAAATTATCCAGTGAGACAATTATTAATGGTTATAAAGATTTACTCACTGAAAATTAGATCTGGCTATTTTATTAGAGCTTATCGTAGATGTTATTGTGATGCGTTGTATATTAAAAAGTGGCCATTTTGCATTAAAGGTTCATTCAACAGGAAATGGCAACTTCCAGTGACCATCAAAACGTCGAATTTGAAACAAAAGCTGGAGCTCTGGCGCATGACTAGAGTTGTAAATTTTGTTCTATTAATGTTCTAATGTTGTTTAATATTCTGAAAAGATACCTTTTTAATCCATCCATTGCAGCAGCAGCGTCGATGTATTTCTTTCTTGATAAAAATTGATAACTCTTGCCACAATGGATACTTTTGAATTTTTTCTTTCTCGGAAGAGAAGAAAAATATTACTAAAACCAAGAAACAAAAGTAGAGCAAAAGCTTGAAAACAAATAGAGTCGAGAATATTTATTTAAAATGCGGTGAGTTTGAATTATTTGTCTTCAAAGCATTGAAAGAAAATGGAAATGCTTTAACGCTTTGCACACTGCACAAATTCATTCAAATGTGCTTATTTAGCATTCTGCACATTGCACATTCAAATGTGTTTATGTAGCACTTTGCACATTGGATAAATTGATTCAGGTTTGATATACAGCCGAAATTTTCATTTATTTACTTATTTATTTATTTGTTAGTCCAAAGGGGCTCTGTCCCTGAAGACTATTATTTTCGTTTTGAGATTTTGCGTTGAATCACTATAAATCAAGGAGGTTAGAATAGAAGGAGGGAAGGTTCAACTCAAACGGTGAAGCTTGGCGGCCATCTTCCTGTTATCACCGTGACTTGTGCAAGGAAGTCTGTCATTGTAACATTTTTTCCTTTTCTTTTTGAAGCATGTCAGCTTGTATTGCATATGGATGCACAAATAGATTCTCGAAAAAAATTCCGGGCATTATTTTTCACACGTAAGTATTCATTTTCTTTTTTTATGTAATATGACAACTATGTCAAAAAATATCACAATGTCATGTGGTTTTCTTTCCAGATGTTAAAAAAAGGACTTAAAATAGGTTATTTAATATAACTATAATCAAAATATATTAAATACATTTTAATGTTTCTGTTTATAGCTGGTATCTTCGTTCCTTAAGATACAATGCTATATGGTAGGATTTAAATTGTATAATTTGAACGTTTTAGTTAATTCGTTTTATAACTTTCATGAAAAGTAAGAAATCAATTGTTACTATTTTTATTAATTGTAAAGGTGTTAAATAAAGGAATGCTTTTCTTTATATATTAATTATTATTCATTTTTTTAAGTTAAGATAAACTGTTCTGTTGTTAAAAATTTTTTGCATAAACTTACAAATTTCTGAGCAGTATAGTGATAAAATTAAGTAAAATATTTACACAATCGAACATGTGGAAAGATGTATCCAAAAACTTATATAGGTGTATTTCTGTAATTCAACTTAATTAAAGGCAGTTTCTTTGAGATTAATAAATATGAAATGCGCATAAACTGAAATCAATGAATTCACATAAATCTGTTTTATTTTATTAAGATTTATTTTCTAACCTAAGCAAATCCGTGAAATATGCAGAAACATCATTTTTTAAAGGCTTTAATGTTATGCGCATGCATTTAGATTTCGAACTATTTCTTAATAATTTGCTGTACATAGTAAATTATGGATATCATCTTTATTACTTTAAAACAAAAATTCAACAATAGCGAGGGATTTCATTATAAATTTAACATATTTTTATCGGAAAATAAATGTACGGAACAGCTTAGAAACACGTACATGTCACTGCCGTAATGCAATGTTTTGAAGTCACAAACATGGACGCCGCTTGTTCGGCGGAGTTTCATTCCCCGATAGTGGAGGAAACTGCGAACCCTCCCTCCTTCTATTCTAACCTCCTTGCTATAAATGTCCTTTTCACTTTTCAAACTGTTGCCACCAAATGTTAGAGTCCTGCATTATGTTTTAAGAAATTAAATAATGAAAAATCTGCATAAATGTATGTATATTTCTCGCATTCTGATAAAACAACGGTACATAGAACCATCGGATTTTGAATGACCTAATCCTCCTACAAATATGGGCATGTGGAAGACCAAATTTGAAATTTGGAATTTGTTTTATTATCGATTTCATATTTTGTAAACCTTTAACGAATTTTCGATTAACAAACTCAAGGATTTCAAAGCGAGCAATGACAACACTCTACGGGGGGAAAAACATTTTTATCTCCAGCGCGTGAGACTGTCTATCGGAAATTCTAAAGATATGCTCCTTTTAAAATATTTTGCGACATTGCTATTGAGCTGAATTTTATGGTTTAAGTGCAAAGAACATGATATATAATAAATTAAAGTAACACACAAAACGTTAAAAACACGCCCCTTTGGACGTAATTTAAAATCTGAAACCTTTCAGATTTTTAAAAAAAATTTTATATTCATCATTTCTTTATTTTTTTCTTTATTTTAGTTCCAAATACGTCAAATTCGATTTTATTCTTTTTCTCTTCTACAAAACTACAGATAAGGCGAAGAAGAACACCGTAAAGTGCTGTTTGGTATTGAGAAAAGGAAGCAAAATAGGAATCCTGTAAAGGTTCCCGAAGTTCCTTTCATGTTTTTGCAGTTCAAAACCGAAATATGTCTTTCACAATTTCTGAATGCTTGAATGTATCTTGAAGTAGTCTATTTATGGAGATAATTCTCTATTGTGTACCTTCGTCAGAGCTAGGAAAGAATATCAATTATAAACGAGCTCCTTTTCTGCCGTTGAGACATTGAGAAAAGAGTGGAGACCGTGAAACTTACGAACTCTGCGAGAAAATAATCTTCAAAGATTTACGACAGATTCAAGAAAGACTCAAGAATAGTGAGAAAAGTAGCGTCATTACGTTCGAGCATCTGTCAATGTTTAGACGAAATTTGAAAAATGCATGAGCTTAAGCGATGTAAATAAAATTTGCTATTAGAAAAGAACTTACAAACTTGTGTTGACAATATTCTTGATTGAGTGTTCTGAAAGGCTTTGTATACACAGAGGAAATGTGCGAAGTATATTATTCAGCAGTTTCAATGCTTCAATATACCACCGATAAGCATTTATAATTTTTTTCATGTCTAACAATGCACTTATGATAAATTTCTTTTGAAACTTTTTTTTCATTTGAATTGACAACAAAATAGTTGTCAATTCAAATGACAGCTATGTTTATTTAATCGGTGTACTTATGTCGTGTGTGTACTACTGCGCATTTACTGATCGTATGGCAAAGCACATGAGAGCTATCTCCCTAACACAGAAAATGATCTCTGGCATTGAGGCTAGCTGTAATTTTGCTTTCATTGACGGACACTGCTTTAAAGTAGGAAAACATGAAAAAATTATCCAACATGAATTTTGATATAACTTTAAGCTCTAAAGTGAATATTTTAGGTCAACTTGTGTCAATCTGCGGCCTTGATTAGTCTGGTGACAAGCAGAATCGGTTGTCATGTGTTAGGCCCGGTTTTCGGATGCTGGAGAAAACATGAATGTTTGAAACTATCTATCCCCCTTCTTTTGGATGTAATATCAGTCGCCATGGACAATGTTCTTGGTGACCAGTCATCTAAATGACCGATTAGTTCGGCAATTTCTGGCGAATGCTTAAAAGAAAGAGTCTGGCGATTTGTAACTAAACAAGTTTTATAATAACTGCATTAAAGAACGAAATAACTTTTAAACACAGAAAGCGGGAGTTGTGGAAGTCACATCTACCTACAGTAAAGTAACTACGTTATATCATTTGAGAGTACACCTAGAGGCAAATTTTGGAAGTCAGTGTTCTCGTTGCGAAATCTGGGAGAGATAGCGGGACAATGCCGATAGCAAACCTGGGGAGCATCGCCGATTTAGTATGACGCCTTATGTACACAGGTATCTTGAATAGGAGTTCTGAAAAGCAGATCCTTTTGCATCCATTGCCGTTTAGGTTTGGTTTGGTTTATGTGATTACGACAAAGCTTCGAGGGCTATTTGTCTAAGGGGAGTAATGCCTACGTGAAGGACTTTCTAAGGGAAACTGTCTGTTATACACATTACACATGGGAAAAACCACGAAAACGCCCATGGAGCCAGCTCGTCAGCGGGAATCGAACCTCGGATCGAACTACCACTGTTCAGTTACTTTACCGCTCGTCCGCTGGTGGACTGCCATTTAAGTAGCCTAAAGTACGTCACTAATGACATAGCAGAGCATAAAACCTTTAAATGAAATTTGTCTATAGAATAGTGATGGATGAATGATACTTTGGATTACAATATATAAACGGAGAGCATAAATTGATGATGTACACTGCTCAAAAATAAATGGGACAGTGCTATAGCTCCCGTTCTACTGGGCATATTGACAAAATTCAAACTGCGTTTTCCATGTCTCGAAAGCGCGACTTAGGATATATATTAGATTTATATATAGCACTATTCTAACATAGGTATTTTGACACAAAATCGAACTTCTTCTGAAATAACATACCAATTTTTTTTCATATTTCGATTCTACGACTCAAATTATGCCAGAATGCCAAGTTTTGTAAAAATCGTACGAGTAATTTTTAAAATATTAGCTCTCAAAACTTTAGCTCCTCAATGTTAATTGAATTTGGCAAATATTTATTAATATCTCTTTCGTTTTTATTAAACGTATTTAATTAAACGTTTTTTATTTAACGTTTTTAATTTTTACTTTCACATTTCTAAATTTACGTTCATTCCAAATAAAATTTACCCATTTTTTGTGTTTTACTTTTTTAATTTCTATTTTTAAATAATTTTTATAAATTTTTCGAAAACAATTTTGAATTGTAACCTATAAATGTTTTGCCATCATCTTAGGTGTATTTCTAAGCATACCTGCAAAAAATTAGACCTTTTTTATTCAAAATTTTCTAAGATATACACGAATTTGCATATTTTCGCGTTTTGAAATTTGGCATCTTTTTTTTGAGCGATAATAACACCAAATGTGGTTTATTGATTTTTTTACAGTGAATTGTCACAGCTATTTTTAACCTTAAATTTCAAATAAAATTTTACTGTGAATTAATTATATGAAATTTTTTCTCTCAGTGATTCGTAATAAATAGTTATTAATACTATATGAAAAGCTATTTTTTTAATTATAGATGATATTATTCAAACTTTTAAATATTTTTAAAATTTCTCTTTCTTCTTTCTACTTAAAAAAATATTTGTAAGAGTAAATTTTTATCTTCGGCGTTTTATTGTCTGCTACTTTACTTTAACTGCATTTAAATTGAATTGTCTAAAACTGAGAAAGTTCGTTTGATGTTTATTTTCACAATGTTTTTAAGCAAACAGGACATTGACAGTTTGGGTCCTGTCCCAGCTTTAAAATATATATATATATAAATTTTTACATTAATTCTCCTAGAAAGAATTTTTTAAGAAGCTAATTTTTCTCTCGCGTTATAGATTGTATAAAAAAATATTATATTTAAAATGATTTAGATTGTTTCAGCAGATATAAGAATCGGGTCACTCGGTGGTACAGAATAAACACTTCTGGACTGTTTCATTTCTTTGTCATTTAGCAAAAAACCTTTTAATTAAAATATTTATCCTTTGGACTTTGCTCTATACTTTGTGTTTATAGTTAAAATGTCTAGAAAATGAAAAGCTGTCTTCAGCTGAAACGCAGTTGATGCAATTGATATTGTTACGAATTTAGTATTTAAAAAGCTAATGTTAGTTCAATTATAAATTAAATGGTTTTATTTCTCGCGCAGTGCAGCGCGTGACGAATATTAAAAGAAAGCTAAGCCGGAAAAATTAAAAATACAAGAGCGCGTGCGTTAAATAAATAAATATCTCTTTTTGATTTCGAGAAAGTACTGGAAAATTCTAGCGCGTGATTTTAAAATCTTATAAAAGGAGGAAAACATCTCAGTTTGTAGCAGTTGCTTAGTTTGTTGTTGCTTAGAAAACTGCTCTTGTTGATTGTAGCGAATTCGTGGATTAGCGTTCTTTAGCTGTTTTGAATCACGTTCTATTGGATATTTGAGTAGTTAAAAGATAACTACTGTGAGATATTGTAATTCTGCATGATAATTTGAGAAAATTTAAGCATTTTTGTTGTGATAATAATAAATTTTTGTTCATTTTTCATCGGACTTGTGCATTCATTTCATAACGAACCCGTACGCACGCAACAATTTTTGGTGGCAGCGGTGGGATTTGAATGCCAATAACAAGAGCGATGGAAGAACAATTCAGGCAAATGATGACTGCATTTGCTGCTTTCCAAGAAAAGATGGAAGGAGCCGTCAACTCCGTTAAGGAAGATATAAAAGCTGTACAAGAAAAGATGGAAGCTGGCCAAACATCTTTTAAAGAAGAAATTAAAGAGGAAATGAAATTGGGCCAGGAATCCGTTAAGGACGAAATGAAAGCCGTTCAAGCTGGTCAAGAAGAAATGAAAAGAGAAATTACTTGCATAATAGAAAATAAATTTGAAGCTATGGAAGGCAGAATTGACGCAGTTGAAAATAAAGTTGGACATATTGAAGAAAACGTTTCTTCCGTAAAAGATCATATTGAAGAAAGAGTTTCTTCGGTGAAAGAAGAAATAGAAGAAAGAGTTTCTTCTGTAAAAGAACATATAGAAGGGAGAGTTTCTGCTGTGGAGGAACGAATTGAAGGAAGAGTTTGTGCCGTCCAACACCAAATCGAACAACAAATTGATGAGAGAGTTTCTGCAGTTGCCAAAGAAATGGATACTTTAAAGAAATTCGTATCGTCGGCAGGGAGCAGGAGTGATGATTTTAAATTCTTATCAATGCCTGCTCGTCCACCTCTGAAGCTATCCACATATGATGGGAAGACCTCCTGGCAGGTGTATAAGACACAATTTTCTATCGTGGCGGATGCGAATGGATGGGATTCCCAAGCCAAGGCCTGTCATCTCGCCGCTTCTCTAAGAGCCGACGCAGCGGATATCCTTCAGACTCTTCCCGAAAACAAAAGGTTAGATTTCGAAGCTCTGTCCGGCGCCTTGGAGTTGCGCTTTGGGGAGAAGTGTTTAAAAGACTACAGCAGGCTCCAATTAAAATCTCGTCAACAGAAGCCTACCGAAACACTTCAGGAGCTCGCCGCGGATGTTGAAAGGCTGTCCCATCTCGCCTTTTCGGAATGCCCGACAGAAACAAGGGAAATCCTGTCCTTGCAATACTTTATCGACGGCATCCGAGATACTGAAACACAGAAAGCTCTACGAATGGCGGATGTAAAAGATTTAAAAAGTGCTCTAGTGTACGCCATGAAATTTGAGGCAGCCCAGCAAGCCACTCGTCGAGACCGCTACCCAGTCAGAGCTGTGCGAGTCCACGACCCAGGGGACCAATTGATGGCTCGTTTAGATGATTTATCCAGACAAGTCGATGCTTTGATACGGAGTAGCAGTGAGAACAAAGTGGCTGTAAGATGTTGGAGATGTGGTTCTGAAGGTCACCTACGACGGCATTGCAGAACACCCCAGGGCACGGATAATGAAACGGATGAGTTGACAAGACCAGTGAATGCTTTAAGACGGAATAGTGGTGAAACAAAACCGACCCTAAAGTGCTGGAATTGCGGTGTTGAAGGCCACCTACGAAGGAACTGCAGAACTCGCCAGAGCACGGAAAATAAGGCATACGATTTAAACAGACAATTAAATGCCACGGGAAGGAAAAGGACTGACAAGAAACCAAAGTGCTGGAACTGTGGAGCTGAAGGCCACGTACGAAAGAATTGCAGAACACCCCAGGGTACGAAAATTGAGACAATTTCTGAGCAACGGCGCAGGAAACAAATTAATGACCATATCAAGGAACGGAGGTTGCCAGATAATGAAAAACCCTGTTTTAAAGCGCTTAAGATCTCTATAGTGAGTTTCAACAATAACGGACTGTCCATCAATGGGAATATTGATGGAATTCCTTGCAATATGATCATTGACACAGGAGCTAATGTTACCATCATTAGGAAAGATTTAGCTGAACAGTTTAAAGATAAACTTATTTGGACGCCATCCTGTGTTACCCTTCAGACTGCGTCTGGTGACAAGATCGACATAACTGGGAAGTTAAACGTAAACATCACGTTTGGAAGTGCCGCCTACCATCACACGGCATATGTGGCGGACATTACAGATCCATGCATACTCGGATTGGACTTTTTAAGGAAATACAATTTTTCCTTAGATTTCAAAAACAATAAGCTGCTTTCAGCATCTGATGGCATGACTATCCATCCTCAAAAGGGATCCTTGCCTGGAAATGTCGACGCCTTGTCCGAAAGATCGAGCGCGGGAAGCTGCCGAAATCATACCAGGGTCGAAAAGAAACTCAAGACTACCAGCTATTCTCCATCCCAGAAGCTCTTCGGTCGAGACCTTCGTCTGCCTTGTGACCGCCTGTTTAGTCGCCCTACGGATGCGCCTTCATCGCCTGAGGAACACATCCAAGATGCCCAGGCCCTGTTTGAGGGGATGCACCGTTCTGCACGAAAGCGAGTCAACTTGGCGACGGAGAAAATGAAGACCAGATGCGACACAAGAGCTACTAGACAGAGATCCAACAAAGGAGACAAGGTGTGGTTGTGGAACCCAATTCAACGAAAAGGACTGAGTCCTAAATTACAGTCACCTTCGGATGGTCCATATACAGTGCTGAACACGAATGACGTCGTGGTTCGGATCCGTGAGTCTTCGAACTCTTACGACAGGTTAGCTTATTACTATGGCCATAGTACGTAATGTAAATAATTGTAAATAGTATCAGACCATGGTCCTTTTTTGTTTTTAAATGTGTATTTGATTTGTTTTGTATTTAGTATTTGATAGTATTTGATTTGTTTAAGTTAGTTATTGCATTTATTGTTCATGTTGTTTGATATTGTAATGTAATGTTTATGCCTCAGTTGCATTTATGCCACAGTCGTAAGTTTAGCTTCCTGTCCAGGGATTGTACTGCCCGGGACGTGCAGTCCTTGGGAAGGGGACAGTGTTATGAATTTAGTATTTAAAAAGCTAATGTTAGTTCAATTATAAATTAAATGGTTTTATTTCTCGCGCAGTGCAGCGCGTGACGAATATTAAAAGAAAGCTAAGCCGGAAAAATTAAAAATACAAGAGCGCGTGCGTTAAATAAATAAATATCTCTTTTTGATTTCGAGAAAGTACTGGAAAATTCTAGCGCGTGATTTTAAAATCTTATAAAAGGAGGAAAACATCTCAGTTTGTAGCAGTTGCTTAGTTTGTTGTTGCTTAGAAAACTGCTCTTGTTGATTGTAGCGAATTCGTGGATTAGCGTTCTTTAGCTGTTTTGAATTACGTTCTATTGGATATTTGAGTAGTTAAAAAATAACTACTGTGAGATATTGTAATTCTGCATGATAATTTGAGAAAATTTAAGCATTTTTGTTGTGATAATAATAAATTTTTGTTCATTTTTCATCGGACTTGTGCATTCATTTCATAACGAACCCGTACGCACGCAACAATATTTTAAAAAAGCTGACAACAATGCAAAATTTATGGAAGCCTAGCAATAGAAAAATCTTAATTTTCTTGTGTTAAAATAACTGTAGAAGGAAAGAGGAAAATTAGGGAGAAAAGTAAGAAAAAATTTGAAGGGAGATTTGGCTGTCAACACATACCAAGATGTTTAAAAAAGTTGGACGCTTTTGAATATATTTTCAGGATACTTTAAAGAATTTATGTGTTCAAAGAGAAAACACTTGGTCGTGTACACCAGCAAACACCATCAATTCAGCTTGTGTTAACAGAAAAGATAAAAACGATATCATTGCAGATTAAAGTGAAGAGCGACTGGTTTTACACTATATGGTTCGGTTTTAGACTGGTAGTTCGGTCCGAGGTTCGAATCCTGCGAACAGGCTGGCTGCATATGCGTTTTGGTGGGTTTCCCCATGTGTAACATGTATACGAGCCAGTTTCCCTTAGAAAGTTCTCCACGAAGGCATCCCTCCCCTTAGGCAGATAGCCCTAGTGTGCTTTGTCATAATTAAATAAACCAAAACCTCTTGATGAAACCAGCCTTTCCTTTCATCTCATACCTTTAAAATGCTAACCTCTAAAGATTGGTAAAGCCTCTGACCAAATACTGATGAAATGGATTGAATTGGATTATTAATTTACGGCAAAGCAGGGCTATCTGCCTAAAGGAAGGGAAGGATGCCTTCGTGAAGATCTTTCTAAGGGAAACCAGCTGGCATACACGTTACACATGAGAAAATCCACGAAAACGCCCGTGCAACCAGCCCGTTTACCGGGTTTCGAACCCCGGAGTGAACTACCAGTGTTCAGCGACTTTACTGCTAGGCCGTTTGTGGGCCTTTATGAAATGGAAGACGATAAAGTTATTTAAAATGATTGTCAGAAATACCAAGATGTTTCGAAAAGTTGGATGCTTTTTAATATACTTGCAGAATACCTGAAGAAAAAGAGTAAGAATAAAGCAGAATGCCTGAAGAAAAACTGTTTAAAGAAAACTGTTTAGAGCAGTGTATGCAAGTAATTCTAAGTTAAAATGTCGGTTATACATCTCTCTTATTTGTATATCTTTTCTGAACGGAACATTGAACGGCATGTTAAATGTGCTTTACTGTATTTTCTCTTTTAATATATGCAGTTTTCAAATGCATCGTAGTCTGGGTTACAAAGTATTATCCAGAAAGAAACGCAATTCAAATAAATAAAATCAATTTCTGGAAAATTTATTTGCAATTTAAAATGCTCGGTTCGAATGAATAAGTCGAAAATTTAAAAATAATTATCTGAAGAGACAATGCAACACTAACAATTAAAATAAAAGTCTAAAACTTAAAAAATTACCTAAAATAGTAACTATGACTAAAAATATAGCATAAAGAAAAGTATTTGAAAAAAAAAAAATAAACGATGCACCTTTGATTTAAACTACGCAGTTCGAATGAGTAAATAGAAATTTTTAAAACAGTTATTCGAAAGAAACTATGCAACGTAAACAATAAAATAAAATTCGAAAAAGAAAAAAAAATTGCTTAAAATTAATAACAATTATAATTAAAGAACATTATTTGAAAGAAGGAACGATTGAGTCTTTTTTTCCTCTCACGCACTATGTAAAAATGGAAATGAAAATAGGTTGCCACATATTAAGAAGTTCGCCAAGTGAACTAATTTTGGCGCAAACTGAATAAAAAAAGCCAACATAAATTGTTGAATTTCTCCGTAAATTTCGCACCAAATTTTGCAAAATTTAATATTTAGGCATAATTTGGGTCGTAGAATCGAAATACTTAAAAAAATTGGTATGTTATTTCAGAAAAAGTCCGAATTTGTATCAAAATACCTATGTTCGAATAGTGTTATATATAACGCGCTTTCGAGACATGAAGAAAACAATTTGAATTTCGTGAATCGGCCCGGTAGAACGGGAGATATAGAACTCTCTCTCTCTCCTTTTTTTTTTTTTTTTTTTTTTTTTTTTTTTTTTTGAGCAGTGTACATCAAACTAAACATCGACGTAAAAACTTCACAGGCAAAAACGCGGCAGAGAAAAACAGCGCAAGAGCAAATCATTGTGGGAAAAGAAAACATCTTTAATACATCATCCTATGAAATGGTAAAAATCCTATGGTAAAAAATAAGGCACTTACAAACATGCGCCTGATGATAACATAGCAGACATGTATTTTTAGTTTAGCAAATTAAAACTTATTAAAAACTATCTGCGATCATCGATAAGCCAGGAACGTTTATCAAGTCTCGCAATTCTGGCAATCGAAAATCAAACAATACATCAAGTTAATTTTGATGATTCCATAGACTTATTTGCAGAAGAAAATGCTTGCAGAGTAAAATTTTAATTCCGTAATATTTTAAGAGCGCTAGGCAAGAACTTAAAACTATTAATGCATTATGAAAAAAAGTACGAATATTAACCTTTTCCTTTTAGCAGTAGCCCGTATTATTGTTACGTACAGCTAATAAAATGTTACGCTAATGAAAGTTAGTTACGTAATAAATCAGCTCATCTATTCTTCCAGCTTATATAAGCTATTGTTCGTACTTAAAGATTATTTTTATTACGAATGCATATTTGGTTGAACGTTACGACCTTACTTAAGTATGTTATTGGAAAAAAAGGAATTTAATTATTCATTGCATTAGGGATTTGTAACTTGTATATATTTGTTTAGGATATTAATTAGTAATGAGTCGTTTCTATTTTTTTTACTATGCTAAACTGCTTTAGTATTTAGTACTGAATCATTTTCCATTAGTTTGGCTAGTTATTGTTGCAAATATTGCAAAAATGCGTATTTCAGAGAAAATGTAAATTTGATTATTACAGTACAAAATAGTCTTTTGTGTGAATGACTATGTAAATATTTATTATATTATCGGGCTGTCTAAGGACGATGGTAGAGTTCTTGAGTAGGCTATATAAAGGCGTTATCGTGAAACGAATTTTTAACGTGCTAGTTTAAAGATACTGTTAGTATATAGAAATTGGCATAAAATTATTCAATCCATTGAATTAGTCATTTGTAATTCGCTTATATTTGTTCAAATGAAGTTTTTTATTATTTAGTAATTTGCGATTCCTATTTTTGTACTGAGCTGAATTATTTTAGTGTTTTAGTATTGAATCGTTTTCTATTAGTACCATTTATTAGTATGAGTCCTATTGCTGCTGCAAAAAGTCCTATTTTAGGGAAAATGTTAATTTGATTATTCCAGTTTATTCCAGTGTATCGGAGAGGCAACTGCATTAGAAGGGTTCTCTCGAGTTTTTAATTATTTAACTTTTGGTATATATGTCGGGTCACCAGCGGATGAGCAGTAAAGTCTGAACACTGGGTAGTTGGGTAGTTCGTATGGTGTGTATGGCAAAACCTCGAGGGCTATCTGCCTAAGGGTAGGGATGCCTTTGTGGAGGGCTTTCTAAGGGAAACTGGCTCGTATACATGTTACACATGGGGAAAACCACGAAAACGCCCATGCAGCCAGCCCATTCGCGGGATTCGAACCTCGGACCGAACTACCAGTGTTCAGCGACTTTGTCGCTCGGCCACTGGTGGGGCAGGTGGGTAGTTCGGTCGGGTGTTAGAATCTTGGCGAATTAGCTTGGCTGCATGGACGTTTCCGTAGTTTCGCTCTTGCGTAACTTGCATAGCAGCCAGTTACTTTTAGAAAGTCCTCATCGAAGGCATCTTTCCTCTTATGCTTTGAAATAAGTAAAGAAACTAAACTTTTTTTTTTTTTTTTGCCTATTCCTTTTATGACAAAAATGGCACATAAAGAATTTCTTACTATAAAATGAATTTTATATTTTATTTCAAACCCTATATATTTCTATGTTTATTTAAAAAAAATTAAATTTGTTAGAGAAACTTAAAGAAAGATGGGTCAGGGCGGTAGTTTTAAGTTTTTGCCCCGCCTAGAAAAAATGCTAAATGCGGCGCTGTAGTTGAGTTGTACTCAACTTCCACTGATGCCATTTGGAATCATAACTTTTCAATAAATAAAAATACCAAAATTTTGAAAGAAATATTTATTAAAAATATTTAAAATGCTACTTATAAACATTAAAAAATGATATGCAATATTATTTGATACCATTAATTCCGTTTATTGTCCCAAAAATGAAACAGATTTTGGCATGTTTATCCTAACAAAGTAACATTTGAACAAACATTATTTTATTCTTCAACAAGGATAGTGCATCCATCTACTGGTAGGAAAAATACATATTTCGGTGAGGAAATATATTTAGATTATAACAGCGTTCATTTGGAATCAGTGAAGGTTTTAGGTGGGGAGAGAAAAAAATCGTAAATGTTATGATTTCAATTGGCATCACTGGGACTGAAAGAGTTAACTAAATGTACTATATAAATAAAATAAATTGAATGAAATGGTAGTTCTTTTCTTTGTTGCCAAATGAAACGTTCTCTAAAGTGATGAGGAAAAAAATGGATAAAGTATCCGGCTGAGATTATACAATGGAGGTTTCTACTTTCGTAAAGGTATAATTCAATTTAACGGAATGATTGTCTTTGAGCAGTTTTCAACGTATTCGTATGTATATATAATATATGATTTCCTGTTCTTTCGTCATGATATCTTACTTCAGATTCAGCTGTAAGTTTGTTCCTGAGGTGGGTAAAAAATAATTGAATCGATAAATAGGTAACAGCAAGCTGAGTATTAACGAAAAATTTTTCAAAACTTACAAATTAGTCAGCTGTTACTATTGTTTTGAAACAATAATATAATTTGACTAATTCTACTATTGGGAAAACCGTATATTATTCAATTTAAGTTGATACAGATGGCACTGCTATTACGAATACAGTTGATTTTTAGTTGATCACGTACCTGATCGCGCTTTGGCGACGAGAATATATGAATTGTGTTTCACTGTTATTCATAACATATTTTTTTCTTGAGAATAGAAAACCCAAATTTATGCAGGCCATTGCTTATTACTGTTATTTCGCATCGCATCGTCATATTTGGCCCTGTCTACCCGCAGATCCTAAGGATTTTATGCGAACAATAATCATGGTTGCTCAATTTTGATTTCGTATGCTATGACACATAGCCATTTTTTTTATTGAGTACTTTCGATTCGCACGTTTGTTTGCAATATTTCGTTCTGGAATCTTGTATTTTGACGTCTACAGAGAGCACTTTTTTAGTCATCGCTTGATGTATAGTATGTGTTTTCCGTATTAATCTTATGAATTTTGATTCGACTGACTGTTGCTGATACATAAATGACCATGCAATTAAGAACAAGTCATCTTTACCTTTTCCATAATGGGTATGAAATCATTAGTAAAGAAAACAGTCGCTAAAGGAAAGTTGACTAAATTGAAATATAAAATAAATTCTGACATTGCTAATACAGATGGAACAAAAATCGAGCTTTTCCAAAAGAAACTGATTAATGTTTAAGTGCAGATGTTTCTCGCACTTTTGATAATATTTATGCAACATCTGAGGAAGGGGAAATTGATACTTACGTTGAGGAATATTAAACAGTTCAAAACACAACTGATGGTCTCTACTTGGATTTAGAGCGAAAATGTTCTCTCCCTTGTTAGTGTTAGTTCAGTTAGTCTTAACCTTGAGCCTACCGAATTTAACTTTACTTTTAGTGGAAGTTTAGATCAATGGCTTACATTTAGAGACCTTTTTAAGGCTAGTATACACAATAATATTAAATTACTCAAAGGCTTCAATATCTTAAAAGAGCTCTTTTAAAGCTGAAGCTCTAAAAATAATTCAAGCTGTACCTATTTCAGATTCAAACAGGACCTTGTGAACGGATTAATTTGCTTGGGTGTTTTTGTGCTTTTCCCCATTTGTAATGCACACAATATCCAGTTTATATTTAAATATTCGCGACGAAAATATTTCTCTGCTTAGGTAGATAATTTTCTCATACTTCGTCGTAATTAACTAAACAGACATAAACTCTTTCAGTTCTACATGTTTTTTCATTACTTATCCATAATAAGATTTGATGACTAAATTAGTATGTGAAAGCCACTCCAAATATAGAGTTACTTTTTGTGCCCTTCGAGGTTTAAATTTCTTTTTTAAATATGTAAATAGTTTTCCTATATACACAACTCTCGGACAAAAATACGCAAGCGAAAGTCTCATTTTCGCATTCACTGGGTAACTTTCCCAATAAGTAATTAAATGTGCATGTACGTATGTTAGAAAAACAAACCAATGCTTTTGAGGGAGAAGTAAGCATCTGCAGACCAAATTTTCAGATAGCTTTATCTAATTACTTTAATCTGCTGCATAAATTAAATATATATTGCTTGTTTCTTGTATTAGATGTCATTACGGTAATATCATTAGTAACAAATGGGAATGTCTTGGAATTGGTCTTAGTGACACCCACGCAAATTGCAATAGATAATGAATTATCTCTTCAAGGAAGATAAAAATTTATAAGGAAATTATTACTTATCTTTAATTAACGATCAACTGGAATTTCGACGAAAACAAAGAGCTCTCAGAAACATCTCATGAGTGTATTCGGGAAGTAAAAATATCATGCTATTTTAATTAACTTGAATTAAAAAGGTATTCAGTGAATAAAAGTTTTTTTTTACACCTAGGACAATGTGAAAACTTTCAATTCCTCCCTGAGGCCATATCATTTTGACAAATTATCAAAATTATCATTTTCAGAGGAAAGATTTTCAATTTTCATTATTTCATTCACTAATGCCATTAAAAAGGCCTATTTCACCAATGAAAAAACAAATATTGCCGTCTTGATCGATGTAGTGATTAGCAATGCTAGCTACCGTATTCTTTACCCAGGGATCGAATTCCAGAGAAGGCTTGGATATTTGCAAGCGTATAGTCTCTTTGCAGAATAGAGGCATTAAGAATTCATGGCGAGTCCCTTGGATAGGAGTGATGGTTGGGAGGGAGGGATGGGAGACTGTCGGTTTTGTCCTTTTCGAAATTCTCCTTGAACCCTGGAACGGAAAAGGGCAAATTCTCACTGCCATCTATAAGGTGACCAACGCCCATGCCAACAACAAACGTAACCCTGTTCTCTTTGCCATGTTAAAATTCATAGACCCGTTCTGATGCTACTGTGAGACAAGCGAGATATGTCACAACAAAGACAAATACATTAGAAAGATATAACTATACCACTCTTATCTTTATGTTAAATACATAGCCCTGAATTTCCAACATGCTTTCGTCAGTAATTCCCACATCTAAAGTGATTCAAAATATCTTACACAATCTTCAAAGGCAGCTCAAAAATATAAAAACAAACCACTTTTGCACAGTAAACAGCCATAAACGCCACCGAATGTGTTAGAGATACAGAAAGGATAACAAATAATGCAAGTAAAATAACATAGCATTATAGCAAAATGGAGTTTCATTACAACAAAGTTTTACATTAGAATTTAATACGATGGTTAAGTGACGTATTAAATTCTAATCTATAAATCTGTATCATTAACAGTTCTGAAATAGGTTGATTCATTTACTTCTTTCGTTTCTGACAACGCTGTGGCGAAAGATGTAAATTCCCTTTTCGTCCAATTAGTCACTGTATTTCTCAATATTATTTCTAATGGTTTCTTCGAGGTTAAATATGGGATGGATTTAAATGTTATTGTTTTTATTTTACAATATTATTAGACGTAGGTATATTTACAATTTCGGAAGAAGTGATCAATGTTTATTATATCTAAGGCCGTACATGACTCGCAGTATTGACGCATGTATTGGCAAATGTGTTAAGTTAGCTGCAACCATTGTATCGTTCTCTTTCCAAATGGATGATCAATTGATTAATTAGCTGATAAAACAGCAAAGTACGTAAGAGCTATCTGACAAAATCAGGAGATGCCTTCATGGAAAAATTTTAGATGGTTCAGTTAGGTTAAGGCGAAGCAATTCGGGGCTATCTGCCTATGCGATAGGAGGCCTTCGTAGAGGAATTTTTTAAGAGGAACTGGCTTGTATTCATATTACATACTGGAAAAACCAGAAGAGAAATTTTTGAAGAAATTGGTTTGTGTTCACATTACAGTGGAGGAAAGCCTCCTATAAACCGTTCGTGAGGATCTGAGCCCCGAACAAACTGCCGGGCAATGGTCGCATCCGCTCGACTACAGGTGAACTCTTTATAAACGTATGTGGATTATTATCAGTATCGCTTTGTAACTTATTAACAATGTTTTAAACTGCTGTAATAGTTTTCTTATCGCTTTTTACTTCTACCACAATTTCATGAAAATTTATAGCAGGAAAGAAGACAGCAAGCTGGTTTACAAAGCTTTGACCTTGTTTATTTCATCAAAGAATGCATGGTAAAAATATCTCATTTCATAATCAAATGAAATTAGAACTTTACTCTTAGACATAAAGAATGTTAACCGGAAAGCAACGCAACATTCACTATGAAGAATATAAAATATACTGAAGACGTCTTTTCTCCGCGCACTATAAGACAAAAATATCCTTGACTCAAGAAAAAGAAGACATAACGCCACCATGATTCTTTATTCCGTTTACAGAAAAGAATTATTATTCACAGAGTAAACAGTGAAAGTTAGACTTATATACATTATTATATGTTTTTGTATTAATGCTAACAAGCTATGTTTTCGCCAAACAACGTGTACGGCACGTTTACTTGTAAGGAATAATTTCATTTCCCCTGTGGTATTTTCTGGTGAAGTGCTCACTGATAGCTAGAAGATCCAAAATTCAAATCTCTCCTGCGACATAGTTGCGATAATTTTTAGATCACCAGCGGCCAAGCAATAAGATCACTTAACACTGGTATTTCGACCCGGGTTTAGTTGCTATCTGTTTGTGTTGTAGCTTTCGTGACTTTCTTCTCGTGTCGCTTCAAAACGAGTTAATTGTCCTCAGAAAGAAACTCCTCCGAAGGTACTGCCCACCAGCGGCCGAGCGGTAAAGACGCTGAACACTGGTAGTTCGGTCCGAGGTTGGAATCCCGCGAACGGGCTGGCTGCATGGGCGTTTTCGTGGTTTTCCCCATGTGTAACGTGTATATGAGCCAGTTTCCCTTAGAAAGTCCTCCACGAAGGCATCCCTCCCTTTAGGCAGATAGCCCTCGTGTGCTTTGCCATAATTGGATAACCCGTAACCCATAACCCGAAGGCACTCTTTCCACGGATAGACGTCGAGTGCTTTGCCATCATCCCAATTACCCAACCCAGTCCTATGTTTCTTCATCCGAGAAATTTAGGAGTCTCCACAGGGAAGCCGGAAATAAAATGTGATGGACGACAACCCATCACCACTTGGATATGGTACTTTGCCTATACATAATTGTCCGATAAATGAGAGAGAGTGTAAGAAATGTTGGCATTCCCCGCTTGTATTCTGTTGGTGTAAGTGGCCAGCACGTCCGTCTAGCCAGTGGAAAGTCTGTGGTTCGAATCTTCACAAGGGAACAATTCATTTTCCCCATTTCTTGTACAGAAAGATCATCTGAACTATAATAAATTACTATTTATAACAAAAAATAAAACCCATTCAACCTAAACTAGTTAGATATTCTTAAAATACATGCTACTCTGTAGTACGCTTTTGTGTTTTTTTAAAGAGGAAAAAAATAAAAATACATAAATTATCAGCAAGTTTAATTTTAAATGGCATCGCAAGAAAAGCAAGTAGCCTAGGTAACTAAACTTCCGAATAACTGCGGGCATCTGGATAAATCTAATTCTTTTGCAATTAAATTAACTTGAGATTTTAATCACATCCTGAACTACATTCATTCATTAAGCAGACAACTTATACCAACCTATAGCGTTTTTCAGCAGTTTCCTAGACTCCAGTAAGTATATAGAAAGATAATTTAAATATATATTAACCTTAAATGCCTTCATATTCGTAAACATATTATGCTTACCTAAGATTGTTGACCATAGCTTTCGGAGCTCTGAGATAAGGCGTTACCAGAGATACGGAAGCTTATTTGGCTTCATTGCGAAATTTTCTCTTCACGAAAACTGACACTTTGAAGAAAACGTAGGTCGAAGAAATTGGAACTCTTTGATGTTTCAACAATTAGTAATGATACAGTGTAAAAATAAAATGAAGGGAAATTGAAGAAACCATTAAAAGCTTAATTATTTTAATTGCTTGTTTCTGCAATTAATAAACAAAGTATAAAAAAATTAAAGAAACTGCACAATGTTGCTTAAAAATGCAAGACGAATTCTGGCTTTAGAATTGCGACAAAATTACGAGAGCAAGGCCGACGCTAGATTTTTTGCCGCCCGCTGCAAACTCTCTAACTCCGAAACTCTGCCGCCCTTAAATTCTGATGTTGCAGCTGCAAGGGTTGCACCTACTCTGACGTCGGCCCTGGCTGCATGCAACTCTAATCTAAGAGCACCCGAAGAAATTATTTCATCAAAGAATTTCCAAATTTCAGGGAATTATATTTTCTTTCTGAAACTATTTCAAGTGAAATTAAACCTATATTTTAAATAAAAAATATAATTTCAGTTTCTTTTGGTAAGACGATACAAGACGATTGGTACAAGACGATAAGAGCAATGTATGATTGATTCAAATTTAATTCTTGCCAGAATCTCAATTAAATTTCAATATTCCAGAGAAAGCTAGGCAGAAACTATTAAGAACTTCAGAAAAACTTACTGAATACATACATTGCGTGCTTAAATGCAAACCGTACATGTTAATGTACAGCTGCAAATTTTTGAGTTTGCTTGCTGGTTTAATTAAATATGGAAAAGGATACAAGAACTGTCTATTTAAGGCAAGGAATGTTCTGTCCTGCAGGATTTTATATGGGAAAACGGATAATATTTATGTTAGACAACGAGGAACTAACCCCCACTCGTTCTCCGGAATTTGTGCCCTCGTTTCACTCAAGAGCCATACTTTTACTCAAGTGATGATAATGAAGAAAGCGAAATTCTAAGAAAATTTCATTCTCCCAAAGGAAGAAGAAAGATGACAAGTTATAGACCTGAGAATTACATTTATAGACCTTTTTTTTTTCGGAGTCATTAAACGAAAGTGAAGGAATTTCTATTTTAAATACATTAGTACATTCGTTTCGTTAATATAATTTATAATGTGAGTGTTTCTTGAGTATTTCGTTCACGTTCTGTTTTGTAATTTAAAACCAATAACGTTGAATGTGCATAATATTACAAATTATTGTCATAAGGCGGAACAACAAACAGCTGGTTAAACACTGATCGTTTCGTTTTAGAATCCGCCCAGCAGTGGCCGAGTGGACAAGACCGTTGCACACTGATAGTTCGACCCGAGCTCAGATCCTTGAAAATGGGCTGGCTACTTGGGCGCTTTCATGTCTTTCCCCATATATAACTTGGAAACGAGCCGGTTTCATTGAAAAAGCTGTCCATTAAGACATACTATTTTCCCATAGGTATAGAGCCCTAGCGTGCTTTATCCTGATCAAATAATTCTATTCCATTTTCGAATAAATTTTCCTTGTCCAAAAAAAAGAGTTCCAAATAGAATTTTGATGTATAATATCTACCTGCAGGAAGACAACCGAAATGAATGAGCTAATTTTTTAGCATTATTTTCTACATCGTTTCGTATACCAGTCAGTTAAATATCTTTTTAGTTTCGGCGCCCATTATATCAGTTTTCTTTTGCATAACTTTGGGCAACTATTTGTGCGAAAGTAAATTTATAGCATTTCTTCGTTGTTTTCCTTTTTACACATTAATAAACATCCCAATAGTCTCAGTTTAAAGTAAAGCAAAAGTACTTTTTAAGTAGAATTGTTTGAGTGAAATATGACGTTAAAAGTTTCCGACAGATTACATACAGAACTTAGTGAAGTACCTTTTTCATTATGTATAGCATACTTCGGAAATTTTGAGCAAACTAAAAGATATAGAAATTTTGCTATCCCCCAACTCAGACAGGAGGCCTTAGAATTAATGTACTACTTGAAGAAAATATTTGAATGTGATGATAGGCAGAAATTAATTATCATTTAAAAAATTTAAGAGAATTTATTTTAAAATAATAGTCTTTTAAAACAGATGGTACAGACAGGTATGGTATCTTCCACATCGCGATCGTTTTCTGGGCGGAAATTAATTTCTGAATCTACGAACTTGAGTCTATCAAAATATTCAGTGTTTTTCTTCTGCATCTCTTTCTTAAACTAAAATATAATTTTCCAATATAATTTAATAATATTTCTAATATTCTGTTTAAAAAATGCCGGACGTGTTTAATAGCTAATTAAAAAACTCCATAATATTTTTGACTTGTGCTGCTTATAGTTACTTTTAAATTAAAATTACTTTTAGCTATGAATTTTTTATGTATGTTTCATGTATTATAAATTAAATTATTATTTTTGTACTATAAGTTTTCTATGTATTAATTACGTATTAAACGGCAAAATTCTATACTAACTCTTTCATTACTCATTTGAATATCACTGTGATTGCTTTCATTAACTTTTATTAAAATTCAAACACTGTTTACTTTAGTCAAAAATCAGTTTTCATTTATCTTTCATCTCTGTCAGCCGACAAATACTTGATTTTCTTTTTAATTCTTATTCAACTTTTATACCGAATAATTTCACTATTATTTTTCCACATACCTTCAAGCATATTCATTTCAGAATCTTAATTATTTTACTTTGACCTTCACCGAAAAACATGTACCTAGTTGATTTAAACTAAATTAATAAAGAGCAGCTTTTAATAATAAAACTTTTTATTCGTTCATTAAGGGATAAGCAGTTTGCCAATGAAACAATGGTGCTCGAATGGAAGAAAAAAAATCACATTTTAAATATTAAAAAAGCGAAATGTTTTTTTGATATGCCTTAATCATGAGTTGCTTAGACAATTCATTGACGATTAAATTGGCTTAGTGATTATATTCTAAAACATCATATATCAAGCTTTCCTATTCTTTTTAGTTTATTTTCGTTGATGAATAGGTTTATAAAACTGAAAAGACACCAAAATCTGGGTCTTGAATTACTTGAAATTACATTTTCACATAGACCCAAAAGCCAATTAAGGATTTTAAAATTTTATAAAATTTAAATATTTTTATTTATAACTATATATTTAACAATATAAAACTTATATTCAGTATATAGACGATATATGTATATTATAAAATTAGAGATTGTGTATCAATTCAAAACCATATACAAATTCCATTTCCAAGCAAATTTAAGCTCTAAAAATCACAAAAGGTCTGTTTAGTTTTACTTCAGTTTATACATTGTAAAATTACAAGTTAAGATGGCTAGATATCCATTTCTTAAATAATACATTAACTACAATACTGGACGGATAGTTAGTGAATATCATTCTCCCCTTTCTTTCAACAAATTCCACCTCTAAAGAAGACTATTACATGTTCTGCATCCATTGGTTCAGCTCGACCGCAGAAGATCTCTCTGAAAGAAAAACATTAGTTTACCAGACAGAATAGTGAAGGAATAACAGAAAGAAAGATAAATGGATTATACTACTGAAACCTGATTATCTGGAGTTCTTGCCGTTCTAATACGCAGAAGTTAAAGGGAAAACAAGCACTTAATAAATACATGTTTTATGAAAACTTATTTTAACAATTTTTATGTTAAATAATAGACATTTTCTCAGTTATCTTTCATTTTAAATAACTGATATTTTTATTGTATTTTTTATTACCAATATCGTTTCTAAGTTCCATAGTTTTAATTTTTTTTTTTTTTTTTTTTTTTTTTTTTTTTTTTTTTTTTTTTTTTCTGTCATGCAAAGTTGTCCTGCTGAGTGTTGTTAATACATATATAATTAATAACGTATTACTGATACTACAGCGATGTACGTGATAAATTTTATTTTCTTAAAAAGAAGAATTGCGCCAAAAGGCTTTAAGGTCAGCTTTGGTTAAAAACGACGATCTCTGTAATGTTACTCGGAAATAAAATAACAATAATATATCAACATTTTACATAATATGCTATTTTTATTCAATGTTGCGATTAAATCCGAAAAAGAATATTTGTTAAAAAAATCGAATTTATAAATTACCTAATTATTTTCTTTTTTAATCACAGCTTTATATTAGGATTTAAGCCCTGTTTAAAAAACTCTTAAGAGTTCATTACAATTATAGTTTGGCTTCTGCTTTAAAAAAATTGTCAAAATTCAAATTCTACAATATGTATAGGTTCTTGAACGCATCCAAACATGCTTTCGAATTTTAGGCTCATATTTCTAAGAAGGAAAAAAGGAATTCGCTTATCGTCACATTTTCACATAATGCATTCTATGTGAAAAATATTTAAGGTTCTAGAAACTGGTTACAGCTGAAAACATCGCAGCAAAAATATCGCGGACGAAAACGTCGCGGAGAAAACAACGCAAGGCGAAAACGTCGTGCTACAAAACATCGTGGGAAAAAACATCGCAAAGAGAAAACATCGTCTTCGAAAGTATCGTGGTAAAAAATAAAGTATCTACAAATCATCGCATGACGATAACATCGCAGACATGCTTTTTTCAGGCTTTAATAACTGTAAATAGATATTCCCATAATGATTTGCGAGTGCAAGATGGAAGGAAGGATAACTTTCATATTTTTTATTAACTAATAAATGTTTGCGGAGAAAATAAGAAGGAAACTTAAGCATAGAAAATTAATGCAACTTATAGCACTTAATAAAATTTTAAACCCACATAGTTAACTAACAAAAGCCATTAATAAATCATTTTTTATAAAGTTTTTACTGGTAATTTTTCACGAAAAGTATAATCTATAGGTTGCATTTAATCTTCTATGCTTAAGTTTCCTTCTTACTTTTTCAGCAAAAATGTATTGGTTAATAAAAAAATGTGAAAGTAAAAATTATCCTTCTTTACATCTTGCGCTCACAAATCATTATGGAAATATCACAAATCATTATGGGAATATCCATTTATTCTTATTAAAACCTGAAAAAAAAGCATGTCTGCGATGTTATCGTCATGCGATGATTTGTAGATACTTTATTTTTTACCACGATATTTTCGACGACGATGTTTTTAAACTGCGAAGTTTTTGAACCGCTTTATTTTCGACGACGATGTTTTGTGCCACGATGTTTTAGAACTGCCATGTTTTCTCTTTGCGATGTTTTCTCCCACGATGTTTTGTAGCACGACGTTTTCGCCTTGCGTTGTTTTCTCCCCGACGTTTCCGTCCGCGATGTTTTTGCTGCGATGTTATCGGCGGAACTATATTCAGTGATGATGAGACTTAGCGTCAACAATGAACAGACGCAAGAAGTCATTTACTGAGAATACCTAAGTTCAGAATAGTACTATATGGTGGTAATGGATCAGTTATTTTGCCTGATATATACTAATAAAAACATCGGAACACTATCCTGTGGAATTTGGTGCTAAATATTCTGTAACTGCTCAGCAAGTTTATGCGTACTGCATACTGAACGTAACTGGTGTCCTAATATGCCCCAATCATTTTCGACGAGGAACGATCCATTGGTCTGACAAGCTAAAGGATGATTGTGACAGAAAGGAGATATACACTAAAGAACGCAACTTGTGGTCAGAATATGTCTTCCAAGAGATGCCCCACATGCATAATAAAATACAGCATATCATTGATGAGTCGTCAAGCCATTAATATTTAGCAAAGTACCACTAAAGGCGACCGGGTATCATAGGCAGCGGCTTCTTATATGATAAGGGGCAAGTGTCGTGGTCGTATGCTACGCCACAATGACGTAGAATGAAGTGCAATACCAAAATAGGCGAATACTTTGATTTATCACTTAACATAATACGCTTCTAATCCGATGCATTCCAAGCTTCGCGAGGCGGCGATACCAGAGTAGGCACCGGTGGCCGACTTCCCTCAGTTAGTATTAAACGTCACAGCGAATACTGAAAATGAAGCTCAGGGTTCTGGCTGTCTTGTTGCAACGTGCTTTGTGACTCTACACATCCAAAAGTGGTGAATAAGAAATTCTGAATTTCAAATTATGAAGCTATCAGTGTACCTGCGGCAGTTCGTACTGACATGTGATCTTCCTGAGACATCAATAAATTGTCCTGCTATGTTTCCCGTTGTCCTCAAGGCGTTTGTAACTCCCTGCTGAAACCACTGAAAATTAGATGCTGTATGTGTCGTCACTCCGTCAACTGTATAGTTTTTATTGGATGCTTATTACTTATATTTCAACTGTATAGGGCCATTCCTCGGTATGACCAGTCTCTGAAAGCGGTGATGTTTCTCTCCACTGGGCTATAGTATGGAGTGAATCCTAGAATCATTCTCATTTGCTGAAGTAAACAATATTATCATACAAGTAGTCAAAACTGACAAAGCGGGCAATCAATATACCTTTTATATACTTTGGAATATGGGATTTCCATTTTAGACTCGTTCAAAAGATGTGTATCTTCTATCATTTAGTTCAAAAAGTATATGTATGTAAAAAATATCTGCCTTAAGATTCCTCTAGAGCAGGGATGCGTCAGCTACGGCCCGCGAATAGAATTTTAATTTGCCGGTCCGAAGCAAATTAAAAGAAATATATATTATATATCCATCTCCTTTTCTACTTTGTTTAAATATTATTTTTTTCTTCCTTTTTTTCAAAGGACTGGTGACATTTTTACTTTCTCTATTTTTGTTCCACAAAACATAAATTAACGGAAATAGCAAGCACAGATAGCTTTCAATCGGTAAAATGTTAAAAGCGAAACTTTTTTATTAGTTACAGCTGTAGATTGTCGCTAACAAATGGTTATCTCTTTCTCGAGGAGCAGACATATTGGAATCCAATATAGGTGAATTGGACCTCACATGTGGCAGACTGCACATTTTATGCTCCAGTCAGCGGCTTTTTCTTTTGCTGCGAGTTCTAATATCGTTGATTGCGTATGGAAAGATTGCAGACATATAGCATCATTGTGAATAGTGGTGAAATTATTAAAAGTATATCGTAGCTAGTGCTTGTTTGGGTTATTGGTAAAATATTTCAAACCCAAAATGGCTACTAAAAAACGTAAAGTTGATTCAGAGTGCCGTGCTTTTAATGATGAATGGACCTGGAAATATTTTTTTACAGTTGTAAAAGGCAAACCAGTGGTCTCATCTGCAATGAAGTTGTAACAGTCTTCAAAGAATATAACATTTCCCGTCATTTCACATCTAAGCATAAGAATTCCAATTACGATGCAATGTCCGAATATGAAAGAAAACAAAATGCAGAGAGTCTGTAAAAACTTTTCAGGCCGACAAAACTTTTCAAGAAGGTAAACAGTATCCAGATTTCAAGATTTCAGTACCATTAAAAAAGAATTGCTATTTTTACCATGCCTTTCAAGCTAAATTGTGAAGCAGTGAGGTCAGATTTGCAACTTGAATTAACTGAGTTGCAATCTAACAATCATCTCAAGCAGTTGTTTCTAAATATGCCAAAGTTAGAGTTTTACAAATCATTATCGAAAGTGAGTTTCCCAAATTTAATATCTCACGCCCAGAAAATCGGTGCTATGTTTGCTTCATCTTATATATGTGAACAAGTGTTTTCAACTGTGTACCTTAGAGAGAATTATTTCACAAGTAGACTGAGAGATGAGCATTTAGCCTCGTTCCTTAGAATCAGTACATCTCACTTCGAACCTCAATATAATGAACTTTTAAAAATGAAATAACAATTTCATTCATTCTATTAACATATTTTAATTGTATATTGGTTTTAAAATTTTAGAAAAATTTATCTTGGCCCGCGATTATTATTATTATTATTTTTTTTTTTTTTTTTTTTTTTTTTTCGATTTTTGACCCGCGACCGAAAACGTCACTACGACCGAAACTAGTGTGTGAAGATTCGTGAAGTATCTGAAAATACGTTGTATCCTTTATAAAATTTTTCAAGTAAACATTTTCTCAATTTTCTCTTATTTTGCCTATCAGACCTCCATATACCCAACACTTTTTCCTCCAGTAATGAAATATAAGTAATAAGCATCCAATAATTTTACCCTCACTTACCAATGGTCTCGGATTTAGTCCAAAAGGATGAGAGTTCTTCGTTCATGATCCACACAACAAAGTGCCGAAAAGGTTGTTGACATTCTTTATATTTACTTATAATTGATTGAAGGCATATTTCAGCAATAAACCATTCAGCAAGATCCCAGGATTACGAATTTTAGTTAACGACTTGTATCACACTTAAAAAGAGATTTTTAACTTAAGTAAATGAATTAAATCACATTTCAAATTGCATATAAATACCGTCACTAGTACATTAATTTTACGACTTTAGAATGATTGATTCTTTTTAAGCGATTCTAGTTTACTTTTCTTTAAAAAATAATAATTCATTTACTGTTATATTTAAAGCAAGTAAATTCTCATATTTAATATAAATTTTTATACAAATTTGTAAAATTATGAATATTTACTTATTAAAATGTGACACATTTAGTAATATTTGGGAATGGATTTATATGGATGCGTAATTAAGAATTCCCTCACACGAATTTTGCGATTCAGTGCATTTGAAAGAAAAACAGAGTTTGCAGTACATTATTATGTATAGTTTTGAAGCTCTGAAAGTGAAATTTCATGCAAAATTTTATTTTGATGGGAAGAATTACCTGTAGCTGGTTTCGAGATTGGTGATGCGAAAACTGTGCACTTGAATTGAAGGCACGTCCTCGCTCAGAGAACGTGGCCGTAATGGAGACCAGAGTGCGTCCACTCGTAATAAACGGCCGAGATTTCCAGAGCTGATCACAAACTCCAAGGCACTGTCACGTGAAAACACAACTGGTCTGAAATTTTAAAACATTACATTTCTGGTTACTTTCACATTAGGAGTAATCAATTTTAAATGCACAAAATAAAATAAATCTATGCTAAGCCTCCACTGCACTATAAGGTATATGGGCTACCAATTGTTTATCATGAGTTACCATGGTTTACTCTATTATAGTCAAGCAACTGAGAAAAAAGATATTGGGTGGAAAGCCGATTTTCAGAGGATCAGGTTATAAACTTAATATTATTAACCAGTTCTCATTAGTTTCTTTAATATGGAAATCTGCCTAAGGAGAGAGGTGCCTTCGTGGAGAACTTTCTAAGAAAAAATGGCTTGTATTTGCATTACACATGAAGAAAATCATGAAGCGAAACACTGCAATTACCCCCCCCCTTGCCTGGGATCGAACTGTCAGTATTCAGCAGCTTTAGTCCTTCGGCCACTGGTGAAATCCAGTTTTGATTAAAGTTGACTTATTTTGCTGTCGCTTAAGATTTCATATATATATAGGCACACTTGACAGAAGGTTGAGAAAATATCGGCTGAAAGAAGAGGTCAACAACAAATTTCAGACAAATACAAAACTGAAGACCTTATTGTAACTAATATTTGACTGTTATAAATTCAATCAGGTTTTCAACTTCCGTACCATTGACAGCGATAGAATCAGCATTAGAATTATATGAAAGAAGTTTTCAGGAGGTAAATACTAACTAGCTGTCGAAGAGTTTATAACATAGTGTGATAGAGATTACTAAAAATTGCCGTCCGACCCTTATAATTATTGAAATATTAGTTCGTTAGATGTCTGGAATATTTTAGTTATTAAAATTTCTGCCAAGTGAATTCTATGTTAACTTTCAGAATATAACTACAAATTCTACTTTAATAAAAGTTAAGATTGGTTGTATTTACTTTTGTAGCGTTCAGGTTTAATTTTATTTGCTTAGTAACTAACAGTTTACCCAATTCGCGTTAATTTTATCTAGATAAGTAAGTGAGTGAGTGAGTTCACCGCTATGATAGCTTCCGATCACGGACATGAACCAAACAGAATTATATACCATCACGGCGACGAAGACTCCAAAGTAACAAGGTTGACTAATACATACTAATAACAGTTTTTACATATTGATAACTGCAGGCACTAAGCGTTATTCTGGTTATCTGCTTTAAGTTCGGAACATTTGAAACATAATATTCTTCACGGTTGTTTCTACTTAGACAGTGTCTTGAGATTTTCTCTATTTTATCAAGGTCTACTCTGTTTTCGAGTGTGTTAAATGTCCACATTGCCCAGGCACAGTCCGCTGGTTTCTTCAAGTGCCAGGTTCTTGTATGTACACAATGGAAGTAATAATAATCCGCGTCGCCTTCCTATCCGCATTCGCAGAAAGGAGTATCCCTAATTCTAAATCTGTTCAAGTATACTGGGAATGATCCATGACCTGTCAAGAACTGTGTTAGGCTAGCACAGTGGGTCTTTATTTCCATGTTAACTTTTGGCAGTAAGCGAAATGTCCTTCGTCCTACCTCTGCCTCTGTCCATCTATTTTGCCAATTTTGTAGCACACTTGTCAAAGGTGTTCGCTTAATATGAGACCAAGGAAGTTTAGTTGGTCTTTCAAATATATCCGCGTAATTGGCTGCCTGCTTGGCCAGTAGGTCAGCGGCTTCATTGCCTTGAATCCCTGTGTGAGCGGTAACTCATTTTAAAGTGGGTCTTTGCGAAATAGGCATTGTCAGAAGCTGTTTCTGAATTCGGTATGCCAAAGGACTCCGGCTGTTTTGACTTGCGATAGCCGCCAGACTTGATGCCGAATCACTGAGTATGGAGAATTTCTCCTGTTGACATGTATTCGCATATCTAATTGCAGCACTGATAGCTAGAAGCTCTGCTTGGTATACCGAGTTGTTCAAGCCTAGTTTCCTTTTCCACTCGAATATTACAACGCCATTTTCCAGTCTACAGAAGGCGCTGCCCGTGCCGTTCTCAGTTTTGGAGCCATCTGTGAAAAGGTTATTACTGTTCCTCTGAATTGGTTGGCCGTTTATGCTGATACCGTCGGAGAGATTAAAAGTTGCTGGATGAAAGTTATTGTAGTTGTTTTGCTCCTCGTAGTCCGAGTGGTTATAAATATGACCACAGAGTGTTGAAGTTTGACCCAGCCTGGTAACCCTTACGATAGCTGCCTCCTTTTCTAGTATCAAATCTAGGGGAGGAATTCCTGCCAGTTGTTGTAGGGCTAGTGTTGACGTGGGACGGTAGGCCCTGCATACTTGACGTAGCTGCTGTCTCTGAACAGAGAGCGATCTTCTCATATGATAGGTAAGTTCACCACCCCAGATTGCTGCTCCGTAAGTTATTACTCTTTCTGTAATGGTTGTATGCCAAATGTTTAGTAGCTTAAATGAGATACCCCATTTATGTGAAGTCATACGTCTCATGTTGTTGCTTAGGATGCTAATTCGAGTTTTAAGATTCGTGACATGTGGCATCCAAGAAAATCTGTTGTCGAGTAATAGCCCAAGATATTTCAATTGGGGGAAACATTTTACCGGTATTCCATGGAGTTTAATGCTTGGATTGCGTCTAAGCTGCCTGTTGCGTCCTATGAATAAAGCTTTAGTTTTCTCTGCCAAAATCTGAAGCTTGTGTGCTCTGGCCCATTGGGAGAACAGATCAAGACAGTACTGAGATCTCATTTCGAAGTTACTCCTTCGTGCCACAACTAGCATAAAATCGTCCGCATAGGCTATGATTCGAGCGTATTATCTAGATAAGTATACGATGACTAAAATACTTTGACTATTAGGTCGCGTCGGTTACATGAAACTATGTCGCGTCGATTGCATCAAGGTGGCCCGTTTGCCCGACGACCTGTGCTTTGCGTTTCTTTGTTCCCATCGCATGTCAGAGCACGGCTAAACTAGGCCTGTGAATATCGCAGTTGGAGCAGTGGGGACACGTACTCATTACGGCTGAATAGTTTTTGTTTCATTCCGTGTTTTGCCATGTTTCTTATTTTTTTAGGACTTTGTATAAAACCAACATGAAGTATTTGCAACTACCAACAACGTTTCCCCACACTAGCCAAGTTAATATTTACTCAGACCAAAGCTTCTTCCTGTCCTCAGACATTACTTCCGGTAAATGTTGTAAATTTCATTGTAAAGTTCGGCATAAACTTGACAGCTCCTTTTTTGAAAAGCTATAGATCTGCGACATCATTTTAAAGGGTAAGTTACAAAATACTGGGTATTTATGAGAAAAACTTCCCCGATATATGAATCCCTAACGGCCTACCCGCTCAACCAATCAAAATGAAATTTCATATATTGTTAATTGGAGGTATGCGCTCGAGATTTTGATTTAAAACAGAGCAGCTCTCCCGGTTACGGTTCCAGTGAAACAATTTCAAAATTTTCGAATAGCAACATCCACTTTTTTCCTGCGCAAATTCCTCAGGGCACTGAAAAACAATAAATGGCGTATGATAAATATTACCGGCGTAAAACGTTTGCCAAGAAGAGCATTGTTAAGTAGCAATGACAACGTAAGAGAAGAAAGGGAAAAACCTTTTACAGGGATTGCAAGTTTTCAACGTGTCTATCTTCGCAGACGATAACGAACTGCATACGGAAGATTGTTGACAATAATGACGAACGTAACGTCGCAGAAGGAATCTCTATAAATTGACATTTTACGGCATCTTTAAATTCTGATAAATATCGTAGATTTCATGTGCACACCTTAGATTACAAATAATCCCAGAACGAGAATCCATCGGATTAAGGTCGGGTGATCACGATGGCCACGAAATTACATAGTTACAGAAAATGATTCTATCTCCAAAGTACTGCCGCAGCAGTTGCCGAACACATTTTGCGACGAGTGGAGGAGAACCATCTAGCATCCATACAATGTCATTAGCGACATTCCACTGCTTCAATTCTGGAATTACGTAATTCTGCACCATTGCTGTATACCGAGCACTTGTGATGAAGCACATTTAAAACGTGTGAAAATGGCAACTTCGAAGAAATGTGTGTTTGCGATGCCGCAACGCACAGCCACTTTAGCTTCGTATAAAAGCGGTGGTAGCATGTCGTGAGGATTTTCATCTACCCAGTAAACCCATTTCTTGGAGTTTACGTTCCCTAGTAAAGGAGAAATGTGCTTCATCCGTCTATAATATCCAGCGGCCATCTGCTATTTTCATCATATCTAATGAGGAAAAAATTCGCTAAGTGAACCCGCTATTGCTCGTCTCCAACTTGCAACATCTGTATGCAGTGAAATCGATAAGGAAACAACTGCAGAACAGAGAGCAGAAACTTGAGGATTGTGGTTTTCGGTACATACAAATTGCGGGCAAAACTTCTTGCAGTCTGCAATGGATCTGCAGTAACCGTATTATGCACTTCCGCAACAGTTTCAACAGGAGCACATGGTCGTCCGGATCACGGTCTCTCATATGTGCATCCCGTTTCTTCAAATTTTTTTACCAAATTACGTACAGCTTTTACGGGACATGGGCCTCGTCACAGCAAATTCCGCCGATTTGACTCGCGGTAGCATTGATCTCGAGGTACTCCCCCCATCGGTAGCATTTTCCACATTCAGCTAAAACTGCTTTATCAATTCACCTCGTTGTTTCCCTGTAAGTGTCATCTTGTTAGCACGTTCGAACACCCGTTTGAAGAAACAGTTTCCCACAATGTTATTGAAGGTTTTCCACAAGTAGTGGATTGGTGCTTCTACTTTCTGTCCCTTGAATTAAGCAAAATGCGTCAGTGACCCTTTTCTCTTTTGTATTTGGTCTCTTACAATGCATTTAGCATTTTACGCCATAAGGTCTGCACTTCTTTGTTAGCATTTTACGCCAGCGGATTTCGGCATGCAGGTATTGCTCCAACGCCATTTATAACTTTTCAATGAGCTGATTAATTTGCGAAGGAAAGAGTGGGTGTTGCCATTCGAAAGTTTCGGAATTTTTTCGCTGTAACCGGAATTGTGAGAGCTTATTTTACATTATCACACTCTAGAGCACACACACCTTCAAATAATATTTGAAATTTCATTTCGATTGGTTCAGCGGATAGGCCGCTAAGGATACATTTATAGGCGAAATAATTTTAGTTTCCCCAGTGTGTGACAGTTTTACTCAAGACAGAATTGCAGGAAACACATATTTAAGTAATTGATTAGTGATTTAAAAGAAACGAACTGCAGCTTTGATATTTTAACATGTTTTCGATTCTTTAAATAAAGTATACTTTTAAAGATGCACTTTCAGTGTGTGTTTTGAAGTTCACATTAAAATCTCTTTATAGATTAATTTAAAAGTCAAACAACAAAACATCACTTTATATATTAATTTAGAAGTTAAACAACAAAACATCTTTTTATATGTTTCATAATATTCAACAAACTATACAACAAACACTAAAAGAAGTGTCAAACCGGCAAAAAGGAAATATTTATGAATTAAAACTTCGTGGTGATTTTTCATAATTAATTTCTAATGTAATAGTTCCTTTCACATTGTTATTTCAGGTAACACGTTATTTGCATCCTATAGTATACTCACTTAGGCGTGGCTTGAAGTAGAGCTGTGCGGCCTTTTGTTCCGGTTAATCTTACGAATAACAGTCCTGTTTCATTTCTATACCTTCGAGAATCTTCTTTACCAGAAAGTAGCACATTTACATGATAGTGATAACCTGATATAAAAGTATAAAAAAAGACATCTAAATTAGTTTCATTTATTTTAAGTAAAAGTAAGATACACTGAACACACTAAGATTTCAACTCATTATTTTTCTTTTTCTACATGGAACACGAGCTACCTGCTAATATTTTATGGAGTGAAATTTTTCAAGATAAACAGAAATCATTTTTCAAGCTGTTATAATTCTAAAAATTCAACGATAGCTACATTATCTAATTACGATTCTTAGAAACTAATTTGTTCATGCAATATATCCTAAGTTCCTAGTGATTCTAGACAATTTTCGATCAAAAAATTTCTTCTGCTTTTGTCTAGGCACAAAATATAATGATATTTAGTTCAGTTTAATATGGAAAGGAACAAAGAAGCCCATATAAAATAAGAATGGATTTTATCTCTAACACAGGAATTACAATGGATTTTCAGTTATCAACACAAACACCTTGCACCACAGACTTAGATGCATGAGGCTCATATCGGAGCAGGAAAGATAAAAAATAAACAGTGTGTCTTCCTGAATTCGAACTCCAGACTTTATGATTTCTAGCCAGACATGCTTCCAATTACACCTCTAAGCCATGTGGCAAGGAAACAGAAAATTCCTTATGCAATATAGTGGTTAATTACTGTTAATACGAACTTCAGGCTACGAGTTCCAGTCCTGCACAAGGCTTGGTTGTTTTGCGAGTTAGATTTCTCTGTCTTGTGGTGTTCACGGTTGCGACGCACCCTGAGTAACGCTCTCCGTCATGAAATTGCTAAATGTCCAATTGGTTAGTCTGTTCGCGGGGAGCAAATGTCTAGTCATTTGAGAGGGAGGGGAAATAGCTAACATGTAGTCATAAGGAACGTTCTCATTTTCCTGTGCGTGCTGTTGGGGTATAACTGGTAGCATGTCCGGTTAACAATCGGAAGATCCGGAGCTAATATTCATGACGCCTTAGAACTGTAATAAATTCAGATCTTTGATTTCCTTTTACTGAGAATAGCTAAGGTACTGATTATCTTTTGCTTGCCTAATAATTTTTGGAGAGGGTTATTTAATTTATTTTTTAGTTCTGATGATATTTCTTAGTTCTAAAAATGATTATACAACTGCTGATGTATTTTAATTAGTTTTTTCTTGGTATCGAAAATTATTGTTTCAGACTGCAATAAACAGAAATAGAAATTTATAATTTTATTTTTACACACACAAACAAGAAAACAGAAAAAGTAAATTTAATTTATGTTAAAATAAATCTCTTAAAGGAAAAAACTACTTACGGCAGTAAGGCTCCTCTAAACCAGTTTCTAAAAACATAGTCACAGATTCAGAGGAAGCAAATCGAAGAAATTCCTCCGCCTTGTAACCCATAGGAGCACATTGCGACATGTCCTGTCCACATCCTCTGTCACACTGACCACTGGAAAAATTTGCGTACGAGTCGCATTTATAACCGTAGAATGGACAATCCATGTTTACAGACTCCGTAAATAGCTCTGTAGCATGAACAGCTTTACAGCGACGAAAGCTCTTAATTCCTGAAACAAATCAATGAGTTGAACTCAGTTTTAGCTGCAAAGAGATAATGAAACGCATTAATGTGCTTAAATCTACATTAACACACTACTTCCTTTTCTTTTTCTAGAATACATATTTTGTGCTTTTTTTCATTTATCTAATAAGTACAATATCGTAAAATGGACAGAAAAAAGTTGTGAGACTTGGAAAGCGATCGTACTATGAAAACCAACCTCTTGAATTCATGCGAAGCGTTAGTACTTTGCAATCTCAAATAAAGCAGCAGGAACTGCAGTCTACACATTGTAGCCTTACAGCTTAATAATGTCGTGAAATAGAAATTTTTGCAATTAGAATACTGAAATTTAAACAGAGGAACAGGCTGATACAATCTTTAAGATAATTACCGAGTTGGTTAATCAACCGTAGTATCATGTCTAGAAACACCATAAAAAATACACCAAGAACAAACTTCACATTAATTACGTGAATGTTAGTATACTAGCAATAATATTAGCAGCAGCAATGGTAACAACACTAATTATAATAATTCCAAATCATTGCGTTGCAAGATCATAAGTATACAATCAAACGTGTTGTCGGTAGGAAAACTTTGGGTGGTGTATTTAATTATGGCAAAGCACACTAGGGCTATTTGCTTAAGGGAAGGGATGCCTTCGTGGAGGACGTTCTAAGGGAAACTGGCTCGTATACACGTTACACATGCAGCCAGCCCGTTCGCGGGATTCGAACCTCGGACCGAACTACCAGTGTTCAGCGACTTTACCGCTCGGCCGCTGGTGGGCAGGAAAACTTTGGGAATCGCCGCATTAGTAGTTCCAGATGGATTACAATCTCAAACATAGAAATGAAGACTGTTAAGACATGGAGCTTGCTTGACAATTTTTAGACATGCAATATCTTCAAAATTCTTAGTTATTTGTTACAGAAAGCAAAATTACATCTGCAAACGACTCTTAAAAATAATTCCGAGGAACTTCACATCCGTGTTACGTAATTCGAAAATTAAACTAAAGAGTTAAGCTCTCTAAATGAAAAATGATTGTATACAGAAGTTATAAATTAAAAATATGAACTGTGTAAAACATTCCTACCTTCCAGTAAATTGCAACCAGTTCTTCGCCAGCCAGGGGTGGGATAGAAATCGACATGGCCTGCAGGTTGAAGCATACCTGTAACTATAAAACTTTAATGTAACTACAAGCCATTAGTATTATTACTAACAAGAAGGTATAATTCTCGATGAAATTTTCGAGAGCTGCAAATAGTCTTTGATATATGCGAAGTCACATAAGAACGTAATGCTTAATTTACAATAGTTTGAATAATTTATTTTGACACATTTTATGTAATAATTAAAAGATTTTAGAAGAAAATTTTCATTAGTACGCGGAAAAAGAGCAAACATAATTAGTGTTTCCATGTCTCCAGCGAAACTGATGATATTTCGGCTTTTGATGACATTTTTCATTCACCAAACTTAACCAAACTGAGTGCGTATCTTCATATATTTTCATGTGTGCAAGGGGAATCATTAAAAATGAAATTTCTTTTCCGTCCTTCAAGAACTCAGAACATGATATTATCAATAAAAAGGATAACATAAACAATACGCAGTATTTTTATATGTATATATACGGAATATAAAACAATGAAAGAATAAAAATTTTAATACCTTTCTATTTTGTATACCTTAATAGATATCGAAGATAAATATCGAGCGTAGCTAATGATAAAAAGTGATATCGTTTGGGTGCTAAAAGTATCGTGGAGGCCATCCTGAATCTTGTCAGAAATCTTTAAATAATAAAAGGCGTAGTAGAGACATTAGGTATTTGTTTGGAAACAGGAGATTTGAAAAATTAGCAACGCCTTCGCCGAGAATCGAACCGTGGACCTCTGGAATACGCGCCCAGCGTGCAGACCACCACACCACGAAGGCATGCCAAGAAGGTGGTAGAAATACCTTATAAAGGGATATACAGGACATCCTTTTAAACTGCAGAAATACTGCACTGCAGTTAGATTTTTTAATATCTTCACTCGTTAAGGAGGAAATGATCGAAAAATCGGACGTGAATGAGCCGTTAATGTTCATTTGTTCTTCATTCGATGCCATGCATCATTAGGTTAACTGTTCAGAAATGAACAGAGATAATTTTTATGAGTGATGGAAGAAATTCTACTGTAAATTTCCGATGAGTCTAACAGTCTGCATTCCAACAAAGCCCTCATTACGCATATGTTGTTACGCATAGTGTAAAACATTAAATAAAAGATGAAATACTCAAACGAAGAAGGCAGCTGCCACTGAATTTGGTGCAACTTTCGCAACATGTCTCATACGCAAAAAGAGTTTAGATGTTACAGGTAACGAATATCAGCCGAAGTTCGATTGCACGCAAACAATGGCATATATCTAATGGCAAATATTTGCATAAGTTTTTTGTTTCCAAGAAGATGTCAGTTAAGTAAGAAAGCTCTTTCCTTCATAAACTGTGAGGTTAGCAGTCAGATTTATAGTAAGATGATTATAGAATTATTCAAAACAATAATGGACAGAACCCAACAAAACTGCTGGTGACATTATACTCATGGTATGGAGTTTGTTTCACCAAGCATAAGAACGATGTTGTTGTTTGACTTCCAAATTAATATAAGATCTTTTTAAGACAGTCAGTACTATGCTGAATCACCTGGAATGAAAATTAACAGGTCTATAAAAAATAACATCCCCTTAACTAACAACAATATCAAAACAGTGGCTGACCATTATTTTTCTGGAAACATCTGGCATGGTGCCAGATATTCTCTGATTTAAAAATTTCAAGATGGTCGCCTTCAACAAGGCGTAATGATGCTCATTATTCACCTATAAATAGCAATTCCTATTCATTTCATGTATTGACTATTTAAATTCCATTCCGGAAACATTTTACGCCATAGAAAGGTGTTTCTAGACTTTTGCCTAAAGCTGCTGATTGAATATTATGAAAAAAAATTAGGGTTTTCAAAACCACTAGTCTCTCAAATTACCAGTCGTAAACCTAATTAAAAAATCCCAATTAAAAATAAATTAACAAGGTAGGCTTTCAGACAATGCAATTTTAATCATGTTACACTTTTATAAAAAAAAGCCTACGAAAATTAAATTCGCATAAAAATATGCATTGATAAAAACGGTTTCCATAATCAAATCAATCAAATTAAAAAAATTCACCTTGATACCTGAGGTATTAATTACCAGAGAGTTTTTATTAAAATATTTGGAGACCCTAAATTCGTTGCTAGAAATAACTGCATATATTACACGAATTTCTAAGAAATAACATTTACTTCAAACATAAAGCAAAAAGAAAGTAATGAGTTTTAAATTCTTATTTTGTAGAAATGCTAGAAGTTGTGATTTTGTATCTGACAAATTTATAAGATTCTTGAAATTCTTTTTGCAGTTCTTTTCTTAGGACAGAAATATGTTAATAATTTTAAGGAAATGTTTTAGCACAATTTTGGGGGTCAATTTTTCTATATTTAATAAAACAAAAACATATATAGTAAGTTAAGAAATAAGGGACTTGCTAGTCAGAGTTTTTTTTCAAAAGGATCCATATAAAAGTCTATGGTTTCATGCGATTTTACTAAAAGGAATAACAAGACAAAAATTGTCAAAGTATGAAAGCCCTACTTGATTTCATTTATTTCACACCTTTGGAAGTTTGTAATTCAAGGTACACTTGCATTTTTTGTAATTCAGAAATGAAAGCAGCATTTTATTTAAAAAAAAAAAAAATATCATTTTAGTTACCGACCTTAAATGCTTGGTAACTTGGAGAAGGAAATAAAACTCAATATCAAATCCCGAATTCAGATTTAAAATACTTATAATCTACTTAAATACCATAAAAATGAGATGCTGCGACATGTCTGGTTACACTCTTCCGTAAAGATATATATTTTATATTATTTAACAACTAGTAATTCTGGTACATTTTAATATTTTATGCATTTTAATCGTTCCGAAAATATGCAAGTTTGAGTTATGTAACGTACTCGTAAACATATCATACTTTTTAAAAAATACCAAAATCCTGTTTTCAAGTTAGAAAAGCGTATTTTCTCCTCTGCCCTTTTCCTGTTATTCTATAGCAAAGACTGGACATCGTATGCCTGTTTACAGTACACTATATATTTTTAACAATAAATGATCGATTAAATAAAAATTAAACAGAGCTTGTAGAAGTTTTAACCTTGTTAAACTTCTAGAAGGTTAAATAAAGCTTTAACCTAAATTAAGCTTGTAGAAGTTCATTAGGTGTTTCAAATTAAAAAACCTAATTAATCAGTTCGGCCCTTGTTGAAGTTCAAATCCAATTGGCTAAACGTGATAATCACTTACACCATGAGAACGAAAATTTCTTACAAGCTGTCTGATGCATTTAAGTTTTAACTTGTTTCCATGCATAAAAGAAATAAAACTATTCGCTGTCCCAAAGCTGCCTAATCTTATAAACATTTTACGGATTTATTACATTTACTCGTTCTATTTTAGAACTTCGATTCATTTTCCACAATTTTAAAGCTGCTCAGTGCACATTGTATTAACTACATTATCATCACGTCAAGAGAAAGTACGCACTATTTCAAAAGCTACGAATTTAGTTGCTTTTCTAGAATCTGTATGGCATCCTCTGAGAGAATTGAAATCTGTAATTACTTCCAGTAAATACATAACGAAATAAACCGTTGCTATAGAAATGAAGAATCTGACATCTGAGATACCTTCTGCAGCTCTTGGATTATCAGTGTGTATGACATCAACAAAGAGCGCATCGCTGGGATCAAGACGAACCCTGGGATCAGTATCTTCAAAATAAGGACCAGCAGGATCAAGACCTAAATAAAGGAGAGAAAGTGAAGGTACGAATCCATGTTATGTAAGTAATTATAGTTTTTATGCATATATCTATATATATGCTCTTTTGCAGAGCTTAAATATGAGGAAGACAATAATTTTATTGCGATAAAAAAAAGAGATAATTGCGACATGAAGAGCTAAAGTTCGCGAAATTTTCGTGGCGCTGTTTTTGCTTAAATTATTTTACGGAATCACATTAGAATTTCTGGTGAAGGAGCATATGCTCCAAAACCGAATCTTTAACATAGGTAACCAGTATATATTTTAACTAAATAAAAATATAAATTTTTGTTTAAAATTTACATTTATAAACCTATCAGATTATGAAAACGTTGTTTCAGATCAAGATTACTATTTAATTGGATAATATTGTGTATTTGCAGATATTCTTCATTAAGTTTTTACAAAAGATCGATCGTCATTGAAGGGCACTTCATTTTATTCCGGAAAACATTTTTCTTTATATTCTAGTAAAACTTAAGGTAATTCAATATTGTGCTTTGAATTTTAAGAAAGGATTATTTTTCGGAAATTCTAGTGAAAAGTAGGTATACAAATTATTTAAATATGGTAATAATGATCTAACACTTATAACAGCAATTTGGAGTTGCTCTAAAGTTATTGTTATTACTACGGGTCACTTGAATTAGCATTGCCATAAACTAAAATTGAAGAACTTTTCTATTTTCAATGGTCATAAGGATGTGATGCACCGTGTCTTTAAAATTCCTTATGCAGCCTTTAGTTTCGTAACCTCTGGTTTCAAACATAGATTTCTGGTTATAAAAAAATTTATAGATAAGGAAAATACTCATGTTATCGCATTTTTAAATTAAAAAAAAAAGTTTTGTAAAACTTACGAAACCTAACTTTTTATATAGACCCTGAACCTTATAATTATGTTTAGTAAAAGTTTATACTCTTTCTAAAAAATAATGTTCCGAAAGTTTCACTTCGGTACGACAAAAACGGACTAAGATATTAATTTCTGAGATTATGTGCATGAGTCGTGCACGAACTGAAGAGCGATATGTTTGCATTTGTATGCAGCTAAAAATTAAATATAAGATTATAAAAAAAATTCTGATATTAATAGCATAGTTTTAACTACGAGCATAGCTACGCAACCGGTTGTAAGAAATAGTAATCAATTAATTTTTTTCCCAAAAAAGAGATCTTAGCACAGAATCTTATACATAAATCTCGTGTTCTAAAACAATGGCAAGCTTTTTATACGAATATAGTCCATTAATAACATTATTTACATAAATTAAGCATAAAAAATATTAAATAAATTTTTATTAAATTACTATTCTAAAGTAATAAAACTGCATGAGAATGTATTTTTAGTTTTTGAAACCTTGTAAATTACTTATATGAAAATTCTTTCTTGTTACCATATGCAACAAAGCTTTAAATTAAAGAATGTTTCACAGTTAGTAAATCACAAAAGAATATCACCAGGCGGCATTAAAAGGAAAAACATCAGCCTCGAGTTAATCTAATACACTTTCTCACAGACCCCTTAAGAAAGCCGAAGTGTGTGCTACAAGTCCCTAATTTCGAAATAAAATATCTCGATCAACTTTTGTAACTTAAGTCAAACATCTTACGTATGCTGTGTTTTTTTATAATGAGCATAAACTTTTAAATATAATGACGGAATCAAGAGATCATATAAAAAGATTCCATAATCTGTATATAATTATTTTTTCTAATTTAAAAATGGTAAAATATGCTAGTTGCGTCAATGAAAATAGTTTTGTAAGTGGATGTCGGCCAACGGCTTCGAAGATAACGGCCACATAAGGACTTAAAAGACACGGTGTGTATTGAGGCATTCAGATATAATGGCTAAATAGTGAACTGTCTAGCTTTGCTACTTTGAGCTATAATGATGTGATTCATTTTAAGACTCATTAAAATAATAATGACGAAACTCGTTTGGCTTAAAGATCAAGGATTATCTCCTTGATCTATCATATCCTTGATCATAGTTTAGATATGATAATGCAATAACTCGACTTCACTTACTCAATAAAATCTACCTGAAATTACTAATTTTTCAGATTACCAAGCTGAATACGTATACCAAGCAACTGTGGTTGCCAAAAAATTATAAAATAACCTAATATTTTCAGTACCAGCTAGATGAAAATTTTCGTATTAAGGATGCTAAGACGGTTAAGTAAAATCCTTTTTCTCTGTTCTAATAATCCTTATCTGAGAAATTACAATACTTCTGCATTCAGTTTAAATAATCCGATACCAATATTAAAATAAAATAACTTATCAAAATTGTTCTTACTTTTAGGTATAAAATTTTTTTTTATTTAGTTTACGTAGAATAGATTTGCATGACCTTGAATTTATTAATTTAGCCCAACTTCAGCGTAATTATGGAACTTCTTAAAGTGATTATATTAATGAAACAAAAGCTCGCACTTCAAAGATTAGGTTGGGTTATTTGGATACGGCATAGCACACGAGAGCTAGTATCTACTTAAGAAACGAAATGCTTTCCTGCAGGACTTGCTAAGATAACTTGGCTCGTATTAACATTGCACATGGAAAAGCCCGAAAAACTCCCATGCGGCTAGACTCGCCTGAGTTTGAATCCGAATTTCAACTACGAGCGTTCAAGGGTCTTAACCATTCGGCGATTGATAGGGCACACAATGCTAAGAAATAAGCAGGAAAATCTAGGCTGAAGTTCTATGTAAGGAATGCATCACTTAAGCTCCGCCTATCGAAATCGCTGATAAGAAGTTTTTAATGTATAAATGCTTCAGACGAAAGTTTTCAGTTAGAATCTCACTACTACTAGCGATTTTTACTCTCTTTCTTTTGTTTTTTCTCCCACCAAAATTATTCATTCTTTTGATCTTTTTTATTATTTGGAAAAAAGGTTTCTTTTCGTGAAAAAATATTTTAAACGAAAAAAAATTAAACAAAAAATGCTAATAAAAAATTCAATTAGTTTTTCCTGAATGTTTCGTCATATTTCAAAAGTTTTCCAGGAGAATTCGCTAGAATATTCAGTCAGCATTCATTCTGAACTGAATATACTTGTATATCATCAAACGACTTTTCCGCTTTTTTGAGCCATATTGAAACTTGCATAGTTAACATTAAAATTAGAGATAAAGAAATTTTATTCATATTCATAAATTATGACTTAGCCTTGACATTTTAAAGAAAATATTTTCTAAAAGATAGATAGGTAGTAAAGAGCCAACAATTAATCAATGTATCTGATATAGAAATATTTTACAATTTGAAGATTTTAAAATTAAATAAAAAAATGGAACGACTTTCTTACAAACCTTTTGCATTATATCACTTTTTTTTCATTCCTTTAGAAAAGTTTCATCAATAAGCTCTTTAAAATAAATAATATGAGAAACAGAGCTCGTGGTAACGGCTTTGAACAGAATTTTTGTCTGTACCATTTACTCATGATCCAGTACACCACTGAGGCTTCCACATGACGTTTAACTTAACATATAATGTTACTCAGATTTTTAATGTCGATTTCCTCACTTATTGGAGAAGAGCGCTTTTCTGTTCTATAGATATATTCCCCCTAGAATCTTCCATAACTACTCAGAGTTTGAACTAAATTGGGGATTTTAAGATCGTTCGTTTTAGTTTAACTTGAAAGTATAGAACTTATAACACATATTTTTTTACTTGCAGAGTATTCTTAACATACCAAAATTATACACACTACGCCACATTATACCGAAGCTTGTTTTTTTTCCCTTGAGAAACATCTTAAAAATTGTACGGTAGTCTAAGATGTGAGATAATATGATATTCGGGTTAGTATAATATTTAATTTATGATGCTCCTGTATTTAGTTTTCTCGAGCGTAAGTATCTAAAGCAATTTAATTATCTTCACAGATGGGAAAATACTTATTTTCTATAAATCTATTTTGCTTTCCCGAAGTCTTTAAAGACGTAAGCTTTCAGTGCTGCATTACCTTACCTGTTATTCTACCTAATCGTGGAAGCTGTTCTCCAACATATCCGGCGGCATGTGCACCTAAGTTATAGCCGATGATATGGACATCAGAAGGCGAAATCCTGTACTTGCGCTGCAAAAGAAAAAGTTACTTAGTTACGGAAATAAATATACATTGAATTCTATCTACAAAACAAATATTCTGCGCACACGATTTACATCCCAAAACATTAAATGCCATCTGCTTTGAGTTTTTTATTATAAAATGAAAATAACCAGAAAGACATGTCTTTCAGTATAACAGTTAAGTATAGACATATTTACTGTACATTATTATTTTACGTCAGTACAGTAAGTATAATTCTTCTCAGCATATTTATCACAAGGTTAAAGAATACATTCCTCTGGAAAAAATAGTAATCTCTAATAAAAAATATAGGGTATTCGTAAAGCTCTCTAACAGTGAATTAATGAAAACCATTGTGTATGTAATATTTATCGTATTCTACAACAATATCGACAAAATCATGATAAATTATTGAGATGGGGGAAGGACTATCTACGTTAGTCTTAGACCATGGGTATCAGTTGTGATAGCATAACTTGGTGTTGAACTAAAAGCCTAAAACTGTACTAATTGGATAGAATCATCTGTCAGATGATAATTACCTGAAGCTTTCCTGCTACCGGTTACATGAATTCTGTCTACTGTAAGTAAATGCATGACAAATTATTGTATTGATAAGATTCACCAATTTTCCAACAACAAGTCTCTTGTGAAATAATTTGGTTGATTGTCCAAAATGAATATTTGGTCAAATTTCAATCGTACTTTGACAGTAATTAAAGTTTCAGCCTAGATAAGACGCAGAAGCAATACTGGTCCAACTGGTCTCCATATATCTATCTTACTGGTAATTTTCTGTGTGGAATGCTTAAACGACAGTATTTGAACGAATAACTCATGAGACTTAATCCTAATGGATTGAATGCACACAGAACCGACGATAGCTTGATAAATTTTATTTTACCGAAAGAAATACTTTATAAGGAACTTTCCACAAAAGTATTCTTATAGCTCTCCTCAATATCACACAGCTCAATTAGCAGTTACACTTCAAATACTAAAAATGTTTTAAACACAATGCAATACAAGGAAAGAAAGGTGAGAGAAGCAAACGCAATGCAAAGAAAGAGAGAGAGTCATCTAAAGAAGAGAAGCTCACACGGAGATATCTCAATACACCGTAGTACTCAATGCTCTGAATAAAACAAAAAAACAAAAAAAAAACCGAAAGCTTTCCCGGCAGCCAAGAAATCTCTAATACTTTCCATTTCTCGAAATTACTGGAAGACATATAAGATTAAAATAATGTATAAGTACGCTTACAGCTACATATAGAGATAAATGGCAGTACCAATTATAGTTATACAGGAACCGGACCCAAATGGTCGCCAAGTTTGGCGACAAAAATTAGTTGTTAAAAACCTTCGTCAAGTTTGGCGATATTTCACTTAATTGGCGAGATAGCCATTTACCTCAAGGTTAAACAGACTTGTCCCTGGAATTTTGTTTTTCCGCCTGAGCTTCTTTTTTTTCAAGCATTTCATGTTACATTATACGTAAAATACTACAGTTTCACATATTATAAAATATTTCTCCAGCCTTCTTAGCATGCCTTCGCGGTGTAATGTTCAGCACGCTCGGCACATATTCGAGAGGCCCGTGATTCGAGTCCCGGCGAGGGCATTGCTCATTTCTCATGTCTCCTGCTTCGAAATAACCTAATTTCTCTACAGTGGCGCCCGAACAGGGACGAAGATGATGGATGATGATTCTCCACCAGGATTTGGCGATAGGGACCCCTAATCCCCAGTCAGCCTTTGAAAGGGGGAGTATATAAGGTATTTCTCCCGCCATCTTAGCATGCATGCGCGGTCAGCACGCTAGGCGCGTGTTCGAGAGTACCGAGGTTCGAGTCCCAGCGAGGGCACTGCTCATTTTTCATGTCTCTTGCATCCTAATAGCCTATAATGTCTCTACAATATAATTTCACTAAAACTATTTATATATATACAAAATTCGTAACACTATCTATGCTTAAACACTAGGGAAAAGAAAACCATGTTTTGTTGCACAGACAGGCTGGATACGTTACAGCAATCCAAAATGTATCTAAAATGCATAAAAATTGCAGATAAAACTATGATGCAAGTGAGGAGAAAATCAAATTTTCAGTCAGAAATTTGCATTAAAACTGTTTCGAAAATTGATATTTGTAATAGTTATGAGACTATGAATGGTCTAGAGGAAAAACTGTAAAACATCTTCTTTCAGCAACAAGGAAAAGATTAGTTCAGAGAAATTTGGCTTGTTTGTAACAAATGAAAAAATAAACAGTAACAGAAAATCAGAAATTTTAGTATCATAATGCCATTCAATTCATGAAACATTTTTATAACTTTATATTACTTTCATTCATTGCAATAGTGAAATCTTCAAAGAGTAACTGCTTAAGATTTAATTAAAGGCGATTTTTAACTTTAATTTACAGTACTCAGTCTGCAGGTATTTAAAAAAAAACGTTATTTTTGCAGACTGATCACAATTTTAAAGCACTCTAACTTTTGTCATTGTTGATTCACTTAGCTATTCAAATACTGCAAAAAGGTTGTAGATATGCACAAAGCGTCATGTGAAAGTAATATCTAAGGGAAAGACTAGCTCTAAAATTTACCATTCAAGTTCACTGCAAAGGTAATGTAATTTCCACCATACAGTTTCAGAATATTTACTACATAGTTCCATTTTAGTTTCCGAAAATAATGCCTAAAAACTTTAATTCACAAAATTAAAAAACCTTCTCTTTGTTGTATGCGTTTACACGTTTTCATTTGATACTAAATATTGATCTTAATTTAAATGTTTCCTTTTCAGCGCGAAAATCATAACGCAAAACTCATCAGGCACTATTAAAACTGCAACAAAAATCACTTATAATAAATAAAATATGCTTATGGCATTGCTTTGTAAAGCTAAAATTACACATTTAAAAAAAACATCTTCTTGAATCCTTAAATAAATTTTATTCAGCGTTTTGTTATCCCGGTTGCTTTAAGAAAGTATATGCGATTAAGTATAAAATCATTCCTTAAGTTTCAGCTAGCAAGAGAAACATTTATAGAAATGTTGATAATTTGGTTAATTTAAAGAATTTAGCAATTTTTGAAGCAATAAATCATTACTGTAACATGATAAAGTGGTTCATTATTGTTATTATTTGGTTTATGGTAACTCACGTGGAGTATATTTGTCTAAGAGAAAAGTGGTTTCTTGGAGGCATTTTTGAAAGGAACTGCATCGTATTCAAGGCACACATGGGAAAAAACACGAAATTTCCCATGCAACCAGGCCTTTCGCCGGCATTTGAGCCTGAACGAACTACTAATGTTCAGTGATTTTACCGACTTTTGGCCGCTGCTGGATAAACATAGCAGAGTTTAAAGTGCAAGAAGATTTGGGAGACCATCATAGCTGTCTTGTGGAATACAATATTCTCCAAAAAGATTTCAGTGACAGAAGACCGCGTTGTTCCCCTACTTTCAGCAGAATGCATTTAAAACCCGTTAATTCACAGTTTATTAAAATAGTAATCCCATGTAATAGGTGTCCTGATTGGGTAAAAAGGAAAAATATTTACGTCAGTGAAAGAATAAAATACTTATTCTTTCTTTCTCACCGTAAATGAGAAGTAATAATTATGAATACTGGAAGAAGATAATATTTAGTGAAATAAATCTAATCCATAAGTGAGCAATCTTTTTTTAAACGGGCAAAATATTTTTTAGAGGCGAATGCAAGAAACGTATCAGTTGGTCTGGATTTGAAGATACAGAAGACATAGCAACTTGCACGTAGGTTTGAAATCGTGCGACATTTAGACTCAATTGGTTGTCGCTTCTAATTATTTTCATTGAGGAAAATAACTACAAAACGTGTCATGATCTGCATTGCATACATGACTAATCCTGGAAATTTTTCTAAAATTATCTACCCACATTGATGCCCGCGTTCTGAAATGAATTCCTCACATGAATGGTGTTTTGCAAATCTACCAATTCCATTTTTAACTCGTAGAGAACTATTTTCACATCTACATTAAATGGCGAGGAAATGTATTAAAAGTAAAAACGTTTATTTCCGATCTAAATGCTTTAAATCCGGATTCAAATTCAGTTATTAGTTTTTGTATTTGCTTGGCATATTTTTATGTTTCTGAAGGAATTTCTTTTTTCAAGTATGGAAAACATGACGTATCGTTTGACAACAGATGTTTTTCCAAATTTTGAGTTTGCTTTCAAAAGCTTTAATTTTATCAAGCTTGTTATGTATAAACTGACTTTTTCCTTGAATTTCCATGTTTCAGCCATACAGATGCTTAGTTATACCGAAACAAAAGGCAAAACTACTCATCTATTCTGTATCGAATGGGTATTTTTGCGTTTCCACAAATAATTTATTTTCATCTTTTAAGTTAGATACTCTTTTTAGCATAGCTCCTCTACCCAACAAGTGTACTTCTGCATTATAAATTATATCGCCATAATCACTTTCCAAATCTTTTAAAAAATCTTTAAATTCACGTTGATTTAATACTTGAGATTCGAGATAATATATAAGGATTATTACAGTCGTTTTAACATCTGGCATATTTAAAGTTTTTGCGAAAAGCTTCTTTTGAGGAATTAAGCAATGATTAACAAATATATCTGTCAAGTTTTTTATATCATTAAATTATATTCCTGCAACTCTTACTTTCATGTTAGCCATCGCTCGTGCTCCCTCGCTTCATAATGCAGATAATATTTTACAATGAAATTAATAAATTCTCCAACAGCGATTTTATCATTAAACAGGTTTCATTTACCTGTCGCAATCATTGGCATCAGTGAACCTAGGACTCTATCGCCAGATGAAAAACTTTGATCTTTAAATATATTTTGCTATTGTTTAAGCTTTTCTGTAATTCATTCAATTTCGCTTTTTGCATTTGGCCTTGGTTGACTTTATAATTTGTGTCATGTTTCGTCTCATATTGTCATTTAATATAACATTCTTTTAACACGGATACTGAATCTGAGCATAAATGGCAAACAGCTTTGCCATTTAGAAGAATGAAAAAATAATCCAATTCCAATTTTTCATTAAGACTTCAATTTTCACCCAAACATGTCGTTCTTTTGTTTTCGAGGACATTTTTCCAATTGTAAAAATAGAGCAAGCGTTTATAAAAAAAATTGTAAGAAATTAATTTTCGGTCGACGCAGTTAGTTTTTAAATTAAAAAAAACTATCTACATTTTTATTATGATGACGTACTAACAATCAAAAAAATAGTCAACACAAAAAAGTTTTAATTTGGAAAAAATCTTTTAATTAAGCTTGAAGAATTATCGTGAAATAAGCAGTTCATATGATTGTGAACGACTGTCAGTGTCTAACGCACACGCCCTTGTGTGCAACTCGCTTGCTCTTTAGATAAAATAAGCCAACAAAAACAACTTAGTCTGATTTTGGTACGCACGGGATAGAAAAGAAAACAGTAATACCTAGTATTCTTCTCTTCTCGCTGGCATCTGCGATAATCTATGTACAATATGTGATCATCGTCTACTGATCTGGCGGGTGTTTAAAATTCAATTATTACAGGGCGTCTGTATAAAATATTTGAGAGGATTCATAAAGAAATAAGATAGTTGGCTAACCAAGAAAGACGATTAGTTTTGAATTTACGTAGGTGGCGCGTAAACTGCAACTGGTGGAGCATCGTCACCGAAAATGAGACAGCCGTACCCAGATGCTGCAACACGCTTCAGCTGATGACATACTCTACTGCACTTCGGATAGAGGGTTTAGATTTTCACTTTTAATTAGTCACTCTTATCAGATAAAACACGCTTGTTGAAGAATAAAATAATTTTTAAACTTTGTCAGTTGATAAAATTCGATATTAAACACCTCCCAGTGTCCCTTCTCTGAGCGCGCGAACCCTAATGCTACGAAGCGGACTCCGTTGAGCTTGAGCTTTTAACGAGCCTCACAAGAGAAATCAGCCGGGCAACATGCGGGCCACCGGTTGCTCCCGCCCAGTGCAGGATTTACGTATAAGCTACACAAGCTATAGCTAAGGGCACTCGCTTTCTTCCCCCCTCCCCCCCCAAAAAAAACCCTCTAGGTATTCGAAAATCATATTTGGCGTTGACTATAATATCTGGATTTGTAAAGGGCCCCATATTTTAAATAGCTTAGGGCCTTATCAAGTCTAAACCCGGCCCTGCTCGCGGCTGATCTTTTCTAACGTCTTGAAATTGGAAGGTTTAATTTTTAAATGAGATCCAAAAGAAAATTAACTAGAATTTCCGAAATTGAGCGTAGTTTCAACAGTAGACCATAATAGAAGCGAAGTTATGACACGAGAATACATGGTCCCTATTAAAACAGTAATCTTATATTTATTAATGGTACAATGGATCACTACCAAACATACTAGCATTTTAAAATGGAATTTGAGCCCACCAGCGGCTGAGCGGTAAAGTCGCTGAACACTGGTAGTTCGGTCCTGAGGTTCGAATCCCGCGAACGGGCTGGCTGCATGGGCGTTTTCGTGATTTTTCCCATGTGTAACCTGTTATACGAGCCAGTTTCTTTTAGAAAGTCCTTCAAGAAGGCATCCCTCCCCTTAGGCAGATAGCCCTAGTGTGCTTTGCAGTAATTAAATAAACCAAACCAAACCAAAATGGAATTTGAAATCCTCAACATAAAAACTGAGCCTGTAATTGAATTCCGAATTCTATCAAAATAATGCCCCTAAGCATTCTGCTAAGAATGTAATATTCTGGCTGCTGTTTAATTAATTCAGGAATAAAATTTACACCGAAAACTGTAGAGAAATCAGGATTTTTCTAAACGAAAAACACAGAAAGCCAGATATGCCATTGCCAGAATTCGAACACGGATCTTTCAGTTAGATGAACATGCTATCACTTGCACTACGACAGCGTGCACAGGGAAAAGCGATAATCCCTTATATCCTCTTCCACTTAAAGGGCGACAAATCAACTGGACCACCGGACCAAGTACAAGTGTGGATGAATTATCGTCCACCACATGTTTAAGGCAGGCGGCATTAGATTCTTTAGCATCGAGAAGCATGAAAAATCAACTATGCCCTCACCGAGGTTCGAACCGCGGATCTTCCGCTTTCTAGGAAGGCGTGCTACCGTTTACATCACGAGAGCATGCAAAATGACTGCCATAATTCCTTATAAATAATTTTAAAAAATTTTATCTCAATCTATGTTGGAAATATAAAATTGTGTTTTGAAAGTTAATATAATAAAATGTTCTTTAAAATGCTATATATTGGGCTCTGATTTTCATGTCCGGCCATTTTCGTTAGATGTTGTTGTTCAAACAAGAAAATATTACAGTTTAAATCCGATAGGGTACTATTCGGTTTCGAGGGCCGTAAAAAAGGTGCAGCGAAAATGTACGCGCAAAAGCGCCAAATCTAGCAAACGCGCCCATTTAACAGCGTGCCAAATCTAGTGTACGCGCTGATTTCAGATTGCGTAAGTTTATATAGTTCTATATTTAAGACGCCATTGAAATACTAGTTTAATTTTTAAATTCTTTTTTTTATTTTAAATCCTTTTTTGATATTCTATGGATTTAACAATTTGGGAATTGCCCATGACGAAAACTCGGCAATAAAATTTTGGGTAAAGTGCAGAATCACCGACTGTTTGACGCGTTTTTAAGAATTGCACATACTCGGTATCCACGTGCACATCGACCTATTTTCACTTTAAAAAAAATCCTAGAATTGCACAAAATAGCACTGCGTACACCCTTAACTTTATCTATGTACACATCGACCTATTTTCACTTAAAAAGTAACAGAATATTGACAAAAATCCAATTGTTTTTACCCTTGTAAAAAGCGGCAAACAAATAAGTGAGCGATTCGGCACTTTACCGAGAATATTTTCAAAGAAAAGGCATCATTCATTATAGAAAATTACGTTTGAACAACCAACGAGATGAAATTATGCTTTAGCGGTAAGTCGAGAGCGAAATAGCGATGCAGGCATCCATTCAGTTATGTTTAGCAATTTTTATATAAATTATAATAATGAGCTGAAATAATTTACTCTTATGCTTCCATTCAATCATGTTTAGCCTTTTTCGTATAAATTATAATAATAAAAAAGTATTACTATATGAAATTAACCTTTCATCTAAATTAAAACATCAATCTTAAATAGTTATTTACTATTATACTTCCTTTCTTGCCGCAATTATTAGGGTTGCCGCAATTATTTTTAGCAGCATTGGCATCAACAATATTTTGGCGATTTTTTACGGCCCTCGAAACCGAATAGTACCTCCGATAGTTTACTTTTGGAAAGATTATTTGAAATATAAAAGATTAAGTAAACGAATACTTCAAAGAAAATTATTATTTACAACTTATTGCACTTAAAAGTTTGAGATTAATTTTAAAAATTAAACTTTTGCGATACTCTGTATATATTGATCAAACGGATACCAGGAAGATTACATAAGATGAACACGGAATTTTTCTTTTCATGCTTGTCATTAATACCACCCGCAGAAATTGTTTTCCTAAATGGGCTTTCTTCATGAAACCTTTCCTCCTAAGTAATTGCAATGGGGTTTCCGGACTCTGCGAGCTTCATCACCTGAGCAAATATCATATTGGCGTCTCTTCACTCGATTTGCTCAGCGACAGATGATAGCGCTTTAAAAAAAATTTTAAAATTAGGAGGAGAGGAGCTGTAGGAAATTATGTCTGGCCAAGATCATAAACCAATCCGTTCATAGCTATTGACAGTTACTGCAGTCATGGAATAAGACATGAATAACGAAGTTAATAGTTATAGTGCATGTGCTTATGTTAAGGTACACGAATCTTTTTACACAGTTGCCTGAAAGCCCCACTAGTGGTCGAATGGTTAAGGCTGCTGAATACTCAGATTTCAACTCGGGTTCGATCGAAGGCGAACGGGCTGGGGTCATTATGGGTTTCGTGATTTTTCCCATGTGTAACGTGTATATGAGCAACTTTCTCTTAGAAAACCTCCATAAAGGCAACCATCCCTTATGAAGGTATTTCTGTTGTGCTTTGCCACACTCAGATAACATAAATAAGTTAACCAGTTGCCTGAAAAATTCTGCTGAAAATCTGGTATACCTACTCAGTTAAGAACACCGAAAAATAAGAACCGTACCAGACGGAGCGAGAAGTTCTAATGATACTCTTTCCCATTTCTTGTAAACATAACAGTCTCCTGAGCGTAATCTACTTAAAATTGAAAACAAATTACTTTTTAGTGCAGGTTTATAACTTCGTTAAATCAAACTTCTAATGAAAATACTAACCTCTTCATGTCTTGTGACCTACTCAGATTATGCGAAGATATACTGAAAAATGATAAAGAATTACTTTGTTTATACTTACACCAACACCTGCTCCAACAACTTTGACATATCATAAGCATAGATTTTTCTCAGTTACTTAGTGATTTTCATCCACAAATATGTTCATGCATACATAAAATACTTAAATAAAACATTTCGCAGAAACCGAAATGACCTGCCAAGCATTATCGCATACCTGCTTTTTTTCACCTAATCTGGCTCTGACTGACTCTCGGGAATTCTCTCTCATAGTGTTTATCATTAACCTAATCAAATCGTTATGATTTCTGGCTCTGGAAATTTTGGGGCTCACCAGCGGCCGAGCGGTAAAGTCGCTGAACACTGGTAGTTCGGTCCGAGGTTCGAATCCCGCGAACGGGCTGGCTGCATGGGCGTTTTCGTGGTTTTCCCCATGTGTAACGTGTGTACGAGCCAGTTTCGCTTAGAAAGTCCTCCACGAAGGCATCCCTCCCCTTAGGCAGATAGCCCTAGTGTGCTTTCTTCATGAAAGGCGTGAAAGGTTATGACCGAGGATATTCGGTTTGGCATCGGTTGTACCATTTTTGGCAACTTTATCGCTCGCGCCGGCGAAATGGAAAATTGCGCCGGCCGAACGGAAAAGTACCGAATTTGTTACTTCAGTTTCGGACATTGATGTAGTATTAGATTCAAGTTATTCTAATATGGCTAGACTCACAAAGGCTATCTGTTTAAAGGAAGATATGCCTTTGTGAAGGACTTTGTAAGGAAAACTGGATTGTATTCACGTTACACATGGGGAAATTACGAAAACCAATCATGCAGCCAGCTCGTTCACTTGGAATCGAAACCTCGTCGAACTTCTCGTATTCAGCTGTCTTAACCACTCTACAAACGATTTGGGCCTAAATAGGAATATTACTATCTATAAATATAATAATAATAATTTATAAATAGGAATAATCTAATAATGGTCTATAGAAATACTTGTGTAGAACAAACTTAAATATATTCCCTGTCACTTTATAAAGATAATAAATATCTGAACGATGAATCACCGGAGAAAACTATACGGATTACCTTGAAAGCATTATTATTCGATTCTTGACATACATTCTAATGCTAAGGACCAAACATGGGAATAACAGCCTACAGCGGAAATCTAAACGACCGCGCGTTATTATAAAATCAAATGACACGTTTGCCAAGAAAATTAGGCGTAAAAATGGCTTGGAATATTTTAATTCGCATTCTAATTTAATAAAAAGATGTTTACTTTATCGACAAATAGGGAATCTTCTTCTAATGGGTCTTTTTTTATAACTATGATATATGAATTGTTTGGCAATATTGACAAAAGCTTGCGTGTCCTTTTGTACCAGAAACGTAATATTTTCAACGCACGTCATGCACGAGGTAATGAAATATTTGGTTTAGCTAAGTTTAACATCATAGCGTGCTATTCTGTGCGGTTCTCGTACAACATATTTTTTCTCCTCTTTTTGAAATAACCATCAGTTTTCAGAAGATATAACCTGCTGAAACTTATCGTTTTTCAAAGTCTCAGTTTCTATGCCAGGTTTAGTCCGGTTGCAAGGCGGACGTTTTAAAAAATATAGAACTAACTTGCTTAATTTGTTTTGCACCACTAAAAAACTACGCAGTTTACATTTGATATATTCAAAATGAATATTCGCACCAACTTTTGGCTCTTTTTAATATGCAATGTTAAATATTTCTCTCGTTGTATATGAAATGGAATTAGACCGATTTTAAGTAAAGTAGGCAAAAGAAAAATGCTTTCAGATGTAGCGTAATTTAGTTTGTGTTTTCAAAAGAATAGCTCGACAGTCATTGCCGGTTTTTATGACTAGTTAAATCTAGGAGAATCACTCAAGAATTTCAAGATACTGCCTATTTTGCACAAAATAAGGAAAATATAAATTGTTAAATATCTCATGTTTTAATTTTAGAAAAATATTACTTCATTTATTATTACATAATTATTGTTAGAACTTTTTAAATAATATATAACGAGTTGGACAAAAATACAGATACAAATAATATATGAAAATTAAACATAATTTTAGCTACTCTGCTACAGAAATTAGCAAAGGCTGACTGCTGATATTGAACCAACGACGATCACTTTTCGAGTTAGTTTTATATTTAAGATGCAATAAATTTCTTCTGACAGGGCTATTAAATAGCACTATCTCTATACAAATATATTAAGGTTAATTAATACAATGTTAATAAATATTTTGATTTTTAATTCCAGCCAAATATTATTTAATTTAATACAACATAATTGTAGTTTGAATTTTTTTTAAATAATACGGGGATGACTCAAATGGAAACATTAAATGTTTTTATATATGACTTATTGAATAAGAGAAGAATACAAATGTATCATTTTTAGACTTAGTCTCTCAGACGTTCAACACACTTTCTCCAACCCAAAGGAAGCTCACGGATTGCTCTGGAAAAAAATTCTGGTCGTGTTCACAGCCGCTCGTGGACCGAATAATGAACCACTTCATCGGAAAGAAATTTCTTTCCTTCCATCCTATCTACAAGTCGTCCAGTCACTTGGGGCGAGGTCTGGTGAGTATGGCGAATGTGGAAGAATATCAAAGTGAAGGTCAGGTATGGTTGGAACTCTTGCACAAGCCGTATGAGGTTGAGCACTGTCATGTTCAGGAATGGTCCCATTCCTTGCTTGCTCTCTTCGTTTCGAGTTGGTGGTAGTAGACCCAGGTTTTGTCCCCTGTAACGAATCTCGCCAGGAAGCCATTACCTTTTGCTTCAAAGCACCGCAAAAGTTCTCTCGCAAGCCTCAATGCGTAGCTCTTTCAGTTGTGGAGTGAAATGCCATGGCATCCACCTTGCAGGCACTTCGCAAAACGTAAGCACGTCATGAATAATCTGAAGTACTGAGCCATGACTAATGTTCAGAATTGCGGCTATTTCGTCCACCGTCACACGGCGATTGTCCATCACCATAGCTGCTGCAACAGCATGGACCTTATAAGAGATAGACTAACCCAGTGGGCGGGGCACGCGTCACCGACATGTCGGCAAGAAAGAGTAGGGACGATCTGGTTTACTTTAACACTGAAACCTAGGCGTTTGTATCACATAAATCTTTTTAATTATTAAATGCGATATATTGTATAGTGATGAGATTATGAAAGCCACAGTTTTTTCCAAATAGGATTTAATATATCTCATTAAAGCACTTTTTACTGCCTTTTCGCGCATTTTTTCACGCGTAATTCTTGTACAAACATCTTTACTTTGGTAAAACGGTAAAAATTCTAAGCACAAAATTTATGAACTTAATTTTGCGTAAAAATAAAGTAAAATTATTAACATTAAAGTGTATTAGTTATTTTAATAATTCATAAAATTCGGAGCATAAAATTTTCTGAGCGTAATGAAGTGAAAAAAAAAAAGATAAAATAAAATCTAGAAGCACTCAGATTTTATATTACGCCCAAAGGGAACCTTTTTTAAAGCTTTGTGTGCTACCTATATTTATTGAATATCATTTTCTTCGCCCGTAAACCACAACCATTTGAAAACAGAATATCTTTAGAATTTCTGCACTGGAGATAAAATTGTTATTTTCTTTACAGTGTTTTGCTCTGAACGCGTTGAGTTTGTTAACTAAAAATTCGTTAACGTTTTACAAAATATGAAATAGATTAAAACAAATTCGAAATTTGGCCGTCCAGATGCCCATGTTCGAGTGGAGGATTACATTATTCAAAATTTGATGGCTCTAGATACTGTCTTTTTTGTCACAGTGCAAGAAACGTACATGTATTCATGCAGATTCTTCATTATTTAATTTCTTTGCATATAATACAGGACGATAATATTTGGTAACAACAATGTGCAAGAAGACACGGACATTTATAGTAAAACAGCGCAAAATGCCGCTTCGAAACTAACAGCCTTTCTAGGCTACCGCCGCTTTGAGCTAATAAATTAAATTAACAGTAAAAAAAAACTTATGCAGAACTAAAAATAAATTTAAAAAAATAATCACTATAAAATACAAGCAAAATTAATTTTTACGGTTAAATACAATTTTAATATTAGAATTAAATGTATAAAATTTTTTAAGTAGTCAAAAAGTGTTTATCACTATGATGTATTATGAAATATAATTGAAATAAAATTCCTTTATAGAAATTGTGCTATAATACTCATCTACAATATTAAAAAAGCAGCACAATTTAGAAACTTAAACAAAACTTTCTAAAATTCGTTTTTAAAGATTTAATATTTTTTACTTATTTACACTAACAAAAACCCCGAAAATTGCAAGAGAAAATTGCTTGTTTGAAATTTTCTATTAGTTCAGATTTCCAATATTATTTTCTAAAAGAAGTAGTTACAAATTTCCTTACGACATAGGAAAAGCTAAAAAAATATCCATCCTTGAAAGCATGCAATAGCTTCATAATTATTTGGAACGTTAATTATGCTTCAAAAATATGTCAAATTTTTAAAAATCAATCTCAATTTCAAAAATAAAAATATGTAGAAATTCTGATTTGGGAAATGAGGCGCTACAACCAACATTTTCTTGACAATTATACACTCTGCAATAGGCAACCAATGTTAAATTTCTGCAAGTCGTCCCTACTCCTTCGGATGTGATCAAGGTGACAGCCGGCAACGCCTCAGATGAGGGAGAAAACCCGTTTGGGTTAGTCTATTTGTTATAAGGTCCATGTGCAACAGACGCTGGTGTCACAACGCGGTGTGCCTGATCCGGCCGGGAGTTGTCGTGAAAAGTTGTTGGTAGATGTGCTATATTTCTTTCTTCCTCTTTATGTATGTAATATCGGCCATGCTCCGCGGTGCATCCTGGCAACGTTCTCAGTGATACTATAGAGTTAATGACTTAAGGTTTTGGCTATTCTTACTAAAGTTTAATGAGCCACTGGGTTGGGCCTTTGGAGAAGGATTACATAAAATTTAAGGTACAGTCAATTTTTGTAACTGATATGCATTTGCATCTGTTTATAAATTTCCAGCACATTGCCAACAATAAACGAAAAGTTTGGATTTTTTTTAATGTGTTACAAAAAATGATTTAAACAGAGTTGCTTAAAAATACCTGGTACTAGAAAATTCCTTCGACTGTGTTAATTTTAATGATACTGACAGAACAAATTTATCTAATCAGTTACAAATAACGGGAAGAGAATTCTGGAAGATAACTCTTTATTTCACATGCAAAAATCGTATAGAAAATCGTAATTGCATTTGTAAGCAACTAAAAATGAAGTATAAACTTAGGTTTTTAATGTTAAGAGATTAAATAAGAAGCATTTCTATGCATATTATTGTGAAAAGTATTTATGAATATATATATATATTTTTTTTTCAAAATGAAGATATAAAGTTTGATCCCCTTGGTTATCATAAACTGTATCCAAACTTTAAGTAGACCGATAGCGAATTACCGTTAAATTCTAAAATTAACAACCGAGACTCGGGAAGGGTGTAAAGGACCCTTTTATCCGAACGAAATCCACACATGATGCTTACGCACCGAGCCAAAACTTACGGTGAGATATCTTAAAAATAACTCTCAATTGAAATTTAAATAAACTAGTAGACAAAGTCTACACAAATCAATTTAAAGCGAAATTGGCTCACGAACATAACCGGCGTAGAGACTCAAATATCGGCAGTAAACAATGCAAAGCTGAGAAAGTCAAGCTATTAGATCTAGGAAGAAAAGTAACATGCGCATGCATAAGCGGAAACGTGCTCTGTCTTAGAATAAAACCTCATTTTAAATATTCCATTCTAATTTACATTCCCGATAGGAAACGGAAGGAAGAAGTAAAAATAAATTCCTGCGGCACCAGATAGGAAAGTGGTTAGTGACTCTGAAAACCGTACCGAAGGGTCCGGGTTCAAATCCCGGAGAAAGAATGGATGTAATCTGTCCGTCCCTTCCCAGGAGGCTACCCCCGCCTGAGCGAATTCGCTGGCTTGCAGCTTCGTTCATGGTCACCCTCTCTTTGTCTCGTAATCCGACATTCTTATCTCTTTCAACCGTAGCAATTCAGCTTAAGCACCTCTTTGTTCCCTGCTAAAAGGGTTCTTTTTCCTACTTTAACTTTTAAACTTTAATCTCATTATGAGAAAATTTACCTTTATTGACTTCTATAATCATAACACTTAAAGTGTAATTTATTTATTTATCAAATTCAGTTTCTCCTCCGAGGCAGTTCTGGCCCTGTCTCTTTAATCTAGCTCTCCGGACTATAATTAACATACCAACCACATGGTAAATTTGTCCAGACCTGAAATACTGACTAAAAAATTTTCATAGCTCTGGAAAACAGACAGCTTCGCAAACTTTCATTATGCCGGAATGTCCTGAAACTAACTCATCATGCAATTTCTGTATTATACCTTGATCTAAATAAGCTGGGATACCCTTTCGTTTGCATATTTATCGTTTGCAGATTTATAGTCAAATGTAAAGGGAAAAAATTAATAGGTCCTCTAACTGTTAAAGAACTGGATGACACTGAGAAACTCAAGATCAGGTATGTGCAATTACAAGAATTTAACAAGGATATTCTGTCCTTTAAAAATAAGAATTTGTTTCTTCTAAAAGTAAGTTAAAATTTTTATGTCTATTTCTGGATAATGATTCTCTTCTGAGAGTAGAAGGCAGACTTACAAATAGTAATCTTAATTACAATTACAATTAATTTCAAACAAAAATTTCCTTATGTAATTCCAAAATAGAATGTATTTACTACACTCATGTCCATAAATTAAGGATAATGCAAAATCAGGCAAAGGAAGAGTTAGAAGCAAAACAAATTTGACTTATTTGTAAAGCTTATTTATTAAACAAAAGGTAAAGAGCAAAAAAAGATGTTATATGTTTGATATTATTAAAAAAATTAGCAATTTTTCTCCCTGGAGCAAATTACAAAAAAAAACCTATTTACAAAAAACCAATATTACAGGGTTGATATGATTGTTAATACATTGTATGTCTCCCAGACGATGCAATACAGTCCGTACAACGCCTAGGCATGCTGAGTATCAAATTATCGATCTGATCTTGGGGTATATTACACCACTCAAAAAGCAATGCTCTCCGAAGTTCCGGTAGACATGTAGAAGGAGGTTGACGGGCTGCAACTCGTCAGCCAAGCATGTCCCACACGTGCTCTACTGGATTCAAGTCCGGTGAGAATGCTGGCCAGTACATACGGGTGATATCCTCCGACTGAAAGCATTCGCTTACGATGTTTGCACGGTGAGGACGGGCGTTGTCATCCATAAACACAAATTGTGCGCCCATGGCGCCCCGAAACAAACGTACATGTTGTTCCAGAATGACGTCCCGATAGATTTGGCTTGTCATGGTTCCAATTTGAACATGCAGATCAGTTCTGGAACCCAGAATAATTCCACCCCAAACGAGAACTCCTGCACCACCGTAACGGTGTCGTTCAATGATGTTTTCTTGGTGGTAACGGGTACCTGGAGCTCTCCATATGAAAGTCCGGCGAGAATCAGACCGCAAGCTAAACCTGGACTCGTCGGAAATCATCACACAAGCCCACTGTTGCGGTGTCCACAATGCATACTCTCTACTCCAGGCTAACCGCAGGCGACAGTGAGTTGCAGTAAGTGGAACGCATCTGACAGGTCGTCTGAGCATATAGACCAATCTGCCCTAAGCGTCTGTACACGGTCTGCCTTGAAATTGTCGTAGAGCAACAAAGGGAACTGAGAGTTTTTACTTATCTTCATAACCCTGCTAATTATAATCGGATCTTAATAGTACCAGGACGGAAGTTATTTTCATCGCCTGAATCACACAAGATTCTAAATTTCAAGTTAATCGGACAATTAGTTGAATTTTTACAACTTTCCGCCTAATTTTCGGACTTAACGACTGTTAACCAAAGAAAGTTGCCTCCCTCGGCAATACAAGGTACTTGAAGATTTTAATTAATTCAATTACTCAACTAATTAGCATCGTACCTTCACAGAGCCATGTCTAAAGTCGATCTCATCGTTTGCGCGACACAAGTTTAAAAAAAAGAGGAAAAAAAGGGGAAAAAAATTGAGAAAATCGGTCATTTCTATAGTTTTTTTTAATAACTATTTCTAACGAATTTGTGCACTTTAACTTAAGTGCCTCATTAATTAGTGCCTGGAGTTTTCTTCGTGTTTTAGTGTTGTGCTTGTGTTGTGCCAGTGTTTCAGCTTTGTGCGATCAACAACAACGCTAATTGGATTCCAATACACAGTGTGTTTCTTCAGCTTACTTGTGTGTTTCTAACTTCTTGTGTATTCCTTACTGTATTACCATTATACTTACAAGCACAAAAGAACAGATGAAGTTTTGTGGCCAAGGTATGCGACTATTTACATACATTTAATTACGCTGTCAGCTAGTTTTAATTATCTCAATTTTACCCAGAATCTTGGAATTTCTTCTCAAATTGCCTTAATAATGATTATGCTTACTTTCATTCAAATTTTAAATCTATGTGTTTATATTACATCTAAGTATTTTTGACAATATAGTTCTTTTGCTGACAACTTTAATTGGTTTATTAGGACACAACTCATCTATCCAGTATTATTAGCTTTATTTCATTACCTTACCATTATTAAATCATTATAAGATTTTTTTATGTAATAATTAGCTTTGTAACTTTTCAATATAGCAAATTGAATTCCCATAAGCTAGTTCTTGCATAGTTGAAATTACGATCTGACTGGTCCTTGTGTAATTAGCGTTAAGTTTTGCAATTTAGTCTTTTGTATAGCCTACCTGTTTCTGTATAAATAGTGTTTATTTTGATCGGATTACCGGTACAAACGCCATTTTCAAGAATTATGCATACAAATGTAATGTCTAAACCATTGCATTAATTGGCTAACTAATTGTACAAATATGTGTGTCCTCAATATCAAAGGCCAGGATTTACTGAAACCATTAGCAATTATAATAGTAAGCAATACTTCCTAATTGACTGTATTCTGGTTAATCTCACCATATCTGATTCTTATATATGAATTAATCCATTCCTTGTCCTTCATATTTGATTTATACCGTATCCAGATTATTATTGATTGTTCTTATCGTTATATGATTGATTTAATCTGTATAGCTACATTTAATTGATTGCCCGCAATTTATTGTTCTTCCCTGTATACCTGTTTCATACCATTCAAACACCCGCAATCGATGAGCACACAACTTACCACACACATTAATCATCTGTAAATCTTTAGTGACTGTCAACTAGTGACTCTGTGACTTAGTGACTTCCAACTATGTAACAACTCCTCAGTGTCTGCCATCGTCTCTGTGACTTTGCGAAGTAGTGACTACCAACTATATAGCACTTCAACTGGGACTCTTCAGCAACTGCGCGTGCAATAGTGCGTGCGCAACTCTAGTGACACGACCTCTCAAGCATCCTAGTGTGCTTACCACATTTAGGGACTCTAAGCTTGGTCCTTGCAGCGCACAGCGCAACGGTGCTCCTTCACAAAATGCCAAATACAGATACCTCATACTACGTCAGCAAACTCAATTTGGACGCAATCCTAGACTCCACCTCTCTCTCTCACGAAGATAAAATTTCTGCCCTGCACGAGGAGTGCCTCGAAATCTGTACATCTAAACGAACCGGCCGGCACTTACTGCCAACCAACTTAAGAGAAACTTTAGTGCGGTTCCTGCAAGCGCTCAAGACCTTAGCCCTAAGCGGCCCCAATCTAAAGACAACAAAAGATTGCGCGACCAACACGGACCACGTCTCTTCTCCACCAAGGAATACTACGGACTTTGAATTGGCCAGCACCAACCAAAACAGCAGGCTCCAACCAGCCTGTCATCCAACCTACGCTCAGGCTCTGACCCACGCATTTCAACCCCCGTCTACTCTGCTCATCTACCCACAAGAACAAGCCACGAGCAATACACTACGACATAAACTCGCAGAAGAATTTCCCCTTTCGCAGATTGGCATCAAGGTGCGCAAGATCCGGCATATACAGAACGGAGGTATCGCTGTTGAGTGTGCCACCCAAGCAGACCTCTCCAAACTCTCCACCACGCTTCAAAGCGACAAAGGCAAACAGCTCGTCTCAACAAAGTTTCCTGTCACAAGATCCCCGCGCATAGCCATACACAATATCCCAACCTCCCTGCAGAAGGAAGAACTCGCGAACATCATAGAATTGAAATTCAGCCTCAACAAAACAGCGTTCAAACTATTACACCGGCTTAATGACAAGAATAATAATGTCAAGTGGATCGCCGAATGCCAACCACCTGCCTTCAGACAAATTATGCAAACTGGCCGCATCTACATCGGATGGCATGCGCACAGGATCACAGAATATTTCAGTACCAAACGCTGATACAGATGTCAAGAGTTTGGCCACCTACAACAAGACTGCCACAACAAGGAATACTGCGCCTTCTGCTCCGGCGCACATAACGTCAAAGACTGCGCCGCGATCCATCCAACATGCATCAACTGCGCAGATTTCAATCACAAGACAAAAGGCACAATCCCTTGTGGACACCCAGCGTACCACCCCACCTGTCCAACCTACCAGAAGTACATCGAGAGGATTCGACGCAGCACCAACTACTAATCCTACCATTCCCCAACCAAGTCAGTCTTACCCAAATTCTGCACAAGCTTACAATCTCCCACTTCAGAGCTCCAGATCGTGTCACAATCTGCCGCCAGGTCACTCCCCACCAGTTATATGCAATTTAACAGTCACAACTCCAGACAGCCTCAAGTGCATTCAAATAAATTTGCAACGAGCAAAGTCGGCAACCATACAAGCAACAGCACATGCCATTCAAAACGATACCGACATCCTTCTCATTCAGGAGCCTTATTGCAAGAACGGCCAAGTAGCTTCCTTCCCGCTTTCCTGGAGAACAATCCAAGTGACCGAAAATACCCAAGCCCCCACGAGCAGTCATCATAATATGCAACCCGATTTGGACTCCCGTAATAGTAACAACAGAAAGAGACTGTGTCGCTATCCTCCTCGAAACTTCAGACATGAGTTTCATCCTCAGCTCCATCTACTCCTCCCCCGCGGACACCATCACAGAAGCAACTGCCGCAATGGACAGAATTAGTCTCAAATGCCCTTCCGGTCCCACCATCTGCAGCGGTGACTTTAATGCCCATCACACAATCTGGGGCTATACCGACATCAATAGGAAAGGTCAAGAATTTGAAGACTACATAGCCGCCAACAACCTCCACCTTCACAATTCGATAGATGCCCCCCCTACGTTTGACAACACCTACAACAAAGGATGGCCAGACCTGACCCTTACCAGCAACAACGCCAGCCACTTATTGCAAAACTGGGAGGTGTCAGACGATTGTAGCCTGTCGGATCACAAATACATCCACTTCAGTATCAGCACCAGCACCACAATCCCAATACGTAAACGCTACAGACTACCGAAAGCAAAAATCAAGACACTGAAAAGGCAACTTCACGACCTACTTAGCAGAGAACTTCCATCACTGCAGAGCTGCCACAACGCCGCAGACCTCGACCAGTACACAAACCATCTAACGCAGGAGCTACAAAAATGCTGTGACAGTACTCTCCCCATCCGCACAGCCAAGAAAATCCAAGGTCTTTCATGGTGGTCGAAGGACCTTCGCCAGCAACGCCAAAAATGTCGGGCACTAAGACGCCGCCTTACCAAAGCAGACACCCCAGAGGAACGCGCCTTCTTCCTAACACAGTTCAGAAAAGAGAGAGCTAGATACAAACGAAGCATACTGACTGCAAAAACTACCACCTGGAAGAAATTCTGCAGCGAGAACTCTGATCCCTTCGGAATTCTCCACAAAATCTCAACAAGCAAAGTTTTTCGACCCCACCAAATCTACTTGCAGCAACAAACTGCCAACTCGAACACCAGCCTTACCTCAAACACTGCTGCAATTATCTTGAGCACCGTCTTTCCCTCAGATAACCCAGCTGATGATTCACCGGAACAAAAGCTTCTTAGAAACAACCACGCAGCACGGATGACCCAAGACGACATTCCCTTCACCAGGCAAGAAATCACACAAATCTATCGTACCCTGCCCAAGAAGAAAGCACCAGGCCCTGACGGTCTAGACTATAGCATCCTCAAGGTCGCCTACAAATCACATCCCATCTTCTTTCTTCACTTCTTCAACAACCTACTGAAACATGAGCTCTTCCCAAGCGCCTTTAAAACTGGTCATGTAGTCTTCTTCACTAAAAAGATCAAAGATCCCCAAAGCCCAAGCTCTCTCCGACTGATCTGCCTGTTGCCGGCTCTAGGGAAAGTCTATGAAAAACTAATAGTACAAAGACTCATCTTTCATCTGCAAGACAACCGCATCCTAAGCAGCAGGCAGTTCGGCTTCCGCTCCGGCCTCTCCACACTGCATGCTCTGGAGGAAGTTCGACGGATAATCCACCATAACAAAGAACAACAGCTTCACACGGCCTTTGTCTCAATTGACCTTCAGAGTGTCTTTGACACCCTCTGGTGGCCGGCCATTAAACAAGCTCTCCGCTCATCTCGATGCCCCCGTAACATCTATGGCATATTTGACAGTTACCTCCAGATTCGTTTCCTCCTGGTCCCACACAACAACGGGACAACCATCAAACATGCGACATGCGACGGAGGATGTGGGCACCACCCCTCTACCATAGGTTAATTGGTGTAGCTCCACGTCCACCTTTATCTAAAACAGCCCCTGAAGCCACACAAGGGCCCCACACCTGGCGCCCAAACCCAACGCCTAATTCACCCCGGTGGCGGTCCTACTGACCAAAACTGCCCCCGGGAGTTCACTCCATCCTACCGCCCGGGCCCAGTATTTATTAAATCATAGAATTAATATAAAGATGGCCTTACAAGGGCTACTCATATGATTACGTGCATTTTCTGGTTTTACATACAGATTTTGCTTTCTGGCACATTATATTGCTTTCTAGTACATTATAATTCTGTTTGTTACATTGTTATTCGATTATTACATATGAGTGTCTGTAATTACTGATACATATAGTACAGTCATTGGATTTCTGTTTATTAGTTCGGTTCATTGGTAGTAGTTCATGTGTTATAAGCTTTGAGACATTCATAGTGTCGTCCATCCTCGGGTTCCTGCTAAACTTATTTGCTGCAGTTTATATTCACATCCCTTATTTGCTGCAGTTTTATATTCATATCCTGTTGTGAACGTTTGCTTTTGCACCTGTAATGGTGCTTGCTATCAATAGAAACTTATTTACATATTTACACCATTACATAACTTTCTTTCCACATTGAGGTATCACTTGTAATGTTGCTTGCTAGACTGAGGAGGCTTAATTACATATTTGCACTATTTATGCTGAAATCAATTTGCGACGCACTCGATTAATACTTTTGCATCAATCATATTTACATATTTACATACGCGGAGCATATTACATATTACAAGCGATGCTTATGAAATCTATTTACATATTTACATTCTTGAGTATTCTCTTAAATACTAGATTTATAATCTTTACTGATACCATTGGGTCTTATGATTGCATAAGATTTCTTATATTAAGGATGGCCTATGTGCACTATATGCACATTTTCGAGTATACAGTGCACATTTTCGGGTACATATGTGATAGTGCTGTGTGCCAGTAAATTGGAGTACACTTGGAAACACACTTGATTAACACGCTTGCTTAATAAACACATTTGCATTGAGCATATTTACATGTATATAGCGTTGTACTTTGAGGGGGATGCACTGTACATTGCTTGCTTGCACCACTCTACATTTCTGTTTGCATTGCTTGTTGAAGGTATGACTCATGCACATTTATATAGTATTACTCGCGGGCTTATTATATTTATTTACATATTTACTTTCTTAATACTGTCATTGATTCCGGGTCTATAATTTTTGCTGCTGACATTAAATCTTATAGTTGCATAGGGTATTTTATTTTGAGGATAACATACGCTTTATGTTACGGAGCTAAATTTGGCACAAATCCCGATTGAGTTCCGCTAATTTGACCATTAATTGCACAATCTTTTTAATTAGGTGCCGTTGCTTTATCAGATATTTACAGAACGGCTGTCTGTTATTGGCTGGTAGTCTAATGTGGAGACCCTCAGTCAGCGGGCATGTCTCCAAGTAATGCTCTGGCGAGCCCGGTCCTCCACATGCGCACTGACTTGTATTGCAGAAACCACGTTTGTAGAAACAACCATCAAACAGCAGGAGAGAGGATGCCCGCAAGGATCTTGCGCCGGCCCAGTGCTCTGGAATCTAACTTTCAACAGCATCATCTCCACCAACTGGCCACAGCATACACAACTAGTTGCCCATGCAGACGACGTTGCGTTCCTAATCCAGGGTCGCACCAGAAACGAATTGGAACACAGAAGCACTCAAATATTACAAAAATTCAGCTTCCTTTGTCAAGAACTCAAATTAACCATCTCCACTGCCAAATCAACCGCTCTTATCATTCCCAAGCCAGGCACCAACCCAAGCAGAAATCCATGTATTAAACTCCAACAGAAAAATCTAAAAATCGTCAAAGAGCTCAAGTATTTAGGCTTAATATGGGACAAAGGCCTTACATGGATCCCACATCTACAGCAACTCAAAATTAAGACACAAGCCATTACACGCAAGGCCCGTCAATTTCAAGGTATAAATTGGGGACGAAACCCTTATATTAACAAGATTTTGTACACGACAGTGATTGAACCCATAGTCCTGTACGCTGCCGCGAAGCCGATGCAAAGCCGGAAACGTAAACAGCTACAGACCATCCAAAGACCTTTCGCACAAATGATGTGCAAAGGTTTTCACACCACAGCCACCTCTGCGGCCATCATCCTTGCAGGCATACCGCCACTATATCTTAGAGCCAAGCAAGAAGCTACAATAACCAGAGTCCTGCAACTACGCAAAGACGCCACCTTCCACGATACAACCCACAGTCCGACCTTATATGAAAACCCTCGCCCCACCCAACGCCCACACCCAGGCATTCAAGGAAGAAACTTCCGCATCACCATAGACAACACTAGCAATTCTAGTATTCCCAACGCTACGTACGTCTACTACACCGATGGATCCAAGATTGAAGACGGAGTTGGTAGCGCCTACATTTGCTACCACCAAAATGATGAACATACCAGTTGGAAGGCAGCACTTCGGCACTTCAATAGTGTGTTCCAGGCAGAAGCCTTGGCCATCCTCAACACCACCAACGACATACTAAGTAACGGCTACCACCAAGCATGCATCTGTACAGACAGCCAATCTTCACTCCTGGCGATTCAAAACTTAAGCCACACCTCCCCAATTATCTCCGAAATCCAAAAGCTACTCTCTGTAAACCACCAGCAAAGCATTCACCTCACCTGGGTCAAGGCGCATGCTGGTCTAGTTGGATACGAGGCAGCAGACACCCTAGGAAAAGAAGCCGCCATCAGTTCTGAAGTTCAGCAAATCCGTATCCGTGCACCACCATCGCATCTAAAGAGGCTTCTCAAAGAAGACCTACTCAAAATATGGCAAGAGGAATGGAACGCGTGTGACACCGGACGACGGACCTACAATCTCCTACCCAAAGTCTCTCTATCACGCCTCATAGCTATACCCCAACTCACCTGGTTCATAACGGGACATGGCCCCTATCCAGCGTATTATTATAGGCACATCTCCACTACAGATGCTTGCGTGTGCGGCCAACTTGGATCACCAGACCACTATATCTACTCTTGCCCACTCACAGCAAACAACCACATTAAGCATCCCACACCTCCTACAGACGCCTTTCAACGGTTCATTATTAAAAACAAACCTGCAATCAATAAAATCTGTAAGGTCATTGACCAGCTCGCCGCTATGGGCCAAGACATATGCGACGCTGCATAATCCCACAACGTCCGCCACTAACAGAAGTCAACATGAATATCACCCTCTGCTGCTAACATGTCACCGCGCTCGGCATGCTCATATACTCAGCAACCTATGCGCTCCACAAATATATATTCGCCGGACCTCTACGTGTCCCCCATATCAATGTCCAGCAATCACATGTTATTCCCATCTTATGGCCCCTCGTCTGTAAACACACCCCACAATGTACAGTATATGTGATCAATGAGGCCAAATATGTATCTGACATGTGGTATATGTGTATTATTATTTTTTAAGTGTGCTTTATTTGTCATAAGTCTTCAGTGTTAATCAAGTGTATCCCTGTCCCCCCTTTTTTTCCCCTCTGCGTGTGTGTTTTCTGTACATTTTCATGTTTTTGTGTTTTCATACATTTAGTACCTAGCTCTGAGCCCCTCACCTGTAAATCCGTCCCACAAGTCTCATACCTGTAATTATGTAATTAGTCAAGCAATGTTAATAAGTCGCCCCTGTTTGGCCATGTAAACTCCTGCACCCTTAATAAGCTCCCGGTGTGGACTCTTGAGGCCACAGAGAGTTGTTGCCATTAGATAGTGGAAGGCGAGGGACACATGCCTGTTTATCTCTGGTAGCCACCAGGCGTCCCCGTCTTCCGTCACCTACCTACCTACCTACCTACTTCCAGTTGGATACGCCCACATTCCAGACGCCGATAATTCTACCACGTAAAAAATCATCCAAATACGTCCTTTGTGTCATAACTATTCGTTTATTGCACTAAATGCTTATAAAACGCCTGCGAACAATTTTGCTTCTTTGCCTGTATTCCTTATATATCACTCTCTTACACTCTCGTCATTGTGACGTACCATCGGTGTCATCTGGTTACTTCCTGAAATTTGCATATGATTCTTGAAGATGTGTGTAGTGATTTTACAGGTGATATATTTATTTTAGAGTTCGATTTCCGTGTGACACCGAATTATCCATAATTTTTGGACATGAGTGTAGATTAATTTTTTAGTATTACCATGTTAGATATTTGCATTTTGGTTCGCAAGCTTTGTTGCATCAAGTTCGCAGTAAATTTTGGGTTATTAAAGGTCGAGATAGAGCTCGAAATGTTGTACTCGAATGTGTAACATGTTTTAAGGTTTAACTAATTGTATGCGAACAACTGATGAAAAATTTACCTCATGAAAATGTTAGCACAAGGTTTGTATTTAATACCAGTGAGCTTTATTCTTTTGGTTCATTCTTCATCAAGTATAAAAATCAGAGAAAGTGTATTCACGCAAAAGTATATATTGCTAAATTCATATATTTAGATACTAAAGCGATACATTTAGAGATAGTAACTGATTTCTTCTGGCCACGGTAAAACGCGATATCGGTCGTCCAGTCGCCTGTGTCGTGTGTCTAGCGATTTCTCCCGCTGTCTGCCGCCTGTTTCTTCTGGCCTGTAAGGCAATATACCGGTCATCTGCGGGTGTGGTTCCTCGTGGACGATCACTACTAAACCCCCGGATAGCTGTTCCTGTAGTTTGAAATTGTCTCCAAAGTCGTGAAACGATGCTGTGAGCAATTCCGAACTCTGAAGCCACACTTGTCACACTGCGGCCTTCCTCCAACTTCCCAATGATTCGACCTCGGGTAAAAGCATCCAGATGTCGTCTAACAGATTGATTATTCGCCATTTCTCGCTGAGGCAGCAACTCGGTGTGATTTTAACTGCTATACGGCTTGAAATCTCTTTGCCAGAAATACTGATCTTACACCGACAACATGCTTTATACTACTCAGACACTCCCCCATTACGTCTACCTGCATATCTGTGCATGTGCTACCGTACATCACCTTACTTAATCTCCTGATAGGTCTTTCTGTCCTCTCCGCCTCTTCGTTCAGCTGATATGCTAATTTTTCGACTTCGTCCTTAATTTTTGCACACCAGTGTATATTCAATGTATTAGAAAAAATTTTTTATTGCCTATCCAGTATAATAATCCTTAGCTTTACATTACTATGTTCTTACAGAAAATTGTGCTTTATACTGAAATGAAACTGTTTTAATGAGCAAATAAGACTGTAGCATAGTGAATTAGTTTATGTTCTTTGTAATATTTATATTATTTTATACTGTATTTCACGATTACCTGCTTATATTATTTTATAGATATATTATTTTACAGATTCATGATAAAAAAATTATCTATTAAATTTCATATTTGGACTGTAGAATTAGTTGTTTAAATTAGAATGCAGCGTCCACTATTGTAGAGAGACAGAAATTCTCACTTGGTCGTCTGGATTGGGTTAAGCAACATGCCAGATCGTGTACTAGTACTGAATGTAGTGATTGCCATTAATAAGGTTGTTAATTCTCTTTTGATACAATGAACACATTAGTATAGAATTATAGAAAAATAGTACAGTTACTTTTCTTAATCATTATTTTGTTACGTCATTTTGACTACTTCTAGCGGCTGATAAACCTTTTGCTATATAAAGAGGTCATTCTGACCACAATGGCCATGGCAACTTTATACGTGCTTTCAGCGGGTGTGAGTCGTTTTACGGCCAAGAAACAAACCTGTTGCCTATTTAGATTAGCAAAAAAAAGTGCAAAATGAAATCTTTTATTAGAATTCAGAAGGCCAGAAGAGAAATTAATTCATTTACTTTTTCAATTTTGAAACTCATTCAAAACATGATATTAGAAGGAAAGTAAATGGGTGGAGAAAATAAGGCATTTTTTCCGTATCAAATGACCCAACAGGTGAATTTTTTTTCCTCTTTTGTTTCCTGGTTGGAATTCCGAGAAACCTTTATTAAGTAGGTAAAAAAATCAAGGTTACTTAACATTAAAAAATCATTTAAATTTTTTGTTCAAATACTGGAATAAATTATAGCGAGCACATCACATGTTTTGAATTTTGCTTGTTTTTAGCATTAATTTTACTAATTAAATTCCTACTAGTCTTGAATGTTCTTTTAGAATAATTTTAAAGTGTTACAAAGACAAATGCCCACGCATACAAAAAAAGGTCTGAAAGTATTCAGATTTCATATTGCACCCAAAGGGGGGTTTTGTTTATTTACTCGTGTTTAACCTTTCGAGAGCATTTGGGCCAACTCCCCTTTTGGTTAAAAATACTTAAAAACAACGTAGCTTTAGAATTTCTGATAGACAGTCTCGCACACTGAAGATAAAAATATTTTATTCCATACAGCGTGTTGCCGCTGCTCACTCTGAAATCGTTGAGTTTCTTAATCAAAAACTTATTTAAAAAACATGAAATAGATAATAAAAAAGCTATCGTTGTGTTTTCAGCAATCGTTATTTTTTCACAATGCGAGCAACATACATATATCATGCAGATTCTTCTTTATTAAATTTCTTTAAATTAATACAGGGTGATAATATTTGTTGGCAACAATTTGAAAAGTGGTACAGCCGTTTATAGTGATTCGACGCAAAATCCCGTTTTGGGACTAAGAGCCCTTCTAGGCCAATGCGCTTTTGGGCTAAAAAGGCCAGAATCCTACTCTACGTCTTTAACTCAGATATCATAGAAAATATAATCAGGTGGTTCATTATGCGAATTCAAAGACTCCGGTGTTTTGAAAAGTTCTTACATTTAAAAGCATGAAGATCAAGAAAATTCATAAAAAAGATTAAGACAAAATAAGCATTTTTATTGAGAACTATTATACCGAAATACAGAGTGGGCTAAAATTTTAAATAAGATTTGACAGTCAGATAACTGTTTTATCAGTAGTTCAGTTTTTATTGCAACTACATATTGAGTCTTAAAAGATTCGCCACAGTGAAGTTAATGAAGAAACTATCAGATAAGTATATTAGCGAGGATTTGACAGTTACTGGTGTTAAGGATAAGATAGAAAACGTTTTACGCTATGCAGTAGAAAATCATCTTGAGCTATGGTTTCGACAGGATAGCCTTACACATCAAAGTTATAATGAGCTTGCTGAAACTTCGGCTGTCTGATAATTTCAAAATACTGCCAAATTAACAGGCTGCCACTTTCGTCCCTTTCTACTTCAGCTTTCCTTTTGGAAAACCTGAAGAAGGTGGGCGTGAACAAATGATGTATCCTTGAGCGGATCATGAAATAAGCAAGACAGAAATCCCAGCGCTAGAGCCTCAGGTGTCACTACTGCTTTGAAAGACACAATAGAAAAAACTTGAGTTTTTCAGGCGGCAAACTTACTTATGTAAAGATGAAATCTTCATTACTTAAGCAAATTTCAGTATATCAGCCATTCATTGTATGTATGTTTCTTCATTAAAACTGGATCATTAATAAAAAATTAATGAATCTTTAAATTCGACATTGAATTTTACCCCATCCTATACATTTGCAGAATATGCACAGAAAAGTCCTGAAATACTTATCTAGAATTAGCTTACGATAGAGCATTTATCATCTCATAATAATTCATTTCTGTTAATTTTCTTCTCATAAAAACGTAGTGGACGACTGGGTTACACGCTAGAAGATCATTTAAAGTTCTTTTCTTGGCGATTGATTATGAGATTTAAACGGGATTTTGGTGTTTTTCCTACGTACGACGTGATTATTGCCAAGTTTGCTTTGCAAAGTCCACCATGAAGGCACACACCCCAAAAACAGATAATGTATAATAATAATAAGATTTATTAATAAATAACCAGTGTTATTTTTGTTGTTATTTTACATACGAGCTCAGGAATATGGATGCATCAGTGAATAAGCCCGTTTCTTTCTCATAGACCTTGGGCAACAGCGGTCTTCACTCCCTTCCAGCTTTGATTAAAAATATCCAGGAACGGAATCCATGTAAACAGCGAGTGCACTACAAATAACCAAACACAACCTCAGTAAAACGAAAGCAATCTAGCACATTAACTGCATTCATTCTGTTTTTCCTCTAATATGTTGTTAATCCATACGGAATCTAAAAGATTTTCACATGCTGTATTCCAAAAGTCTGAAAGTTATTGAAAACAATAAAAACATAAAATTATAACTGAAGTTCATTTGAATTTGCCATAGAGTTTGCTTCGAACAGAAAAAGCTTATATCCTGTCGCATCAAAAGTCTAGTACTATCTATCTGCCTGCATCAAGAACATTCCAAGGGAAGTTGGTTTATTTTACGTTACAATATAGAAAATCGCAAAAATTCCATGCAGGCTGCCTGTCAGGAACTACGAATACCCAATGCCTTAAACCAGTGGGTTCAAACTCAGACTGTATGTGGGTTTAAACTCAGACTGTATGTGGGTTCAAACTCAGACTGTATGTGGGTTCAAACTCAGACTGTATGTGGGTTCAAACTCAGACTGTATGTGGGTTCAAACGCAGACTGTATGTGGGTTCAAACTCAGACTGTATGTGGGCTGAATGCACGATCCGAAAGCAGCTGACGGACCAGAACAATTTTTTAACGAAGTTTAAAAACTTTCTTAATAGAACAAGATTTAAATTTCAAGATTAAAAAAAAATAATTTATGAAAAAATACATAAACAATAATAGTAATAACGCAAAGAAAAATATTCAGATTTATGTTTATTTTCTACCTGAAATCTAAAGGTTCGTACCTGCAAGAAATCTCTGTTGGTGTTATAACTTTGCGATTCAAACGTATTGACAGCTAAATATTAAATTTTAGACGTACATTTTAGGTAATTCTAATACGTTGATTTACCACTAAGGCAGAACACGGGAAACACTAAAATATTGAAGAACCACAAGGTGTCGGCTGGCGAAATAAATTTATTGATTCCGTTTATACGGGAAATTCTCCCCCATTATCCTAGAATGTAGCGCCGGGTACAAGCATACAGTCACAAAGCCCCAACTTATTTATTCGATCTTTTCTCCTTCAAGAGTAGTCATGCGCGTGAGCTCAGTCTATGTCTCTAAAATTATAAGCACCATGTTTTCAGAAAATACATAATTAAATGTATTTGCGGACCGCATAAAATTTCTTAGGAGTTTAAGTCTACTGGCATCAGCCATTTCTTCAATGATGAATTTCGTTGTTAAATAGATAAATTAAGTTTCGAAAGTTGCACCCTATCAATTTCAGAGCCTGGTATTATATTTGGTGACTATTGGCTCTTCAATATGTTTAAATACAGTAAACATTTTATGCATTTGTTGCTTGAAATGTAAATGGAAGATACTCTCACAAATGTATGAGGGGATGACACTAATTTAATGTTCAAAGAAAGAAAGAAAATAACTTGCAACAATACTAATTTAAAACAGCATCTGATTAAAGATTTGGGTTCTCAAATGTTCGAAAGATTGAAGCTTCGAAACAAAAATAGAGCGTTTCTGCATCGGTTCAGTTTGCTGAACGAGTTAGTAACATTTGGTTTTCCTCCAAGTGTAACGTTTTAACTTATATGTATTCCAAGAAGACATCTTTCAGGTAAAACAGCCCTCGCATGTTTTCCCGAAAGGAATTAACAGATTAAATAATTCTAGTGATGTTTTTTAGTTCTCGCACGTCTAATTTTCAAAGCACAATTCTTAAGCATACCAAAATATGCATGTCATATATTTACAAAAGGGAACGCTTCTGTAGGAGTTGTAATACTTTACCTGGAGATAATCAATAAAATCAGCAACGACCAATCCAAGAGCTCTAGTGTTAGCTGCTGACTGAGGATATGACTGTGATGCTCCTAAACGCCAATCAACAGAAATGACATTGAAATCATCGGACGTTAGAAGTTCCCGTATAAAGTCCTGAAATCATACAAAAATTAAACATATTATTAAGTAAGAATTTTAACAAATACTTGTCTTAATGCCTAAAACAGATGATATAATAATTTCAATTAGATTATAAAGTTTAGAATCCTTTTTGGCAATCATAAACTGTAACTAAACTTTAGATAGACTGGCAGCGAATTATCGTTAAGTCAAAAACAGCAACTGAAACTTAAGAAGGATGTAAAAGACGCTTTTATTAAGGAGAATAGTAGGCGTACTTGGTGCTTCAAACACTTGGTGCTACAGTCTATCAGATGTAAAATTCAAATTAGACGTAAAAATAAGCTACTAGCCGAATTTTAAAATAAATTTTAATTTAAGGCGACTATGGTTCATATTAAATGGCATGGAGTTTCAATATCGAGGATTATGATGCAATTTCAAAGACTGCAAATCTTATCTTACCGAGCAACCTAGTAACGTGGCCTCGAGAGGCAGAACATGCTACGTCTTAACAATCTAAAATAACCTCACCTTGAACACACGGGGACTAATTTGCATTCTGGAGGGAAAACGGAAGGTAGAAGGGACATTAAAGTTTCAGAACATAAAATAACTGATTAATTGACATAAAGGAATCTTAAAGATGCTTCTAATTACATACCTTCCCTTCTGAAATTAATGATCTCCTGAATTATTGAAAAACACGCTTTATAAAAATATTTGATCTTAACTCGCTTATATCCATGGCTCTAAAATGCTTTCATCAACGATAAACATTAAAACTGATAACCGGAGATCTAAACTCATGCATAAGGTAAATAAGATATAAGACATTGTATAAATTAAGGATCAGGGGGATTAATCGCCAGTTTCCAGTGCACTGATAAACTGTAAGATTACATTAAACAATTACAGTTACACTGATACATTAAACATTAAATTACACTGATAAACGTAACTGTTTTAGGGAATATGTTTGTATGATTTCCATATATTTGTTGAAAAATTTAATAATGACGCGTAAAGCAATTTTTACAGCATGGCTATGGAATATTATTTCATTTCTCTAATTTAATTATTAAAATATTTTCTTATTGATTACCACCGGGGCATATAAAAACTTAGATTTTACATATTTTTGCTAAAAATGTCATGTGAACAAAATAGCTGTAGTCTGAAAGTCATTGATTTTGATTCGAGCATGAATTTATTGTTAATATTTTTGCGGATATTTATTCGTGTAATTTTTTTAACACCCTGTAAAAGGATATTAAGTGTACGTATTTTATTTCTCACTTGCATGGTCATATTGGATACACGGTATACGTACATGTGAGCGATAGGTAAAGGTAAGGGTATGTTTTTATTTATTTATTAGTTAACATCCATCATTGAGGAGTTAACTGAATATGCAAAAAGCAAATTACTGTCCAGGGAAAAGAGAAAAGGAGTCAAAGTGAAATGCTGAGTGTAAAAATTATACCTCAGATAAAATTAAACGGTTAGGTTCAGAAAAAAGTAATTCCACAAAATCCTGTTTAATGGCAGCTTTTACTTATATACAACTTATAACTGATTTATGTTAACTTAAAATGTTTAAAAGGTTTTATGAAGATTTTGTTTTTTGGCGTGTTTCACCCAGAACAGTTTAGATATTCTCCTAGATTTATTTAATTATTTACAGTTTTTATTATTTTTCCCTTATCAGTGTAAAAATAATAATAGTATTTTTAAATAATTTGCATAAGGATAAGGATAAGGAACGGGGGATGTGGGCACTATGCCTCTACCATACGGTTAATTAGTATAGCACCACGTCCACCATGATCTAGAGAACCCTTAAGACAACACTAATTCAAATACATGAGTACATTATTAAAAATGAATGATTGATTACAAACAATTGTGGTATACCTTGGCAGTAAAATTGTTGCATTTGTGTAAATAACAAGTTGCATTTGTGTAAATAACATGTTACGATAAAGATGTAGTGAAAGTCTGTAAAGTGCTAATGATTTGTATTCCAGTTGTTGCCATTAAAAGAGATAATTTGCATAGCATGTTAATAGTAATATTCTACATGTTATTTCGTATAATCATCATTGTATTTGAAGATTTTATCTGGCTCTTCATCAATACTAGGCCCACCAGCGGCCGAGCGGTAAAGTCGCTGAACACTGGTAGTTCGGTCCGAGGTTTGAACCCCGCGAACGGGCTGGCTGCATGAGCGTTTTCGTGGTTTTCCCCATGTGTAATACGAGCCAGTTTCCCATAGAAAGTCCTCCACGAAGGCATCCCTTCCCTTAGGCAGATAGCCCTAGTGTGCTTTGCCATAATAAAATAAACCTAAACCAATCATCAATACTAATATTGATTTATGGACAGTTTTTACTATATATCTTGAGACTTTTAAATTTGATTTAAATTCTATGGGACTTTCATTTTACTGTTTTACTAGCCGCCCATTTTCTGGTGAAGCAATTAAGCCAACCTTTTACTCATGCAAAGCTTGAGAATAAGAAAAACTTTTTACTCGTTTTCTCCTCAACAAATTGTTATAATACCAAGCTCAATAGCTTCGATAATTGAATAGGTTGAATTCCGGCTGGTATTATAATCAAAGATCTCCTATCCACAGTATCTTTAATACGTTCGCTGACAGGGTATGATCAGTTAATAGATCAATGGGTCTATTTAATTGATCTTGCCTGGCATATCATGATACATAGATCAATCAGTAACGCTGAGTGATGGGGAAATTAAATCGTCAGTTAATTGGACTCAACGAACGGGCTAGCTGCATGGGTGTTTTCGTGGTTTACCCCGTGTGTAACGTTTATACGAGCCATTTTGCCTTAGAAAGTCCTCCACGAAGACATCCCTTCCCATAGGCAGATAGTCCTCGAGGCTTTGGAGTAATTAAATAACCTAATTGGATTCAATGATAAAGAATCGAAGATACAGTTTATAAGGTATTTCTCCCACCTTCTTAGCGTGCCTTCGTGGTGTAGTGGTTCTGCGCGCTGGGCCGGTATTCCAGAGGTCCGCGGTTCGATTCCCGGCGAAAGCGTTGTTAATTTTTCATCTCTCTCGCTTCCAAAATACCTAATGTCTCTACAAGTTAATAGCATTCAGTGGCAAAATTATTTATCAATAAATACTACTTATTGATAAGGAATTCAAGCATACTTCTTGGATTCCTTTATTCGCGTGATATTATGCATGAGCTATTGTGAAATGCTCTGAGAAATTCAATAACACAAGAAGGAAAAAATAACCTTGAAAAAGTGAATAAGGAAGAAATAAAATTGTATGTATTGAGGAAATGGTTTGCGCTACTCAGAGACATTCAAAAAATAATATACATTTCTTCATTAATTTTCGCTTATTCATCTTTTCTCGATTTCCATTTGCTGCATGAAAAGTATACAATTTTAATGAAAAGGAAATGACTTACAGTGCCCACAGTTTTCCATTTTCTGTTCATGCGACGGAATGCGCAGGACGTTGCCTTGCTGACTCACCTTTCCACTTACATCATTGTAGGAGGCGTGTTTATAACGAGATAGCAGTGGCCCATCACAAAAAGGCTGATACTTTCATGCAACTCGGGCATTGTTTTAAAAGGTAGAAGACTTCATAAGGGTGCTTGGGCATAAAAGTGCCCGTACGCCCATATAACATGAAGCTAGACCAGCACCTCTGTAGTACCATTAATGACTGAGTTATCACTGAGCCTAGCTAATGTTTAGAAAAACGACACAGTCAGAAGGCCCACGAGAGCCCGGAGCCAGGCCCCGTGCATCTGCTCAGCATCCGATTCCTGCGCCACCCCGCAAACTGCATGAGCCCATGGAATACCCTATACGAGTACTGGAGTCCAGCCACACGCGTTATTTTGATTGAAACTTGAATTTTTTTATGCAGTTTGTATTAAATGCTGCTCGTTTAATGGCAAGAATTTTGTACATTACTTTTTGTACCTTAAATTTTTCACATTTAAGAATTTCTAACTTGAAAAAAAAGAAGCTGCTTGAAGACTACTTTTAATATTTTTGAAACCGAGCTTTATACGTGTGTCGGCATTGCTAATAAATGTCCCCTTGTAAAGGTTTCTGTCTTTTTGAGCAGTGTACAACTTGCATAAGGTACTGGCCTTTTTATAACGAAACACCATTTTGAAGCGGTCCCCATGGACGCCCAATTAACATTCCATTTAGTTATCAGGCTCACTTGATCTCTTCTTAATGCTGTTTCTAGCCCACCAGCGGCCGAGCGGTAAAGTCGCTGAACACTGGTAGTTCGGTCCGAGGTTCGAATCCCGCGAACGGGCTGGCTGCATGGGTGTTTTCGTGGTTTTCCCCATGTGTAACGTATATACGAGCCAGTTTCCCTTAGAAAGTCCTCCACGAAAGGCATCCCTCCCCTTAGGCAGATAGCCCTAGTGTGCTTTGCCATAATTAAATACACCGACTAATGCTGTTTCTACTATATATTCACACTACTTGCACGATCCTTTCATTTTAAAAAATAACAAAATACATTTCTACATAGTTATTTATATGCCTTCGATTATGAATAAACTTTAAAAGTATAAGTTATTTTCTCCCTCCCTTCCCGCATGCCTTCGTGGTGTTAAGTTGAAGCACACCCTTCGCGTATTCGGAAGGTCTGAAGTTCGAATCTCGGTGAGGGTATTTGTATATTTTTCACGTCTCCATTATCATAAAAACCTAACAACTCTATAGTACTTATGGACATAGTTGTGTATATAATGTTAGGACCTTAAAATTTCTAAATTGTAAACGTTTAAGTTAGAATTAAAAAAAAAACTCCAGTGGTTTAAATATTAAATGCATCATGAATGTTTCTCTTGGAAAAGAGAAAGGGACATTCTAAAAAGAATAATTTTTAACCTTGATTAATTCAATATTTCAACATCCATTCACCTGTTGCACCAAACAAAACAAAATACGAAGTAAAATGAAACATAAGGCGGCAATATATTAAAAACGCCAGTTTAAAAATAATATATTTTAAATGCGAATACATTCTTGAAATTATTCGCATTTAAAATAAAATCTTTTAAGTTTCCAGTATCTGAATTCTTTACTAAATATTTTGATTTCTGATAAATATGTCCATTGTTTCGATAATGCGGATAGAGAAACTGGCTGAACTGAATGCATTCAATCTAATAAGCTTATATAATTCAAAATTCATAAACTGAAAACTCTAGAGGATCTCGAGATGCGCCGCGTACCATATGTTGAGCATTCAAAAGTTTTCATTCTCTCAGTATTTAAATAATTATGCCTCAAGAGATCTATTATGCTTCAAAATCTATATTTATCTCTTCAACTTTGGAGGAAACAATCTTCGTTTGATGCAATCTTTTGTCCTCTCTTTATCTCTTTATGGGAGGGGAAGGATATGCAAGCTTTATATGATACTCAAAAGAATATTTTGAGACTTAGAAAAATATTCGAATCCAAGGTTTTAAGTAACAATTACGGGAAAAACTAAACTAGTAACTAAAAATAAAAAAAGAAACATCAGTTTAATTTGGATACTGTTTAACTGTGAACGTTTCCTACGAATGAAACAGAAAAACGAAGAGCATAAATTTAGTAAAGAAAAAAAATTAATTGCCATTCTGAAAAACTGCTAGCTTTTTATTGAGCATTAATACAAGAAAAAAAAATGATTTCTTTTTTTCCATTTTCATTAAAAAGGATTTTCGTCAATCGTTTATTTGCACCACAGAGAGAACATCTGAAGTGTATTCTCAGAAGAAAGAAAAAAAAAAACTTCATTTTATATACTTGCTTCAAAATATTCAAAAATGCTTAGTACTTTGTAAGGTTTATGGTTATTTTAACCCTTTTTTTCTCTGATTCACTTAATTTTTGCGTTAGATCTCACCAGGAGGTAAATGAGATACGTACTTAAGACAGAATTTTCGAAAGTTCGGACAAAGATCTCTTGACAGCGACGCCGACCGTAGTACCCAACTCTGCTACTTAGTTATCCAATGTTAATCATTTTGCTGCCCGAAGTCAATCGCGCGATTAGTAATTTGAACCAACGCTTGCTACGCAGATTGCATTGTAGTCTCCAGCATTTAATTAATTATTTTATGTTCACATTTTTGTTAACTCATATCTCGCAAGCTGATGAGCTTCAAATTGTAAGCACAAGTTTAAAGTAAAAAGCATTATCTTAACTAAAAAAAGATACGCATGAATTTTAAAATAAAAAGATTATTTAACTTTCTTAGGATTCATTTGTTATTTATGTAGACAGTGTAATAAATCGCCCGGCTACCATTGTAGGGGTTAATAAATAAGGTTAATTCTAAAATGAAATCTCATAACTTAATCCAACCCAAATAAACTCGCAAATTTTGTAGGCTCGCTTTTTTTTCCCTGAGTGGATAAGATTGATGCAGCTCAGCCCAAGGTCGGTTTCTGGTGAATGGGCTGGCCACATCGGTGATTTCGTAATTTCCGCCGTGTGTAACGTGAATATGAGCTAGTTTTCCTTAGCAGAACTTTCGCGGAGGCATCGCTCTTTTTAGGCGGATAGTCGTCGTGTGCTTTGTCTTAATTATTCGCCTAATCTAACATGACCTTTTACAGATTACTATGCTTTATGAAAACAAGAAACGTCAGAAATCAGTTGTGCCTTCACTAAGATATGAATCACGTGTCTTCTGATGCTAGTTCCAAGTGATTACCATTTACACCACAACAGAACTGATGGAGGAATGCGATGCTTCCTTACAACATAATCATATTTCGTGGTACACAGTCAAGTTAAAATAAATTTTATTATTTAATTTCAATAAGTAATCTTTTTTTTTTTTTTTTTTTTTTCCCGTACTGTTCTAAAACAGTCTTCTAGTAAATTAATCTTCCGAAATTTCCTTTTGCTAACTTGTAGGGTTTCCCTTAGTTTGCATAACAAATTCTTTTAAGTTTGGTATCTTTTTCTTGAACATCTAATTTTCCCCTCGCATTTCCTCACCAGGGTACAAATTTAAAGTCCAGTGAAGAGAGTATAAACAGACGAAACTGGTAGTTTATTCAGAGCGTGATTTCGCTAGCAGCCAGCGCACGTTACTATTTTGCCCTTGCTGCTGTTACGCTGAGTTGCTGATACGCATTTTGGCCATTTAATAAGTATATCGCCTGGTAGGTTGTTGAGTCAGCCTAGTTAGCCTTAAGCTAAATTCTTAGTCCAGCACTACTACATATATCTCTGAATTCATTGTTAAATTATTCTTAAGTTCTACCGCAAGTCGTTGGTGTTATTGTGAGCACGAAGTACTACGTGCGTTTGTGTTAAGAGTTTGACGAATAATAAAGGGTTTATTTTACCTTTGTATTTCACGCTTGTGCAAGAGGTCGACAGGCTTCCTCGAAAGATAACGTTAACTTTATGATAGCAAAGCAAGTCAAATCTCGCAAACTGTATTATTTTATTGAGGGATTTTAAAATTCTTCAAATGGCATTAAACCTAATATACGGCGTTACGCTAAATTATCATGCTTCTGAAACGTGTCTCTAAATAAACAAATCACAGTAATTCAAGAATGAATTATGATCATTTTAGAAAACTCGTTATATAATGATACAGCTGGGTGTTATTATACCTTGGGTTATATTGGAGTGTAACCCAAGGTCTTTGACTAATGACAGAACTTTCACTCATGTTTCTCCATGGACTGTTAGGATATAATAACGGTATAACTTTTCCGGCAATAAAAAAACTCACTAGAAATGTAAATTTTTACGCTTTAGCAGCTTTGTAAAAATAAAAGTTAGCGGAAATATTCGAATGGAGGTCACAAGAAACATTTCAGCACGAGCAAAACATCTTTTTTCTTTTTAAACGGATACTTTTTTAAAGGATCCATTAAAATAAATAAATAAATAAATAAACATTATAAGTCAAATAAATTTTTCTGTTTCAACACACAAATAACCAATTATAATAATGCTGCATAAAAAAATACAAGGTGAACCTGCATTTTTGTTGATTTGACTGGAAGATGATTATTGACTGGATTCAGATCACCAACTTTCCGTACATTTTGACCTATATAAATTTGATATGCATCAAATAAAGAAGTAAATATCATGGTTTTAAAATATCAAGAGAAAAGTTGATCGTGTTCTTTTAACCATGTTCTCCTGTTGTGTTGAATCAAATGCAATAGGCGTGATACGAATCCGGGAGCCAGGATCTTACATCATTCGTCTTGTTCCATACAGAGGCCATTTAAAATATACTGTTGCACCTTAAACCTTGTTAAAAATTAACCACTATTATGCACAATCAGATGCTGTTACTGCGGAAACGACCGCAAAATATACGCTGGACCAAATATGGAGAGATTCCATTCTTTTTTCTTTGTTGTCTAATTTTGCTATACCTTATAAATTTGTATAACTAAACAGTGACATAGAATATGTCTAAATAAAACTTGGACAGTTTGTCTTATATTTGATATATTGTTTGTAGCTGAATGTTTGAAATTCTCAGAAACAATGTCATTTGAATCTGGGCTAAACATCTTTAATTCCCTTGTAGTTTCGGTTCTCGGTAATGGCTGGCTATATGAGGTTTTTATGTTGTGCCATATTCATAAAATCCATTACATTTAAAATTTTAGTTTTCATTAGAATACATCTAACAAAGGCATCTCTCCTCTTAAGCGAGATAGCTCTCGATTTTAGGTAATTACTTAATTCGAGTAAAAGAACTAAAAGATCAAGTACATCAGTTATGGAATTCAAATATCAGAAATCTAGTTCTGTGGCTATAATATCTCAAAATTTTCCCTTTCCTTTTAAAAAATAAATAAAATCGCCAGGTGTTAACAAAAATACTGCAACAACAATCAGCCGTTTCTTTAATCTGAAACAAAAGCGCACGTTGTTTTAACAGAAACCCTAATCATTTTTATTCAGTAACTAAATTCATTATGTAAATAAAAATTCTTTTGTTATATACCATAAAAACTTGCACTACACGGTTTTGTGAGTTGTTTCGGTGACAATAAAAAGAGAATTTTATATACCTTTACTCAGAAAAATTGCAAGAAGAAAGAACTTGAAAAGCCAACATAGGGTCCTCTCCTGAAATTACTTTTTATTTATTTTTTTTTTTATTTTGGTAAATGCAAAGAAACTCTTCAAAGAAGTTTCTGTTTTGTTCTAAAAGACCAACCCTTGGTCAAGACGCACAAGGAAATATTTCGAAATTTCTCTTCGAACCGCAACCTTGATTAACAGTGAAAAGGAAAGTTGACTATTTTCAAGGCCGTTTATTGCGGTGCTCTTTCATTTCCTTCATTCTTCTGATTCAGAAGAAGGAAGAACTGAGGAAAATAGTTACATAACTTTACATTCACCGTTCTGATTCATATCAGACAATTACTACAGAGTACTTTCCTTTGAAGTTCGGAATTTATATTTTCTGAACTCAGCTTGTTCCATTTCTTTCTTAACAGTCATAATTCATGTATCGCATTCAATGCAGGAATGTTGAGCCAGACATACCACTCCAACCGGAAAAGAGTCCCTTAACACAGGATGTTGAAACGTGGGCGTTTAACCAGCGCATTGTTTCGTGTGCGCGTGCGATTCAAATGCTGCGGCGTAAAACATTAAAACTGAGCTTCATGCTTTCAGGTTAGACTAGGATGTGAATGCTTGTTCGCGCCATATGATTAATCTTTGAATTATGGAAGTTTAACTGATAAACATTTTAGTACCCGAAAAACATTTTTACTGCTAGTTTAATAAAATGGGGCTCATTGTTTACTTTAATAGTATATTACACTCTGCTTGGCCGCATTGATTAGCACATCAACTGTTTTCCATTTAGTAGTGCAGCCAATGAAATTAAGTTTCGTTATCGTATTCAAGAAATGACATTTATATTTTACGTATCCTATGTAACAATACATGAAGTTTAAGAACCCATTTTAACGATTTCTGTTAATTACAAAACGTTTCCCTTTTACTCTTGGCTGAGCTGAAAAGGAAAATTTCTGCTTGTATTAAAGCACTTATAATGATTAGGTTGAGGTTTATTCTCATAATAGATAAGCAGTTTTTAGATTATTGAAATCGTTTTCGTATGGGACTTTCTATGCGACTAATCCAAATTGTTAACAATAGTAAAATAATTTGTTTAATTTTAAAAATTGAAAGCTGGTCTGAATACTGTGACAGAATATATTGTTATGTATTAATTTAAAAGTATTCTTATTCGCAAGGTCCGATTAAAGGTAATCTACATGCAGCTTTCAAAGTGCTTCTAATGCCTACTCTCCTTATTTTCTAAAAGGATTAAGATTAAGCTAAAAATTTGGGGTCCCTGTATTCTGGGACCTCAGGAGAGAATGTAGTAGGCCTAGGCGATAATTGGGCTGTGCCTATCTCAAAATTTGATTAGAAAAACATATAGTTGAGACCTTGGAAGGAAAAGCTGTAAATTAACTTTCATTTTGTAATGTTATTTATACCTTTTCTTATGTTTATGTACTTTTTCTTGCTTAATTACTTACTTGTATTTTTCCTTATTTGCTTCTTATACGCATGCTTTCGTCAGATACAACCTTCTTTTTTTAATTCGTACTTTCAAAATTAACTAAATCTGAACATTGTTCCCCCATACGCAATTCACAAGTATGTATTAAAATTACATTAAAAACAAAAGTATTTTCCTACACTTTACAATAAATTTGCTTCGTATGAGTCGCTGATTTTGAATATTGTTTGCCATGTGCTTGTTCTAGGGGTACACTTTAAAAATTAGTTTATTCAAGGAAGTATAATTTGAGGTTTTAAAGCCCAAAACAATGCAATAATAGTAAGTTTTTCAGAATACCTTGATAGAGAAATGCTGTAAAAATCCCGATTAATGCTTCCCCCCCCAAAAAAAATTGATTTTTTTTTTCATCTTTCGCTTAATAATAGACAAATTATTATCACAAATCATCAGCGCAAAAAACAAAACTGCCTATGGAATCTGCAAAGTAAAAGAAAAATGAACGTGATAATAGTAATGATAGCAGATAATTTCACATTACCTGGGAGTTACTTTTATCCACAACGGTCCATAATATAATTTTACTTAATCTGGAATATATAAACTTTGCTGAATCATTCATTAAATGTAAATTATTCGGTAGTAAAAGCAAATTTAATGCACAGCCATTAACCTCCTGTTTTGCATTGACTCCTATCGAAATGTAAGAATAATGTAACCAAAAGCACTGTTCGTTTCGTATGGACTTGTGTTCCTTTTATGATTTAATTAACGTAATCAAATTAATTTATTCTTCAAATAAAACTGCTTGAAGATTTACTTATTCATTCAGAATTTTTATATGATATTTATATGCTAACGAAGGGCATTTGTCCTTTCTTTAGGTCGAAAAGTAAAAGAAGAAAGTTTATAATCTTCTTAAAAATATTTATCTATGAACCGAAACTCCGTAAATACCTTATGATTTAATTAACGTAATCAAATTAATTTATTCTTCAAATAAAACTGCTTGAAGATTTACTTATTCATTCAGAATTTTTATGTGATATTTTTATGCTAACGAAGGGCATTTGTCCTTTCTTTAGGTCGAAAAGTAAAAGAAGAAAGTTTATAATCTTCTTAAAAATATTTATCTATGAACCGAAACTCCGTAAATACCTTACCATGAAATAAACGTATTTCCATAAATTAAGGAATGGAATAAACTATCACAACAACTTTTATAAAATGTTGTAAATTCAAAATCCTTGTGCATCTTGCGTAAATATGTAACGTTGAACCTCTAAATCGTCCATAAAAGATCTGCATTCTGATCTTTGCATGCCCTTAACTGCCATAAAGGTGCCTTTCCAGAGCAGAAAATTAATTTGTGCCAGAAACCTATGAGAAAAATCATTTGAGGTTGCAAAATTTTACGATATGACTACGAGACTTCTTTCATTTAATGAACGACTATAGATGGAAAACTTTTGGTAGAGTAGAAGCTAGCAGAATGCGACCGAAGTTGAGCAGCACCGTTCAGTAACACATAGGACAGTGATGACGAACCTATGACACGCGTGTCTTAAGTGGCAAACGAACCTATATTGGGTGACACGTATCACACACTTTCAGAGCCATCGGGAAAGACAAAAAATTGCATAATACAAAACTATTTGTCTCTTGCAACAGCCTCGTCAATGCCAACATATGTTGCGCTTACCACGGGTGCGTTCGATTGCATTCTTGGTGGAATTGTTACACGGATGATGCTGTAGGTGACACGGCACCAGATTTAAACTAGGTTGTTTTTTTTTTTTTTTTTTTTTTTTTTTTTTTTTTTTTTTTTCAAATTTTAGCACTCCAAGCTAAAAAGGTGCGCCATGGCTGACACAGCTTAATCCCACATTTATGAAACAACACCTCATGATCGAAGAGAAACCTGCAGTGAAGGATCGATATATTAGATCAAATGATGACAATAAAAATGGTCTTTATTTCTAAGTTGAAGCAATGTACATACTCTCTATCCGGTGCTTAATTTCAAAAATTAGAAGTGCGAGATGACCATCAGAAACGCCGAAGAGAAAAATATATTAATAATTACAAATAATGAATTAAGAAGTAAGCAGAATTTTGAACAGCAGTCTTTGCGATCAGATAAAATTTCTCCTTTATTTTGAATTTTAAATCATTTCAAGTGAACAGACAGGTAAAGCTAAAGCTCCTGAATGTTAGCGTGCGTCAGGAGTGCTAAATTTAGTCTTCCGTTCAGACGGGATTACATTTTGATATAAATAGTTTCTTCTCCAGGTCTCAAACATTCCCGCGTATTTTGCTTTTCCGAGGAAACGAGGGGCTTAGATTCATTAGCTAGCATCAAAGTAAGGTTTACTAGCTTCTAAACTAAATATTGCATCAATGGTAGAAATGCTTGTAGCATTTCCATGTAGTTATACAACAAAGGTTGTATAACTACATGGAAAAAAAAGCTCATCTTATTTTGTGCTTCAACGTACACTGGTATCCAGATGTTAACCATAATTCTTAAAATGTGGAAGAACGTGAGTAAATATTAATTAAATAATACTGGCATAATGTTTGGATGGCCACACAAACTTCCATGTCTTTGACACGAGGTCTGCTACTGCTAAAAGGTACAGGAACGAAGACCTTGAGCTTTATATTCCCCTGTTTCGAGGAGCTGTCGGTTTTGCATTCATATTCATGGATGATAACGCACCTTGTCACCTTGCAATATTGGTTGACAACTTCTTTGAAAGTTAAAATACCCAGCGCATGCAGTAACTAACTCACTCTACTGATCTTAATCCTATTGAGAATGTGTGAAATATGCTCGGGAGACAAACTGCAGTCCTTCCGCACCCACCACTCCCGTTCCAGAACTGAGCTGAAGAACTGATGCCTTTTCAAGCAGTCTTTTTAATGCTTGGAACTGTTTGAGACTACAACTCATCCATACTCTCATAGCATATATGGGCAATCATTGTGCAGCATTCGTAGCTACCAGAGGCAGTCACACAGAGGCTTATTAAACTGCCAAGCGACCTTTTCATTTTAATTCTTTTTCACTTAGGTACAAACTATTAGTTTGCCCTATTTTCTTTCAAACTGTTTCTTTGGAGAATAAAAGTAATTAAGCCTTCTCTTGCATTGTTTTTTTATAGTATAACCGTAGTACACTCGCATATCACGTTTTCCGCCATTCTGACTTAGATTTCCTTAAATATTCACATAAATATCAACTACGCTTAGCTTTGGACACCAGTATACTTGAGTGATATTACAGTTTCGCTGAAAAATGAGTAAGTACTACAGTCGGACTTCAGTGCAGTCCGGCGGGCATATTTTATGTAAGTTTGAAGGATTTCACACTGTTTATTAGTGAATCTAAATTCATTTCTCTGAGCAGTTCCAAATATACATTAATGCAAGAAGGACGAGTAATATATCAATACTATTTCTCTGACATTAATGAAAGGGTTATAAGGTTTTCTTTAGGTTTATTAACCAGTTATTTTAAGTTAATTTGCTTTTTTGTCCTTCTCGTTTCCCATTTTCCTACCAGAATGTAAATTTCTAGTTCGTGTGTACTCAAATCAGGTAGAAAGGATGTAGGACTTAAAGTAAGGCTTTAAAGGGAATCAGTTCCGTCTACCGAAGGCCACATTGCTAATTTAATTCTTTTGAGAGCTGTATTTTGTGGCGTTGCGTTATTCTCGCCATTAGGCTTGTCATGCCGGCTTTAAGTAAAAGCCAACTTGCGCGTTTCTCTACCTGAGTGGCCGTTGAGCTAACTTATGTTTACTTAGTTAAGTCAAATTCCTAACTTTTGTTCTAATCATAAATTCTGGCTATTCCCTAAGCATGAGTGTGCCCTCTGTTAACTTTTTGTTAACTTTGCTGTTGAAGTCAATAAAAGAGCTCTTTACACTCATTCTCAGACTCCGTGACAGTTGACTAGGAAGTGCTTTGTAGACAAAGCATGAATGCTACTAAATACAGGAGTTTTTTTCTTCACAAAAGCCTTCACCTTCGTCTAAACTAATACAAAAAACTGTTCAGAATAAAACTTTTGTACACAAAAACTATACATTTAAATCTTCTTTAAACCTATCAAACATTTTGTGATACTTTGTGAACGGTCTTCTTACTCACTTGTCTGATGGGAAAAGTAGTTAAAAGGAAGAAAGAAATCTCTTTTTGTAATGCAAAATGCATTTGTTAGATATCACGTAAATTTGCAAAATTAAAGGAATCTTTGAAAATAATTAACACTGCTTACTTCTTGTAATGTCGTGTATTAAGTAGCATATTCTCATCGCATTCAACGTCTACCTTAAATAGTGCGATTTTCTAAAGCCATCAAATGATGTTAGTTTGTCTATGTCTTTTTGGGCCAACAATATAGACTTTAAAAAGGACTATTGAAGAATTATCTTAAAGCCTTGTGGGAAAAGAATTAACAAATGATCCAACTTGGGTTGCAATAAACCAAGCACTTCTGGCTTAACAGAATGTGTAACAAATAATAATTTCAAGGTGTGGTAGATTAGCTTAACGGCTCACAGAATACTTAAACGCGCAGTAAAAGCTTTGATTTGTAGTAAACCGGCGAGACAAGAAAAATGGCTAGAACACTCAACGCCGCTAACGCAAGTCGCTAATAATCGCAGAACAACGTGGTTTGGAATAAACAGACACGCTCTGAAACTAACTTCAGAAGCTCTTGCTTAAATATCACTTCTTTCTACTTAGATTTGAATAAACTCTCGCTACCTCATTTACATTCTGTCATGAAAAGCGTGTGTGAAAAGAGAGTAATAGGAAAGTCTTTCAACTTAAAATGAACTATTAGTTAAAAATAAATAGATAAACCTCACAAGTTCTCCACCTGTATGGCAAAACTGTACAGAGGCTTTCGGATTTTCCCGTATGTAACGTAAATACTAGCTAGTTTCCCTCGGGAAGCTATATTTACAAAGCTATATTTTGATAAGCAGAAAGTTACCAAGTGCGTTGCCATATTTAATCAACCAACTACCATCTCATCACACGCTGTAGTAACTAATTGCGGTTACTATCAGAGAACACTAGTTCCTGAGGTAAGTGATCATTCCGTCTCCTTATTAATACACACATTTTATTTACAATATAATACAATTGCTACAAGCATTATTGTTAGGCAAACGCCTTCATCGTTATTAGGCTTAACACCTTCGATCATCCATCAAAACTAAGCTAAGTTATAGAATATCAACACAGGCAAGACGTTCGGAGCGCCACCTAATGGCGCAAACTATCAATTTATAACATCCTGCCCCCCATGAACTGCAAGTTCATCAATTAAATATAACTAATTAATATCATACAATACTCATTTATCAATTACAATAATGAATAATTGTCAATACTACAATTAATATCAAAAAACATAATGAAAATACTTCAATAATAGATAACAAAACAATAACTAATAATACTAATAAGAATAATATATAGAATTCTAAATGAAATATTAAAGTTTAAATTGTCTTATTTTATCAGCATATATAGTCTATTTTGAAAGTTCCAATGGATACGTTTCACTATACCAGATTTAAATTTTACACTACACGATCGTATCTTACCGTCACGTCCAGTTTTGCCTAAGTTCCACATATTTCTAGGCAACTTGTTGTCTCCGATCAAGACTACAACATTCACTTTAACGTCTCCTTTGACCTTTGCTGGTGTTACAGAGTTTGCAGATTTTAAGTTTAGCAAATATTCGCTTTTCCATCTTTTCCAGTAATGATCTAACAAATTTTGTCGATAGTTGTATCGCTTTATCATATTATTTATAACTGCATTAACATTCGCAACATATTTTACCGGTGGTAAAGAAATTAAACGTTTCCCTACAAGAAAATGCGAAGGACTTAAAGGAAAAGGCCATAGCTCCTGTGAATTACTGTACACATTGGTAATCGGTCTTGAATTTATTATGGCTTCTAATTCTGTTAAGACAATTCTCAATTCTTCGGTTGAAAGAGACGACTTCCCGATTATTTTCTTGAGGCATGTTTTCACAGTTCTCACTAGACGTCAATAAAAGCCCCCCCCACCAGGCTCCCTTTTCAACGATAAACTTCCTAACGGCGCAAACTAACAATTTATAACACACGCTGAAGATAGCCTGTAAGGTTTCCTTTAGTTATCGAACATTTAATTCAAATTTCGTTGTCGTTCCTGAACTCCTCAACTTCCTCTCGCATTTCGTCGCCAGGATGTAAATTTAAAGTTAAGTGAAGTGAGTATTTAAACGGGTGAATCTCTGAGTTTAGTCAGAGCGTGTTTTTGCTAGCCAACGCCCGTTTAGTTGCTTATCTCGCCGTTGCGATAGTGCGCCCCTTGGCCATTTAAGATAATTGTCATGCCTGTTAGGTTTTGTTGAGTCAACCTAAGTTAGCCGTAACTTAACTTTCTAATCCAGCACTATTCTATTTAGACTTGAATTGATTTATGTTATAACGTTCAAGTTCCACCGCAAGTGGTCGGTGTTATTGTAAAGCACGAAGTACATACCTTTCTGTTCTGAGTTGAATTAATAAAGAGTTATTTTCACCCTTTTTCTGTGCAGGTATTATCTTCACGCCTCGGCGAGAATTCGCCAGGTTCATTGTAAGATCTAGTTTAGTTTATGTGGAAAAGAAGCGACAGAACTTACAAGCCCATCTCATGATACCCACGTGGATATGATCTTCTTACATACCTGCAACTTCTCTATAATTGAAAGCTCTTGCTCAGATGCCATACTTATTATAATACGAAAAGCAATTAGTAATTTAAATAATACAAAATTTTACGCTCTTCTAAAATTACCAATTTTTTAATCATTAAGTAGCATACAAAGGCCTTTGAAATGGAAGTTCTGCCACTAGGTTTTCAAATATGAGATATACAGGTACTCTAACAATACAGCTTATAAGCACAGCAGATGTAAGTTACAATTAGTAAAGTGTTGTAAGCTGAAATACAGCTTACTGCATTTTATTCCCTTGGATAACTATTAGAAATATATTTACTATAATTTAAGAAGTCGTTTTTCATTTTTCATAAGTTCACAAATGTAAAATTATACGCGTGCTTTTCTTTAATAAAATTATACATTCTTCTTATTAAATACCTTAAAATTGCATATCCATTTCTCTTCTTATATATTTGCTTAGAAAATTAATTCTTGTTCGTTTCATGTTCTTATTTACTTTTATTAAATTTTTATCTTAACTTCTCGCATTAAATCAAAACACATTTCATACGTTCTTATGCCTATACGAACGGGACTTTAATACCCATGTAATTGCTTACGAGCACTGCAACTAAGCTAGAATGCGTGCTTGATTAGCCTGGAATGAAAGCCCAAGAGCTTAAAGGATCTTCTCATAAGAAATGTGAACACTTTATTGAATAATATATATCCACTGGAGCAGAAGCAACTCGTAAAAAATATTCTTCTAAGTTTATACCGCATCTAGTACGTGCCTCTTATCTATTATTGATCTTGCCATCTTTAAGAGGCTAGTGTAAGCTATAAACTCTAGCCCCTCTACATTATCAAACTTTAAACTTTTCTCCTCTCTTGTTTTCGGTTAATTTGTTTAAGCCAAGCCTTTTTCTCCTGTCTTGGCTCCTTCCGGTGCTTAAGTTCGTAATTCGTATCTTTTGACGTGCCGCTATTTGAAGCTGAAAGAGTAAAGACACAAATGTCGACTAGCTAAATACATGTTAGATTTAGGATTCAAGGATGAATTCTAAAGTAGTAAACTGATTCTTGATATAATTGAAGTATTGAGATAATTATTCTTTACCACAGCCTTTATGTTTAGATTAAATCTTTAGAGAGCGAGGGAGCGCAAATGTTCAACATTATGGACTGCATGTGTATAGCAAACATAGCAGCAAAAATATGTACTTGGCACAATAAATCCATATTCACAAATAATACCACAGAAAATAAGAAAATCTACCTTAATCCAGTCTTGATATCCGCTTTCGCGAAAGCCATGAAGAATGATTTTCACTGGTCGCAGGGGATCGAAAAAGGACTGGGCAAAACTGGCATTGTTTCCGGCTCGTATTTTCTGGAAAATATCAGGTGCAGATCGAGTTACTAGAAGAAACTGTGGGTCCATAGTCTCTGGATGCATAGGAAATAAACTAATAGGCCTCAAGGAAGAGAAAAAAGGCTCTCCAATTGAGAAGCAACCCCATCGATCAAAACACCGCCTCAGGAGACTGTCATTTTCTGAAATAAAAGTTACAGTTTCTTGAAACATATCTTTTGAGAAAACAGCTAAATGATATATGCTTAAACTTCGCATAAAAACTACATAACCTTGATTTTCGGTACAATTTGTTTGCCTTTAGAGTGTAAGCCAACAAGCTCTGCTGTTGCAATTTTGTAATAAATTTTACGATGATACAAACTAATTATTCAAAATAAAATAAAATACTAGTTAGAGAAGGTTTCTAATCATTTTAACCACTAGAACAAAATTATTTATTTGAAAGAGTCTGCAAAATCTAAATGTCCTACTAGTGCGAGTAATACTGCAAATACTAATAAATGAAAGTTCATAAAGTTATAAAGTTTTATTTGTTTATTTCAGTAGTTGAAGTTAAACATTAGCATTTACAATGTTATTTCAACAGTGGATATATATTTCTGTTATTTTATGAAAAGTACATCCGAAATTGGCTTTAATTAAGTTATTTTGATATTAAATTTAATTCTTTCGTAATTTTCTTATTCAGAAATTAAATTCTTTAAAAGTATTTTAGTAAAAAGGAATACAGTTCTTGTTTTAGTTAGAATTCTTTCGCAGGAATCGTGCAGGAATATTTCATGCTTTTATTGCTTTTTATTCCTGGAAATTAAACAGTATCCCGGATGTTACCCTGAAATATTAAAATTCCCTTAATTTTTTTTTCAATATGAATAAGTGCAATGAACAATGTTAGCGTAAAAAAAAAAGAAATATCATTTCTATAGGCATAAAACAATTAACATGATAATACTTTGCTAAATACAGTTCAAAATTGAAAATAATTAAGGATTCAGTTCCCCTCCTCGCAACAACGTTAATATTTTACTGCATATTTTTAAACATGCAACTATTTGAATTCGTGAAAACATATTTTTGCAAGCGAATAACAATTTGCATTAGCAGAACATGGGATTATTGTCCGTCTTCTGCATCATCATGATGGTTACGCATCACTATGTTTTATATAATGCAGGATGTTAAATCGCTAAGATTTCTGCTGTCCCTTTGAATAACTAAGAAAACCACAAAAGATTTCGAAACAATACGCTATGCTTCTCCGTTTGAATTCACAGATCAGTTTTCTTAAACTTAAGCAGCAAATCTGTATTACTTATTTTAAATTATACCCACGAATATTTCCCCAAAAAGGATATTTTACTTAATATTTTTGGTCAACAAAACTTACTCAACTAGTTTTCTTTTTCTAACAATTTATTCACTGGAATTCAAAGCCGAATAATAATGTGCAAAGTCAAACTGATGCTACTTTTAGCGTGAGTGTTAGCCATCTTAGTATTGAATGATATTGAATGAATAAGGTAGTATTAGACTCAATGTCTTATTTTATCATTAGATGCAGAGAAACTATAGAAAAGAAATTGAGATCAATTTCTACAGTTGAAAAATCCTTGAACCAAGTACTGGAAGAATTAGAAACAAGAAAGAATAATTATTTAAAAACAAAAGAAAAGCAGAAAGAACTTTTGAAACACCAAAATCCTACTATATTAAAAAGACAAAGAGAAAAACGTGTATGTAGCGTGAATGCACTCAGCTGATCTTGCAAAGTCAAAAGAAAAAAATCTTTATCCTTTTATCCTTCCTCACCGTGTAAGAGCGGCAAATTTTTCGCTATCTGCATGCAGTGTGCTTATTGCATCAGGTGGTAATGCATTCTTTACCATTAAATTTACGCAATTTATTATTATGTTTTAGGATTATTATTAATGTTTAAAAATGTATAACAATTCTTTTACCCGAAACATTGTCTATAGTTAAGTTTTTTATCAATTTCATGAGTTGATTTATTTTCTTGACTGTACTGTTTATTGTAGAATGCCTTTATACTACTATATGTGTTTTAACTGTTTTTTTTATTTCTTAAGAAGATCAAAAACGTTTAGTTGCCCCCAGTTCACTGATCCATAGTAATCCCTTGTCAGGTTAAATTTAGAGTTAGGGGTAATACCTCTCATGTGTAGTTTACCTCTCAACTGTATTTATCCATTTTCCCTTTTTGCTACAACATTTATATTATGCACATAATTACACAGAAAACATTCGGATTAACTGGGCAATGGATTGATCGAGCGATGTGTAAAGTATTTTGAGGTTTATTTTTTGCGAAACAATGGAAATATTCTAGTCATGAAACAAAACTTTCTATGGAAAATTCAAAAAAGACAAGAAAAATTCGTGGGATATCTAAATGCCTAAATTAAAAGCAGTAATGTTATAGTTATTTATTTATAACTTAATCTCTTCATTTTTAAGTTATGTTTATTCTTCCTTGACTTACAATGTGTTCTTTATGTTTTGAACACTAATTTAGCTAAGGTAACCAAAGAAGCTTATTTTTCAGCTAATTTGTCAATAGCATTTTGCATTTAATTATAATATGGGCTCTTCTTTTCACTACCTGACGCCGTTCCCTGCTGCTTTCAGATTAACCGTGACTTTAGCATATTCGTGGATGCCGTTCCTGGTATTACCCGGGTTAATAGGTAACTGACTATAATTCAATCTCTATATTTAACCTTAAATCATTTACAACCAGTATTTTATAAATAACTTTAAAAATGCGCAAAAGGCATAAAATATCAATCTCTCCCTTTCTAAATAATGATTTAACTTGATTTGTAGCATTCGATAAATAATATGACTACCTACACATATACGAGCGCTGAAGCTGAAATTGGCAGTTAAGATAACAGAAAAATAACTGACAGCAGAGAAGTCTGTAGATAAATGAAAGAGAGCATACACGTTTTGTTAGAAAGGAAAATGTTCTATAGCGGGAAGGAAAAAGAAAGAAATACGAAAGCTTTGTGTTTTAAAAAGCCAAAAATCACATGAATATTAAAACAAATAAGCTATAAAAACATTTTTAATTGTAAAAAATTAAAATTTTCAATGACACGGTTTTGTAGCTTAAAATTAATACATATTTTACATTTAAAAAAACTGATACTATCTGTACAATCGAAATTTACTATCTCAGTGCTATTCTCGTCATAAGTGGTCTGGTTTTTAAATATGTAAGTTTAAAAAATCGATCTTCTGAATTCATAAAACTATCACTAAAATTTAGAGAAAAATCAAGGCAAGAAAGAACTTATAAAAATAACCAAACCTAATCTTAATCCCATGATAAGTAGAAAATTAATGGACTGTACGATTTTGCTTTTACTTATTTTTTTAACACACGATTCTAATTAGTGACCTGCTGCTTAAAATATAACGCATATACAGAATCACAGTCTGTTTAGGATAGATAAACATTCTATAAAATTGAAGATCCTGTTTAAATCACATTTTTAATAATTTTACAGGATTATATCAGAGTTTCTCCTTCACGTATAGTACATTTCCATTATAAGCGCTTTCAGTTATATTCGCAAACTGACCAGGTCTTCTGACAGAAAAAAAAAAGAAAGAAAGAAGACGATACATAAAATCATTATTTAAAGTTAAATCTCTGTAACAGGATGGTTCAATTGGATAATGTGTAAAATTGATCTTAAAATTTTTCTCCACTCTCTTTATTTTTAATTTGCCATTATATGAAAAACCGGCAACAATCATAAATCCCTTTGAAAAACTTTTGTTTAGATTCTTTGAACCATGTTTTTAAGGTTTTGTTCTCCTTTTTGATGATAATAATGGATCTCTTTTTATTGCCGTCATTTACATACATTCAAAATTCATATATTATGACAACATTTTTGCATTTTTGCCCAGATAAATGCTTCTGAAAAAGAATTGTGAAGAGCGTTTTGCGTTCGACGATATGTCGCGAAGAAAATCACTACACATTACGTTTTTCCGCCTTTTTAAGATTCAAATCAGCATTAATCACTTTGTTTTCACATGACACTGAGCATTTTAATAATTTTACTACTTCCCTTTCACTTGGCGAAGTTTCTTTTAATACTGAAGATCTTACTTGTGCAAAATTCGAAATATTCCGTTTTTTTCCCTTGGATATACCTTCGGAACAATTTTTCCTTTCTTGTTGATAATTTTATCTATCGTAGATTTAGATATCGAAAACTCATGACTTTCACGGTGTTTTATAATAGCTGCTAGATACGAATAAGTATCTTCGGAAAGAGCATAGACATAGCCTTCCATCCACTGCTTCTTTAAAATCGCCATTTTGCATGAAAACAAAACTGTCAAGTAGCAGCTTATAATTAACACTTTCAAATATAAAATTTCAGTTAAAAAAATTTCTAAGTAGACGAATTTTTTATAACAAAGCAAAATCGTCCAAAATTAAGCGAGCCTTTGTAGAGATTAAAAAAAAAAAAAAAAAAAAAAACTTGGATTAACTTGCATTTCACAGTTTCATTTATAATGAAGGAAAGCATAAATTTCTTAATTAATTTCACGTTACGAAATTTTTATAGCTTTTATACACTACAGTAAATGGTTTTATTATTAAATAAAATATTAATTAATAAAGAAATATCAAATAATTATTCAGTTATTGTTACCAGACTACTAATAATAATCATACAGTTGCAGAATCCTGATTATCCGAGCTAATGTTCACCAATAAATGCTACCCAACTGAAAATTCCATCAAAACAAAATGCCATTATCACTTCGAAATTAAACCTTACCGATTAATCTTCACCAATTGTATGGTGCACGATAAACTTTTAAGCATCTTTTCGTAGCTTAATTAATTTAATGTTTAATGTAAAAGATGAAAAATACACATTCACACGTTATATAGGTAAAACGTAGAATACTAGCTTCCATGAAAAGAATAAAAATGTTTATTGTTTTAGAGTTGTAGGTTACATTTAATTTGAACGTTTTGAAGTGGTGCGGAAACCAATCTTTCTACAGAAATTAATTTAGCCTTGGAATTTTCTAAAATTTATTTAATTATTAAAAACACTTCCTCTATAAAATAATGAATTTCCTTTCTTCGTTATATAATGGTTTTCTGTGCCTTAATATTCTTCATTCAACTTATCATTAACGTACCATCAGTGTTACCCATCTTAGCATCAAATAATACAGTCAGTGTGTTCTTGCGTTCAGCATGTAAAAGGTTTAATCTATGTTAGACCTATGTGTGAGAAACCTAATATGAATTTTCTACGCCTTTAATGCAGTATTCAAAGCAAAACTTACATTACATTAATTACAAATGTTACGTTAGGCAACCACAAGTAGGTTCGAACTTCGTTAAGTGGAATTCTGCTGTGTATCTGCTATTATATATTATTTTCAAAGTAAAGTTAACTTAAAATTTGTACCCGCTCCATAAACATAATTTTCGCATAAGATGTGGTTTCTAACTCTCTTTGAGATCTTTCTTTCTCCTGCCGTGTGCTTACCTACCTAATGATTTCTTCTGAATGCAGATGATGTACAACCAAGCGAAACGTAAAAAATTTAAAGCATTTGAAAGTTTGATCAACCAGGCCTGAAAAATATCTTCTAGACTAGTGTGATAGAAAAAGCTAGTTATTGGAATAAGGAATCTTTCTATCAATCAGTTCATACTCAAATAAATAAAAGGGACTCAGATAATAATTGAGTCCCTTTTATTTACTTGAGTATCAAAGGATAAAGAGACTCAAATAAAAGTAAAAAGGACAAAGAGACTCAAATAATAATTAAATTCCCTTTATAACTTTGATGATTTTCACAGACAGTTATGCGCTTTCGTAACTGCTTCCCTATCCGTTGGTTATCCCTTTGTTACAGGCCAACCAAATATGGATTTCCGAAGTTATTTGTGACTGCTTTATTACATATACGTGGCAACATAAATTTTCATGGAAGTATCGTTCATATCAAAAATCTTTAAATATGTTATATACAGTAACAAAATGAAGTTCAGTAGGAAGTATTTACAGTGCTTGCAGCTCAGAAGAAATGTTTTACATAACTAAGTACAACCATCACTTCCTGAAAACATTGGGTCTCTTAAACGTTTATTCCTAACCATAATGAAATATGTTGAAGACACTTTACTTTCTCCCTCCTTTCAGGATGCTTTCTAGGTGTAATGATTAGCACAATCGACGCGTATTCGAGAGGTCCAAATTCGCGTTCCGGCGAGAGAGCATTGCACATTTTTCACATATCCTGCTTCAAAAAGAATCCTAATGACTCTACAGTGTGATATTGAGTTAAAAGTATTGACTTGTCATGAAGTCCAATAGTAATTTCTGAATATTAGTACAAGCTGAAATCAAGAGTAAGAAAAAAAGATATTTTGCCTATTTCTATTTAGAGCAACGAACAAGCGTAAAACTTCTTTTTTTTTTTTTTTCCTTTGAAACTCTAGGTAAATACTTTATTTGCATTTTCAGAAAAAAATATTAAAAAAATCATTAATTACAGTTTCTTTTATTTTATTTTCATATGCTGCCTTGTAAAAATGAAAAACTTTTATTTGGTTGACGCAAACTGATATAAGAAGACAATAAGGCAGTCGTTTTTGAACAATAAACCGTACGGTAAGAATATAATGGATCCTGCTTAAGTAATAAATAATTATAAAATATTACGCTAAAATTATGGACAGATATAGCGTATTGGTTCACGTTTTTGAAAGTACAGATAAATATAGCGTCTTGGTTCAAAATAATTTCCTAATTCTGAACAACACTCTGATTAATATTGTCTAGTTTAGGATACTGATTTACCCAACGTAACGCTTTCCCCTTCTTTCATCTTTTGGTCGAGTTGCGTTCACTTTCACTCACGAATAAGTTCCTTGAATACCTTTCGACCAACCTCCTAACGTGCAACTCAGTACAGTACAAAGTCCGTAATCCGGACTCGTCGGGACTTCGGCGATTCCGGATTAAGGGTTTTTCCGGATTATAGATCATAAATTTAAATCTGGTAAGATGGGATGCAGAAATTATACAATTAAAAATATGAAACCGTAATTTATGAAATAAAGAGCAATTATGATCTAAATGGTATTAAAATTTACAAAAAAAAAAAGCTTAATATTTATTTGTTTACTTTATTAAACATTCCTTTCAATGTAAGTTGCTTCATTTTTTTGTACTAAACGCGCATGCGTAAACGTTAAACGCGCATGCGTAACATTAAAAGAGTATGCGTAAAGCATACAAAAAAAGTTTGTGGCTTTGAGGTCCGAATTATAGATCATTCCGGATAATGGACGTCCGGATTACAGACTTTATACTGTATTTGAGGCAGAAACCGTCAGAGCTGAACTCGACCCTTTTTCAGACATTTTTAACGCAACTGGACTGCACCTTGCCATATGATTTTAACTTCTGTTAATAAAAAGTCAAGTTACTCAGATACACCATCTCACTTTAATAAGCAGGTCCAGAGTCCAGTCCTTGTTGACAATCCTGCATGTCAACAAGCAGTTAAAAACTAC